>NC_071393.1:90748531-91366380 GCF_022682495.2 Desmodus rotundus
GTGAGGTTTCACTATTTAATTTGCACACTTCTTTTCAGAAGAGATTTATTTTCATGGAATTCTTCTGCTTCCAAAGCTTCAGGCGCTCACAGCTAGGGTTGCCAGATAAAAGGCTACCCAGTTACATCTGAATTTCAGATAAACAATGAATACTTTATTGTATAAGTGTGTCCCACACATCATTTGGGGCATACTTATATCAAAAATCATTTTTTACCTGAAAATCAAGTCTAACTAGACATCCTGCTTTTCTTCTCCTTCTCCTTTGTCTTCTAAGTCTGGCAACACCACCCACAATATAGGAGGAGCCTTTATGGGTCCTCCATAAACGGACTTCAACCCTTTTCTTTCTGCCTTCTTTTCTACTATATCTGACCTCTTTCCCCACTCCAGCCCCATGTGCCACTAAGCCTCTGAGTTTGGGTTATTTTCCCATCTTGAATGTCTCCTTTCCTTCTCTCTCCCTGGATTACTCAAACGTGCCTCCTCCAGGAAGCCTTCCCAGAACACGTAATCTTCCCAGCCAAAAGTAATCTCTTGCTCCATTTACATCAGAGAGCTCTTTTTGTTTGGGCTGTACATTGGTGCCTGTTACATCCCACCAAGGAGCTTTGGTTATTGTTCCACCAGTACACTGTATTCCTTTCAAGAAAGCACATGTTCTTCCAAGGAAGTGGCCATCTCTCACACCTCTTTGTGTGTCAAGAGTCCAGCACTAGACCTCTCAACATAGTTGCTGCTCACGAGGTACCTACTGATTTAAAAAATAACTGCTGATCATCACTGAGCTGTTCTCTTGTGCAGCTTCAACTTCTTCTTACTTATTTTCTCACATTGAGGGAAGGCTCAGTGCCTGCTCCATAATATGAACTAGTCGGCACATGGGCAGCCTACATGCATGCTCTCAGTCATGTTTCAGGGCTCATGCCAGCATCAAATCTTCAAATCATGGTTGGTAAAGTGAGACTGTAAAATGACACAGCTGGAGACCAAACCAGCTGGAGAGCAGGTGGCAGGATTCTCTGGGTAAGCTAGGGGACTAAGTCACGGTTGCTGGGAATTTATCCATACAAACTACATCACATGATTGTCTGGATTTAGGGATACACAGAAAAGGAAATTCTAGGAAGAAAAAACACAGCAATGATATCGGCTTTAAATTTCTTTGAAAACTGTTTGCATTATTTTATTTTATTTTTATATTTTGCTTTTCCTTATGCTCATATTGGTCTCTACACTGTGTCGTGAGCTGTCAATCATCTCATGAACCTGGGACTTTAGACAGGCTTGTGAGGTTGGAAGTGTCCTGCACACCGTATTGGGAGCGTGCTTTCCTTTTTGCTCTTGTTGTATTGCATTGAAGACAGCGGGGCTTTCATTTACCAGCCAGCCATAACAGCAGGGCGAGCCATACACAGTGTTCATGCCAGCCAGGACGGCCCAGCTCTCTTGCAAAACCTCATTTTGCTGCTGGATGTGTGGGCATCTGCACACTGTGGATCCTCCTCCTCACACCCACATTCAGGCTCAATTAGTGCGAGCCAGTCTTATATCCACACCACAGCAGCACATTAAAATGTCTCCGATTAAACCCTGGATTAGCATGTGCCCTGACTTTATCTTAATTGCCGATTAAGATTAATCCCTCTGGGGAGTTTTCCAGGGCTGCTTCATTACCATGGGGTGAATCATTACATTTTTTTGGGTTGCAAGTTCCATTTAGCTTCCTTTGACTAAAATGGGAGACCGGACTCTCCTGGCCTCTAAGGAAGAGGCTTTTTCTTTTTTTGCTCTCCGAAAATCTCCCTTGACAACTCATCCACATCTAAAGGTTGAGAATGGGGCACTGAAGCCTTGATCCATTGTGACAAGTCTATGAAAGCGGGGGTACAGGGGGCCACAGGCTTGTGGGCGGGCACTTGGTTTGAGACAGCTGCAGTAAACTTTGACCTGAAGAATGATATTCTTCATACACTCAGTGTTTCTTACTCTTAATGATTTACTTACAACATTTTTTTTTCTTTCTCCCTCTTTCTCTTTTTCTACATGGATATACATAAGTTATTTTCTGAACAGTTTGAGGATGAGGTGTATATACATCATGAGCCTTTAATCCTAAACACTTCACTAAGGTGTTTTCTAAGAATAGGGATACTCTCTTACATAACCACAGTTATCAACTTCATAAATTTACATTGCTAGAATAATTGTGTCTGCTCTACCAATACTGACTTACTTTGAAATCCACTTCACTAGATGTTATCCTGGGTACCTTTTAGGATCTGGTTACAAAAGTGGGGCAGGAATCAAGAGGATGGAATAATCTTTTCAAGAAAGAGTAAGACAACTGTCCACTGGGGAGAGACAGGTCAGGCCCAGGGTGAAATACCACGGTGAAGGTTACACAGTGGCAGCAGGGTCAGGACAAACTCAGGGACTTAGGCAGTCAGCTTTTCTGTCCTGCTACAGGAGCTCAAACAGCTCTGCAGAGCCAGGGTCGCAGGGCGAGAAGAGTGGTTGCAGTTTTCTCCCACCCACTGCCTCTGTGTGTTGAAGAAAAAAAAAATGCCATTGCTAATAAACGTTTCAAAACTGGCCACGAATGAGCAAATGCAGCTAAATGAAAGGCCGACATTAGGCAAAGTTCTGGCCACTGAATGGATAAGCATGTAAAATCCCAAAGAAGGCCAGGTCAGACTCAACCCTGGGAACAGGGTGAGCTAACCAGACCTGACACCCTCCCTCCAATGGAAGCTTCCCCTGTGCAGAGGCCAGGAGCTCTTTTTTGAGGCATGTGCTCAGCGTTTGTGTGCTGTGCAAATAAAGACTTGGCGATAGCCTACTTCATTAAAATACACCTTTTCTCCCAGGTTTAAGATTCTGATTGCTTAAGAAATACTGTGTGGCGTATCTGGGGAGGCATAAATCAGGAGTCCTGAGCAGCAACGTGAAACCCACCCTGGTGGAACACAGCTGAAAGTCCCTTTGATGACCATGTCTGCCTTTGGCCTGATGCAGATTCGAGGATCTGGCTGACCCACAGTCATGGCTTCTGGAGATTCCTGATAGGGCAGTTCCCAGCTGCACACTGTCAGGCAACCTAATCCTGTTATTGCTCTGGATGGATTAACTTTTATCAAAGTATGTGGGTCAAATGAGTCTGTGGAGTGCACTTATCAATGTCAAGGTCAGTCTTAACAGTCATCTCTAAATGCGCTGCCCCATTTCTTGGTGTCTTCACCTGAGAATCTGTCCTATGCAGGAACCATCACCAGAAACTTACATCCTGGGAGACCTCAGAAGGATCATGGAGGCCCAGTCTCCTCCACCAGACATACCTTTCTTTTAAAAAAGATTTTATTTATTTATTTTTAGAGAGGGGAAGGGAGGGAGAAAGAGAGGGAGAGAAACATCAGTGTGTGGTTGCCTCCTACATACCCCCTACTGGGGACCTGGCCTGCAACCCGGGCCTGTGCCCTGACTGGGAATTGAACCGGCGACCCTTTGGTTCGCAGGCCAGCACTCAATCCACTGAGTCACACCAGCCAGGGCGACCTTTCTAAAGACTCCTTCTCAGAAGGCTGTTGATTTTTCTGCTTCTATCAGTAGGGTTTACTCCTAGACAAGAGAAAGCCCCGCTGTCACTTTCCTACCCTGCTTACTGCCTTGAGTAGCCACCAGTCTTAGCATTTCAGGGTTTCAACGGATGCACTCATATCTAGGTCACTCAGTTGTCTCATGGTCTTCGTCTCACTTTACACCGGAGTCCTGATATATACCACATCTGTCACCAGTATTTCAAATGGACAGAGTCATTTACGGTCTCCTTCTAAATGTTCTAGTCTGCCCCTCCCACGGTAGCCTTATTTTCATCCTGAAACAGAACACAAGAATTGAGGACAAAAGCTTTCTCTTTGTTAAACCCACATTATAAGCATGCTCCTTAGATTCTATTACAAAACAACCATTGGCTTTAACTGGAAACTAGAAAATTTAGGGTAATTGTAGTATCAATTCATGATTACTCAACACATTTCCTCAACTTCCTTTGTGACTGACATTTTGAGTATATTACTGTAATGCTTTCTGAATAAAGTGTGTTGTCCTGAAACAAGTTATCAGTGGGGTCTGAGCCTCTCCAGGATGCTAACTGAGCTTCTCATCTGTGAAGCCCATGGCTACCAGAACCCCTTTACCCTCTTCTCCAATCCTTCTTCCTGAAGCTCCCAGCACTTGGACTGGGCTTCCTGGATTTGCCTCAGCACTACCAGTAACGTGAATCAAAACGAATGGGATTTCCACATTATTCTGGTCCGAGCTGCAAATGATTAGATTTCCCACTGAGCCCCGATGGCAGTATTACGAGGCTTTAACTTGATGGGACTGACTTCGTTAATAGAATTCTCTCTTCAGTTGTTTGACTATGTTAATGTTGCTAGAAGGAAAAATCTGATTTTCCTGTATGTAAGCTGTTTTCAGATTTGTGGGGTGAGGGGGGCTCTCCTGAACAGATCTGTACTTTTCTTCCTAGGGAGACGCTACAATTACATATTCGTTCTCCTCCTTATAAAACCAATGTCTCGCTGGGCACTCGGCCAGGAGTACTTAGACTTCGTTCCGATAAGAAGTCTTCCTGGGTATTTCTGGTCTAAGCTCTAAGACGTCTTCTCCTGCCTTCCCTCTTTGCTCTCAGCCCCTCCTTTCCCACCCCTACTCAAGGCACACACGTGTGCACACACTCCATTTATGCCCACCTTGGAGCAGATCTGAGCCAACATATTCCCTGGGGGGAAACAATGGTCTCTTTTCCTATTAATGAACAGTATGTTGTTGCAGATTCATGGAGGGCTTAATTTAATAAACATGGAAAGATGAATATGCTTATGGGACATCAAACCTCTTTAGGTTTAAAATTACTGACATAGAAGAATTATCTTCTGTAGCACCCCTCCCCCATCCTTTCACCGCTGAGTCATTAAGGAATGCGGCGTGGCAGGGGGAAAAGTCCCCTACCCTTCTACCCTTTGACTCCCTCTTCCATCCCTAGGTGCCGGGAAAGGCGTCAGTAATGCCTGTGTGTGAACTAGTTCAACCTAAAATTCTGTGGCTTAGTCCTTATCAGTAATTCGGTGGAAACCTGAAACTTTGTTAAAGGGGAAGGTATTTTGCTGGCTCAGTTAGAACTGAGTTTAGACAGCACCCAGGATTGTGATGAGCAACTGGCTTGAGGCGAAGGCACCCTTGGCCAGCATGAAGGAGTGAGCCTCCCCTGTGGCTGCCCTCCCCGCTCTCCCTAACCTCCCCAGCTCTGCAGGCTGCATTCTCTGTATACCCAGCCTCACACTTTCCACTCTTGTGGGGAAAAAAAAACCTCGACCACAAAAAGAGAATAAGAATCAGATTCAGCCGGTAAAATGGGGAGTTGACTTACCAGTATGATTTAATAGGGACCATCCCCTAAACAGCTCCCTCTCGGGTCATGACCTAGGCCTGAAGCTCCATTTCTCTTCTGAGCTAAGGCATCCTCAGCATTGACATCATCACACCATAAATTCCCTTACCTGGAACCCATGGCAGACATTGCTAGTCAATCACAGAATTCTTTCCCATTCATACCAAACACAGCCCCAAATCTTTCCCACTATCATAGTTCAAGCGGTCACAACCAGTCACCAGGAATTGACACGGGAGCTGGATCCTATTTACACTCCTGGGTGAAGGCACTGAATAAGCCTGGACCCCAGCAGTCTGAATGCCAACTCTACCACTTAAAAGCAGTGTGAGTTTGGGCAAATTATTCTTTGCCTCAGTTTCATTAACTGTAAAATGAGGATAATTAGTCTCCTCATCATATGGTTGTTGTCAATATTAAGTGGTGAGTATTATAAAGTGCTGAGAACAGTACCTGGCCCACATCAAAAGGGATGTATATGTTTGCCATCGTTACTATTGTTCTTACGCAAATGTCACCCAGCAGGGATGTGTTACAGGGTATTAGCCACTTCCCCTTTTTCATCTTGGATTAATCTGTCAGGTGGCTAGGTAATCTCCTAGCAAGGTCTTCAGGAGGGAAATAAAACCAGGCGACTAGGTCCAGGCCTTCAGAGATGCCAAAGGCTGCCTGGTGAGGGAGGAGTGAAGGGCTGGGAAGCTAAGAGCACAACTGAGAGCTGAGTGCTGGGGTAGGAGGGAAGGAGGGAACATCAAAGACTTCACATCAGGGCTTTATTGAAACACATGTGCTTTTTCTGCTCCTTTTAAATTAAGCAAACCAAACTGCTATAGACCCCCAGGCTAAAGGGTTTCAGTTGGGCCACAGATGCAAAAGGTGTGAGGTCCCCAGAGTTTGGGGTTCTAATATGGTTGGGGGAGTGGAGTTTTTGTTGAGTATTTGACTCTCGATCTGCACCAATCACTGCCTAGATGCTGCCTCAGTAAAGTGTAATTACCGTCTCCGGATTTATGCAGCCCAACCTGACCATCCTACTTAATTCTGCAACCTGCCTCCCCTTACTTGTTCTACTGTTTCCTCTTTCCCTTAGCTCTCACCACTTTCTAACACAGGACACTGTACAGTTGGCCACGGGTGTTGCATCCCCCAATTCAAGCAACTGCAGATGGAAAGCAGTACTTTCAGTTCGTGGTTGGAAATCCATGGGTACAGAGGACCAACTTTATGCATTGTTTTATGCCATTTGGTGGGACAGAGGTGAGCAACCATGCATCCATGGGGGGTCCTGGAACCAGTCCCCCACAGACACTAGGGAAGACTGTAATTTACTGTTTCTTATATTTATTGCTAATTATCTGTCTTTTCCCTGCAGGACTATAAGTAACTCAAAGGGATAGATATTTGTTCATGTTTGCTGATATATCCAGCCACGTAATATGAAAAATAGAGACATTTATTGAAAAAGATACAAGATAAAGAAACATTGTACATAGAACAACGACACCTCAGTCCCCTTCAAAGTAAGCACTTTGGGATCTCACATAGTTTTCCCAATCACCATCAGCTGTCTTGTCCTATTTTCCTGAATCTCATTGATGGTCTGAAATCCCTTCTCTTTCAAAGGTGATTTTAGTTTTGGGAAAAGCCAGAAGTCTCAGGGCCCCAAATCTCGGCTGTGAGGGGCCTGAGACAACTGGGTGATCTGATGCTTCACCAAAAAACTCTGCACAAGACGTGATGCATGAGTGGGCACATTGTTGTGATGAAGCTGCCAATCACCAGTCACTCACAGCTGTGACAGCTTTCATCATATTGCATCTCGCAACCAATGAAGAACATTGAAGTAGCGCTTCTTAGTAATTGTTTATCCTGGAGGGGTGTACTATGATGGACAACACCTTTCAACCCAAAAACACAGTTAACATGGTCTTGATCTTGCTGTGACTCTGCCACGCCTTCTCTGGGTGTGGAGAACTAGGCGACTTCCATTGGGACAACTGGGCCTTTGTTTCCGATTCATAGCCATAGACCCAAAATTCATCACTGGTTATGACCTTCTTGAGGAAATCTTGTTCACTGGCAGCAGTTTGAATCAAGTCATTAGCAACTGCAGCACAGTATTCCTTTTGGTAGCAGAAGCTGCAGAACAAATTTTGTCACAACACATTTCATGCCAAGGTCCTGCATCAAAATCTTGACACAGTAGTTTGTGGAATCCCCAGAACAGCTTCTAGTTCTTGCACTGTTAATCGCCGATCTTTGTTGATTGCAGCCCGTACACATTCAACATTCTCAGGTGTTCTGCTTGTTGCAGGCCTTCCAGAACATGGGTCATTTTCAACAGATTCTCGACCATCTTTGAAGCATTTGTGCCACACTTGTATTTGTACTGCACTCATTGCATCATCCCTAAAAGCCTTCTGAATCATCCGAGTAGTTTTCATGGAGGAATGTTCAAGCTTCACACAAAATCTGATGCAGATTCGTGGCTCTACTCAGTCATTTTGAATGTGACAGCCACATAGTACACATGCTCACTCAGTGGCGTCTACTGAACCGCTGACTAGTACAGTGAAGTCATCATTGTTCACACCTGTGCATTCCAGTCCACTCTCTTTGGCTGCCAGGTTACACTGATGTTGCTCAAACTGTTGTTATTATATTAACAACGACTGAACTTTTTCTGGACAGACCTCGTTGTATTCCTAGTACATTGAATTATGTGTGGTTACTAGTAGTTGCTGAATAAATATTTACTAAATAAACGAGTGAATGTTGCTGGTTCTTAAATGCAGTTCTCATACTCTACAAACGCTGGGGACCCTTTAAGGCAGTAATGAGTACTCTAATAAAAAGTGTACCCCTATTTGTTAGGTGAAAAGCTGAGGGAAGCAAACAAATCCAGAACATTAGCTCAGGAGGAAATACAGACATATGTGTTTTCTCCTGAGTGAATAAACACAGATATATCTCCTTCTTCATAGGGAGAAGCCTCATGATATCATGGAAAATTCACTGGCCTACATATAAGCAAAACCTGGTTGAAGACCCAGCTTGGCACACACCAGCTGTGTGACTGTGGGCAAATCCCCTTTCCTCTCTGGCCTCACTTCTCCATCCAAGTGAAGCTTAACTGAGTTCCAATATTTAATGAACTTCATCACTTCTGGCCCTAAGAAGGCATTACACTACCTAGTCTTACTCAATATTAAGATGCTAAAATAGCCTACCACATAAATTTGATCAGTCATGGGAGAGAAAGTAAAGCTGCATCCCCTTCCCTCACAAGTGTGGGTGGCAGCCCCCAGGTGGGTTACACCTTTATGTAGACACCCTTACTCAGCAGAGTAGGCATTTACTCTGAGAGGTGAGCTTCTGAGAGCCCCTGGTCCAGCACAGTCCAACTGCCCACCTTTAATAGCCACTTCGGAGAACCAGAATCTAATAGCAATCTTGCCAGCATGGGAATGAGTAAAATACCAATAGCCAAGGTGCCTACTGAACCACTGAGCAAGGGGTGTGCAAATGTTCTTTCAAATGGCTTAAAAAGCATCACAACAATGTGAGTGGGTTATCAGTACCACACAAAAACACATTTGGAGGATCTCTTTGCTCTCGTGCATCCTTGAATATTAAACCCAGAAAAATAAATTGACTTGCTGTTTAATCCAATAGTCAATGCAAGCTTCTGTTATATAGATTCAATTGACTTAAAACTCAAGCCATAGCCTCCGGCAACAAACACCTAATGCTACCATGCAGGCCTAGTATTGATACATACCATGGGCAGTTGTTTCTTCATAACAAACAATTATCCCAAACTACCTTTGGTGGGAATGGCCAGCCCTCAAGGATCAATGTTGTTACTAGTTTTTGATCTGGCTGACTGAGGAGCGGGGCACAGGCTCTCACAGGTTCACAGGGTTCTCTAATGGGATTAGGTTATCATGATTTCTCCCCACTGCATAGGGACCTTTCTCTCCCCATTCAACCATGAAGAGCTGCTGCCCATTACCATGCTCTCTGCCACATGTCGCTCTGGTATCTAACCTCACCCTATCTCACAGTCCAATTACCTGCTTGCTGGCAAGTGTAGTTTGCTGCTAAGTGGCAACAGGATAAATGAGGAGAGCTAGAAATTAAATTATATTGAGTATGCATTAATGCCTTCCATGCAAACCCTGCAATCTGACTTTCTGGGGGACTCAATGAAAGTAGAGGGTCAAAACCTAAAATTGCTGAGAACTGGTGTCTCCCTGTACCAAACAACAGGTACAGGGAGACCTGCCCCCTCCCCCTTGCCCCTTCTCAGTTACAAGAACGGCTTCCTGCTTCTTTGCATGGAGATGGCTGCTCTTTTCCTATTGCTCAGGATCCCTTACAGCCTTACGAAGAACACATTGTCCACTGGTTAAAGGGTAGCCATTTCCATGAAATTTGCATTAAAATCTTACCACATTATTTTCTCCCCTCTAAGTGGGCAACAAACTGAAGTTTCCTTTGAGTTTCAGCTTTAGACACACCCCAAAACTCAAAGTAAAAATGATATAAGCTTAGTAACAACATCAAGGGAATCCTTTTCAAGTTCAAAGCAGATTGTAAACATTAATTAATCAGTTCCCCCTCCCAACACTGTGTGAGGTATGAACTGGCCCCATTTTATAGATGAGAACATTTAGGTGGGGAGCATGAATGACTAGTTCCAAGCTCCGACGGACTTTAGTCAGTGAAGGGATGAGCTATTTTGATTCCCGTGCACAGTAAGGGCTCACACGACTTTTCTCACTCACAAAAATCAATGCAAACCCTGTCCCAGGGCCAGGGACCTGAGCCTAACTTAGCTGCCTCTCTGTGGTGGTCAGAGTGTGCCTCTCAGCTCAGCATGGCTGCCGTATGTTTCCACCTTCAGTTTTCTGGGCAAAAGGGATTGCCTTCCTCCAATACAACTGAAAGGAGCTCAGATCAAAGGCTCACCTCCGGGTCACATAAATGCCCAAGTCTGTCTGACATCTCTCTCTAATCAGACTCCGTGTGAGCCATAGGCTTGAGTTTTACTAGCCTATGAAAGTCATCTTCAATCCATACTGCTCCCGGCACCTTGGATCTGCAGCCACGGGAGGCATAAGACTGGCAGGACTGCATGAAGGGAGTGCTGTTTGGCACAATTAGGATGGAAGGCAGGTAGGTAGGTAGGTAGATAGACAGACAGACAGACGGGCCAATACATTTTGTGACCTTTTACTATATAAGCCTGTTGGCTAATCTTAGTAATCCGCATGTCTTTTATAAACACCAAGTTGTTGGTCACTTTGGAGGAAACTGTGCAAGGTTTGTCTTGAGACAGCCTTAGCAATGGAGTTGCTGACGACCTTGAGATGGTTCTACATTGTCCCCATGAATTGCCTTAAGCTGGTGAACACTGATATTCTTTCTATTGGCTAAAGCATTGTGAAATGGTCAAATGAGACCCCGGAGGAATTATCTTTGGGGTTCAAATGCACCAAGGAGATTTGCCTCCATTCAGAGGATAGTGACAGTCAGATTTCAGCTCTCCCTCAGCAGAAACATGTGAATACGCGTTTTCCAAAGCACTTGGGGGTTTTCGGCAAATGTTTATACATCTCACGAAAGGACCTTTGGGAGCAACAACGGCTATACTTTACAGAACGCACAGGAAGTGTGTCTGCTGAGTGGGGAGATGGTAGGAGGAGTTGCAGCTGAGCCCTAATGAATATGGGAATTTACAGAGAAATGGGGTGGGAGGAGAGAAATGTCTGTCTTTGCTACCATGCTGGGATGGAAGAGTTTAGCCAAGTGGATCTCAACCCTGGCTGCTTATCAGAACCATCTGGAGAGCTTTGGGAAGTTCTTATGTGTATTTCAGTCCTATTGGACTTGCTTCTCCATGAGGAGGGCTAGGCAGGGGTATTAAAACAAAGCTCCTTTAGTAATCCTGTTGTGTAGACAGGTTCGGGGAGCACTGGCTGTGAACACATGTGAGTTACATTACCTGTCAGGGAACATGCAAGAGAGATGTTCCTTAAACAAGAACCAGGCACGGCCTCCTCGGGTAATTGCTTCCAGCCAATATCACTGTTCAATTAGTAACTTAGCTTTACAGTATCTTTCATGTGAGAAACCATTTTAAAACAAGAAATCCTTCATTCTTATTTAAATGAACTCAAAAGAAACAATCCGCTTGAGAAATGAGCAGAGTTAGGGATTACATTACTGACCCCAAAATAACTTAAAATGAAAAAGGTATATAAAACCAAACCAAACCAAACCTACACTGCTGCACCACCGTCCCTGGGGCCAGGTTTCCTCCGAGCCTGCCACGCACGCACCGAACGTACCGAGGGCCCACCAAGTGTGGGGAACTGTGTGCTTGATCCTAGCAGTACCGGGATGAAGCAGATATGGTTCCTACAGCCCTGGGTCATCGGTTTACCAAGGGAGGGGGTAAGAAAAAAAACAAAAAAGGAAAAGTGCTACAATAAAAGCTGATTTTTATTTGCGTCTTTCTATGGGTCATGTAACCTTTCAAGTGCTTTCTGCTCCATTTCTAATTTCATCCTCATAACAACCTTCTTCAATGGGTTCTATCATTATATCCATTTATAGACGGGGAAACTGAGACTTAGAGGGCTTAAGGAACTTCTTGAAGGTCACAAAACCTGTAAGAAGCAGAACTAGGTCTTTCTGACTCAGCAGGACAAGTTTATATCCCTGCCTTATTCTGCTTTGTAAGTGCACAGAAGGCATGTGGGGGTTCAGGCATGTGGGGTGTTTAGTTTGGATGGCTGTGTTGGGGTGGGGTGGGGAGAGCTGAACACAGTATTTTCTGTTGTTAGGTCATTGCTGCTCCAAATAAGAGTGGACTCGGCATCTTGGGTGTCAGCAGCTTTCAAGGTCAGTATTAAGAAACACCGCCTCTTCTTCTTAAACTTGTACTCCCAAGCAGCCTGGGCAGCTTTATGGTCAGTAGTGCCTTCGAGGCTGGCCTCTGGAGGGGAAACACACACACACACACACACACACAAAGGAAACACAACCTGAACCCCTCATGCTGGGGCTTAATTTGGTACCCGGGAACCATTTATTTCAGTTCCTGGGGAAGGACACCGCTTGGCCTGCTTACCAACGTTTCGGCAGCACAGAGTTGCCTGGCCAGCCCTCAGACTTAGGTGCAGCTGATCGTAACTTGGAGTCAACTGTTTATCCGCTAACTGTACTCCTCCCTGGCAACTGCTTTACCACAGTTCAGTGAACCGAGCTCCCGAGCTCCAGTACCTTGGCTGTGGTGTCAAGTCACAGTTATATAACCACTGGGCTGAGTGCCTCCCTGGAGGGGAAACAGGGGCGGGGGAGGGGCGCTGAGCAGGAAAGGCATTATTAGTGTAATGTTAAGAAAACAGACTTTGAAATCTTCCAGAGACTTGAGCGTTTGGAACCGTTTGCTTCCCGTATAGTAGTTTGTTTCCCACTTACTTCTATATTCTTCCAACCCTGTACATTTGAGTCCAGTCAGCTGTGGGTCGGGAGGCTGGCACAGCGAACGGGGGAGTGAGTTTACTTAGCCTTAAAATATGCCCTGTTGTACGACTGTTCTCAGTAGAGCGGAATTGATGAGGAAGAGCATGTGAAAATTAGTGCACAGCTACAGCTAAAGAAGTGTCATAAGTTTTGCAACTATTCTTCTGCTTCTAAAGCCTTAATGTGCACAGCTGGCAAGATGGGCAGTCCTGCAGATTGCTGGCCTCCCAGGCGCTCCCTGAACCTTCCAATAAGGACCACAGGGTAAACACATGAGTGCCCTTTCTGGCTATTTACTTTGGGGGGGTCTGTTTCTTTTGCTCCCAAGAGTTACAACTATCTGTTGTTGTTGTTGTTTTTAAGTTGGAAAGGTAGTCATGCCATGTGCAGTCACTTCGTATCACAGAAATCAATTTAAGTTTTATTCATATAGACTCACCCACAGCTGCCATGGGCCCTCCAGCTATGAGAAGTAAAGTTTCCCACCCATACTGCCCCTTCTCCATGTGGCCCTAAAACCTTTTTAATGACTAGTCCCAGATCAGTGAACATGTGGGAGGACATTCAGCCCTGCTAGTCATAAAAAATGCAAATTAAAGCAACTTTGAAAAGGTAGCATTTCAGCCTTACCAGATAATGCCCTAATGATGGTCAGGCTGATGTGAAACTGATAGACGGAAATGTTATAACCCTTGAGTTAAATCAGCATAATTCTTCTTGAGAGAAATGAGGCAATGTGCAACAAGAATCATAAAGATGTGCTTTCTCTGACCCAGTAATCCTTCTCCTGGGAATTTCTACTAAAGAAATAATACGGCAGAAGCAAAATGCTATACAAACTGTAGCACTGTCTCTAATGATCAAATCTAATCACACACATATGCACACAAAACTCCAGAAGCAGCCCAATATTCAGTAATTAGGGACGGCTTAACAAAATACAGTATATTGACAATGATATAGTATGCCACTATGAAACTCCAAAAGACATGATAAGAACATTTAATACATAATATCACAAGGATGATAAAATTTATTTGAACCCTTTTCTTTACTTTTTTAATATATAAAAAATGTGTATTATAGAGAATGCATTTGGGGGCCTACCAAACAATTATTTTCCTGTTCAGATCATCTGTACAAAGGGGCGTTTATTAGGAATTTCCCAAATGAAAATAATGACATGCAGAGGGTTACCCAGACCATGCTGCATCCTGGGGGAGGCTCAAGACCTCGTAGCCTTGACTTGAGTCTAAGTTAGGTCTTGGCCTTCGAGTCTCACATTTGCAGACAACCTTAATAACAACTGAACAAAAATTTCAACAAAAATTGAAATTTTTCCAAAAGGGGAGACTTTGAAATGTGCCAAAATGGGGCTCCCCTCTCCTTAGACCAGCCATATGAGTGCACTTCCAGTCAGGTCCCAGAAGCACTTCCCCAGGGACCCTGAGAACACACACTGCCCGGGTTGCAGACCCCTCCAGATTGACAATCTGTCTGTCACCCATCCTGAAATCAAGGAATCTCAGGTCCAAGTGACTGGTCACCTAGGTAACACTAGCAAAGAAGTGAATCTCTATACAGGATGATCATCCAGTCCCATCGCTGGTTGAACTCAATGATTTCTGGTCAAACCAAGCGCAGCCATCCCTTCGCTCCGCATCAGCAGCTTCCCCATGTCCGTCAGAAAACTGTGTGGGCAGGTCCGTGCTGTGGTTTTCACTGGTTTGTGTCCAATGGGGAAAATAAGGATAATATAATGACTTCTTGTGAAGCTGAAGTGATTCAAAGTAAAAAATTATTTCTTACTCTAAGATAATGTCCTTTTTCGTTTTTGGTATTAAAACTCCATTCTTTTGGGAAAAGATGATAAAAATAGATGAAGTTATTTTTTGTTTCTGTTATTCCTTTTCAATAAAATAAAGGACCCTTGTGTTGTCGCACCAAATACTGGTGAAATCAGACCACTTCATTAAGCAGGTTAGCCTTGGGTCCTCATTCAGAGGGAGACGGAGATTCTGCACATTCTAATGAGGCCACTCCAAAGGGTTTGGCAAACAGTTCTGGTCCTGGTGACTCTTCAGAATGTGCTGTGCAACTACCACAGAGCTCCGCATCCACAGCTGTATTTGCCTGCCTGACCTTCCGGGCTGGGAGCGTCTTTGCCCAGGAACCGTGTCCTATTCACCCTTGTGTTTTTTGGTGACTAACACAGCTCTGAGTAAACTGCTGTTGGACTATTCTGCAGTTAGACAAAGCGAGTGAAATCTTAAGAACAGCTGTGGAATTGAGGAGAAAACTTTGAAAGCGGGCTCCAAAAACCCAATCAGAAGCCTGGGTCGGCCACATTCAGTTGTAGGACTGAGCAGTTGCTTGCCCTCTGCAGCTCTAATGTGCAGAAATGCTCCCTACACCATCCACCAGCACCCAGGCTGTGTCACTGCGTGTGGGTCCCGGGAAAGTGCCTACACGTGTGTTAATCTCATTGCATTCTCTCCATTTTATTTCCTGACTAGATGCTTCTCATATTTACATGTCGCCCCTGCCCGAGTCCTGGCCAGAAGGGATAGAGAAGTAAAAGGCCAGGTCCTCCCACTCAGGGTGGTGGAGGGCCAGGGGCAGCCGTCACTGTGCTTCAGTGAGAGACAAAATCAAATACAAGCAGCATCCGTTTGCATTTACTCATGATTATTGCGTTTGACAAGATAACCTGTACCCACTCGTACATTCATTACAGAGCTTCTGAAATGATTTTTCTTTGTCTGCTTGAACACAGGAATTTTTAATAAACAGTTTCAATGTCTGCTTTCATGCACTTGAAACACAAACATCAGTAAGCCTCTTTCTAACAGGCTTCATCCATAAACTCCGTAGACTCCCTGCTGGAGACCAGAGATTCCAGCAGGGGGATCTGTGTGGGTTTGCAACTCAGGTGCTTTCTTCCAGAGGTCATGGATGCAGATGAGAAAGGGGAATTTTCAGTCTCCCTTTTCCAGTGGTAAATATTTTAAATTAATAAAGAGGTAAATGGAGAAGAGATTTGAATTTTAAGTGGTAGTAAGTGAGGCATGAAGGTGCAAAGAGCTGTAACTGCCAGGGCAATCCTTTGAACAAATTCATTTGCAAATCATGTCACATGGGATGCAAAGAAACATCAGATGTTCTGCCTGTTGTAGTGTAAGAAGCTTAAGGGAGACCGCTCCTCGACCTTCCCAGCTGCATCTTGCACTCTTCTTTCCTGCCTTCTGGGCTCCAGCCTTGGTGGCCTTCACCCAGTTCCTCAAACACAGATTCTTCATCTCTCCGCAGGGCCTTTGCACATGACATTCCCTTTGCCTGGTTCAGTCCTATTCTTGTTTTGGGTCATCGGGAAACCTTCTTTCCTTTCATGATGAGGCAAATCTCCTAGTATGTATTCTTGGAGGTTGTATTCTTCAGTGCTCTTCTTGCTGGTGTTACTTTACATTTATCTGGTGACAGTGATGACCTCTGTTTCCATGAGACTGTTAGCTCTGCAGTACAGGGATTGTGCCTCTGTTTGCTCCCTATCTTGTCCCCTGGACCTCACATGGCAGGTGCTTGGTAACTGTTTAAGTACTAAACAAATGGAGTGAATGAATCTCTGACGGTTAACTTCATCGAAATCTTTTTTAATGATCTGCCTTTGCAAGGCACCCTGTAGAACAAATTAAAAGTCATTGTTCCAGGCTTCTGGGGTTTTCATTAGCTCAGAGATACCATTTTCACACACAAACCATGTCACTGAGTTTGAGACTTAGGCTGTAAGTGGCAGCAGAGAATCCAGGTGTGTTCCAGAGGGCATACACCACCTTGGACAAACCACTAAACCTTCTGTCCCTCCATTTCCCCATTTGTCAAATGGTGGTAATATCAGTGTGCCCTCTGCTGAATGGCCAGAGGATAAAACCAGGTATCAAATAAAAATGCCTTGAAAAGGTAAATACTGATACTACTTTTTACTTACAAGTAACCACCTCCTTGGTTGCCTCTATAAAGAGGCTTGGGCCTTACTAGAAAAAATGATGGGAGCAACCATTTTGGGTGAGATGCAGCTTGGACAGCAGGAGAGGGCTGGGCCAAGTCTGGTAGCAGGAGGGCAGACGAGAGGGGTCTCTGCTAGGGAGCTGGGGAAGACCATCCTCCTTCAACCAGAGCCACACAGGGAGGACTGCCATGCTGAAACAGGGACCCCAAACAGCTTTGTGATGGCAGAGGACCAGGACAAAGGAGCAAAGGAGCCGATTCTTCTGTAAAGCAAACCACCCCCCCTGAATTCTGTATCTGAGCCCTGTCTCACCTGGGTTGGGCAAACAAACACGAAGGCCCCTCACTACTGATGCTCACCTGACTAAACTCAGCCCTCACTCAGGAGCTGCTCCCTCTGGGAATCTCAGCATGTGATAACAGTTCAGCAACCATATGAGCACAGACGTGGAGAGTCCTACACAACCACAGTGAGAACCACGGCCTTTTTCAGGATCAGGTGACTTGGGAACCACTGGGTTGGGGGTTGAGTGGAATCTCATCAATGTTTTATGAAAAACTCAAGCCTTCCCATCTATAGTTATCAAAATGCAATGTCATCCCATTTTGCAAATGAGAAGCAGAGGGGCTAATAAGCAAGTGTACAGAAAGTCATCTAATGCCACAAAGGTAGGTACAGGTTCATCAAATCAGACCTAACAGAATAACGGGACAAGCGCTGGGTAACCACACAGGACTACCAAAACAGAAGGCCCTACTGCTTAAGCAGCCATTGCAAAGTTTGGGAGCTCAGGTCTAGCTGAGTGACAGATGTGGCTGTCACTGGAGGAAACACTGCACCAGCCCCTTTCTTATTTGTCTGGAAAGGTCACAGCCTCAGCAGATGGTGACAGGAATCATGGATCCACTAAGTGGAGCAGTTCCTCACAATCTTTCCTTTTCAACCGTGGCCAACCCTGAGGAGAAATGGCCACAGCCAACGGTCTTTTCTGGGTGTCCCTTTGCAAGGGGCGCAGTGGGTGGTGGAGCTGACATTAGTGCAGGGGTGTCAAACTCTTTTTCACCGGGGGCCACATCAACCTCGCGGCTGCCTTCAAAGGGCCGAAATAATTTTAGGACTGTATAAATGTAACTACTCCTTAACTGCTTAGGAGTTGAAATTACATTCGGCTGATGTGGCCCCTGGTGAAAATGAGTTTGACACCCCTGCATTAGTGGCTAAGAATTTGTTCATTTAACAGAAATACTGCTTAACTAACCCAGGGACATCCAACATTGTTTTCACTAGTTCTGCAGCCTGGTATTGAGCACATTCAAAGGCCAGGCCCCTGTGCTGAGCACAGAATGCAAAACCCACCACAACTGCTTTCCTATTTGGTTAGAAGGCCAAATAGACCAAAATTAGAGCTGCTGTTTGGGAAGCCTAGCACTACAATATACAAGGTGTAATGGGAACTCAGAGGAAGGAAAATCTCTGCCAGGAGAGCCTAGGAAACCTTCCTGAAACAAGGTATTGATAAAGACTAGGAATTCATCAGGCATCGCAAAGACCATTCATTTATTCATTCATTCAACACTCAACTGTGCTGGGCACCTTACCAGGTGCTGGGGATACAGTGGTGAGTGAAACAGCCCAGCTCCTACCCTGTAGAGCTCACTATCTAGTGGGAGTGGTAGGCCCACAAGAGTTAACCATAAATTTGGAAAGTGCTATCAAGGGGAAGTACAAGCTGTCTCAAGAGAGTGTATCTGGGGAACTGATCCTGTCTGCAGGCAGGAGGACCTCTGACCAGGATGTGCCATTTGAGCTGAGAAGGGAAGGATGCTCAGCAGTGTATGAGACCAAGGGGCTGGAAGTGCGGGCAGGAAGAGACTTGGAGCAGAGGAGGCGTCATGTGCATGCAGTCATTCATTCTACTGACACTTATAAAGTGTGTGTTCAGTACTGTGGTCACCACGATGATCAAATCACCTCTGACCCCAAGGACCATGCAGTCTAGTGGAGGAGGCAGATGGTTATAGTAGAGTGTGCTACCTTCATGACTGGGAGCGGGAAACGCTTCCCCTCAAGAAGGAACCGCGTGTGTAAAGGCCAGGAAACAGAGCCCAAGACATCTTGGTCGGGGTTGGGGACTTCTAGCTTTCTGGGTTGGCTGCTGTGTGGGGTCATGCTTGGCCCATCATCTTGCTCTTCCTCGCTCAAGAACGAAACTCCTTTCTCTACCAGTGGTAATGGTGCCACCCAGAGAAGAAGCCGCCGCAGCAAACGCTGACATGTGCATTTTGCAGTGTGCTGGAATTGGCTGGCCTGGCTTGGCCTGTGCTCCCCCACCACCCCTCACCGTGAGGCAGAATCCACACAATCACCAGCACTATGAACCTGATTGCTTAAACAGGGCACCCTCCCTGCCTCCTTGCTCCCAGCCACCTCAGTCCAGGCTCCCTGCCACACCCACAGCCCATCCATGCCTGCTGTCTGAGGGTCAGGGCCCCTTCCTGGAGAAAGGCCCCATCCTGCTTAATAACATTTTCCCTCTGCCTGTCTAATTAACTCTGTCACTGTATCTGCAGTCAGATAAAATGCTCATTTCACACCACATTAATTTTTATCAGCTGAACATTAAGCAACACAAAGCTATCTATGCTTGGTTTAATTTACATACTGACAGACCTACAAAGCATTACCCACAGTGGCTTCAAAGCAAATAAGCAGAACTGGCATCAAACAAGGCTTTTCAAAATGAAATATTGATTTGCAAGGTTGATAGTAAAGAAGGGTTGAAGGGAGATGGGAGAAGAAGTGAGGAGTAAAAGGGTTTTTCTTTTCCCTTAAAGAGCAATTATTGATGTAGTCAACTAATCAGAAAGGTCAAGTAGAGTGGCCCGCTGGGCTTCAGGATCCTCAGCATCAGTCATGGTCTGGGCACCATGCTGCTGTTGGCGGTTCCCCCAGCCTAAATTGAATGCCCTCAAATAGCAAAGGGTTCTCTCGCTCTCTCTCCCACACCTTCCCTATGTCACACAGACACACACACTCCATGATCTATCTCACCACCATAATTCTACTCCAGTTATTTCTTTAGAAGTCTTCCTTCCCCTACTTCATGGTCAAGACCAGGTATCACCTCCTCTAGGAAGTCTTCCCAGATTGCCTTCCTTCCTTACTAGTACGCTCCAAGAATATCCAAGAAGACAGTCCACATCGCACCTACCACATTGTATTTTAATAGTCCACGTGTATGTCTCTTTCTCCCACTGGTTATAAGCTCTTCGTAGGGGCAGATATAGGTTTAGGGTGGTGGCTGAAATTTATGTAGGTTGGGGGACTTTTTTAAGAAAGAAAGATTTTAAAACTATCTGGCTTTTGCAATAATAGAGAAAAGTATAACTGTGAAAACACATTATGAGAATCCCTCCCAGGGCCTTGGAAGAAACCTGTGCAAAGTAAGGGATTCTGAAGTTTAAGCTTTATCACCTTTGAGGTGAGCCTACTCCTGGCCTCTTGCTCATAACAAGCATTCGACAATGTAGGCAGCATGAACTGAATGACTGTAGGAAAACGAACTACTTTTGAGTATATCGTCTGTGACAGGCTCAGCCAAGAACGCTGGCAAGGGTAGTCTCTCACATCATAGCAGCCCAGATGATACAGCTGATAAAAACTGATTTCTAAGAATTCGGTCTTTCCATGTGAGGACCTATAACTGGGGGTGGGGGGGAAGGCACAGATGCCCCCAAGTGAAAAGACATGCAATTCAAACAGGTCCGTCTTTAGACTTTAAATCACCCTTAGCAGTCCTCATTTCACCCAGAACAGTGGTTCTCGCACTTTTGTGAGTACCAACATTACCTGCAGAGTACCTGGCCTGAACACCAGAGATTCTCATTTCTTTTAACTGGAGTGCGGCTCGCAAACCTGCATTTTAAACACTTGTGACCCCTCATGATTTCCCCCTCCAGCGATATTGAGATATGCCTGACATATACAGCCTTGTGAACCTTGTAGGTGTGCAAAGTGGTGATTGGATACAAACTGTAAGATGATATATATATTGTCAAATGTTTACGACAATAAGGTCAGTTAACACATCCTTCACCTCACATGACTACCATTTTGCTGTTATT
This sequence comes from Desmodus rotundus, assembly GCF_022682495.2. Taxonomy (NCBI): domain Eukaryota; kingdom Metazoa; phylum Chordata; class Mammalia; order Chiroptera; family Phyllostomidae; genus Desmodus; species Desmodus rotundus. Next base: position 90,769,650 of record NC_071393.1, read on the forward strand.
GTTATGGTGAGAACACGAAAGCTCTATTCTCACAGCAACTCTCAAGTCTACAGTACAGCACTGTTATCTATAGTCACCACATTTTACAGCAGATCCCCAGAACCACCCGTGATCTTGCAGCAGGTTTTCTAAGACCATACTTTGAGAAACCTTAACTAAACACAAATGTGAATGTTGAAAGAGAGTAGGCTGGGAGAACTGGCTAGGAGCTGGTTGTGAGGGGCGAGTGGAGAACAATATTTCCTTTAAGAAGCTGGAATGTGACCTGAACACTATGTGGTGTCATGGCCTGAGGAAGATCCAGGACTGGCAGAGGGTGGGAAACATGCATTTGGAACCTGGAGAGTAGAGGAGGCTTTAGATGTTCTTTGAAATAGCTGTGCAAACCTCAGTTTAAGAACAGCCCTTGTGTTCCTGTGAATTTCAACCAGCAGATACTTTGTACTGAGTCCCCATGAAGGAGAGGAGCAGAGCACCTTTTCCAGTGACAGGGGCCAAGGGAGGCTGAGTTTTCAGCTCTGCTATACCAAGTTTCAGTAGGGAGCTCTGGATAGGTAATGTACAACAGTCCTATCATGGCTGTACATGCTTCCCCCCAAAAGAAACTTCTGGGCTGGCTTCTCTTTCACAATCATGCATGCTTGGGTTGGAAGGCATCAGTTGATTCTAGAATCACCACAAGTATTTTACGTCTAACACCAGCATGGAAGAGTCTCTCTTCTCAGAGACATCTGCAACCCATGGTCCCAGATCCTTCCTTTGGACCAAAAAGCTTCAAAAAGGCAGGATTATCATTTGTTTGTCTATTCAATGGTGTTTAGTGGGCAGAGAATGCAATAGGAGCTTTGGCATTGAAAAGTCTGGCTACCGTAGAATCCAATGTGCATAACACCAACTGTGGGTCTGAGTCTCGGCCTAGGTCATGGGTTCGGGGTTCCAGTCCCGGCCCAACCACTACGAACCTGTGTGAGTGTGGACACGTCACTTATCCTCCCTGAGTCTGTTTCCTCATCTGTAATATGGATTTAATAATATTAGTTTTCCCTCACAGAGCTGTGACATGGAGCCAATGTGTTCTGAAAAATCTAAATGTAAATATAAGAAGTATTGGCTTCTGGTAAAGGTCTACTAATCCTACTGTGGGTAACAATTAAAATACCTGCACAAGATAGTTTAAAAAAATTATTTGAAGACAATGGAGTACAACCAAAAGCAAACCGAAGTCTACAAGACTAGAGAGTCTTTACCCCGAAAGATGGGGCCTCCGCTTGGTGAAATTAGTGTGGAATTTTGCTTCAGACCACGCTCTCGTCAGTTTTTGGCTCAGGATAACTTGAGCTATCTGAGGATAAATCCAGGGCTGGAAGAAGCACGTGAAATTTGGGGAGGACATTCTGGGAGGGTGGAAACGGCAGAGGGGGAGAGTCACAACATCTGTGTATAAAATCTGCCCAAGTCCTTGGCTAACTGCTAAAATATTAATATACATGCATAAAAAAGATCTCAGAGGGTCCAATACAAAAGCAGCTGCTGGAAGATGAAGGAATAGAAAAGACTTTAGTTGTTACTGAGCACAGAGAAGGCAGAGCTGGAGTTTTAGTCCAGCCAAGTTAAGTGACTGCTAAAAAAGTTCCCTTCAGAGGAACATAGTAAAATCTAGGGTCTCTGCAACAATCATTTGTATTGACTATTACCCGATCAAAAGTCACTGGACATGCAAAGAAAGTAAAATTTAACTCATATTCAAGAAAAGAAAAGCAGTCAAAAAAATCCCCCAAATACTCAGATGATGCATTTAGCAGATAAGGACTGTAAAGAAGACACTATAAATATGTTTAAGGAATTGAAAGAAATAGATACATAAAGAATGAACAGATATGGAACCTAAGTGAGACACAGAAGCTATAAAAATAAACCAGATTGAAATCGTACTCCTGAATAGAAAGATGACTATAATGAAAAAAATTACTGCATGAGCTTAAAGGGTGATTGGAGATGGCAGAAGAATGTCAGTGCACTTGAACATGGACCAATAGGAAGTACCCAATCTAAAAAACAGAGAGTGAACAATTGAAGAAAAGTAAACAGAGTCTCAGAGATCTGAGCATCACAGCCCATCAGAGTGTGTAACATACATGAAATTAAATCTCAGAAGGACAGGAGAGAGAGGATGGACAGAAACTATGTTTGAACAAATGACTGAAAAGTCCCCAAATGTGGTGAAAGATATTAACTAAGAGATTCAAGAACTTCAAAAAGCCCAAGCTGATAAATGCAAAGAAAGCCATATCACGGCACACCAGAGTCAATTTCCTGAAATCCATAAATAAAGAGGAAATCTCGAAAGCAGCCAGAGAAAAACACCTATGACATATAACGGAAACAACAGTATGAGTGATGGCCAACTTCCTCCAAAACAACAAAGGCCAGAAGATGATGGAATGACATGTTTAAGGTACCGAAAGAAAAAAAAAAGTAAAATCAGAACCCTATATTCAGGAATAAAGGCAAAATGAAGTTATTTTCAGGTAAAACAGATTCATTACCAGGCAACCTACCCTAAAAGAAATGCTAAAGGAAGTTCCTCAGTTTGAAGGGAAATAACACCAAATGGTAATTGAGATCTGCAGGAAGAAATGAGGATCCCTGAAAAAAAATTTTAAATGGAAGCACTTATTAATTTCTTTAGTGGATAGCAAATTTATCCACATAATTGTACTTAACCCTAGATTAAATGACACATGATCTGTAAAGTCATTAAATCCTATAAATTCTAGTCTTTTCAGCTCCTTCTTCACTACCCCCTCCTCCCACCAAAAGAAGAGAAAAGAAAACTTCATTTTATTACTTAGCTGTGTGATCTTTGGCAAAAAGCTGACTTATCTGTGCATTGTTTTTCAACGTATAAATGAAGAGATGGACTAAATCTTCTAATTTCCTTTTGGCCTGAACATACTGTGATTCCAGGACTAAACTGAAACAGTATGTTAGTAATATTCCCCATTTAATTCTTTCCTCATATTTATATTTCCATCAGTTAAAGTATTTCAGTTTTATTCTTAATGATCAGACGAACTCATTAGGTTCACCCAAGAACTAATGAGCCTCAGAAGCTTCTTAGACACACCAAAACCTCTTGTCCTATGACTGAAAAATAACTAAAACATACTCCCATTGCCGAAGGAGTCAAATTCGTAGTCATCTTGAACATCGAGGAGCTACATAAAGCCACGTCAAAGTGTGCTTAGCTGGCCACGGAAGCTCACTGTACAAGTCCTGCCTGTGTGTGAAGCAGAGACGAGGGAAGCAATGGGACCCTAAGGACTAGGGGCCGTTAATGAAATATTCAGTGTGTCCATGCTCCCCGGGTCGGGGAGAATCTGTAGAAACTCCAAGAGTGCTCTGGCGATTTGCCACAGATGGACGGAAGGCAGGCTAGACTCCAAGGGTAGGTCACCATGTTCAGGGAGGACACCCCTGGGGTAGCCTTCCTCAGGATGCTCTGTGACATTTGAGCCGGGGAGCCTTTCCCTCCTGCCTCAGTGCCTCTGAGAGTCTGCTGGATTAAGGAAGCCCTGGGAGGTTCTCCACTGATTTGGTAGACTCTAGAACTGGCTCTTTGATGACCTTGGTCCTAGCTGCCTATCCCAGGTGGCAGGGGAAAGGCGGAATAATTTGGTCCCTTTATTGGAAGTACAATAGCTTTATGATTCTGCTGAGTGCAGTGCGTTCGGTTGTTTCTTTTCTCCTCAGAAAACATTCACTGTGAATAAATAACATGCTGTTTGGAAACAGGTCTACTTAAAATGTCACATTAATATAATTATTTATAAATACTGGCATAAATGAAATAAAGGTCTGACTAAAACAGAAAACTTCAAAGCCTAACACCATTGCTTTAATGAACAGAGCAGAGAAATGCTGAATAATTTTCTGCTTATTTCATGGCATTCTTGATAAGCCTTTCTTCCCTCCTACACACACGTTCCAGGTTAAATTTTCCTTTTTTAATTTGCTCCAACTTCCCAATTTGTAGCAAGTAATGTGGTATACACATCATTTGTGTTTTTGAATGGCTCTTAGACAGGTTCGAACTTGTCACCTCAAGACCATTACAACTGCTTTTAAGCTATCCTTTGGGGGAAAAACAAACAGCAACAAAACCCTAAGGGAAAATTCTGGGTACATAATCAGTGAGCCAAAGTCTGCTTTCCAATTTCCAAATCTCCACTGATGGCAGAGGCAACTGAGTCACGGATGTTCCTGTGAGCTGCCTGAGGGTTTCTGACAGCAAAACCCAATATTTTTTCAAAATGACAACCAGAACCATCTAAGCCATTGGCTACTGGTTGTCAAATAATAGTACTTATATTCTGCCATTTAATTAAAGCGGAGTGAAAAGCACCTGGCTTCCTTCCCTGTTTCCTGTTAAGATGGGTGCTTTGGCCCATCTGCCCATGTCCCTGAGTTCACTGCAATAAAGCTGCTTAGACCTGGAGTTCTGCCTTTGTACTTCAAGTGTTTCAACAAAGCAAATGTGGGAAATGAGAGGTGGTGAGAGTACTCTCGGAGGTGTTTGTCTAAAACCAAATCTGTGACCTTAGTTTCAAACGTGTGATGCCCCCTCTGCTGCTTGGCAACCACATAAAGAGCCTCAAAGAAACACTGCCATAAGCATCAGAATTTATAATCTATTACCATTTTGGCATGCATATCCTGGGGTGATAGCAGCTATCCAAAATCCCCACCCGCTCCAGTCTTCCAGCTCAGGAATCACAGCAAAGAATCCTTGCCTCTAAAGAGCCAACCTGGATTTTGTGGCTGGTAATGGGGACAGGTATAAAGAGAATTCAAAATGGCGCCCCCAAGTCAACGCTCACCAGGGGCAGTGCAGGGTCTGCAGGCTGGCAGCACCCGGCTTATTACTCCTGCATTCGCTACAAACAACAGCAGCAGCAGGAGCAGTGACAAAACCTCAGCCCCAGATGATTTGCTTGACACGCACACTTTGCTTCTACACTCTTCTTATGCTCTGTCTCAGAAAGGTGGCCAAATCCCAGGAGTGTATTTTTTTTTTTTTTGAATTAAAACTTGACAACTGTTTAGACTGGAAACTCCCTGAGGGATGGCTCAATCCTTTGACCTTTTTTCCCAAGGTGCACAGTATTTTCCTCTAGGGCTTTGTTGTTGTTTTTCCCCAAAGGATAGCATAATATAGGCATCTTATCTGTTGGCGCAATGATGACGTAGGATCTGGAGCAGCCCCAGGTGGCCACTGAACACTTAAGACTGAAACTTCAGAGAGCTTCCTCCCTCCCTTCCTTCCACAGTGAGCCAGCCAGAAACAACTGTTATTTTTTTCATCATCCTCGGACTATCAGAGGAGACCTTCCTAATAACCACCCCCCATGTATATCAATTTCCCTCACTTGGACTTCCCATCCTTCCCTCTCCTCCAGCCCTACTTATGTGAAGGTGCCCTGTAGACTGTAAGGTACTGTGCCATAAATGGAACATTATTTAGGGCAATATACTATAGTGGAAATAGCTCTGGGCAATTACCTAAATGGTCCTGTGCCTTGGTTTCTTCAGCTTTAAAATGGGGATAGTAATCCCTGACGTCTGGCCTACATCAGAGGCTTACTGTGAGTACCAAATGTTTAAAGCCTATGTAAATATTATCATCATCACCACAGTATTTTTCTGACCTCTGCATCCTCAAAGCAGGAAGTGTAAAATGAGCCTGTGGTATGTGACAGAGTGGGAAGAAGCCTTGGGGATCGGAGTGAGCCTGGGTCTGGGTCTGCCACCCTCTCATCCTGTGTGCTGGAACAAGGCTCCTCTGGCTCTCTGCCTCTCTGCATCATGGAGAGAGTGGTGGTCTAACTCCAGGGGGACACACAGACTACAAGGTCTGTCTGGAAAAAGCCCAGCTATTGTTAATATAATGACAATAGTTTTCACGACATCAATGTAAACTTGCAGCTGAGGAGAGTGGACTGGAATGCACATGCATGAACAATGATGAATTCACTGTACTAGTCAGTGGGGGTGGTGGACGTCAGTAGAGTGAGCATGTGTACTGTGTGGCTGTCCCATTCAAAATGACTGAGCGAGTAGAACAACGCATCTGCATCAGATTTTGGGGTAGGCTTGAACGTTCCTCCATAGAAACTACGCAGATGATTCAGAAGGCTGCAGCTATGGGCAAGCGGTGATTGGCAGCTTCATCACAACAATGTGCCCACTCATGCATCACGTCTTGTGCAGAGTTTTTTGGCAAAACATCAAATCACTCAGGTGACTCAGCCTCACTACAGCCCAGATTTGGTGCCCTGAGACTTTTGGGTTTTCCCAAAACTAAAATCACCTTTGAAAGGGAAGAGATTTCAGACCATGGATGAGATTCAGGAAAATACGACTGGGCAGCCGATGGCGATTAGAACTGTATGAGGTCCCAAGATACCTACATTGAAGGGGACTGAGGCGTCATTGTCCTATGTACAATGTTTCTTGTATCTTCTTCAGTAAACATCTCTATTTCTCATATTATCCAGTACATGGCTGGATACCTTCTGAACAGACCTTGTATTTAAACTAGATGGGACTCCCCAAGAAGGCACAAGCTCATGAATTAGGTGACTTCTCGATATTCTGATGCACACTGCAATCCTGGAGGTAACCCTTTCAACTTCCTAAAATGCAGGAGCCCAATTCTCAACTTAAGAGACACAATGAGGACTCAGTGGGAAAGGCTGGGCTGGGCTGTGGGCAGTGATTCGGCCTGTCCAAGCTTCCCACTGCTGAAATATTTAAACTGTTCTGAGAAACAAATCCGTCCTAAAGAAAGCCAGACAGAGGCCATTTTGTGCCCACCAGATGAGAATTAAATAGAACAAAGGAAAATAAGTGTTAGCAAAGAAGTGGAGAAAGTGGAGCCCTCATACATCGACGGTGGGAATGTAAAATGGTGCAGCCACTTTGGAAGAGAGTCTGGCAGTTCCTCAGTAAATTAAAATAGAATTATTATCCTATAACCCATAAGTTCTACTCCTAGGTGTATATCCCCCCAAACTGAAAGCAGTTGTTAAAAAAAAAACTTGTATATAAATCTCACAGCAGCCCTATTCACGCTCAGCAAAAGGGAAAACCACCTTTCGTCTGTCACTAATGAATGAATGGACACAATCTGGTATACCCATATAATAGAATATTATTCAGGCACACACACACACACACGAGCAATGAAGGACTGACACACGCTACAACAGGGATGGACCTTGAAAACATTATGCTAAGTGAAAGAAGCCAGACACAAAAGAACACATATGGATGATCCCGTTTACATGAATACCCCAAATAGGCAAGTGTATGAACACAGAAAGCAGACTAGTGGTTGTCAGGGGCTGGAAATGGCGAATGACCGTTTACTGAGAAGGGGATTGCTCCTGGGGTGATGAAAATGTTCTAGAACTAGACAGCGGTGATCGCTGCACAACTCTGCGAATGTGCTAAATGCCACTGAATTGTACCGTTCAAAATGGCTATGATGGCAAATGTTGTATGTATCAAACCACAATTAAAAAAAAAAGAAAGCTGGACAATGAGGTGGAGCTTCCAGAACCTTCCTAAATCATCTCTGCTGCACTGTGCCTGCCTTTCCAAGGGCCCAGCTTGTCGGCTTAATTGAGAAATTATTCCTAATAAGTCCCAAGGAGCCACAGGTCTTTTCCTTACAAACGGGAAACAATCATATCTCATGGCAGCTCATTACACATTCTTTTGGTACCATGAGTTGTTTTAAAGCCGTGAAATTAGTTCTGGCAGAGTTTACAGAAAAACACCCATGAGATGAGACTGAATGAGTTATGTAAGACTCCTCACACTCCGCACACGAGATGTTAACTCCTTACTGGCATAGCCAAGGACACCGGTGTCATTTATAAAGTAACAGCACTCTGGTTTCCACCGAGCCCAGCACGTGGTTGACCGGAAGGAGCAGTCATCTGGATGTGGATTTGGATGGGCCTATCAAGCAACTGCCAGGTCCTCCCTTTCCACTTGAGGCTGGGGAGGCCCCAGAAGGGTGAAGGGACTTGCCTACACAAACTGGTTTTACTAAAAGTTCCAGTCCTTTTCCCAGGCGCTAGGCTGACAATTCGCTGTGGTGTGTTGAAGGCTTAGAACCCACCGAGCATCTAAATCCTCCATGCTCTATAGCTGGGCCATAGGACCAGCCCCAGCCCAACCGAGAGAATACCTACTTGGATCAATTGAGCTTGAATTCTGGCACTGCGACACAAATCACAAAAGTTTTCACTTGACAACAACCACTACATCAATGATTATATCTGAAAAGAACCCTTATTTAATGCACGAGCCCCAAACAAGTTGCTGAGCTCATGAGTGCTCTTGCTCTTCCTCCTCTCCTTACACGTGCACCGCCCCCAACACACACTTCACCTTGCGTGTGCCTACAAAAATAAATCTAAATATATAGGGAATATTTTACCAAGAAAATGAAATACCTCATTATTTCATATGTTCAGAAAATAGCAAAAAAATTAGAAGACACATTTAAAAACAAACCTGCTCCAGGTACATCTCAGAGATCAAGCACCTAAACCCTTGGGACTGTATTCACAGTCCATGAACTCTTATTTTATGAAAAGAAACAACAGGCTTAGTTATCTGTTTCTTAAACCCAAAACGCTGGCTCCTTAGAAGGAGGAGAGGAACCCTGGCAGGTTGCTGTACCCTGTCTATAGAGACATATGATCACTGACTACCAAGGCAGGGAAATCCAAAAGGACGAAAAGCAAGCAGAAGTCATCACAAATCCAATAGCCTGGAGCCACCCTGACAGGCCAGCACGACAGAGTGCAGGAAACACAGGCGGAGGAGGCAGCCTGACCTGCGTCTGAAGGCCAGACTTGACCCTGATCTGCTGTGCCATCTTGGGTGTATTTCCTCTCCTCTCTTACCCCTAGCTTCTTCCTATAAAGGAATAACACCTCCCTACTTGAGAGTGGGAAGGGGCATATCCACCTTACAGGGTTATTGTGAAAACGAGATGATTTATGTAACGAGTTAACAAAAGCATCTAGTTATTGCTCAATAAAGGACTTTTTTTTTTTAAAGACCTAAGGACATCAGGGTATCGTGGCGTGGTCTGGTTATTCACGTTCTTCATGAGCACCCTGAGTCATACGGAGAGCATTAACATGTAGTCTGTGTGTTCTCAGGGAGAAGGCAGGGACCTTCCCTCCAACAAAACGCTTCGTCCCCTCCCCCGCACCTCCGGGACCTTGGCACCTCAGGCCTCCATCACTATGCCCATCTCTGCTCAGACTCTCTTCCTCTCTCTTTAAAACGTACTTTTCCATAACTATTCTTCTGTAAATTATCCAATAAACTAATTACCTCATAAACTAATATATTCTAAGGTATCAGTGTTCCATAATAGCAAAGCAAAATTTTTGTGGGTTTCGGTTAGTGAGGGGCACTGCCCTCAGCCAAAGGACTACATCTCTAATGGTGACATTTCAGCAAAGGTGTGTCCTCTCAATCACACCTTGTAAGCAGTGTCTTCTGTATGGCTAGTCTGAAGCATTACCGTGCGCAGCCTGGGACACTAAGAGGACCCATACCCTTGCTGTGGAAGACAGTCTGGTGCTCCCAGCCTGAGTCACAGGGTGAAAGGTGTCCATTCGAAACATGATGGCACCCCTTCCGACTGATTCATAGTCACTTATTTATTTATATTCTGTATTGGTCCAAAAATATTGGGGAGGGGCTGCTGAGTTACTAAACGTAACAAGGTCTTATGCCAGTAAGATCCCACCACTAAAGTATTGTACTAAGTTTATCATCATGCTTTCCTGCTAACATGCTCTAAGAAGTAGCACTCACTTCTTTTCCTTTTCTCGCTTTCCTCTGAGTTCTGATGTTCTTTTAAACACCCATGTGCTGGAGGGTGTGACAGGGCAGAGGTAGGTAAGGATGGAGCAGCACAGGAGGAGACAAATGGCTGAAGCTTTTTAGAATTCATCAAGATCTGTACATTGGACGTCTCCGCCTTTTTGTCTCTCTCTCGCTCTGTCTCTCAGCGCCTCTCTCTCTGTGTTTCTATTTAAAACAATAACAGAAATATTGCTAGGATCAAATGGAAAATACTTACTACTTCTCAACTGCCCAATGATGGGGGCTCTGGCTTCCTAAGGAGGACAGGAGTCGTGTCTGTTTTGTTCACTAGTCTAACTCCAACACGAGCCCATCCCCTGCGGCAGTTCTGCGCATCTCCTCTCAGCCCTGCACTCAGAGGCATTTTTACTGGTTGCCTGAAATTGACTATAATGGGCGAGTTTGTGCCAAAGAAATTAGCAAACACCACAAATCAGGGCCATTTTCCTCCTAGACATTTATCAGCTCACCACGGATAATAAGTATTCCACAAATATTTGTTAAATAAACAAAGGAAGAATGATGAGCTGTTCCCTCTCATTTGGCCAATCCCAACATGTCTCTGACTTTACTCATAGCAAACCCTCTGTAGGTTCTTCTCGACAACATGCTGACAAGCCTTAGGATTTAGTGAGGAAGCAGAGAAAGAAATGCCAGGAAGACAAACTTAAAACAAAATTTCTCTTTGGTAAGAGAGCCTCTGACTCAGTTCTAGTGGAAAGCAACAACCTTATAAACCCACAAGGTAGGGGTGAAGATTTCACATAATTCCTCATTTCTTTTGATGTTAAAAGGAGAACCATATTCAATGCTGGGACAGGGGTGTGAGAAGAAGTGTGTCGGGCTCAGAGTGAACAGTCAGTACAGCAGCCTCCTCTTTGTGACCTCCGGGAGCCAGGGGCTTTTTCCGAGCACAGGCTTCCTTGGTATTGAGTAGTAAGTGATGCCTTTGCCTAGGCTACAGGATAACCCTCTCCCCTCCACTGAGAGCTCACATTCATCCTCCTGAACCCAGTTCTCGTGTCCCTGCTCCCTCTGCTGCTCTGACAAAGCCACTTTACCTCCTTCAGGAGAAGAGGGCTCTCTCCTTGGCATGCAGGTCTCTCAGCCCATCATTCCTGTCTCGATTCCGGCATTCATTATACATTATATTCGTTAGCTGCTTATAGATTGCCCCCCACCCCCGCCTCTGTCACTGGGTGACCTCCTGCAGAGCAAAGGCCACACCGAGGCTGCATTCCCAATACTCCTCAAGGTGCTCAGCACACAGTCGCTGGCCACTGTCTGTTTCTGGAAGTGAACCACCGAAAGTAGAAGTGGAAGGGCTGTTAAACTGTTAACATACTATGTCCAGCGTAAAGGGTTATTACCAAGGGAAGGCCACCGAAAGGGTGGCACACTGCTGCCAGGCCCCAGGAACAGCCTTTGCCCAGGCAGACCCTATTACAGCATTTAATCACATAGCTGTTAGAGCAGACCCGTGCACACCTGGAGGACGCGTGTGGAAAGGATCCATTAGGAACTAGAGAAAGCAGTCTTCCAAATAGTGGGCTCCTCCTCCTCCTCCCAGCGCGTTCCAATAGCTTATTCCAGGACTCTGAACCCTCCCTGCCCACAGGGCTCAGAGGTAAGAACATTACATAAGGAATGAATGCTGCCTTCATTTGTTTTAATAAAAGAAACAGCCCATTTAAAGGAACACAGACTTCAGTGGCTCAGATATTTCAGAATGTGAATATGACCCAGAGGCTTGGGCATACGGAACAGCTGTCTTGAGAATGACCGTTTTTTCCTATTTAAAACATTCTGGAAAATTGCTCCGCGTCCTCGTGCCAAAAAGAAAAAATGAAAAACATAAGGGCTATTTGGAATGTCTCTTCATCTTACAAATGACTTTAATGCATAACGTTATAAAGACATGAAACTCTCTGGCCTCAAATGCCCCTGATACAGTCGTCCAAAAGCCCAGGAGAGGCAGCCTGCCACAGTGTGGAATTTGTGACCCTTGCAAAGAAAACTCACCATTTCAGATGAGTTTCAGAGTTGTTCACGGCCTTCTTAGTTTTTAGGCATTTCCTAATAAAATATAAGCATGCTGGTTCGGGTAACATCTTAACTGTCTCATAATATAAAATGATAAAGACAATGCTGATAGTGGTGGTGGTGATGGTAGAGGTGTATCTCAGTGTGAAAAGCTGTTTTCACATGTATTTTCTCTGGTTGTATTTGACATGGCAACCATATTAGCTAGATAGGCAGTGAACTGCTGATGTTATGGATGTGGAGATGAAGGCTGGGAGGTGCCATGGCCGGCTCCAGGTCTGAGTGCTGGACCCTGGGTGACCTTGCAGCAGAACCCAGAGCTCTTGCAGGATGGCCAGTAGGAGTGGGTGGGAGTGGGGAGTCTAATAAGGAGGAGCAGCACCGTGAGTGGACAGGATTTGGAAGAGCACAAGTGTTGGAATCAGACCTGATTCTGCACCTGGGCCCTCCCAAGGATAGGTTTTGTGATCATGGGCCAACAAAGTTCCTTCTGGCCAGTTTCCTCATCTGAAAATGTGAATAATGACTCAAAAGCTGTTGTGCCCTGGCCATATAGCTCAGTTGGTTGGAGCATCGTCCTGATGTGCCAAGGTTGCGGGTTCGATCCTCCGTCAGGGCACACACAAGGATCAGCCAATGAACGCATGAATGAGTGCAACAGCAAATTGATGTTTCTCTCTCAAATCCACAAATAAACCATTAAAAAATTGTTGTGAGGATCAAGTGGAGATGGGGAAGATGGAAGTACATGGTAGAGATCCAAAAAATGGTAGTCATTAGATTTCTCATTATTTCTAGCTTTATAGAGGGCTCTTGGCCCCATAAAGGGGCTAATGTCATCAATTCTTGGGGACTCTACCTGTGTGGGGATTCCTCTAAAAATTTCATGAGGACCTTCTCCCTTTTTGTCCTTTAGGGGCTGAGCAAATGACAAACCCCTGAGTACCGATCTGGCTTCCCATGGTCAGCAGGAACAACCATGCCTGAACGCACTGTGTGTGTGTGTGTGTGTGTGTAACCTAGTTGCCTACCCTTCCACTCTCCTTTACTTTTGAAATGATATTCACGTGTCATTGACACACCATCTTTGTCTTTTTCACATACTTCTGTGTGGACAGACAGAGAAGAAACTCTTTGCCCAGATTCAATAAGGCAGGAAATCAATTAAGGTGTTCATTTTCTGCTTAGCCTCAAAAGACAAGACGATGAGAAACGGCCTAAGCAAAGGAAATGTATACAGATTCCTGGAGGTTTCATTCTGGGTTCTCTGTTCTGGAAAAAATGAAATAAGAACAGAAAGCCTTACATGTCCTATTTAAAACATAAATGCTACTTTTTAAAAAGTTTACAAATCCCCTTCACTCTATTTTGATTAATATGGACAACTCTGACAGAGGAAAGATGCCTCAATTTTAAAAAGACAGCCGTAAACCTAACAGCTTGGTTTTAAATGGCCACATTTAAATATTTCTTTCTCTGTTCATTTCCAAACCTGAGCCATAAATCACCCTTATGAACACAATGGCCTGTGCCTATAGCCATTTATCATTTGGATAATGTCACCTGTTCAGGTGTGCATTAATTTCTGCCTCAAATTAGAACTCCGGTTGGCTGAAATCTTTCCTCTCATCTGCACATCCCGAGCAGCAGCCCCAGAGGACCAACCGTGCACAGCCCGGGGCAGGGAAGAGCCTATGCAGTTCTCCCTCTCGGGAGGAGGGAGGACCCAGTGAAAATAAAGCTGGGCCCCAACAGTCCTGTCTAGTTCACTGCTCAGCTTTTTCATGTTCATCGTCCAAGGAAGCAACCTCTTATGAAAGGGTCAACAACTCCAACCCAAAGGGGAGGGACATGCATGTAGCATGCGTGTCAGCTTTTGTTCTGTGAGAGAAGACGAGGTTTTAAAAAGGAATGAGATGGAGGCATACGGAGCCTGTAAGACAGCGTCTCAGCGCGGAAGGAGTGCCAGAGTGGCTGTCGGGAACTGGGAGTCCCTGTTTTGCTGCTAAGTGTGTGTCACCTTGGTCAGGCCACATCTTTCTGGGCCTCAGTTTCCTTAGTAATAAAATAAAAGATCTCCAAGATCTTTCGTCTCTGACATTCCATGACTTGAATTCAAGAGGAAGTAGTCCATTTTTATTACTATGTAAACCCCATGAAGCAGCTGTTTCCTCCAAAACAGACAGGGTACAGACAACTGTAAGTTTCTGACCCATGATACGGAGAGTTGGCTTTTATACATCTGGGTGGGGAAGCCTGAATTTGTTTGGTCTTCTTCTCTGTCTCCACTCTTTCCTTCTCTTTTTTTCCCTCTCTGTGCTTCACTGTCTCTCTTTTCCACATGTCTCAGCAACAGAGAAAACACTATCCGCAACTAGAGTTAATATCAATGAACTCTGAAGATGGGTTTGCTCTGTTTTAGGTATTGTGTCCTAAATCTTAATGAAACTATTTCATTTAATGCTCCATATAACCTAGGGAGGCCCACATTAACCCTCTGCAGTTGACAGGTGAGGAAACTGAGGCACAGAGCAGTAACTTACCCAAGGTTTCATAGGGAATGGCAGAATATGAATCCGAAGCCAGGGTCCCCTGACCTTTAAATAAGCGCTATGTCCATAGTGCTGAAGTGAGCAAGTTCATGAATCAGGATCCTTTAAAATGTTGTTTAGTAAGTTTGATTGCCTAAGCTCCACTGTAGCCAAGGGGGATTACCAATATTTTTTAATTTCCACAAAAGAGAGAGGTGTGACTATAAAATGAGATATGTATGAGATTAAACAACTGATTTCAAGAGACACACACACACACACACACAAACCAATCTTGTTGAATTTTGGCCAGGGTTTATAAATTTGAATTGTAAATTCAGAGATCCTGGCTTAGTTTATTTCTCTTTATAAGCCTGTGATCACAGCCCTTAAATTAAAATAGTCTCTCCTTTTCAACAGAAGAAACCTAAAATCCAAATTTGTTCATTGTTCTTTTTTAATGACCTCTTTATATATGTAGTTTTGAAAATTATTTCCTCATCACCCAAGTAAAGGAAGAGAAAATGTCTTCCCAGCCACGGTTTAATGCACCAGTTTTGTTGAGGGCGTGAAAATTGTGGCAATCCCATGGATTGAGTCCTGAGCACACAGGGTGGTGAGTCACTGCTTCCACCAGTCACTTCCCCAATTTGCAGCCCAAGATGTCCCAAGCTCCTCTCTGCTCCCTCCTCCCCCCACATGCAGCGTGCCCTCTCGCCGTGACGCCACTCTCCCCTGACAGGCAAGGGAACACCTGCCAGAGGGTGACTTCACCATACCAATCACTCTGACAACAGCCCAAATAAAATCATGTCATTTAAACCACAAACAGTAATCCAACAGGGCTCAGGAACTCAGAGGGATAGAAAAGGAGAGAGAGAGAGAGAGAGAGAGAGAGAGAGAGAGAGAGAGAGAGAGAGAGAGAATATGCACAAGTTGTGAAAACACAGTCAGCCAAGCATGGACTTGGGAAGTGTAGAGAGACAGCATGGCTAGAGGGAGGAGTAAGGAGTCAGAAAGAACTGGGTTTGAGTTCAGCATTTCTGCCAACGGAGGATGCCACCTTGGGAAAGTTACTTACTCTCTCTCATCCTGTTTTCTTACTTGTAGGATGGAATTAATAACAGGATCCCACTCACAGGGTTGTGAGATTCTGAGTATTTATGTCAAACACATAGCATTCAATTCATGTTTGCTGATTCATACCGTATTATTAACATAGGATTATATGGTAAGTTGCCTTCCTTGCACATTACAGGCCAATGTGCCCCTCTCACTTAGCAAGCTGCTCCCTACGCCATTACTGAGGATGTGAAAGAGGCCTGTATTCCAGTCCTGGTTTTGCCTCTGACCAGATGAGGGACTTGAGGCAATCACATCACTTGATGTCAGTTTCCAATTCTGTCAAATGAGTGTGATTGTCTCTAATGTGGTGTTCTTACCTTTACCCATTGTTCAATACCGAACTGTCCGAACTGTCCGGAACCCCTCCTTTGGAGCGTGAGGACCTCTCTCTCCAGGCCTGCCCCTCCTCCAGGAATGCTGAGGGCAGACTGGGCAGGACCGATGCCTGGGAATCCTGTGTAAAGCCTCCCCTGGAGTGTTCCAGCCAATTCCACAGCATCTCTAATAAGCATTTTAGGCAGTGACGCGCTGCTTTGAAATTTTTCCTTTCAGTAGGAAAAGTCAGAACTGTCAGAAGCAGTCTAACTCTTCTGCTTTTGATTTCTTGGTAAGAACCCAAGAGGGAAAAAATGCAAGGGGTTTAAAAAACAAAAACAAAAACTCCAGGGACAGAGGAAAATCCTTGTTCTAGTGGATGGCTGGCACGTGTGCCTCACCAAAAAGCACCCAGCATAACGCACGCTCCATCAGCTTAGTCCTGTGTGAAGGTGTCTATACATCCACCCCAAGAGAGAGCAGCACCAGACCAACTCTGGGCCAGACCAGAAGAGACTAGTTCAAACAACTCTTGCCATGCTTTCTGGAACGCCATTCTTTTAATTCTGCACAAGATCTCTCATCGCTATTGCTAACAGGGACTTTTAGATTGCCTTTACAGCACCCTCTCCCAGGGAGTTGCCGTGGTGACGAGAATACTAGCACCTCCTGGTATCTTAAAGGCTTTACAGTTCCACAAAACGCTCCCTTCTCCACATGCCTTTGATCCCACAGCAATGTTACCAACAGGCAAAGCCGCATTATTATCCCCATTTCACACATGAAAAAACAACCAACATGTTTAGTGAGATTAAGGACCAGCAGGTCAGGGCTGACGCCCTCCACCTCAGGGGACACATGTGCACATACAAAAAGGAGAGAAGTGGGGTCTTGAGGGTGTCACAGAAAAGTGCATTGGGTTAAGTGTGAGGGGTCTGGCCTTCAGTTTTCATTCTGCTCTGAGCTGGGGGAACGTGGGCCAAGTTCTTGCCTTCTTTGTAGGGAGGTTCTTGTCTATAAAACAGTGTCCTTCAACTCTAAATTCTATAACGAATTTCACGCCTCCTTGGAGTGGCCAAACTGACATCAGGTTTGGATTGGTAAATTGTATGGTAGTAGCAGCCTGAACTACAGCCATCAGTGGAAGTGTGCACAGTTCGTTCCAGTTCTGTCTTTTAAAAAATTCATGTTTAAAAGTTATATCTGCATATTACTTAACAAGACAAGTAACTCTAGAAAGCTTTGTAGAAAAACCAAGAGTCCCCTCTCTCCATTTCTCATGCCCCAAGGGCAACTACTTTTAACTCCTTTACCTGATTCTTTTGATATTTACTTCCATATCTCTAAATAACACGTTTATGTAACAACTTCTTAACTTTTCAGTTTTAGGCTTTATCTATTGACCTTCCAGGACAGAAGATGAGGTTTTTGCCTTCTTTCAAGAGCCCCCACCACACAAGCACGTTTCCTGTCTCCCATCCTGCCAAGGTAGTTCTATCACAATTTGGTTGGATCGATATTCTGTGCTTTTGGTTTAATCACAACAAAAATGGTATTCACTGCTAGCTCATGTTGTATTCTGTGAGTTATCTTCCTTTTCCATAGAATATTATGTTTCTCCTGGAGTTAATAACAGACTGCTAGGCTTGCTTTATTTGCTATGTACTGATTACTTAAGCCCAAACTCTTCTTCAGTGTCATCAGTTTCAACACATTCAAACATTAAACATTCTGCCAATTTCACCTTCTCAAAGAAATTTCCCCAGGGGCCTCTGACCAGCTGCAGTCTGGACTGGTTCTCCTCTGGGCTTGTCCTCTGATTTCTCTTTCTCATCATCCTCAGAACACTCTTCGGTCTCAATTGTGTTGGCTTCCTGGTGTCTGAGCCTACGTCTTTCTTGGTTTATGTCCTCATTTTGATGGAGTCTCCTGGGAAAGGATGTGTGTGAGGTAAAATTTTGGAGACCTCACATATTTGAAATGCTTTTTATATTATCGTCACACATAGTTGATAGTTCGGTTAGATATAGAATTCTACACTGGAAATCATTTTTCCCTTGGTATTTTGAAAACCTTGTTCCTTCATCTTTTAGTTTCCAATGTTGCTGTTCAGAAATATAATCAGTCCAATTCTTGATCCTTTATACGAAACCTGTTGTTTTTCTTTGGAAAGCAAAGGTCTTCTTTTTGTCTTTGGTGTTCTGAATTTCAAAATGACCCTGACTTAGTAAAGATCTAATTTCATCCATTATACTAGGCATTCTGATAGATTTAACAGAAACCTCATGTATTTCATTTCCAAATTTTCTTGAATCATCTCTTGAATTAGTTTATCTTTTCCATTCTCTCTATTCCCCTTCTTTGTTTTTCTTTTAAAGATTTTATTTGTTTATTTTTAGAGAGAGGGGAAGGAGAGAGGGAGAGAAACATCAATTTGTGGTAACCTCTCGCATGCCCCCTACTGGGGACGTGGCCCACAACCCAGGCATGTGTCCTGACTGGGAATCAAACTGGCGACCCTTGGGTTCCCAGGCCTGTGCTCAATCCACTGAGCTATAGCAGCCCAGGCTCCCCTTCTTTGTTTTTCATTTCTGCTCTTAAATTTTAAATTTGGTATAGCTCAATCTTGTTTTTGAGTGTTCCTTTTTTTTTTAGAGAGAGAATATTCTATTCTTCTTTCATGGATGTCATTATCTCTATGATCTTTCTGTGTTAAAAACAGGAGTATTTCCGTCTCCCTTAGTTTTCTTCTCCCTCCATAGTTTGTTTCCTCTAATTTTCTACTTAAAAAAATCTCTCATATTAGATGCTTTTCTCAAATGCCTGGTAATTCTTGGTTATCTGCTCATATTTATGAGTGGGGCATTAAAACACTGAGTATGATTTTTTTGTGCACGAGAGGGGTTCATTCACTGTTAGGATAACTGATTGGACCATTTCCTTGGGGAACTCCAGCTCCAGAATTTTTAGTGTTTTATTCCTCATGGTCTGATCAGATACCACAGTGGAGATTCTAGCTCCTGCTAAGAGGTTTACATATGACTGCTACTGTATGTGAGCCAAGGCAGTGGAAGAAAGCAGGGAGTCTCCAATTGGTCATATTAATGTATTCTTAACCCCACTGTTTGTATATGATGTTCCAAGTCAAGGGAGTAGCCATTTACAGATACAAAAATTAGTTCTGCTCAGAGAAGGGGTGGGCCAGTTTCCCATTGGGAATCTATTACTTAAACGACTTTGAATCAGTACTCTGTTGTTAGTCCATCTTCTACCACACTTTCAGAGGTAGCTGGTGTCATCAATTCTTGAACCTTTGGGGCACAGGGTTCTGTGACATTCTAGGTTTCCCCCATTACTGGCTTGGGATTCAGCTTTGTCATCTGCTAAGTCAGGCACCATTGGCTTTCCAGCTCCTAAAATACTGTGGCTGATGTATTCTCACACATGGCCTTATAGATTATTGTTTAGAAAGACTCTTTCCAAATCATTTTAGTGGATTTTGAAGACAGAATAAAATTAAATGTGTGTGTTTAACCTCTGTCTCTAACTATTTTATTGAAGTTCCTTCATTCTGTCTTTAACATAGTAAGAGTCAAATATACTTTGGACCAATGATATAGAAACATTACCTGAAAGAAATCTTAATCCACTGGAACAGTTTCTTTATGTCATTTATTATTGTCCAAATCTCAATTCTTATTTCTGCCTAGTACATGTCTGTAGGCCTGGTCCTGCCCACTGGATTTGTAATCTGAGGCTTTTAAATATTTGTGTGGCTGTTAATCTGCCGTGAGCAACGTATAAAGCAAGCCAACGACCAAACTATGTTGATTTCATTTACTGTCTCTTGGGCAGCGAACAATTTTCCATCTCAAGTTATTTATGAAAGTTGATTCATTTGTATGTTCATTATTTTAGTACAGAAATGGTTATTCCCTCCCTATGTGAAAACCCCTAATTCCCCAAAGTTGAATCAAGTGGTAGCACTCTTTAACTTTGAAGAAATTAACTTTGAAGAATATTATAGAAAAGCATAGTGTGTTTACAAGTATGGCCTCTGGCATCACACTGCCTGCATTTGAATCTCCACTTGTCTCTGTCAGACCTTGGGAACACTGATGAACCCCTCTGTGCCTTGGTTTGCCCATAAGTAAAAGAGAAGCAACAATAGTGTCTACACCCTAAGTTTATCATGAAAATTAAATTAAATGATCTATGAATAAAGCACTTTTCCCAGTGACTGACATGTAGAAGAGCTCAGTAGATGTTATCTACTGCTATCCATTATTATCCCATATATTTAAGGACTCAGGAATAAAGTTAATAAATATGCATTCAACTAAGTGTGGCTTGACAATGACACACTCCCTAACCTCTCAGTTATGTAAGAGAAATAATACTGTCATGTGACAGTTAAACTGTCAGTTCAGCACCTAGGGGGTTCTAGTAGAAATACACAAAGTCGGGAGGAGGAGGGTCTCAGGTCAGAGAGCCTTAGTGTGATAGGATTGACGGAATATGCACACTGGGTGGATGAACAACATCCGGGGGGCATGTCCTGCTATTGTATTAAAAAAGGATACCGCCAAAGTCTGGATTATGATGAAAATAAATACCAAGGCAATTCTATTGCGCTGACCAGAAAAGGCTGGGCTCTGTGATAACCAAGAAATCCCTACCTCTTAGTAGCTTAAAAGGAAAAGCTTTTTCTCTTGATTCCAGGAAGCCTGATGTGGATCAATGGTTCTCCATCTTGTTTCTCTGCCATTGGAGCACATGATTGCCAAAGGTCCCCACGGGAGGGAAAGAGAGCTAGAAAAGGCACTAGAACTACCACATCCACTAACATTCAATTTGCTAGAACTCAGCCTCATGGCCCCAACCTGAGGAGTCTGAGAGATGTCACAAGCTGTGTGCCCAGGAAGAACAGATAGGGTGGTGAGTACAGAGCCTCATGAGGGCCACCCCCTTTGTGGAGGGCTAAGTGAACAGCCAGCTGCTTTCTCTAAGGAATGATTTTCTATCTCTTCACTGCGCACCCCGGACTGTACGTGGTGGCCTTCCAGTCTCTCTTTGCTCAAGTCCCACGGAACCCACAGGTGGCCAAGACTGAAACCTGTGTGCTTAGCCTTGCCAGTCTTCAAGGCTGGGAGAATCTAGGCTGTCATTGTAGTAGGAGCTCCATCCCTAGTGGTGAGTGGGATCGCAGATCTGCTGACTGAAACCTGATCGTTAAAATTGAGCTCTGCTCAATGGTATCCTTTGCCCATCTTCCCATTAGTTCTGCCTTGTGGCTGAACTTAGAGATTCCAATTGGTGACAGCTGAGGGAATAGAAACAAAAGAAATTGCTCTAGAGTATTACATATTTATTATAATTATTTATTTGATCATACCTAACAACAATATTTTGTATAATATAGATCACAAAGCAGTTTTATCATTGTTGCCTTAATCATGGAAATACTCTGGGAATAAGCAACAGAATTATCACAGTTTTATGTTTGAGACAATCAAAGCTCAGCGAATGGAAGCATCACATTCAGACCAGTCAGTGAGCTGGAGCTGGAAGTGACCCTTGTGCCTGGGTCTTCTGACTTGCTTCTAACTTGTCCTTTGTGTGTCTTTGGTAGGTTACTTAGTACTTAGTGCTGTTGAGTTCTGTGCTGCAGGAGAAAACAAGGTGTTCAAACTTAAGTAATTAATCATCTATCTGGATAAAGAGGCCCACTACATTTCATAAAACAATCTATGAAAATTAGGAGAGAATATGTAATTAGGGACTAATTTAGCTCTTCCAGTCCAGAGGGACAGTTTTGCACCATAAAGGTGGAAGTTTTTAAATGGCCCCGGACCTAGTACAGCATCATGTTTCCGTGCCCTTGTCCAGGCTGCTCCTTTTGCACAGACAACTTTCTTAGTTCTCAGCCCAATAATCTATCTCATCTTTTTAATGCTGGCTCATAGGCTACTTCCTCCCCCAAAGTTTTCTCTAAACTCCCCAGCTAGTCAGTCTGCCTTCTCCAGGGGGCCCTGGAGCACAGGTCATATCTATGTTAAGGTTGTCGATTATCGGTAGAGGTGGGCATGGTGAAAGGGCTGTCTGGGATCCTTTTTTTCCTCCAGGTAAATCCCGGATTTCCTGAGGGTAGGAATCAAGCCTGTTTCTGCTCTGTATTTTCGAGATCCAGTGTGGTTCCTGACTTGAGTTCAAGGTTCATGGAATGAAAAAGGAAATGATCTGAGAGAGAGAACACAGCTGTGTAAGATGTCCATTATAGTCCCACAGGTGTCATTCCCAAGCTCGAATCCTGGAATCTTGGAGGCAAGAGACCAGAGCTGAAGGAAATGGTGGAAGAGAAGAAAGGGGCTACACTGGCAGGTGCTTAAGAATTTCTGGGGTTCGTGCTCCTGCCACCAGAACACGAAGCCACAAGCAACAGTGACCTCTCTGTTCTTCCATCCCTCTCCCCATGCTATTTGGCTTTGTTTGCCATTTCCAACCGGGCTCTGTGATCCTTCTGCAAAGGGCTGCCCTTGGTATGGTGAGGAATCAGCCTCTCTGTATGCATAAAGGCCAATGTAATGGGGAGGAGTAGGTGGCACAGTTATTGGGTTGGTTCTGGGTGCTTTCCCTCTTCTCCTTGAAGCTCTCTCCCAAGACTTTAGGTGTATCCTTTGCTTCAGCTCTGGGAAAAATCTGAACCTATGCTCACAAGCGGGATGCATGAAGCAAAAAGGGTTGATAAAATATTAAAACCTCAGTTTCTCTTCCCACGGTTTGACCTTAAGGAAGTCAACTAACCCAACGGCATTTCAGTTTACTCCTCTATAAACGAGTCTAATGATACTTTGCCTAACTCATGGAGGAGTGACGAGGCTTAATTAACCAGTGCTCATTTCTCTCAGCACTTTGGATGCCCTCCATGGGCACAAAATTATGTTATTACTTGAAATAATAATAATAGTTTCCCCTAATAATTCTGTGTTATTATTGCATTTAGGAAACTGTATTAGAGGCCTTCTGGATCTAGTTTAATACCTATAAATGTCTCTCCCTGGCAAAACAAGGGAGCATTGCCCAGTGATTATGGTTTGTCTTACATTTCAAAACTAGTCAGTGTAAACCCTCAGTGGAGGCCTTACAACAGTGCCTGGCCAGGGGGGACCTCTTTTGATCTCAATTTGCTGGACCACTGAAAGCACTTAACTTTCACAAGGCAGCTTGTTTTCAAAGCTGAAGTCTTGGCAACTCTAAGGGCCCAACCTAGGACTGTGAAAAGATAGGCACGGAGCCAAGATAAGCAGGCCCAGCTTCCCACCCTGCAGCCTGAGGAGCAAGGTGCCATATCACAAATCTGATCACTGTTACCCCCTCTTTATTTCCACCAGGTTCCTCTGGCTCTTAGAGTCAAGTCTGTACTCCTCCCCAAGAACAAAGCCCTCAAGTTGCACCCTTGACTGCCCCTCCACCTCATCTTTAGACGCTCTCCCTTGGTCTCTGTTCCTTCACCCTGATCTTTTATTTCTTCAAACACGACAGGTCCTCTCTCTCCTCTGGGCTTTATACATGCTGTTCCACAGCCTCTTCAGATGCTTTCTCTCGTTTTTACCTTCAGCCCTCCTAGGTGCCACGCTATGTACTTTGTATCCTGAGCCAAGCATGTGGCAGAGAAAATCAAATTTGTCTGTTGACTTCCAGGTTTGCCCATGAAATTCTGTGGGAGCATGAAGTGTGCTAATCCTGAGTCTGCACAGAGTAGGTGCTTAATCAATATTTGTTGAATGGCTGAAAAAAATAGTTTCTCTCTTTTTCTTCTTATACTCCATTCTCTTATATCCTATGCCTGACCCTAAACCTGACCCTTTCCTACCCCTTCCTTATACCTACCAAAGACAAGTAAAATGGATAAAGAAAAGAAGAAAAGTATGGATTCCTAAAAGGAGAAAGATACTACAGGCATGAGGGAGTAGGAACAAGGAAAAGTGAGAAAGGAAGAGGAACATTTGGGAGGGGAGGATAAATGAAAGAGAACAGGTACAAGGATTGTAATACGCTAAGATTAGATCACCCATCCTTGCATTGTAATTCTTTCTCAGGAATTTTCCATGCAAGAAGTGAGGAGGGCAGGAGAGCCTGTAAGGAATCTTTGTTATCTCCTTTATTGCTCACACTCACTGTCAGATAGTCATTAGGGTCCCATTTAACAGAGGGAGGCAGGGAAGTTCAGAGAGGTGGAGTACCTCGCCCAAGGTCACACTGCTAATAAAGAACACAGCCTAACAGGGAACCTGAATGTGTCTGATCTCACCTTGCCCATTTAGAAGAGTAAGATGTCCACTCCACTGATGGAGCATCGCTCCTGTCAGGCTCTGGGGTTCTCATATGTCCCTTCTCTTTGGGGAGGAGGAAGACAAAGTGGGTAAATAATCACTAAGAAAAAAAGGAACTGAGCACCCAGTTATGTGTTAAATGCTGTATTTCAAAGAGTAGTTTCCTACTTTGCAAAAAAGAAAAAAGGAAAAAAAAAAGAGAAACTCCCATTTTCTTTCATCAGAAGGAAAATGAATTGAACTGATTTTCCTTGGCTCTCGGTTTGCCTTTCCTATTATTAGGTCCACGTCTCGTAGTCCTGTGTACATAGGCCCAGCGGGCACTAGTTGTTAATTCCTCATCGCAGCAATATTTTCCGCCAGTTTGAGCCCGGCACCCAGCACTGTGCTTTTGGACTTTTGCAAAACCAGCACAACACAGCCTAGCAGACATCACTGGAGAATGAACTCCCCACCACTGTTTGCCTTTCTTAAAGGCTCTGTGACACCAGTTAATAGACTCCAGCAGTCCAGACGCTTACTGACATCTAAATAACTCGGTCTCACTCTCCGGTTCTCTACATCGAAATTTCCTCTCCCTTTGGGGAATGAGATTCAAAACAAGAGTCCTGCGCAGAGCAAGCAACTGTCTTGTCTTTGATTTATACTCTTACTGCAACTGCAGGCCTGGAAAGAAATTCCATCACTACCATAATGAGGGTGAAGATTCAGTTAACTATTAAGTCCTTCAGGAGTGTGCTCTGATGCTACTGAGCTATTCAGTAAACAGTGATGTACAAGAAGGGAAGAAAGATTTTTAAATCACTCAAGACAGACACACATCCACTACGGAATTAGTCAAGGCCTAGAAATATCATGTGTTAAGAGAACCAAGTTTATTTATAATCAGTAATAACACATATCTCCTGAAAATACCAGGTAACTTAGCCTTTATTCATTCCCGGGCCCGTCTTTGTAAAGGGAAGGGAGAGAACCAAAACCTATCTGTGATTCAATCAGAAAATGCAAATGAGGTCAAGTTTCTTACAGGCTTGTGAGATTTCCCTAGAGAAATTTCCACAGCGACTCAGCAGCTGCCTGCGCCCTTCGGAGGCTGGGGCTTATCTGTGGCGTGAAAGGAACTCAGTGCTGGCTTCCTCCTCCTTCTCTTGGACTCTGGCTGGCTGGGCACTTGAAATTCCAGTAAGGGGCTTCCTAGAGCTTTGGGACTAGCGTCTCAGGATTGAGGCCACACACACACACACACACTTGAAAGACTACCTCTTCATGGGTACAGCCCATGGCCTTTCTCTCTGCCCCATCTCAGAGTGAGGGCCTGCTCCTGAAATGAGGCTGTAGGTGGGCTCCTTAGGCAAAGCCTCACAGAGAGTAGGATCCTGGAGATATCCTGCCAGCTTCTGGGACCAGTGGCTCCACCTCTGTGAGGGCCTCAGGGTAACCTGGAAGGAAATCTCTCAGCAACTGCTCTCCTCCCTGACAACCTAAACGAAAAGTGTGCACGTGTGTGCATTTCACAGAGCCGGGTCCTCCCCTGGGCCACAGAGCTCCGAAGCCATCCTGCTATCTTGCGATTGGGAAACGAGTCATTTGGGACAAGCTGACAAGTGATGCTGCAAGTCAAGGCGCTCCCCTCTGCCTCCCAGCAACCTCAGGGTGGCTCAGGGAATTTTTAGGGTTTCTCTTTGCTCAGCACAGGTTCTAGCATGTGTTTTCAACGTAGCCTTTTGTTTTCTTCCCAGAGATAGGTAAACATTGTGGATCAAAGCTATAATCCAGTTCCCTGAGGTTTTAAAAGACTAGACAAGTAGCTAAGAAAAGGAGGGAAGGGACAGAGCCCCCCAGCTCTCAGCGTGCCGGAGGTCTCACAGAAAGGGAATCCTGGACTCCGCATGTCACACGTGGGAAAGAGCTGGTGAGAAAGAACCCTGTATTACATGAAAGGGGTTTTTATGATTGGAGGTTAAAAAAAAAGTTCCATTCTCTTTCCTGTAAATTTTTAAAACATTATTTTTAAGCTAAATGTTACCCTTTGGGCCTGTAACTTTCATATTGAGAATGTGCACAGAGGTGGGGTGGAGAGGCAGGTTTATGGGTCTTACAGGAAACTTTGAGGAAAACAACACTGATTTCCCCTAAGCTGCGAAAGCGGAGGTCCCAGCTTCTGTATGTCGGCCTAGTCTCAGTTTGTCAGTACCGACCTTCCCTCCACCACGTGTCACTCAAAGTGCAGGCACAGACTGAAGACATAAGAACTGCTAGGGATGCTTGTTAAAATGCAGATTTCCAGGAGTTGCCCTGAAGGATGCTGGGTGTGGTCCGGGGATCTGTAAAGGAGATGGCTAATGTCTAATTTCCACACCTACCCGGCCCGCCCCCTCTCTGCCACTCCACCAGTCTAGGCTCCCAGGACAGGCGCTCCTCCAGGAACTCCAGCTACCCCACAGACACAGGATGCCTCGCCCTGCCAGGTGTCACCAATTATTTAGTCCCACTGGCAGGGCTCAGGGACTTGGCCAAGACTGGCTCTTAAGGAAGAGCCCAGAAGTGGGTCAGTTGGCTAGGTAAGGGATCTATCCTCCACAGACGAGGACTTCAATGCCCTCAGCCTCTCTGACCACTGGTGGTGTGTGCCCCATTTCCAGACAACTCCCCACTGCGTCACTTCCTGCTGGCTCCCTGTTCCATGCTGCCTGCCCACCCCCTTCAGGCTGGCTCCTGCCTTGCTCCTCTGATCAGCGCCAGACTCTGGGTCTCCCTGCATTTTTGGATTAGGGGCCCCTAGACTTCATGCCCCTAGACACTGGGTCTGCTCCATATGCTGCCCATGTCCTAGTGCTGATGGTCCCCAAAGCTTTCAGCCCTCCAGAAGGTGTGGCTCATGATAAAATGGTAGTGTTCTATTCTTTATCTCACTACCCAAGTGGCCCGAAGCTTCAATATGACTAGTAACTCACCATGTTGGCCCCCTGCCCCTAAAATAATCACTCCCTCCTCTCTACACATTTCCTGTGGTTTCACAACATATTCAAATTGTTTGTATCTGTACCTCCCCTCTGCCTCGTTGTAAGCTCTATGATGCAAGGACTGTGTCTTACTCATCTTTGCATCCCTGGAAACTACTGTGGGCCCTCGTGGTACTGATACAAACATACACTGAGTGCTTACTGTTTGGCAGGCATCATACTAGGTGCTTTCAGGCCGTATGCTACTTTGCCCTCGTGACAACCCTGCATGAGTGGCACTTTTATTAATCCTACTTGGATAAGTAAGGCCAGAGAGGCCAAAGAGATTAGGTAGCTTGACCAAAGTCATACAGCAAATAGTGGTGTGTTCGGGGTTGGAATCTGAGTTTCTGACTCTTGAGTCCCATACTAAGAGCTCATTTGAAGCTTGCTGAATAAACCAAGGAAATGTGAACAAATGAACAATGGAAGTGTCTGTAGAAGCACTGCATTTTGGCGACCAGTTAGTCAAACCCTGCCTCTATTGCTGAAGAGGGTCAGAGCAGTGAAAGGAAGAGTTGGAGAAAAGGCTGTTGGAAGAGATGGCCTGGGTCGGAGGGCAGCTCTGTCATCTGCTATCAGTGTAAACCGGGCTAATTCTATAGTGTCTTTGCTCCTCAGTTTCTTCATCTATAAAATGGGGGTGATAATCCAAGAATTTATCTCATTGTTTTTGTAAGACAATATTCATTTCTTAGAACACTTCCTGGCATATATAAATGCTCTTTAAAAGTTAACTGTTGTCATTACGGGTAGAATCATAGCACTTGGGGCTGAGAGCAGTCTTAGAAGTCATGAGTTCAAGTCTTATTTATGGAGGAGAAAAGGGATTCGGTTTTATTATTACTTGCAGAACTAGAATTGATAGAATTGGATCATTAAAAAGAAGCACGCTGAACTCCTACTTCAATGCCCTTGTTTTTCAAATGAAGACGTTGTAGCCCGAGGAGTCAGATGAACTGCCAAAGTCTCCTCCTCATCAGAGCTGAGCGGGAACCAAACTCGTGTCTCCTGACTCCAGCTGCACTGCCATCAACCCCCTCGTCAGCCCATTCCTCACCATCCTCTTATCCCAGGCTTCTCAGCTCAGGAACAGAAAGTCCAACTCAAAATTATTAGACACACTCCATGCTGGAGCTCAAATTCATGGCAAGCAAGTCCATCAAGATCCAGTTCTTTCATATGACAGGTGGGTAGAATTATAGAATCACACTGCAACTGGAGATTTGTGAGATCCACAGTGGAAAAGGCAGAACTCCCCACCACTAAGCTGATTGGTGAGTGAATGAGTCAGCATTTATGTGGCAAACCACCCAAGGACACATACACGAGCCAGCACTCAGCAATTAGCATCCACCCTCCCTGGTGCCATCTAGCATCAGTGGTTCTTTATCCTCATGCACAACAGGTGGCTTTGAAAATATGGATGGCCAGGCCCCAGCCCAGAACAACTATAACAGAATCTCCAGGGATGGGGCAGGCATCAGCATCTTTTTTAAAGACCTCCAGATAATTCCAATGTTCGCTGAGCCAGTCATAAGGCAAGAGAAATTTCTTCCACGCACAATATCCTAGAGCAGTGGTTCTCAGAGCGTGGTCCCCAAACCAGGGAACTTGATACAACTCCAAATTCTCACTAGGTGCCCTCTGCCATTTTCTCTCATAGCACTCTGTTGTTAGTTTTCACAGCACTCAAAAAGAAGTGAAATTATACATTTATTCATTTCACGTCCTTTGCCTGAGCCCCTCTGCTCCAGATGGCAGGCTTCATGGTTGGAGGTTCTGACCATGTCTGTTTGTGTAACTCAGAGCACCTGGCACACTGGAGAGAGCTGACCAATATAGATTTGGTGGGTGAGTGAATGAATAAGTGTTAGGTATGTACCGACAAGACAGATACATTATTGAATTTTTCACTTTTCAGAATTCACTGCTGTGGTCTTTTCGAGACCCAGGGTCTGGCAGGAGTAAGGCTTGTTTGAGTGTGATTGGCAGGGTACAAGAATCTCTTGCACGAGATGGAGAGCAATTTGAACATTTCACCTAAAATGTCATATGGTGTGCTTGAGTGTGATATTATTATGTTATGGAATTATGGGCTTATGATTTTGTAATAAAAGATTTTTAATAAAAAGGGGGCATTATTTGTACCAGACTCTGTAGAACACAAACATAAGTAATACATGTTTCATCTCCCCCAGAAAAAAAGAAAAAGCAAGATTAATTCAATGTAGCAGGTAACTAGGAAATTTTAGACAACTACTAGAAAAAGGAAATACAGATAAATAAAAATAATAAAAAATAGATATTGCCAACAACAACAACAACAAAATCAATGTAATAACTTTGGCCCAAAGAGTAGTTTTGCCTAAAACAGTACTGTTTTTTTTTAAAGTCATATTCCTAAATGTTTATTGAAGGTAGCTTGGGAGTGGCCAGCATATTAATTAGCCCTTTGGGAGAAATAAGAAAGTTTAAGACATGGTTCAGGGCCTTTGAGGTTGTTGGGAAAACAGAGCTTGTTGGTGTGGAATTATAAGAAGGAAAACATAAGTTAGTATGCAGTAAGTGTTATTTCCAATATGCAGGTCTGTTGAATGCTTACGTCTCTGTGTTCAGGTTGGATGAGCTGTCCTGGTTTAGGTTAGGGCAGCTGGAAGGAAGACACCCACAAAGGGAGAGCACATGATTATTGGCACAATCAGGAAGGCCTTTGTGGAGGAGGAAGAGGGCTGGGACTTAGAAACATTTTTGACTCAGAGAGGCTTTTGGAAGTTAACATAGTCAACATTTCTCTCTAGCTTTGTGTGGAGAACAGGCCTAATCTATGAAGTCAAGACAAACTTTGTTCTTGGATGTGATGTGGGGGTTCAAATGAGGAGAATCAACTGTCTCCATGAACTTCAAATACTGTTTTGCAGACAGAGGCCAACTGGCTCTTTGCATACACATCTCCCCTTGTAAAAGGAATCCTCAAGTGCCAGCAACTGGGCTGTTACATTCAATAATAACATCCACATTTCAAGACGCAGTGTGCTAGTAGCCGTGTGCTGCAGTGATTAAAGCAGACTGGCTGGAGTCAAGTCTCAGCTCTGACATTTCATAGCTGTGTGATCCTGGACAAACTATATAACTTTCCTTTGCCTCAGTTTCACCACCTGTAAAATGGGGCTAATAATGATACCTCACTGGTATTATTGTTGCTGTGGAAATAAAATGAGGCAATTTATGTAAAGTTTCAAAACAGTGCCTGACACACAAGAAAGGCTACAGAAGTGTTAGCAATTATTATTTAGAAACGAAACTCAATCTCAAACCCATGCAATCTGTTGTTAAGAGCTATTTACTTATCCAAAATATACCCAAAATGAACTGTAATTCTGCTAAGGGACAGTATAGCAGCTGGCCAGGGACAAAATAATCTGATACTTCTGGAAAAGTCACAGAGGTGACTTCAGTGGTGGAGTACAAAACATCATAAATAAAGAGGGTCTAAATAGGTTAACATAGGACTGTGTAGCCAGGAACTTCTGGAGTTGTCTAGTGCTGATACCTTAGGATTAGCTCAGGTGACTAGAGCATCACTGTGAGGAACAAAGGGTTACAGAGCTACTCCTCACTGGAATGAGTTGACTCCCCTCCTGTGCCGTGGTAACAGGGATACTGGTAGCCTTCTAAATTGCTGTGCCACTGTTACCAGGTAGAACTAGAAGAGAGCACAGTGGAGATGGTTTGCTGCAACCCATCGCCACATCTAACTCATGTGTAGGTCCTTCTATATCTGCACCATACTTACACACAGAAGGCATTGATGCAATTATCGCATAGGAAAGTCCAGTTTGATAGAGTAGTAAAAATGATGTCGCTATTCTCTGGAAGTCACGGTGACATTAATAACTATGCTCACTATTCATGAGAGACCAGAATTTGAACTATGGCAAAGCTGTCTGAGAGTGTCATTCAGGAGGTTTGTGTGAATCACTGAAGTTCCATAGGGGGTTTGAATCAAGGTGGCCTCATTTATAAGTCCCAAGGCCAAGAACTGGAGGCAGTATAGTGAAATCCTAGCATAATCCATAGTCAGCTCCAAGTAGGCCTACTTCCCTATCTTACATCTTCATCCTCAAAGTAGGATGCTGCTGCTCCACCCACCCTCCACGCCAGCATAAAGCAGGGCAAGGGAGACAAGAGGGCAGAGCGCACGCCAGGGGCCTGACTCTTCCAGAATTTCCTCATCTGTAAAAATACAAAAATTAGAGTAGCTAATCTCTAATACCTTCCACCCCTAAAATTTAAATCTGAGATGATCTTCGATATGCATAATTTACACATAATTTACTTGATTCTTGGACACAACAAATGGCTATCACACAAGATAATGTGAAGAGTCTCCCTGCTGAAAAAATATCTCCCCCTCTCCCTATCCCAGTTCCTGACATTTTACCATTATAAACATATTCCTCTGGACTTCAAAGGATTTTAAATTCTTAAGAGTCTTCTATTAAAAGGCAGGTAACTGAAAACAATGGAAGCTTTCACTAGTTCTTAGCTTACAGTCAGGGCCAATGGGTCAGCTTGCTGTTCAAACATGACTGAGGACATGGGGGTGGAACACTGGATGGGATGGGTAGACCCCATTCTACCTGAGAGTAGGCAACATGTCTCACTCATAGCCCCAAGTCCTTTTTGTATACAGGTATTGGCCCGTCCTTGATACTTTTAAATGTTTTGAGGTTTTGTTGTTTTAGAAGGAAGGAAAGGAGGAAGGGAGGGAGGGTTAATGAATGTCCAAATAAAAAAATACTCTTGCGAGTACCTGCCTTATCTGACCTGGTCATTGGGTATATAAGGGAACCTTTATAACTTGGGTTCAAGGTGCTAAAAACAGCCCCATTCTAGAAGGGCCATTTCCCGCCTTGCCACTGACTTCCCTTAGCTCCGAGAGGGCGCTGGGCTGTCACGGAGGACTATTCAGGGACTCAGGCAGACCAGCTGCTGCTAGGCTGAGCCCTGCACCAGTTCTAGGCGCTACACTTTTTTTAAGCACTTGATTTAAATGAAGAAAGAAATTGGCTTATATTTTTAGCAGCTCCTGCTACTAAAACTCATTTGACAAAAGTGCCAAAGGGACAGTTAAGTCTGAGTATGATTTTTTTTCCCATGGAGGAGGAGGAGGGTATAATTTATCTGAAAATGACTGGTACTTTCCTGGCCTGGGGACATTATTCTACCTGCTCTCTCTTTCTCCTTTTAAAGACATACTCTTTTTCTTCCCCTCAAATTTCAAACTTAAGATATTTATTGTCTTTAGCTTTAGTTCCCAAGCCCTAACACAACTATGGGGGGGGAGAAAGGCATACCACCTCAGTTAAGAAAAATCTACAACCTTCAGTTACATTTCAGAATTAGAGGCATCTAACTGGGTAGACCAACACCCTCTCCCTCCTTGACCTGTGATACAGAGATAATGTCAAGTCCCTGGTACAAGTATAACATTAAGCCTAACTGGAAAACAGTATTGATGCTGTGTTTACATATACTAGGTAGCACTCTAAGTATATGATTTCAGAGTGCCCCATGTCCCTCTTCCTACATGTTTCTATTACTGACCCGACTTAACTATCTATCTGAGATCGCCTCCATTACAGCTGTAGAGAGAGAGTTCCCGAATGAAGAAGCCTCTTCTTCTTCTTCTTTTTTTGAGGGTTAGGAATTAGTCAATCACAACCCTCTGCTGAAATGTGTGTTACTTAGGAAAGTAGCAGGTTAACCCAGAAATTCACTGACATAAATGATTTTAAAAGACGAGTGAACTGGTAGAAATGGAGCCTTGACAGGCTGGGCGTTGTGAAGGGTTTAGGGCTGGTAAGAAAACATCTGGTGTACATAAAATTCAAAAGGAACTCAGTTATTCATTTGTGATTTGGAAGTTTTTCCCCAGAATTGTGGAGAGTGGTCATGTTCCCAGAGCACAGTCTCTAAAAGTACGTTTTAACCATAATGCACTTGAAGTACAATCTGAAAGGTAGCACCAAACCACCCTTCAGGGCAAGGCGTCTGTAGGGAAGTGTGGTCAGGGACCAGTTTGGGAGCCACTACTCCATCTTCCTGCCGCAGTGATGTCGGGATGTAGCCCACTGCCTCAGACAGACCAGTGGTCTTCAAAGGAAACTGGGCATGGGAAAGAGCTACTTGTGTTTGTCCCTGAGAACAGCCACTTTCACGTGGGGATGTCTGCCTCCCAGGCCCCCAGGGATTGTTAACTGCTCCTTGTTAATGTTGCCTCCCATTAGAACTGTTGAAGACTCCTTTATAGCGGCTAGTGCCATGACAGTGGTTAGGAAATGCTACTGTCGCTAGTGTTTTATAAGCAGCAGAAACTACCTCTCGTTAATGCTTGTAAACCCTGATGCAGTGGGTGACAGGTACTGGGTGCTCAACGAAAACTAGGTGAGGCAAGAAAGACTCGTGTGAATTTTAGAGACAAACTCGTACTGAAGAAGTGGGGCATTTCATCAGAGAGGGTCACTGGGGATGAACAATAGGCAGTGCCAGGAGCAGCTTAGAAAGGGGACAGGCTAGAGGCGTCCTGAAGAAGGGATGAAGGGGATGGGAAGGAAGCTGAAGATAGGCATCCAGCCATAAAGCAGTGGTGGTCAGTGTGAGGAGCGGGCAGAGTTATTGGTTAAGACTCACTTTCCCTACTCTCCCTCTCAGCCCTGA
Source organism: Desmodus rotundus (assembly GCF_022682495.2). Classification (NCBI taxonomy): domain Eukaryota; kingdom Metazoa; phylum Chordata; class Mammalia; order Chiroptera; family Phyllostomidae; genus Desmodus; species Desmodus rotundus. The sequence goes on from NC_071393.1 coordinate 90,803,685, forward strand.
CTTCAGACTTCAGCCTAGAGCAGGAGGACAAAGGGAGGGATGCAGGGGAGGAAGGTTGTCCTGTCAATCTAGTGATCAGTTCCAGGTAAAGGAAGGCTTAAGTTGGGGCCCAGATGGTTTCAAGAAGCTCCCCAAAGGGAAGAGAGTCTAAGAGGAGGACAATAAGAGGGGAAGCAAAAACACTCCTCAGTGACTGTCAGATCTGGACTCAGCCGCATCGGGGTGGTCTATTCACTTCTGGCTAGCACCTCCACGCGGCTAGTGATTGAGGTGCACTGGATGTGGAGTGGGCTACACCGTCTGCATGTCCTGCAAGTCAAATGGAGGTACCGCCTATCCCCACCCAGACCCATAGGGGATGTAGAACCCTGGAAAACTCTCAGGAGGCACTGTGCAGAAACCCTCCAGGATACTTCTTATAACCTTAGGAAGAAAGTACTAAAAGCCAAGTCTTGGTTAATAGCTTCTCCAAGGACTAGCAGTTTGCATTTCCCTTCCCTGATTTTGATTCTCTCTTATGTTCAGATGTCTGGCCACCAGGAGCTCCTCTAGTCTCCTCAAACCTGGGGAAAGGTGCAGAATTCATCTGTATTCATTACGGTCTCAGGGCAACTCATTTACTTTCATCTTGCAATATGCAAAGAGTTACTCATTTACTTGGATCACTTAAGGATTTCCGGGAGTCCTACAAAGGAGACATTAGGAGTCCATCTGCACAGAAACACTGCTAACCGCACTGGGGGGAGGTGGTGGGTCAGAGTGTGAGAGACACAGTGGCACAGCATTTGGTAGGAATCTACCAACAGTGTACAAGTGTTTCCCTTTCTCCGCATCCTCACCAGAACTTGTCGTTGTTGATTTATTGATGATGGCCATTCTGACAGGTGGGAGGTGACATCTCATTGTGGTTTTAATTTGCATTTCTCTGATTATCAGTGATGTTGAGTACTTCTTCATGTCTATTGGCTATCTGTATGTCCTCTTTGGAGAAGTGTCTATTAGGTTCTTTGCCCATTTTTTTAATCGGACTGTTTTGGTTTTCTTGGTGTTGAGTTTTGTAAGTTCTTTATAAACTTTGGATATTAACCCCTTATCAGATGTATTGGCGAATATGATCTCCCATTCTGTGGGTTGTCTTCTTATTTTGTTGATAGTTTCCTTTGCTGTGCAAAATCTTTTTAGTTTGAGGTAGTCCCATTTGTTTATCATTTTTCTTTTGTTTTCCTTGACTGGGAAGATATATCAGATAAAATATTGCTGTGAGCAATGTCCGAGATTATACTGCCTATATTTTCGTCTAGGATTTTTATGCTTTCAGGTCGAACATTTAAGTCTTTAATCCATTTTGAATTTATTTTTGTGTGTGGTGTAAGAAGGCGGTCTAGTTTCATTTTTCTGCATGTATCTGTCCAATTTTCCCAACACCATTTATTGAATAAACTATTTTTAGCCCATTGTATGTGCTTGCTCCCTTTGTCAAATAAAAATGGATCTGCCTTTTGACCCAGTGATCCCACTTCTGGGAATATATCTCAAGAAGCCCAAAACACTAATTCGCAAGCACATAAGCACCCCTATGCTCACTGCAGCATTATTTACAATCACCAAGGCATGGAAGCAGCCCATGTGTCCATAAATAGACGACTGGATAAAACAACTATGGGACATTGACACAATGGAATACTACTTTGCTATAAAAAAGGAGAATATTTTACCCTTTGCAACAGCATGGATGGACCTGGAGAACATTATGCTAAGTGAAATAAGCCAGTCAGAGAAAGACAAATACCATATGATTTCACTCATATGTGGAATCTAATGAACAAACTGAACTAACAACCAAAATAGAGACAGACTCATAAAGAGCAGGATGAGAGCTACGGGGAGGAGAGGTTAGGAGGTAGAGAAATCAAGCAAAAAGGAAAAATGACTCGTGGACATGGACAACAGTGTGGTGATTTCAAGGGTGGGGCGGGGTAAAAGGGTTAAATGGTAATGAAAAAAAATACAATTAAAAAAATTAAAAAAGAATCTACCAGGGAGGAGCTGTCTTTCCTCCCGCCCAGGCTGGTTCAGTCTCACCTTTGCTTACCTGGATTTTTGCCTGTGTGGAGGTAGGATACACCCCAGGGAGCTTCACAGTGGGGAAGTGTTAGTCTCCCTTGGCATTTACTGGTACCTTAGGGTGAATGCAATTCAGTGGGTCGCTACTGCTCCCTGAGGCACTGACCTGTCAAACTGTATTATTCACTGGAATGGAAGATGCTGTCCCCAGTTACTGCATCGATGATCATGGGACAGTGAGGGTGACAGAGGGTGTTTTCAGGACCCTTGAGATCACACCATAGAGATAATTACTTCTATCTCCTAGTGTGCCCAACGCGGCCCCACATAATGATCTGTTCGTGTCTCTAGCTTGACTTCTAGTCCCACAGAAACCCTGCATTAGCTAGGGAGAAACGTTATTCATCTGGAGGCCTCCAACTCTGACTCCTTTCAGAGTCATCCATTTCTGAATTGGGACAAGCTCACTGGGACAAACCATGGAAAGAGCCTGTCACTTCTTCCACGAGCCTTTGTCATTGTATGAAGCAATCAATGGAAAGGGTGAGGTCTAGACACTTGAGAGTCCTGTGAGGAAATGGGAGAAATCTCACAGAACACCAGAAAACTCCTGAAGGAAAGGTCAGTACTGGTGACAAATGCTCGCTTCTGTTTATTCATTAATTGATCCCTCCATTAACATTAAATAAACATATACTCCATTCACAACATTATAAGGCAATGAACATGTTGCCTGCTTAGCACTTAACACCTCCCTGCTGCATTTCAGGTTTCTCAAGAGTGGGGCCTTACTCACTATAGCACTGTGCCTGGCATATAGTGGGAGAACAACACACGGTTTATGGATGGATGGATGAATGAATGAATGAATGAACGAACAATACACAAATTTAAAGATATCCCACTGAGCACAGGACTCATTCAAAGAACTCATTCTTTGAATGAGTTCAATATGTTAGAACTCATTCAAAGGTGGGGAGTCACAACATTTGTCTTGGACTTCTGCAGAAAATTAGATTTCATCAATATCATCACATATTCCTCAAATGGTATTTTTGTCTTCATTCTTTAACTTTCTGTTATTAAAAATGTAGTATGTATTTATATTAAAATAGAAGGAATAGTGTTTAGAAAATGTGGGAAGCATAGATTGTCTTAAGGAAAAAACTAATTGTCCATCATCCCACCAACACTGTTAGCAGTGAGGAGAATTTCCTTCTAGTCTTTTTTCTAAGTATGTTGGAATCATGCTGTATTTACAGTTTTAGATCTTGATTTTTCCACTTACATTATGTCACAAGCATTTTACCACATTATTAAATATGCTTTGAAAATGTTATACTTAATGGCTGCATAATATTACATTATAGCTCTTTAATTCTTAACTAATACAGATTTATAGTCCTTAATAACTCCCCAAGTCACGGCACAATAAAAATTGTTCCCAGGCTTCTGTAACCATTGTAGTGGCTGATGCTGACTACAAACCTTTACAAAATTACGAATAAATTCTTCCAGGCAAGTGAAGCTGTCACAAGTATGACTGGGTGTAATCTTCAGCTTTTCCCTCCTCAGAGTTACTAATTCATACAAGCATGCTAATGTCTTTGGAATGTTGATTCTCCTCAAGTGGGAAGCTCCAGGGTACACAAGGAAATAGGCACAGAGCATGATGAGAAACACATGGCAAGGGTCTAGTGGATCCACCAAACACTTTAGATTTACTTGGGCACGAGGGACTGTGCCTCGGTTCAAGAACAGAAATATTTTATTTTTCTACAGCAAAGTGATTTTGCTGAAAATATTATCTTCAGCCGTCAAGAAGAGAAACGATAGTGCAAAGTACACACCCGGTCACACACTTGTATCACTGGAAACTCGGACTCCCCGTGAGGCTACCATCACAGAGGAGGTGATGAAGGGTCTTTATCAGACTGGAAACCATTAAATAAGTTGTGTCCTGTGCTCTCTCGTGTTGAACGACTGATTTCCAAATGTTGCCATACTGTCTTTCACTCCTTGGGTCCCATCCTACCCCAATCCAGTCTTCTGTGTCTTGAAGCTGGAGCGTTTGATATGGTGGATTTAAACCTGGAACTGGGAAGTTTTGTGTGGGAAACTGACTTCAGCAAAGCCAGCACAGGTCTGGATGGCATAAGGGCCGGACAGAACTGAGTGTCCTCAGCACTCAGTGGCCACACCTGGGAACCCAGGCTCCCCACCCATAACACGTGAACTTAAAGGTTTATATCACCTCCTAGCAGTGTGGATTATCAGCTGACCTTTCTCTCACAGCTGGTCTGGGTGCCAGCTAACTGGTTAAATGGACACTCTTCCCCAAAGAGCAGGATTGAGGAAGTCCTCCCTTTCCTACAGCTGAGTCTCCTCGAAGCCAACAGTTGCTGGTAATATTTAAATGCAAAATTCCAGATCCACCTCATTCAGGTATTTGGGGATAAAGGTGAGAGACATCCCCCCGGATGAATCTTTCTCAAGTACTTTTTCATCACTGTCATTCATGACCCCTAAACTCAAAACCATTCTGACAACCTACTAGAATGATCTGAGTTTCCATTCCCAGCCACACTAGTATGTTGCAATCGATTGTGAGGATGTCACAAGAACCATGTGTGAATGATTAATACTTTTTTATAAACTAGTAGAGTCCAAGGTTATCCTTATAAAACATCACTCTCAGATATGCCTCCCGGGCTGGGAAAAGGGTGAAGTTGCAGCTAATAGGGTAGGATGTTCACAAAGCCCACAGTCTGACTTTCTGGGACAGTATCTGCAGAGATATCATTACTGATACAGCATCAGCAGACACACAAATGCTTGTGAACTTTTGTGAACATTATTTTCTTCTACCAATAAAAATATTTGTGTCATGGCAAGTGGCCCAATATCCATTACCCTAAAAGACCTGAGCTGGGCTCATGGCCACCCAGAATAACGATATTTCCTGTCCTCCCTTGCAGCTAGGTGTGGCCATGTGACTAAGTTCTAGCAAGTGGGATATAAGCACAAGTGAAGCATGAACCTTGCAGGTGGGGCCCTAGAACTAGTATGACAACCCCCCTTGTTCACCAGGGACTTTCCTGGTTTTAGCATTGAAAGTTTCATGCCTTAGAAAATCCCCTAGCTCTGGGCAAAAATGGAATGTTTGGTGACTATCTCCCCACTACCCCTTTCTTTAGCCTATTTCCTGGTATATGGACATAGCAGTGAGCCATCTTGGACATGCAGATAAAGGGAAACCCCAGAAATGGCAGAAGGATCCTGGGTTCATGCCAACTTCATGTAGCACAGAAGCTACACCAGCTTAGACTTTCATGTGAAAGATAAATCAGCTTCTAAAGGTCTCTTCTACTTTCGCTCCAGCTAACCTAACCCACCAAACTCCATCTGCTGTATCATTTTTGCATACCATGATTTTGTCCTTTCCTGGAACCTGGCAATATCTTGACCATGCATTTGATATTTAATCACAGACTTTTTTGTACAGTCGGTTATCTTAATACATGTTTAAATTTTGTCTCCTGGGAAGAGTCAGTGTGGTAGAGAGAACATGGCTTAGGTTTAAAAGATCCAGGTTCAAGTCTGAGTTCTATCACTTGCTGCTTGGGTGACTGTCAATCATGACTGACAATTTCTTCATTTACAAGGTGGCGGTGATTATAATCCTTCCTATGCCTATTCCACTGAATTGTGGTGAAATTGGATATCATGAGAATACTTCAGCAACCATCAAGTACCATAACCATGTTAATTGTTCTTGAAAAATGGTCCTTTCTCTAATATTTACCAGATGTCCCTAGCAGGCTTACTACAGTGCCAGGGATGGAGTGAATAACAGAGCCACAAATCCTTGTAGAGTGAGTAAAGGAGGGGTAAAAAAGGTAAAAACAACAGTTCCTTAAATATCATGAAATTGCCAAGAGTAAGGCTCTGCCTGGACATCTATCTACTTCTTCAAATGCAAAGAAGGCACAAAATAACTGGTCATATATCAAACTGGAGACTGTCACTCGTTTTCATTCATAAGTGATTTCTAAGGGCCATATTACTCACTAATTCATGGCAACAAAGTCAAAGTCAACAATACGGGAGATGCAGGATTAGTTTCTGTGAACAGGGGCACCCCTCTTCTCAGCCTCAACTCTGTGTGTTCCTTATCTCAACACGAACATGAGTGAAAATCACAAAGGTTCCAGATACACTTTATGTCAGGAAAGAAATGGCTTCTACTCAGCAAGTTGCAGAGAGTTGCTATTTTCAGGTCCTCTATAGTTTAGCAGAATACCACAGTGATGACATTAAATTTAAGACTACCTATTAATGGAAAGATAAATGTGAGAAATTCAGGGAGGCCAATTAAGCCTCCCTGAAGGAGGCTTAACACCAGTAGAAGGAGAAAAACCACTGTGAGACCGCTGGGGAAAGAAAAGAGATGCAGCTTCTCCCAACGGCTTAGATGATGGGCCCGATCCCATCACAGACGCAGAGCTCCTGCTCATTGGTTGAGACAGAGCCACTCTGTTCACACCAAAGGGTGGCCAAGGCTAGGAGCTGGCTCAATGCCTCAAGACCTCTTCTTGTTCGCCTTTCCCCTTATAACTTATCATGGTACATTCTCCCTCAGGACCCTTATCCTTGCATGATTTTTCCCCTAAAAGAGCTATCTTTGTACTCAGGAGTCCATAAACTCATAGAGATGACTGAGAGTTATTTTTCCTAGAAATATTTAGAATTTCAAAGAGACTGGAGGTCTTAAACTCAGGGAGTGCACTTGTCATTATGGAGCTTAAGTGTGTTTCCATGGCTAGGGTGGGGGTGACACTGTAAGAGAAGATGGTGTGGGAGGGAGAGAGGACCTCAGTACCTTCAGAATAACATCATTTGGCTGCCGTCTTCACCGCCTTTCCACAAAGTGGGACCTGAACAATGCACACAAATTGCTATGATCAAATCTAGGGCCTCTAAAGGAGATCAGGCTTGGCTTAAAAGCTCTTGGGCTATGAGTTAATAAGAATTTTAATAAAAATGGAAATATAGCCCTGGGCCGTGGTACACTATCTCTCTGGGTTGCTGGCATTCTATCAGTCAATCATATAATCTTTCTGATGTTCGTGAAGTGGAGAGGGTCAGCAAAAGCTGCGCAGGCCAGCGGTTTTAGAAACAGAACCTGCAGAAATGTCATCGGCTCTCTGGTTGGCCTTCCCAGGGCCTGAGACGTACCTGAAAATGAAGTGTTTCCCACAAGATAAGGTACCAATAAAAACAACCCGTGGCCAACACATTACACATAACAAATCAATTTCCATACACGTCTAATTGTCAGGAAACCCTGTGGTTCCAATTTATTATCATCCCTATTTCACATATGAGAAGGCTGAGGGTCAGAGAGGTGGTGGTGGGGGAAACCTGATCCCAGGTCTTCTGATTCCAACTTCCTTTTACAAATTCATCTGTAGCTTATTTATATTTTAAATTTGAACTGTCCGTTTCATCACTATGATGCTCCAGTTTAGTTTACCTAGACACAACCTAGAAGATGGCTGGCCTGTGTCATTTGATTCACCTCCAAAGGTAGGGAAATTGACTAATCATTTTTTTTATTTCCAATAATTAGCATTGAGATGAAAACTTACTACCAATTTAAAAGCAAATAGCCTTCCTGCCATTCACCTGCTTTTGTCTAAAGGTCTGTCAAGTTCTGTGATACTTAAGGTATGTTCAATACCAAGGGTGTTGCCCAATCACTTATTTGTGCCATTATACTGACCTCTGTTAATTCTGTCCATCGATGGGTATATTTCTGATGGTTAAACTTTGATCAGAACAACTGATAGCCAAAGTTGGTTTTAAAAGTGTTTTTTTTAAAAAAATGGTATTCAGCTGAAAATATAGTTGACATGTTGTGATGCTTGCTTAGCCAGAACATGCTGGTAGAAATGCCAGCCCATGTGAAAGGCACATTCCTATACACAACTACCATGTGGCTTGAAACCCAGTTAAATATCTATGCTGGTCCATTTTGCTTTAAGCGTTGACTAAGAGAGGGGCAAAACAAAGGAACTTCACTATCGCTCTTGATTTTCCTCACACTCACAGTGACAGAATGAGAAGAGGCTCGAAAGGTTACACTAGTTGTCCCTGGACCCCCCTGACCATCCTTCCTCCATCAGTAGGAAAGCTGGAAATCTTTCCATGCTCCACCCTCTTCATCATAGCTCATGTTCGCCAGTCACTAAGTCCTCAAGGGTTTATGTGCTAAAGATTCCCCCAATCGGTCCCCTCCTTTCCCCCCTGCACCCCACTGTCCTAGGTCAGGTCCTCCAAGTCTCCCACCTAGTCGACAACCCAACCCCCTGAGTATACTGCAGTATAATGGGGTATCAAAAAGGCAAATCTGACCAGGATATTCCCGACTGAAAAGTCCTTCAGTGAGTCCATATGCCAGTATAAAATCTTTGCCTGGACTTCTAAGGCCCTCTATAACCTTGTCTTTTGCCTTTTCTGCAGCCTGCCTGAGCAGGGACCAGGGCCATGAAGGGACATGGCAGATTAGAGGCAGATCCTGAGTCAGAGCCTGCAAACTTATTTTCCCACCTTGAATTCTTGGGGGGAAACCCCCCCCTACATTTCTTTCTTGTTCTTTTTCTATTCCATATTTTCTATATTCTGGTCAATGCATTGTCATTGGGAAATTAAGTGATTAGGAGACAAAAAAAAGCCTATTTGATTGAGGTGATTCCAGAGATGAGATGAAGCTTGGCTAACACAAGCTCATCCACAGGTGGGGCTCTAATAATTATGCAGCAACGAGGATGCCCATATATCAATCAATGGGCACAGCACGATGCCAACCACACCCCTCCCTGCACACGTCAACACAGGCTTGGTAGCAGGTACTACGAGTTTGACATGTGAAAAACAAAAAGCAAGAAAATAGCTACCTCCTTCTCTGCCTTCTACCGGGAGTCTGTCTAGGGTGTAGAGATGCACTCACTCTAAATCATGCCTCACACTGGCCTGTAGCCTTGCCCTTGGTTTCTATGTTGACAACAAAGTTAGAGATAGTACACCATTCACTCCTCTGAAAAGCTAACTGGGGGCACGGTCTTCACTGTCTTCATTCACTTGGAAAACACAAAGGGCCTCAGTAAATAAGTTAGCATCTGATGGTTTCTGCTCCTGATGGCAAACACCTGGATACCTGGAAACCTCTGGAAGCAACTAGCTGTTTACTTTGCATGCAAGCATTTGGCATTGTGAAGGTCCATCCTTAAAATAAGGACAGGGGTTGTCTCCCTCATCTCTCTGTCCTTGTTCCCTAGCATAGGGGTTGGCAAAGGAAATGCCTAAGAATGCTTGAGAAGGGGTCTTATAAACAAATAACCTAGGCCATGTACTGTGAGGTGGAGCACAACTCTCCCTCTGCATCTTGCAAGGTATGGCTGCCCAACAGTTTTGAATGGAGATTCTGTTCTCACTGCTTCTGTTGATCTCTGAGATATGCTCAGGGATTCATAGGCTTCGAGATCTTGGTCACCAACCCTGCTCTCTCTGCTGACCTGCTCTCTAGCTAGCATACTGCTTCTCAGGAACCACACCCCACAGTCTGCTTAATCCTCCGACAACCACAGAAAATGCAAGCAATCCCCACCTGCTCAGGTCTGATCCCAATCTGCCGATTTCAGCCTGGCCTGGCCTGTAGAGTCCTGGATGTGCAACCTGCTTTTATCACTGAACACAAGTGGACCACGACAAGGCCTGGGCATATGATTTTACCCAGGCCATGGCTGTGACTGCTTAGCACCTAGCATCTGGAACATAATGGAAAAAAAACCCACTATGTGCCTGTTTCTAAACATCCAGAAGTCTGGCATGGAGAAGGGGTAACATCCTGGCACCTGCCCCATCGACCAGGGAGTGCTACCTAAGCAGAAAGGCAGTAGGGCCTGGACCCAGAGGCCGGCTGGTGCCTCATGCTGGCCATGGAGTCAGAGTGCTACGTCCAGGGCTGCTACCTTGTCTCTGTGCAGGATGAACTCTGACCTAAAGACTACAGACCTAAAGCCTCTCCTTCTGGAAGTCTCCTCAAGAAAAGAAGCATGGGGGTCAAGGAAAGAAGTCTTTCAGAACTAACCCTGGTCATACCAGATACAATGGCCTCATACTTGTAGGTACCCAAGTATGTCCAGGTCAAGATCTCCTCTGCTTTCAGTTCCCAGGGAACATGGTTTAACCAAAACCACACTAGAAAGCTCAGTGTCTTCTGGTTCTAACTCAGTTCCCCCAGAAATGCTTCTTCTTTTTCTTTCAAGAGACCATTTGGGTTGCCACCTGACCATCCTTGAAAAACTTCCTAAGACACATATTAAGTGCTGACATGCTGGGCACTGTCAGCATAGTACATCCTGCCAGTAATGGACATAATGACAATAAGACTAACCAATAATTACATTAATGATGATAAGAATAATTGCTAATATATATAAACCCTTTATGTGCCTCACTGAAAAATCTCTTTGTCATTTTTATTTGTATTTTTCATTAACCTTATCAAACCACCATAAAAATAATTATTATCTCCTTGGAAGCTCAGAGAGATTAAGTAATTTGCCAAAGCCACACAGCTTATAGATAGATGGTGGAGCCCAAATTTGGATCTAGATCAGTCTGAATTTGGAGATCATACAGTAACCATCGTATTTATCATCACACACCTACAAGACATATGTGGCAGGCCAGACCCCAGGTCTGTACGGGGACTTCACATCTCTGGGGAGCAGCATTCATGGGATTCCATCAGACTGGCACCAGCAAGAGCACAGCTCTGTAGGATACAAGGTAAATGACCCCCCTCCCCACCCCCTGGAAGCTGCGAGACAAAAAAGCCCTGTCCTTAGAGGCACTAGGAGTACAAGAAGAAAAAAAAATCCTATATAGGGATGGACTATGTATGTCTTTGTATCACCAGTGGTGTCTAATATGGAGGTGGGCAACTGAGGAGCCTATATTTCTGCTGTTTGTCTATATGCTTCAAAAAGTAAATGGAGAAGGAGGACACCCAGGCTGGAAGATGAACTAACAGTTGGGTTCTGTTGGGGTGAACACGCTGAAGGAGGGTTGGGCAGGAGAGTCCTTCCCGCAGGGAGACCATCCAAGGGACATGAGCTGTGACCATGGGAAAGGGGCTCAATGTATTGAGCTGACCTTGACCTTGAGATGGCTCCCAGTGGGAAGAGGGGGACCTGGGTCTGCAGCACCTATTGGACTGCTTCCAGGGTGACTGGTGTTGGCAACAGCTGCCTAACATGGGACCTTGGTTTCCTTTTGCAGCGCTATTCTGGGACAGTCCATTCTAGTCTAGGAGAACCCACTCATGATGGGAAAGAGGGGTTATTGTTTATGTGACTCAATGGCTCCAAATGTATTTTCCTCCTGTCCAAATGTTTTTGGCAGCTCTCCAAGAGGGCTCTGCAGCATCTCTGTGTGGGGTGGGTGGGTGGGTGTGGGGGTTGTATGGCTCAGCATGGGCTGGATGAAGACAAAATCCCCCAGGTCCTTAGGCTAAATTTGGTTCAGGGAGTGCTATCCAAGGAGAAAGGCAGAATGGCCTGGGCCTGGCCGACTGGTGCCTCATGTTGCCAAGTTCTTTGCACTTAACCTAGAAGTCTCTGAGCACTGGATTCGGAACCCTGCAACCTTGAATCTTGTTCCAGTTCTAAGCAGCAGTGGCTCCACCTTGGAAGTTAGATCAATACTGTGAGCCTCAGGGTCCCCATTGGAAAGAGGATCATGGACCTAGATGTTCACCAAGCTGCCTGTCCTCTCCAGAAAGGGTCCCTGCATGGGTCCAGCCATTGCCAGACCACACAGGAAAGAAGAGAAGCTGCTCAGAATTGACCAGAACAACTTCTCACCCACCCCCTCCTTCGCATCCCAGTAATTGGGTGGGCCTACATTCTGGTGGGAATGCTCTCAACATCTCCCAGAGCCTGCATCTATGGCCCACAGCCTGCCTGACAAAGCAACCTTCCTGTCAGCAATGTGGTAGCTGCCCTTGAGGCTGACCCATGGATGGGTTTTTGAAAGCAGTTACCCCAAAAAAGCAACTCTGAGCTGGGTGTAGTGATCACTATCTCTGCGCTGTCACACCACAGGGGAGGGAGGGTGGCGATAATAGCACCTTCTTCCTCGACAATAATACCTTACGGAAGGCAGAGAAATTTAGGCATTGAAAGTAAAAACGTTCACTGCACTTACCAAACGTTGCATGCCTCCCTGTTCGCATTTTCAGCAGCGACCTGCAGGAAACAACTTTTTCTTGTCCTCTCCCCATGCCACCCAGCAGCTGACCCCGTCTGCAGAAAGAACACTTGCCCAGAGAGACTCCACACATCCTGCGGTGGCTCTGGACTCTCTCGTGGGCCTCAGGCCTTGTCAGGTGCCCTCGCACACCTCTTGGGTTCTGAAACCCCGAGAAATCTAGGGCTGAGTGATTCTGTGCTACTAGAGAGAAAGAAAGAGGAAGCAAAGCCACAATCTGGATGGCTGTGCGGCAGCCGCCACAGCCATCCGACCAGCGGGCTCACCTGGCAGCGCTGACTGGCCATGGGTGTCTCTGTCTCCCTCCCTTTCTGTTGCTCTTTTTTGCTTTCTCTCTCCCTCCTTCTCATCCTTTCCTGGGAGTTGTACTCATTCTGGAGAGGAAAGTACCTGCCTTTGCTTCTTCCATTACAAAGAAAAGGAAGATTAAAATACCATTGAGAAATACCCCAGTGTTTTTCTGGAAGTTAGAAAAGAGGTCAAAGAAGCTGATTTTTCTGTCCCTATGGGGGTGGGGATTCTTCCCTCAGAAAGGGCTTGGATTAGGAATGATAGGATCTTAATTAAGGCCAAGAGTGGATATTTTGGGACTAAACAACCCCTGTTTGTCAGTCATTTTATACCTCATTCTGTCCTCCCTTCCTTATTACAGTATTTTTTAGCTATTGTTTGGTTATTAGTGTTTCAGATCATGTTTACTTATGAGGAAAGTGTAAACCACACACTCTGTCAGATGTGAAACCCTTGAAGAAAGCATGACACAAACATACAAACCAATCAATGTGCCAAATACCACCCTTGGGATGTCAGGACCTGGGTCAAGTGACTTAGGACTATAGGCCACCCTCACCCCGCAGGACAGAGAACAGCACTGTCCTTCCTCCTCTCACGTGTCCATTTGGGTTGACACCATCACTGGTACAGCTGAAAACAGATCCGTGATTCCTCCTTCATTCTCCTGTACTGTCCCCAAGCTGGGGGCCCATCCTCCCCCCTCAGTCATCTTCCTTTTTAAAGTTCTTGAATCTGTCTTTTCCATTCTATTCCCTCTGCCACCTCACTAGGCCCTCACACACTTTGCTTCAACAGAGACAGAGCCTCCTCATCAATATTCCTTCTTTCTTCTGATGTGTCCCAAATTGATGACCGGGGGAGATCTCCGCAAACACCAGTTTGTTGAATGCCATTCCCTGTGGGAGGACCTTCCCTGGTTGCCCATGGGCTGCAGGAGAAAGTCCAAGTTCCTTTCTTGGCAGAGAGGAGCCTCTATATTCTGGTTCTAACTTACTTTTCTAGACATGAATAGATTTTTTTTAAGCTACCATTTATGGGACACTGACTACATGTCGGGCACAGTGTTAAGCACTTTGCCTGAGTTGTCCTCATAAGAGTCCTACAAAGTCCCATTACTTGCAGTTCACACTTGAGCAAACGGGACCCAGAGAGAAGTAACTAGAAGGCTGTACAGCAAGTCAGAGCTAGGCCCAGCATTTGGACCCAAGTCTTATGATATCAAAACCAGTGCTCATGACCAGCTCTCTCCACTGCCCCGTCTACCTAAACGGGTGCTCTGTGCCGCAGCCAGCACGCTCCTGGCCCCTGCCCTCAGTACAAGTCTCGGACTGCTCCAGGTCTACAGATCACCTCCAAAACCCAACATGGGACCTGGTGCAGAAGAGCCCTACAGCATATTTGTTAAAAATTCTCAGCCTTCAAAGTCGAAAGTAGGATGGAAAGCGACGTGCTGCCGGGGAAGCTTCGGGTGGACAGGCAGCGGGAGCAGGCCCACCGCCTCACTGGAGGAGAGTGGTGGTAGAGAGCTCTGAGCTGGTTGTACTCCTCTGAGTCGTAGGTTGTAAACTGCATCCTGCATCTGCCTCCTTCTCTCTCATACTGCCTGCCTCCCTCATGAGGCTCCATCCCCTGGCGTGTTCTCCAAACTTCCAAATCCAAGGACTACGCAGGCAGGAAATTGGGTTCTGACACCCCTGACCCCTGCTGGCTTGCTGCAGGGAAATGGAGGAAGAGGCATCCTCACCAGGTATTTTATTTCCTTGACCAAACACATGCAAAGAAACCCCCAGAGTCCCTTGTTAAGATGAAATACTTCTTGGTCAGACTCTTCCATCATAGACCACACTGACTTCCTCAAAATTAAAGGGGTGAAGCAGACTCGGACAAGGCAGGAGAAGCCCCTTAGAAGCCATAGACTCCAGTGTCTCATTTTACAGATGAAATCATTGAAGCTTAGAGGGAAATTACTTGATCACGGTCATTCGGCATGAATGTGGCAGAGCCCAGACAAGATCAGGAGTTGAAAGTCTCCCCGGCCTACAGCACTTCCCCTGGCCCCGCAACCTCACAGCTATGACCACACAAGCCAAAACTGTTCTTTTGATGGGGTGACAGTTAGGTATTCAGTGGCTTCCCAAGGGCCACCGGACATAAAAGACATAAAAGCAGTTAGTCCCATTTGTCTTTCAAGTTGTCTGTAGGAGTCAAGGACACTTTGAAGATTCATACCATGACCATGGCAAGCCAGGTTCTAGGAGGGTGAAGTCACTTGTGAAAGGAAATTCACTGGCTGAGTCAGAACCACCAACTGACTTGCAAGCACAGCTCTGTCTGGCTAAAGAAGGCAAAGCTCTTCATTTTGACCCCTAAAGGACTCCTCTGGATTTTCTTGGGGTCTCTGGTGCACTCGTAAGTTTAAATCTTAAAGCATAAACTAAGTGGTAAGCATCCTTGGGCGATGCACCAAGTCCTTCCCTGGCTGGGCCAGCCCATCTTTCCACAGCCTCACCTCATATGCCTCCTCTGCTCAAACCACACAAAACATAGCCCGCAGCTCACATCTTCATTATTTCTTTTGCTATTCCCTCTGCTGAGGGTATTTTTTTCTCTCTCTAACTGACAAACTTGTACTTGACTTTGAGTTGGGAGCTTAAATGTCTGCTTCTTTTGATAGCCTCCCCTGGCCCTTCCCTCCTAGTGCCTGCTCCTCATCTGTCTTCCCTCAGAACTCCATTGATAGCCCTCCTTGGCCCTCTCTGGATTGAATGCCAGCTATTTGTTAAACATTTTCTCTCTATGGCTATATTGAGAATCTCTCAAGGACAGTAGCTCAGTCATATTCATCTTTGTATCCTGAGTAGCTAGGTCAGTTTCTGGTACATGGTGGGAACAACAGAATGACCAACTTAAATTAAATAGAAACGTGTTGGCTTAAGGAAAACTTTGCTCTAAATTCCCAAGTGGCAAAGCCAGTGAAGGTTTTTGTTTGTTTGTTTGTTTGTTTCCTTAAGAATATAGCAAAGACCTCATTATAGGTGAATTGGGTAAAGTATCATTTTATAAGCCACGGGCCAACCTCCACGTGTACCTGAATGCACACTTGTGTGTGCGCACACACACAGAAGCTCGAAGGAGCTGGGTGCTCTATGGCAGGTGCAGCACAGAAGATAAGATCACTATGCTGCAACAGAGGTAAGCCAAGTGATGATGTGGGTAACCCCAGGCATAGATGATACCCTCAGCAAGGCCCAGCTTACATCTAACCACATCATCTTTTCATGAAACAGACATGAAAAAGTACGACTAAGACAATTACAAAAACAGTGGTTTAATGCCTTCTTGCCTCGATGGTATCAAAGCTCTAGACTCTGGGGCTACACTTCGGGAAACAATTCTCTGAGATAAGAAGATGAGCTATCTGCTCAAGAGAATGTGCAGGAAGCCAAGGTAACTGGGCAACACATAACGAAACGGTTTGTGGCCAACGAGCCATCTAAACCAAAGTGTCCCCCGGCTGTACCAGTTGTGTGAGCAAAGGAAACCAAACCCATCCTCATCTCAAAGTGAAGACTTTGTGGGTGCCAATCTGTGTGTGTGTGTGTCCTCACTAAACATTTGGCTAAAGTGAAATTCACAGCTCCCCCACCTGTGACTGAGACTGTTATGAAACGAAAAGGTTGAAAAGGTGAGACTTGTTGTCATGCAGCTGCCTGAAATCCTTCTCCAGGGACTCCACCTGCTGTGTGACTCACTTGCTGAATGACCAGCGTGCTACACCACCGCAAACTGGGATCCCAGCATCGTGTGATTCGTACATCCCAGAAGGAGACCCTGAGTTCCAGTGTCAGGCTGCTCTGATATAGTTAGGTCTGAATTCTCTGAGCCACCCAGGAGGGTGTTTCTCCTTTCTGATGCTCTGCTCATGCCTGGCCCAAGTTTTACTGCAACGTGGTTTGCTCCATCACTCATCCCCTTTTCAGTCCCCCAAGCAATCTTCCCGTGATCCTTTAAGGTCCCTAGAACTATAGGATGTGACAGCTGGGATGGGCTATAGGGCATTAAGATCCCAAGCTTCACAGGCTCAAAAAGTTGTGAATGAATCACAGTTCTGCATTAGTCAATGCTCTTAGATTTTTGGTTGAGTTTCTTAACCCAAATATCAGCTTTATTGGCTATAAACTGGGACTAACAGAATCCACCTCCTGGGTAAGTTTGCTTAGAAATGTATGAGTTAATTCATATGAAGGACATAGCACAATCATGAGCATAAAGTGGGACCTCACTATATGGAGTGATTATTATCATCACTGCTATCATAATCCATTCAAAACCTCTCAATTTCTAGAAGAGGATCCTGAGGTCAAGAGAGGTAAGGTGACTTGTCCCAAGGAAATGAGTCTTGGGTGCTCCAGTAGTTCTTGCCGCAGACAGAAAATGACTAGACTGAAGGCAGCAGCACTCGTAAGTGGATGAGTTAGAGGCAGAACTCAGATCTATGGATCCCAGGCCAGAGCCTGACCTGGTGTACCACAGTGACACTATGTGCTGTTATTTTGCATTGCACAAGCAGGGGTGTCAAACTCATTTTCACTGAGGGCCACATCAGCCTCACGGTTGCCTTCAAAGGGCCGAATATAATTTTAGGACTGTATAAATGTAACTACTCCTTAAATGGGGCAAAGAGCTCAGCACTGCCACTGGGTAAAAACAAGGTGCCAGGCCAGATAAAACAAGGTGGAGGGCCAGATTCAGGCCGCAGGCCTTGTGTTTGCCACCTGTGGCATACTTATTTTTTTCCAACCAGGTCTTAAGTCTCTGGAAGGTAGGGTGCCATGATTCTTGAGTCCCCCCAGAGTGTAGCACTTCACAGGAATTGGATAAATATTTGCTAATTAGGGGATTGAAAAGGTAGCTGCTGATTTTCAAGACAACAGGTTTCTGTGCCATAGTTGCTTCTACTCCACACTATCATGTCCTTATGATTTTGGAAAACTCATCCTAGAAAGACTTGTGCTAATGTGTTAAAAAGAAAAATATTCCACCACTTTTTGGAATACAGACAGAGATGGCTCCAGGTTGCAGGCACACTAATTAGAGCTACAGGTAATCTGACTGATGATCTAAAGCCCCAGTGCACTCACTAAAGGCACTTTTGTCCTTGCATGTTACAGTTTTTGTCACTACATGTCAAAATGACCAAATTGCCTATTGATAGTGCTGCTGGTACCCACAGCCCAGATGTCAGGGTCGAGATGTCAGCCCATTGAAACATCATCAGAAAGGAACTTGGCACCAACCCTTCTCCTGAAAGCTGAGTGTGCTATGGAGACTGCTGGCCCTAAATAGGATATTCTAATATATTCTGCTATTATTTTTATTGTCTTGTGTAGTATTAAATATGCTTTTCATAAGCTGGCCTTTATGCAAACCACTATGACCTACATGTTTAATTCAGATCTTTATTTTCTGTTTCATAAACCCTTTTAATTTAACATCATTGTAAAAAATAACCCAAATGGATATACATGATATTCTATTGGTCCTAAGCTTTTGGGGCTAGACTTTTGTGACTAACATTGGGGTCACTACAAGAGCACAAGAGAGAATAGGAATAGCTTGGAAATGCCCAGGGTATAGTTCTTTCCCTGGCAACCAATAGCCTCTCATTGCTTCATTGAATTTTTCCTGTTCTTGACCTCTGCCCTTCTTTTCAGTAATATTGGTATAATGAGTTGAATAAATGGCCCTGTCTATTAAGAAATGAGAAAAGTCTAGCTTCAGCTAAAACTCCCTCTGGAGATTAAAGTTGTGAGGGGTGGACACAGAGGTGAACTTAAAGACCAATCAAATGGATAGAGACAGGCGTTCCTTAGAGGCTCCAGCCAGGCAAGAGTCCACTCAGGGTCTAGGGCCCCCACTAGCCCCACCAAGCAGTACATTGTGTTCTAGAATATGCTATTCCTTCCTTTGCTTCCTGTGGCCTACTCAGTGCATCTGATGTTGGGGACAGCTAGTGGGAGTGACATGTGCCACACATTCTCTGAGACATCCCACTGTCCACTGCTTTTCAAACACAGCCTCAGTAGATGTTGCACAGGACTCTGAGGACTGTGTCTGGACAAGCACTGCCCAAAATGGTCATCACAGGTGGTGACTGAGCATTTGAAATATGGCTAGTCCCAACTGAGATGTGCTTTAAGCATAAAGCATACAGCAGATGTTGAAGATGTAGTAACCCATAAAGAAAGGTTGTAAAATGTTGCAGTAGACTTCTAGTCACGATGGTGGTGTAGGCACACATGACTCACATCTTCACACAATCACATCAAATTACAACTAAAATATAGAATAGCTGTCAATCAGAATCATCAGAAATTGAGTTGAATGGAAGTCTGACAACAGTGAATTAAAGAAACCACATCCATCCAAACTGGTAGGAGGGGCACAGACAGGAAATGGGCTGGTCCCTCACCCACATCTGGTGGATAAAAATTCAGGAGGGATATCCCAGGAGTGAGGAGTGCCAGCTCCACACCATGCCCACCAGCCCAGGGGTCCAATGCCAGGAGGATAAATCCCTACAACTTCTGACTGCAAAAATCATCAGGGGTTGAGTTGGTGGAAGAAACTTCTGGAGCCCTAAGCAGTTCCTCTTAAAGAACCCCCACATAGACTCACCTATTCACATTCACTCCCTCTGAGCTCCAGCACCAGTGTAGCAGCTTAAAAGGCACCAGTGGCATACTGGGAGAAACTGAAGTATCTGGCATCAAGGTGAGCAGAGGTCATTGTCCCTTTTCTAAACCCTCCCCCCACAGAGCTGGTAAACTGGTGCCATATCTGACACTCCATCAATTGGCTGACACTGTTTGACCCACCTTGGAGATCCCCAGAGTCTCTGCCCCACCCAACTTACAGGCCCACCCAAGCTGCTTTCCCTTGTGAATGGCTAGTCCTGGCTCATGCTGCACAACTTTCCAAATCCTCTCAAACAAGCAACAGCCAGTATCAGTGAGCCCCAGGCCCAGCCCTAGCACCATCAAACCTAGATTCACAGCTTGGCTTTGCTTGGGAATCTCCAAGCCCAGCACAAGGAGCAGCCATCTCAGATTGCTTTATAGCTCAGGTAGGGTGGCCCTGGACAGAACACAGGTGGGGTCTGACCTTGGCCTGCACCACCTTGGAAACCTCAGGGCCTGCACACACAGTGGGCAGCTACAGACAACTTTGTAGCATCACTACCCTGCCCCAGCACAGCTGATCCTCCACAGAGGGCAGAAGTTGGTGGTAAGTGGTCACAGCCAATCCTTGCAGATGACTGACCTGGACAAACCCCTTACGTTGATCTGCCAACAGCACCCAGGGCTCAACTACAAGAAGAGGGTGTATGTAGCCCACACATATGGCACACCGCGAATATCTAGCTTGGGTGAAAGGGGAGGCTGTGCCACTGGACCCTCTAAGATACCTACTACATTAGGCCACACTACCTAGACATGAAGTCAAAGCTGCTCTACCTAACACACGCAAACAAACACAGGGAGGCTGCCAAAACAAGGAGAGAAAGAAACATGGCCCAAATGAAAGAATAGATCAAAACCCCTGAAAGAAAACTAAACAAAATGGAGATAAACAATCTCTTATGTGCAGAGTTCAAAACACTGGTTATAAGGATGCTTAAGGAACTTAGTGAAGACCTCAGCATCATAAAAAAAGATTCAGTCAGAAACAAAGGATACACTAATGGAAATAAAGAATAATTTACAGGGAAACCACAGTAGAGTGGATGAAGCTGAGAATCAAATCAATAATTCGGAACATAAGGAAGCAAAAAACCACCAATCACAACAGGAAGAAAAAAAGAATCCAAAAAATGAGGATAGTATAAGCAGCATCTGGGACAACTTCAAGAGGTGCAACATTTGCATTATAGGGGTGCCAGAAGAAGAGAAAGAGGAGGAAATGGGAAATCTATTTGAAAAAATAATGAAAGAAAACTTCCCTAATTTGGTGAAGGAAAGAGATATACAAGTCCAGGAAGCACAGAGAGTCCCAAACAAAATGGATGCAAAGAGGTCCACTCCAAGAGACATCATAATTAAAATGCCAAAGATTAAAGATAAACAGAGAATCTGAAAGCATCAAGAGAACTTAGTTACCTACAGGGGAGTTCCCATAAGGCTGTCAGCTGATTTTTCAAAAGAAACTTTGCAGTCTAGAAGGATTGGCAAGAAATATTCAAAGTCTTCAAAAGCAGAGACCTACAGCCAAGATTGCTCTACACAGTGAAGTTATTATTTAGAATCAAAAGGCAGATAAAAAGCGTGCCAGACAAGAAAAAAACTAAAGGAATTCACCATCACCAAATCATTATTACATGAAATGTTAAAAGGACTTATTTAAGAAAAAGAAGATGAAAACCATAAACAATAAAATGGCAAAAATACATATCTGTCAATAATTGAATGTAAAAAATAAACTAAGCAAACAAGAACAGAGATAGGATCATGGATACAGAGAATGTTTTGATGGTTGCCAGATGGGAGGGTGGTGTGAGGGAATGGGTGAGGAGGTGAGGGGATTAAGAAGTACAAATAGGTAGTTACAGAATAGCCATGGGGATATAAAGTACAGTAGAGGAAATGGAGAAGCCAAAGAACTTACATGCATGACCCATAGACATGAACAATGGTGGATGTACTGCCTAAGGGAGTTGGGGGTGACAGGTGGAGCAGTGCAAAGGGGGAAAAAATCAAGATAATTATAATAGCATAATCAATAAAATATAATTTAAAAAATGAAAAAATGTTGCATTAATATGTTTTTATATTGAATATCAGCCAAAATGATAGTACTTGGGGTGTACTGGTGTGATTAAATCTTCCATTAAGATTAACTTGCTCCGTTTCTTTTCACTTTTTAAAATATGGCCGTGAGAACATTTAAAATTAGAAATGCAGCTCACATTATATTTCTACTCCTTTAGATGATTACCAGAGAAAGTCATTTCCATTAAAGTACAGATCATCCCAGTGGCAAACACAACTCTCAAGCCCTCTGCCAGTGCCCATTGCACTCACAATGGTCCATGCTCCCACCCTGGCCCCATGATGCTGCAGTGCCTGGTCCCTGCCCACTCCTGAGCCTTCCTCTGGCTGCTGACCTCCGTCAGGTGGGCATCTTCTTCAGAAACTCTGGGCTTGCCCCAGGCTCAGGGGTTTTGCAGGCTGGTGGTTTTATCTGAACTCCTTTTTCCTCATGTGTTTTTATCATTGGGGTCTTATCTCCAATGCTACCTCCTCAGAGAGCTCTTCCCCACCTTCCTGTGAGAGATGCAATGACAGTTCCCCAAAGACGTCCACATCCTAATGCCAAGGACCTGTCATTATGCTAGCTTACATGGCAAAAGGGACTTTCCAGATATGATTACATGGAGGATTTTGAGATGAGGAGATTATCCTGGATTATCCAGGCAGGCCAAATATCATCACAGGGGTCCATATAAGGAAAAAGAAGGATGGAAGAGAATCAGAGTCGCAGAAGGAGATGTGAGGACACAAGCAGAGGTCGCAGAGATGCAGGGACAAGTGCCAAGGAATACAGGCAGTCTGCAGAAGTTTGAAAAGGCAAGACAGGGATTCTTCCCGAGAGCTCCAGGAGGAACACAGACCTGTCAACCCACTTTAGACTTATGACCCCCCAAACTGTAAGATAAAAAAATCTGTATTGTTTTAAGCCCAAAGCACTGTCGTAATTTGTTATAGCAACAAAAGGAAACTAATACACCTCTCAATCTGAGACTCAGTACTACCCAACCCTTAGTTCTTCTATTCCATCCTTCTAGGTTATTCTTTTCATATTATTTACTGCTATCAGACACAATTTTCTTTATTTTCTGTATCTCCTGAATAGAATGTGAGTTCCCTGTGGGCAGAGACCTCATCTGATGTGTTTGTCACGAGGTACTCTGCCTTTTGAACTAGTGTCCCGCTATTAGTAAATGTTCCTCGGTATGAATAATGCTTAATGAAGAAATGCACACACAGATGAACGACAGCTGGCTATTGGCAAGATTTACTTTCAACCAAATGGATGTCATCTAAAAACTTTCACATAGAAAGTATACCCAAGTAGGTGAAATGAGCAACATCGACACATGTTAGTGCTTACTATTTACAAGATACCACGGTGGTGATGCAGAGATACAAAGAATTCAATGATCCTTCCCCTTCTACAGTTTCTGTAGAGGGCACATGATAAAACAACAACCAGTGAGGGTGTTAAATAGTTGAGGCACATGAGTGGTGGGGCATTAGGTATAAGCAATGGTGTACTGGTAAACCAGCTCTCAAAACCACAACAATAACAACCACCACAACAACCTGACTTGTACTGCTTGCCAATTTCTGTGCTGTAAATACTCCTACGATGACTGATTGCAAGCTAGCATTGTAATGTCTCTGCACATAACATTCAGAAGAGCTAACTACAAGGTCTCGTTGAGAAGGTGGCGTATCAACCAAACGTAGAAGAGTTGGTGGGATGAGGATGGCCTCGGGAGAGGGCAGGAGGCATAGTGCACACAAAGGCAAAAATCTCTTTGGTGCTTGTGACATAAGGTCTCAATGGCCCTTGACGCTCCACTGGGTTTCTTGTCACTGAGAGAAACAGAAATAGGCAACTAACAGATGTAATCATGAAGTGGGCTACCCATAGAGATGCAGGTGCACAGAATCTTATTGCCAGGAGGACCTTGATGATTTTCCAGCCCAGAACTGATTTTAACAAGCATGTGGTAGACCTAAGAGCTTAGGCAACTGATGTCCTGGGAGAAACAGGGAATAGTCCATGTTCACTGAGCTGGTTATAGGACCCAGACTTGAACCCAGGATAGTACCCTCATTCTTCTACTTCTCACAATTTTCACCAATTGACTGACTGATGCAGCTCCCTGCAGTCTTAGCATAAAGATGAGCTTTCAAGTAAACTTGGGACAATCCCTTAAGGTGCCCAAACTAATCCTCCTTAAAATTCCCACCCTCATCCAAGAGTCATCATGTCTAAATTGGAAGTCTGGGAAATTTGATTCTGACGATCTTAGGGTGGTACGTAAGAAGTTGATATATGGAATCAAATGGTGGCTGAATCTGAATCCTAACTCCACCACTGCTCAGATGAGAGATACTGGGGAGGTGACTTGATATTAGGATTATCATGTCTAAAATGAGGGTAATAACAATAATATCCCACAGAGGGTTTTGTGAAGATTACATGATGCATAAAAGTCCCCCAGCACCATGCCTGGAGCATAGTCAGTGCCTGATCAATGTGTACAAGGCTGGTGATGAAAGCGACAATTATGTTTTTCCCTTTCTCAAGGTCTTACAGACAGAACCGAATTTCCAAAGCTAATTTCTTAACAAGCTCCTTCCCACCATTCAGAGTCACCTGTCCATTGCCTCTGCTCTGAGCAGGAGGCACACCCTCTATAAACACCGGGTGCAACAGCCCTCTCAGGCCCCTGCCTGGCTGGATGATCACTTTAAGAACACACATTTGTTTCTGTGCAGGGTGACATGTTTTCCTTGCTTTGGGCGTGTTTCAATGAAGGACAAAAATAAGGCCATTATGTGAACACAGGGACAACAATGAAAACAAGACTACTTTCTGAAAAGCACTAAGAAGCTTTATTTTGCCTGAATGGCCATTATTTTCATTCTTTTTCCTGACACAAAGCACTAGAGCACATTTCATTCAGCCTGTTGCTGAGTGAGTGGGTGTGAAGATGCCATACAAACAAAAGAGGTAACGCATTGCTGTTGTAGGGTCTCTTGTTGAGTGCTCTGTGAGATGGTCCGAGCTTCCCCGCTAGCCTCGCTGCGTGAATCATCAGAACAACAATGCACATGTATATATAAATAAAAAACTCTACATCATCCTCCACATGGTTACATGATGACTGGCGAGCAGAAACTGGGTTTCCAAAGTCGGCAGAACATAAAAGCACTGTGTTCTTCTGAGACGTTCGTACCTTTCATCCCCTGGGGCAATTTGAGATGTCAATCCTGCTGCCTTGGAAACACTGTACTTTCCGTCCCCCGGAAGAAGGCAATGATTGCTCTGTTCCTGACCCACAGGGCTCCCTGGGCTTGTGTGTGAAAGGCCTGGCTGGTGTGGGCCAGGAGGTGCGGCAACCACATGCTTGGAGAATGGGGGGAGTTTGAGGTACCAGAGGAATGGGTTGTTCTAGGTTCCAGGCTGTCCAAATCACACAACTCCAAGTAAGAGAACATCATTGTACGCTACTCTGAGTTTTCTGGAAATAAAAAACAATTTCACATAGGGGAAGGAAGTAAATCTTGGCATTCTGTAAGTTCTCCTTCATTAAGGACAACTCAGTTATGTGGATTATGGCAGTGTATGTATGTATGTGTCTCTGTGTGTGATATTTTCCCCCCACAAGTTTTCCTCCCTCCAGCTTTTGTCAAAGAGGTCACTGTGCCAACCAGATGTAAGTTCTGAGAACCTTTTTTCTGAGTCACTGGATGGTTCTGAGGAAAGAGGAAGTGTTTCTTGATAATGTCTCAGCTCCCTGAGGGCCAGGACTCTGCCACATTTCCCATGCAGTCTCCCCAGGGCCCTGGATGAGCCCACACTGAGTCTCCCTGCCCCAGCGACACATCAGTGCTTGAACCTCCGTCCGAGAGGGGTGGGGAGAGCTGTCCCTACACAAAGGGAGTCACCTTTAAGAACACCATTGTGGGTGGTCTCATGGAACACCAACTGCACACCTGGCACTGGGGAGTGTGATGGTACAAGGATGACTAACCTGTGTTCGGGTGCCCCCAGGAGCTTATCGTCGAACATGCTCTGAGCTTCCTCCATTCACCCCCAGTAGGCACCCAGTGGACGGCACCCTGCTTTGGCATGTGGAGCTGCACGGCAGTGGGGCCCCCCTGCGTCCAAGCACTGTGTGACCCTCGGTAAGTTTATCACATGCACAGTGTGTGTAAGTTCCAGTCTCTCATTTATAAAATGGGGATGGCAACTCCCAACTCCACGGTGTGCTGTGAGCATTAAATGAAGCTATGTCCGAAGTGCCTAACCCAGGACCTGGCACATAGTAGGTGCTCAGGAAATTTGGGTGGCTAGCTGCTCTTTGATAAGTTGTAAAAAAGTCAATCTGAGGGAACAAGATGAACATGTAGAAAGTAATTAGGGAAAATGATAGAGTTAGCAAATGATAAAGAACTAAACGGAACAAGTCACAAGATCTTTGGTATGGGCTTGAACTGTCTGCAGCCCAGAAAGAGGATGAAGGGGGCTGGATGAGCCTGCAGCAAACAGTTTCATGCAGGAAACAAACCTGAGATGGAACTGGAAGAAATGGCTTAAGTGGCCACAGTTCCCCTCGAATAATGAGAGTTCTGGTGCAATAAAACATGCTGTTTGAAAAAAAATCCAAGTGCCAGATTCATCTCATGGGATCATGGGAGTAAAATGAACATGAGAAAGAAGCATGGGCTGGGCCCGTTCTGCTAATAGCGTCTCCCCAAAAGGTTACCCATAATATCCTTTGTGTCTAGAACTGTGGCAATTAGTAATGACCCCCAACTTAGTGCTAAGAGCATTCCTTTATGACAAGAGCCAGCCAGACACAATCTTTCTACTCAGAGTTCAGGGTATGGGGGGCAGGAATCAGGCAGGTCTGCACTGTACATGCTTCCAATTAAAAATACAGACAGAGCGAAAAGCCAAATGAATGTCACAGAAAAGAAAGTGCTGCCACCCACTCTTGGCCTAAAGATCACTGTGTCTCAGCCTTTGCCATTATCTCCAGTAGCAAAGGTCAGGGGATTTGTCTGCATTTCTGAGGAGTATGTAGGCTTTCCCGAGGCTTCAAGATGACTATTGCTCTGACACCAAAATCAGTGATAAGCTCTCAGTAGTAGACGATAATAGAGAAACGGAGTGACTGTAACCTTTTCCGCCATCTCTCTTGTCGGCTCCATGAAGCAGAGTCACAAGGCATAAAACGAGAAGTTTGCACATTCTACAAAAGACTACAAGACTGCTGACTTAATTGGGGGAGTAACAAATGGCTATACTATTGCCAACAAGAAGACATCAAAGAAGAAGGAGAAGGTAGTGATTAGAACACCCCATGGCATTGCCATGGTGTGGAAATGGGCTCACAATCTACCTGGACGGGTCTTGATACAACAGTGCAGGGCATTAGCCACGTGGTTCCATGAATAGTCCAATCACTGTGGCCAAGCACAAGCAACAACACCACTGTCTGATTCATAGAACTTCATACATTTAAACATAGAATGAACTGGACTTGGAGTCAGACAGACCTGCATTCAAATCTCAATTACTGTCCTTATCTTACGGGTAGTTTATATCATCTTTTATGATTTCTGTACTGTGATTCCACAGTTTTGGCATCTGGAAAGTTGGAATGATTTCAATATCTATAGCTTAAGCTCCTAGCAAAGATTAAATGTGAAAAAAGGTAGAAAAGTCCTTTATAAATGACCAGGTACAATACGAATACAAACAGTAATAGCTCTTATTATTATTATTAACTAATAATAATGGCCACTCTGAAGTGATCCCAATCCCTATACACTCTGAGGTGATGATGCTTTTCTGTCTTAGACCTCGTGGGAGAGAAGAATTTCAGCTGCTGCTGATTAAATGGAACCTGAGAAATGCTAGTCACACAACTACTTAGGTGGGATGATACATAAAACACAAGAAGAAAAATAAACCAAGGACACAGCGCACGCTTAAACATAGGCTCAGTGTGGCCTTGGGTGGGTGGGTACCAACTTGTAGCATTTTATCTAAGCTTCCTAGCAACGAAAATGCATACACCATGATATTACGTTGTGATATTGGTCCCTCCAAGTGTGCTCTAGCTAAAGGCATTTGTCATTTGTCAATTCATGCAGGTAATAGACAATCTGATGTTCAGATCTGACAAGCAGAGAGGATGAGAACAGAAATGATAGTTTGGTCGTCCAAAATACTTTCCCCCTTCATTATCAGGAAGACATCGATTACAGTATCAGCAATACTCCAAAACATAGATAATCATCCAACACAGCAATAAGGTTTTCTTTCTAAAGGTGTGTACCCGACCCTGGTGAACAGATCTGGAAAAGATGCCTGTGGTCTATGTTTTGAGCATAGCACAGTAATCCAAAGGGGCTGCCTCAGGCTCAGGGGCTAGGGCAGAGCTTAAGATCATGTTTGTCTGTGTGGCTGACCACGCTGATGCTGCTCCTGCAACTGTCTGCTTTATTGGCCTCCACACAACTCATTGGTAGACACAAGCTATTTGGTAAGATGTAGGAGAAATGTGTTTTGTAAAGTTTCCTGGGAAACTGGGTATCAAAGGAATGAGATGCCTTCTGACCTTTTATGTTGCAAGAGAGAGAGAGAGAGAAAGAGAGAGACTAACTAGCTGGGCAGTGAAAACTTAGGGCAAATTTTAAGGTAATATGAACACCACATGGCACATTGTACAGGAGCCTGCATAACTGCTGAGTCATTCCCCTGGTGCTTCTGCTCTCTGGAGCTACAAGGAGCCATCTTGAGGAACTGAGCAATTCTCGTCATGGGCAACATTTTTCACTAGACATGAATGGATTCCCAAATCTCTTCACTCCCCTCTCCAAAGGAATCTATGCATGGGCTTAGGATCTTTGCGCTTTCACCGGATTTTTCAGGGGTCTTTGCCATTTTTCTCCAGCCTTCCCCCCAGAAGTTTAGAACCAGCATCATAGAATTTCACCTGGTAGAATTGGTCATATTTAGGGACATAATTATGAAGGTAGACAAGAGCAGAAATTGAAGCACAGTTATGTCTGAGTTGCCTTTGCCATGTTCTCCCACTGTGCAGGGAGAATTTGACTCTGGTCTTAGAAGGTAAATGAGTGGTGTCTTACATTTTATTGCTTTCTCTTTTATCATGTTTCCTTGTTTTTTTTTTTTTTTTTAAACCTTGTTCCTGCATTAAATTTGAACCAAAGATAAGTAAAATGCAGATTTATGGGCTTGCTCCATATAGATATTACGTCAGGAATCCTGAGGAAGGTCCACTGAAGTTAAAAATGGCTGTGCTGATCCCTCCTCACCAGCCACAGTCCTGGACGGGCCTGAAAGTCATCACTACCAACCTGAGAAACCACTCAAGTGGAGAAGGAAAACATGGGAGACAACGAGAACAGATTAGATCTTTCTGGCATATTCCAGGCCAGTATTAAAGTGGCATGATAGGTTTTGTCTCTCAAGGAGGAAGCCCTCCAAATGCCTCCCAACGCTCAATATTTCATTTCCCTCCCAACTCTCTTCCTAGCAATAACACCCAATGGCATTCACCTTGGCCAGGTCTCCTTCTGACCAACCAACCAGTCACCTGTCCAGATGTAAGGGCTGGTGGCAGACCCCTTGAATGGAACCCCTTGAGGTGAGATCTAGCCTTCATTTATAGAATCATTGACTTTTTAGTTTTTTTGAACTATAAGCGTCCTTAGTATAAAAATATTATCTAGACAAGCCAGACTTTAGAAAAGTTATCCATGCAAATGAATTGATACTTTATAGTTTAAAAATATAAAATTTTATTTATATTGTGTATGGACCAAGGAAAGAAAAGAGTTTTCTGTAGCGTGTGAAGACAGAGTAGTCCTGGAAACTGCATGTTTACTTCAACTGGGGCACCACACACAGTGCTGCCTGTTTTCTGGCCAAAGAACAAACACTTGGAAAATGAACACAGTTTTGGGTATCACGTCAGAGGTGGAGTCAGAGAACCCAGCCCACCAGAGAAGTGTCCAGGGTAAGGAAAGAGAGAGCGAAGGAATGCTGTTTTGGATACAGAAGGCTCAGAAGAGAAGAGACAGGATAGGGTGGGTGGATAAACTTAGAGCAAATCTGTCAGAAGAGGAAGGAGGAGGAATAATGGGAACACCAGAAATACAAAGGAAAATCTTGTTCCTGGTCTGTATGTGGAACACTGGAAGGGTGATCACAGAGAAAGCCGTTGCGGATTAATTCATTCATCCACTCTTCATTCAATGAATATTTAGTGGGAGAGCACCCAGGAATGAATGACATATGGCTGGTCTCTCAGCCAGAAAAATAATGAGAGACATTTTCATTATGGTGGGGCAAGGGCTGTGATGGATGGAAGTTCAGGGACACAGGTGAAGCATGAGCACAGACAGAATATGTAAGGGAAAGCTTTCTAGATAATGTGGCACCTCCCGAGACCTGAAAGGAAACAATTTCAACCATAGGGGGAGCCATCCAGGAAGTGATCATGGAGAAAACCAAGACTGAAATTATCTTTGCTCATATACATGCCATCGAAGAAAATGTATCATATTTGAGTCTTTGCTCTCTTCACCTTGAATATCCTTGGTCTGGAATACAACCAGCAGTTTACATTCAGCCAAAGATTATTGATGTTGCTTTTTGGGTATCTGTAGCAAAAGGGGTGCCCATTTCTTTCCAGGATAAACTGAGGAACTAAGCTGGCATCAAGGGGAAACATGGTAATGTGCAGCCAAGTAGAAGGTTCTCCTGGCTGCTGAATGCACGCTGCAAAATGGCACACAGGTGCTAACACCCAGCTCTCAACTTGGGTGGCATAACAAATCGACATGTGTTGACAGCTGCAGTGAAACACCCAGAGTTAAAGCAAAATGATTAGCATTGACTAGAAGCTGGCATTGAAGAACGGTGGTTTCTGAGACAAAATTACAGGATCACAGCCTGTGACAGTTGGGAAGGGGCCCCACAGATAACAGACAGTGCCTCCACTTCTCAGATGAGAAAACAGGGGCCTGGGAGGTGCAGTGAAGCAGAACGCACCATGCAACGATCTCAGACGCTGTACGGCAACAAGGTAGGAGTGAGGGCTCCGATATCAGACGATATGGGGTTTGCATCCCAAGTTTGAAAGCCACCGGCCTCAGGAAAGTTCCTTTGCCTCCGTAAGCCTCAGTTTCCTCTTTGAAATCTGGGTTGATGTGAGGATTGACTAAGATAAATTGCAGGCCCTGCTCATGGTAAGTACATAATGGATTCCTACCCTTGGTCTACCATTATGAGAGGTGGCTTCCTGAGCCTCAGTTTTTCCGCCTGGTATATAGTGATAAGAATGCTAGTACCTGCCCTAATTACTTGCCAGGATAGGTGGAAGGCTTGAAAATGAGAACTGTATAAATCTCTAACCAAGATGTTACCATTAAGGCAAGACATGTTCTGAGACTCCTTACCGGTTAGTGGTGGAGCCAAGACTGGACGTAAGCAGTCAGCAGTGAGAGAGAAAGACCAGGTGAGGTTTTTTTGTCTGGACAACAGTTGGATTGCAATGCTTAGACTCTTCCAGTTGGGGTCAGAAAGTCTGATGAGCCAATGTGGAGCTCAAGTGTGAGAAGAGAGCTGCAGTACATGCAATGCAAAAGGGAGGGATTCCAAGAGGTGACTGGGACAGAAAGTAGCAGCAGGAAGGAGAGGAACAACCTGGGGAAAGCGAGCAATCTGCCTGAGTCTCACTCTGACTTTTCAGATTCATTAAAAAGAATGAAAGACAATACCCCCCTCCCCACAAAAAAAGGCAAAAGGCAAAAGGCAAAACCCCAGTTAGGTCAATCTACAAGATATAAAGTCAAGGCTGCAAATAGTGCTGAGAACAGGAAAGCTGGACTTTTTCACAGCTTCAGCTGGCTTGCAATCAGTTCAGCTCAGCATTTCTGCCAATCCATGTCTCGACATTCTAAGTTTTGGGTTGGCCAAGATGTTTGTTTACTTTTTTTTTTTTTATAATGGCTCCAATAGTGTTTAGTTGTCTTTAACTTCATTCAAAATGATTTTGTTAGATTGTATTGTGACAGCTGTCCTATCAGTGTACATTAAAAAAATAACTTATCAAAATTGGTGAATTTTTGTGCAGCCATTTTAATATTGAAGATGGAATACACATGCTTTATTATTTCAAGAAAGGTAAAAATTGAAACACAAAAAAAGATTTGTGCAGTGTATGGAGAAGGTGCTATGACTGATTGAACATGTCAAAAGTGGTTTGTGAAGTTTCTTGGTATTATTGACATTTTGGCCAAATAATTCTTTCCTGTGGCCTGTCTTATGTATTGGAAGATGTTTAGCAGCACCCCTGGCCTCTACCCACTAGAAGCCAATAGCGGGAGATAGCTGACATACTCAAAATATCCAAACCAATAAAGTTAATGGTGAAAATGAAAAAGGTGTCTTTTATTTTATGGAAAAAGCTAAATGGACTTTTTGGCCACCCCGATATATGGTGCAGCAGAAAGCAAGCCTGGTGCCCTTGGATGGGAGTGACTGCTGACTCGCCTCTGGAATGCTCTGTGCTTTCATAGCTTCATTTTGTTTTCTGGGACTTGGGAATGAACTGGACAAATATTTAGGCATCTGCTCTGCAGAAAGGTGATGAGTTTGTATTTGGTTTCTCTTCTTACCCAGGCTCTAGCTTCAGCCTAAAATACTCCTTTATGGCTCCACTACCGGCTTCCCTGCTTCTCCCCTTGAAGACCCAGTTCAGGGCTCCCAGTCCCCTCCATCTCTGCCCTGATCACTTGTGGAATGGTGACTGTTTACCCACCTTTCTCCCCACCACACGGTGATTCCCTCAGGTAATGGCCTTGTCTTCCCCTCTATTCACTGCTGTGTTCCCCACACTTGGCACAGTGCTAGCTTTCAAGATGTTTATGGTTTCTGGACCAGCAGCATCAGCACCACCTGGAGCTTGTGAGAAATGCAGAGAGTCAAGCTCCACCCAGACCTACAGACTCTCAATTGTCAATTTAACAAGATCCCTAGGTAATTCGGGGCCACATTCAAGTTTAAGATGCTGAATGAGGTGGAGGGAGAAACATGTAATCAGTATTTGTGGAATCTACCTGAAGAAGCCGGTTTTTCCCGCTGAAGTTCTCTCTCCTCCAGCAGTACAGAGCGAATGGTTATGGGAATGCAAACCCTTCACCCTTAGTCCTCTGCCCTGAGGTGGATTCCTAAGATGAACTCTGCAAAGCTCAGTGGCCTATTTCCATGTACCTACCACCTACACTTACTCTCTTCAAAGAAACCACAATCTGACCTGGAAGAGAGCCGAATGTACCAAAGAGTCTGAGGACATTTCACTGAAATGTGGCTGGCCTTATGGGAAGCTGGCATAACCAGAGATGTCAAGAGTCTCCATTCTTGAGGTTTCTAGCCTCGTGTTGCAAATTCAATGGTCTGGATTGAGATCAGATGAGTCAAGTTCAGATAACCATCCAAACCTTTAGATGGGGACTGAAACCAAATCTGGGTGCTCAAGCCATTCCAAATGTGTTGATCACCAGTTTTAGTTTGCCATCCAACCCAGTCCAAGAGAAGACAGTCATTTCTCTAAAAGCAGATGCATAATTTGCTCATCAATGGAAAATTGAAGCATAGCATCAAAGGTCAAAAGTTGCAAGAAACTTGACACCTTCAAGAGGGTGCCAAACCACCAGCTTCCAATAATAAAGGCTTTCAGTCAAAGCTTCTGAGGGAAATACAGCCCATCCAACCCAATGTCCAGCATAAAGTGGCTGAACCCTTTGCTAGAGTGTTAACAAAAACAACAACACAGGCAACGTCTTCTGCCCCTGGAGACTACGGCCCAACGACGTTTCATGAAACAGCAGCCTACAGCCATTGCTCAATGAGGTATGGAGATACTGTTGAAATCCAAGGAAGTGAAACCAAAGTCTTCAGCTTGATTTCCTGAATGCTATAAATTGTGACATGCTAAACAAGTATCAGTTACTATTTAAGTACAAAATTCTAAAATTTCAGACTAGATTCAGAACAGATAGCTATAGACATCAAAGCTATTAATCCAGGGGACATTTTGGGGTATTCGCCATGTGTTAGGGGAAGTGTTAGGCATTTAGGATTCAATGTGGACCTCCCCACTTCCTCCCCCATCCCTGACTTTCTCTTTTCAAATATTTAGTGCCCATCTACTGAGTCCCCAAAACTGAGCTCAGCCAGAAGCAGGAGATTTTCCCTCTTTGAGCCCCTTGGTTCCAGCTGAGACTGACAGATGCGTCAACCAATAATGTGGTGGGAAAAGTCTTTTCATAATGATGCGCACACAGTCCTTAGGGAATCCTTAATAATTATGATCCAGCTTGAGCTCTTGGAAAACTCTGTGGCTGTCCCTGAGGATGTCAACAATAAAAGTAGATCCGAAAGGCTCCATTAAGATGCTATATTGTTTTTGGAACTGAAAATGGCACGAGGGAAGCACACTCATATCACAGTTGATAAGGAGGTCAACCATCCATAGCAGGGGTGGCTTGATGTCAATCACACATCCCATAAAAATGTGCTTGCCACTTAATTTTTGTAAATCAATTCCCACTGGAGAAGTTAGATTTGTTTGTAGGCTCAACTACTTACATTGGTAAGCCACCTTTCTGTTTAAAAGCACTTTCATTAATGTTTGCTCAGTGGGCTGTCCAAGTCACCCTGGGGTAGCTGGTGGCTTGTCACACTATGAATGGCTAGTATGGGCAGCACTGAGATGAGGACCCTCT
The DNA here is from genome assembly GCF_022682495.2 of Desmodus rotundus. Lineage (NCBI taxonomy): Eukaryota > Metazoa > Chordata > Mammalia > Chiroptera > Phyllostomidae > Desmodus > Desmodus rotundus. The sequence continues at coordinate 90,838,007 of NC_071393.1, forward strand.
TACGCTATGTTCTCGGTTAAGCAAAAGGCAGCTATTCCTCACCTCGAAAGTATGAGAAGTACATTTTTGAAATTCCAAGGAATAAAGCATCTCCCTACACTGCCTTCCTCCTCATGTAACTTGACATGGAGTATCCTGGTATGTTACACTTTCCTCCATTTAACTGGCTCTGCAAAAGTCCTCACCACTCAGATTTAAGGAGGCAGAAGGAGGTAAAGTAATTCTAGGTCACTTGGCTCTCCTCAATAGACATACTAAGCTATCCTCAAAATAGGTCCTCAGTTTTAAGAGGGAAGGAAACTAATTCATGAAGGTGATCAGGGTATTTTTTAAATTCTCATTCATCAACATGTTCATTAATTTTTTTTTTTTTTAGACAGAGGGGAAGGGGAGAGAGAGAAAACCATTGATGTGAGAGAGAAACATTGATGGTTGCCTCCCAAACGCGCGCAAAGAATCAAAGCCACAACTTAGGTATGTGCCCTGACCTGGAATAGAATGACCTTTTGGTGTACAGGACAGGACAATGCTCAAACCAACTGAGCCACTAGCCAGAGGATGAAGGTGGTCAACTTTAAGTTCAAGTTATTTTCACTCTACATTTTATCTTGGCTCCAGCTCCCATTAAAATGGAAGGTGATTAGCTCAGAGTGACAGAAAATGGGCACTTTATGAATATCTTCTATGTACAGTAAGGCCTCATTTAACATTGTCCATAGTTTCTTGAGAACTGCAACTTTCAGAGAAACCAGGTATTATAAAACCAGTTTTACTACAGACTAATTGATATAAACAAGAGTTAAGTTCCTGCAGCATATTTCTGGTCATGAGAGTATCACCACACTTTTAAATAAAGGTCAAAAACACTTTTGATATTAAACATTGAAATAAGTGTAAACTATACACACAATTAGGAAAGAGTAATAAAGAAGAAGAGAAGATAAGTACTTTCAAACTTGCTTGTTCCAGTTCAGGGCTGTGTGTGGCTGGAGCCCATCCTGGGCACCCTGGACAGGACACCCTTCCATCACAGGGCACACTCACGTAAACCCACACTCCCTCAGATGGGAACAATGTGGAAGACATGACGGTTCACTCATGGGCACATCTCTGGGGTGTGGGTGCAAACCAGAGCACCTGGAGAAACCCATGCAGACATGGGGAAAACGTGCGAACTTCACAGACAGTAGCCCCAGCAGGGAAGCGATTTTTATTTTTTTCTTATCAACATGATAAGGAAATGATGTTGAACAAAGTAGGGTTATTCAATGACTTGCTGTTACAGATCTTTAACTTCTTCTAGAGCTTTTAGAAGCTTGTGGATTGTTCATTATTCAAAAGCAGCCCTTGATTTTTTACTCCTCCTCCCCAGGTAGCCCCCTCCGGGCCCTGGCATCCCTCTGTCCTGGAAAGGTGAGACAAGAGGGAAGAGGGAAAAGTACAGGGAAAGTCAAACCTGTTCATCTGTTACAACTCTTAGATGGGGTGTATACATGGGCAAGGAAAAGTGGCCAAGAGAAAGTCAAACATCTATGGGCAAGGAAGCCAATTAGCCAGCAGAGAGAGAGTCTTGCTTGAGAATGCCAGGCAAGACTCTCAGCCACAGCCAGTGGGTCCAAACACCGGGGGAGGGCACCGAAGAAAAACGTGGACGGTGATGTGGCAGACAGCACTGGAATAGCAAAACTGCATTCTCTCCTGCCAAAGGGACACACTCCCAGGAGGGACAGAAGTAGTGAGTGGGAGGGATTCTGAGGAAGGAAACAAAAAGGGGCACTTGTATGCGTTTTCATGTTATTTCAGTGAAGTCATAATAAGACAGTTTCTCTTCCCAAAGCTTGCCCAGATCGGCTACCTAAAGTTCGGGGGGGGAGGGCAGGAACTGTACGAGCTTTTACTAGATTCTGAGGTCGGAGCCTTAATTAGAGTCACAATTGTATTGTACGTCTATTTGTGTAACTGTTCAATTAGGAGTGTAATCATTGGGACAGAGATCTTAATGAGCTTTTAGTGTCGTGATGCTTCAAGGCTGCCCTTTTTTTTTTTTTTTTTTTTTTTGCTTATTGTTATTAAGCTTTCATGCTGGCTTTTTCCTCTCCACAGTCCAATTATACAGTTCTCCCTTTAGACAGGTTGAAATTCAAGGCTGAGTCTTTGTATGGTGGACACTGTGCATCAAAGATGGGCTGTTATTCCTTCGTCAATTTCATGATTAGTGTGCAAATTGTTGCTTGGATCTACCCTGTGGTCAGTATAACCCTGGGAACGGTGGGATCATAGGGCCGATCTTTTACAACTGAGAAAAGAAAGACAGAAAGATGAGATGATCTGCCTGCTACGGCACAGACACCGAGTGCCAGAGCAGGCTGGCATCCAGGCATCCTGCCTCTGAGGGGCACAATAATCAAAACACTTGTACAGGTCACTGCACTGTCATCCTAACACTGCATCATATACAGCAACCTAATCAGGTCATTTGTTTAAAAAAGAATTCCTTCCCCGAAACATCATTTTGTTGCTCTTAACTAAATAGGAACTTGACTTAATTTTTCTTTGCCATTCCTTAGTTAGACTTGGGTACAGTGAAAGATGCATTTTGTGTTATACTTAAATCAGTATTCAAACATCCTGATTTAAGCGAATCTGGCACGTAAAACCTGTATCCATGAAACTTCATCTGTGGGGATGGTGGTATTTTGTTTGTTTTTTTGCTTTAGAAAAAGATTCTCCACCTCCTCAGTTTATTCATATGTAAAATCAGCATAATAATGGCACCTCCCTTACAGGACTGTTGGGAAGATTGAATGAAATAATAGTTAAACTGTTTAGCATGCTATTTGGCTAAGAGTTAATCTCAATCAGTGCTGGCTGCTTTTGTTCTTATTCTTTTCATTATCACAAAGGGATGGCCAGAGATTCTGTCTGCTAACCAGTCAGAACCATTTTTGTATTTGTAGGAGGAGGTGAAGAGGATTGGGTGGCATGCTGGGGCAGTCAGTATTTGCTAATATTTTGAGATGAGTAAAAAGAAAGAGAAAATTAATGCCAGAGCTTGTGAAAATGAATACCAAACAATATTCTATTATAAATTAATAATGCAATTCATTTATGATATGTTATTGAGTGCTTGAAGAATGAATTGCCCTCAAATATTCTCTTCAAAATCCATTTATTGCCCAAGATAAATTTAAGGGTAGTGTTGCATTTTGAAAAATGTTATTTTATTCACCATAATTTTTCACGGTTCCAATGGGGACCTGGTGACAGCCCAACACAGCAAATGTCCTTCATGTTGCCATCCTTTCTTTTCTTTAAAGCTGAATTGTACTGGGACCACTCAAAATATGATTTATTTGTCCCTGGGCCAGTAGAAGGTTCCATGTAGGTGAAAATGGATGTTTGGTTAGTTGAAGAGAAATGGAAATGAGACCCACAGGCTGACTTATTCAGGGGAAAAGAGGTAAGTAACCTAGGAACATTAGATCACTCTACATTCTGATTACACGGAGTTCAGGATGATTCATGTCCCTTAGAGATACGCATGGACTTCCATGTGATGTATCAGGAAGGAAGAAGGCAGGAGTGCAATCAAGAGAATGAGCATGTTTTTAGCATCTCAGTGCTAGGCCTCGTGCTATGTGCTTTGTGTATATACATACACATAGTAACTGCAACTGTCCAGCGAAGTTTACGTTCATTGAGAATAGAAAGTGTGTTCAAAGTCATAGAGCACAAAGTACCACCAACACTGGGTTTGTCTCAAGTTTGGGTTGGTTCAAAAGGACCATGGTGTTGCCAGCACTGCAGAGACATTTTGCTTTATCTCATGTCTTCCTTTGGGGAAAAGTATTAGGTGTCTACATTCACAATGAAGTTGATGTGAGAAGGCAGGAAGAGGCTAGAGAAATGCAAATAAAAATGAATGAAGATATCTTTAAGTCATTGTTCTCCAACTGCCTGGTCCAGTGCTCCCAGCTCTTAAGGATGCAGTAGGAAGATGTCAGATGGATTGGATGGACCATGATGGATGGGTAGGGCTGGCTGTCAGAGAAACTGGGTTCCAGCCCAGTCTGTAAATCTGACTATCTGCAACCTGACCCTTTATACATCATTGCGCCTCTGTTTCCTCATCTATCAAATGAGGAGGTTGAACTCGATGACTTCCAAGGTCTATTTCAGCTTGAACATTCCATTATTCTATTATCTCTGTGCTCTTATAAGTAGGAGCATGTAGCCCTGGGCTTATTAATGTTAACTGGGGCAAACAAGTGAAATTACTTTGAAAATAGAGCTGTGGTTGTTTCTTGGAGCCAAATCTGTCTGATGAGACTTACTCTAAGCATTGGTGATACGATTGCTCAGGGCTTCTTGGCCAGAGCCCACAAACCCCCAGCAGTTGCACTTTCTAATCAGTGCCAAGAGTGTCTTCCGCAGACACATGAAACTGAGGCACAGCACGTTTAAGTGAAAGGAATAAGTAAAATCAATCACGTTTGGCCTGACTCATCTTTCTTCCATCTCCTTCCTATTGCTGGCTCAGTCCAGCTCAGTCCAAAGGCCAACTCTTCCTAGAAATAGCCCCTATAAGCCTCAGCCCACAATGATGGATTATTCCTCTGAATCTCAGAAGAGTTCCTGCTCTCTATACTCTTCTCATCTATAGTCTGGGACTCAAGCATGTCTATATGTTTCCACATTTGAGAGGCATAATGAAGACCCTTTGTGGCAGGGGCAATGTTTTATGCTTTGGGGTGTAAGTGGAAGGCCATGGGCTATATATGTGGCCTACATTGCCCTGTTTGCCAAGTTTATTTTAATGCTCTGACCCTGAGTTCTAACACAAGATGCTGCAAAAATAAGTACACAAAGTGTAATGTGTATCCTATAGGGCAGGGGTGTCAAACTCATTTTTACTAGGGGCCACATAGCCTTGCAGTTGCCTTCAAAGGGCCAAATGTAATTTTAGGACTGTATAAATGTAACTACTCCTTAACTAGGGGCAAGGAGCTCGGCACTGCTGCCGGGTAGAAACAAAGTGCCAGACCAGATAAAACAAGGCGGAGGGCCGGATTTGGCCCGAGGGCCTTGTGTTTGCCACCTGTGCTATAGGGATTTCACTGAGACTACAGCTAAGTCAGTCTCTCCATGGTCTATATACAAAGTCCTATAAGAGACATTTCTTCCACATTTAATTTCAGAAATATAGCTATCCCATTTTGACGATCATTTTATTAATAAGAATTGTGAATTAACAGTGTCTGACCTCTCACTTTGGCTGCCAGGAAGCCCAGGTCAAATATAAAATGAAATGATATAATTTTTCTTGTTTCAAAAGATTTGTATACTTTTAATTTGTTCATAACAGTTTTCAATTTTATTTATGCTTTTTCGGATATTTATATTTTGCCATTGTCGAATACCAGATATGTCCTTTTAATTTGTCCCAAGTATTTCTTAAAATGAGATAAAATATAAGTAAACACATAAATAGAACACATTATTTCTTTGAATCTGAAATGCGTGGCATTGTGCCTGAAATTTACCAGGTGTTCAATAAATACCTACTGCTTGACTCACACGGAGACACATTCATCTTATACAGAAGCACTTTCTGTATAAGAGTCCTCGCTGCTTCATGAAGAACTGTGCGGTCCCTGTCTCGGGGGTATCAGTGAATATACTGAACAAGCACTTTGGCCAACTTAGCCTCAGTTTCTTTAAGTATAAAATGGGAGCGAGAACATCTCCCTTGAGGTTGTTGTGAATAGCATATGAGTCGGTGCAGGGCAAACACTTCAGCACTTTGCCCACTGCCTCGTGCACACAATAAGCATTTGTAAAAAGTAGCTGTCATCAATAAAGGGGCCTCATGCATTGAAAGCTGTGTTATCAGCTTCATACACATCCAGACCTGACTGTTGGGTCACAAGTTCTCAGTCATCAAAAGAATCCAAGACTTGGGAGTCATGGACCAAACCTGCTTGTGTGGCTACTGTGAGGGGCATTTCAACTGTAGATGAGGGAACGATTAGGCTTCCTCTCAAACTCAAAGTTCAGGATACTCAGGTTTCAGACCCGTTTCACCAGAGGTAGCGTAAGGGTATTGGGGGGAAAATTAAAGGATTCTAGTGTCATTTTCTTAGGAGTTCTCTCTTCTTTCATGTGTACATTTCATTTGGGACCTTATCAATTGGATATTAAAATACTTTCCATGGGAAAAAGGCCCAAGAAGAGGAGAGTGGAAGAAATGTCTGAGAGCGCTTCATGCCTTGCTATCAATCTGTAAGCACAGAGCTGCTCTCTCCATGGCTCACTGAACACAGGGTGGCAACCTGGTTACTTCCACTAAGGCACAGACAGCATGCTTCAAACAGCGAGGCTGTCCGAAACACGTGCTGAATGCGATGGACACTCGGGTTTCATTCCTGTCAGCCTCACACCGAATCACTCTGTTATGCACCCTCATTACTTCCTCATATTTTGATGGTGGTGTCCTTCACAAAATATGCCACGTCTAAAACAAAAGAACACATCAGCTCTCTCCACTTTTTCTAGAGTCACCATAGACTTGCAAGTCACCCTGCCACCATGCTAACTTTCCACTGACCTTTGTCTTAGGGGTTGTTAGGCACCTGAATGGGGCAGAATGCACAGGTGGGAAATTCTCCAGAGATAGAGAGGCCATAAATTGATTTTGTGATTTTAAAGATGGCTTTTTTTCCCCAACGAAAATCCCAAAAGAGGCATTTGTTACAGAGGTTGACGCTACATGTGGCACCCCAGGTAGTCCACAACGTAGGTAGTCCAGGTGCACCTGCATCTAGGTGGAGAAGAAATGGCAGTCTCAGCAATGAAGGACAGGTTTCAACTTAACACTTCCGCATCAGTCAACACTTTGGTTGGAAAGAGGACTGACAATTTCTTGCTGGTAGAGACTCTTGAAATGTGGGTGGGCAGGTGGAAGGTCTGGTGGCAAGCAGTGTCTAGCATGTGGCTGGTCACATAATGGGTGCTATAAATATTTGTTTCTACTTGCCTCCCCTGTCCCCAGGTTAGGGCTCTCACAAAGCTCTTACATAGGAGCCTCTCCAGCCTTGGGTTGGGGTGCAGGGGTGGGGCTAGGACATTAAAGAGCAAGCAGGCAATTATAGCTTCGTCTCTCCTTGGAAAACTGTTAAGTGGATAAGAAATGGTATAAGCTGCTGGCCCAAGCAGAAAGCTGGCCCTGCAACCGTGTCATCCTCCTTGGGACCCTCTGGCTTTTTAGTGTGTCACCTTTCCTCTTCCCTCCACGCTCCCTATTCTACATCCCAGAGAGAGCAGGCAACTCAGCTAGGATATAGTGTTTGACCTCAAATTCACAGCGATGTCAAGAAAAAGCATCTTTGGGACTCTCTTGCTTCTTTGGGTTCATGCTTACCTTTTCTTACTCACTGCTGAAAGCTCATCATGGTTGATTAGACCAAAGAAAAGATCTTTTGCAACAATGGCATTAGAATTCAATCAGTCATCTGGCCAAGACCACTTCTTATTCATGACTTCACTCAGAAGGTGATAAGCAAAGCTAGGGTTACTATGTCATCAGCTGTATAACTGGCTACAGAAATCAGGTGCATTTTATTGAGATATTTATTGAACTGACATTACATGTCTCAAGCTAAGTAGAGCATGCTAAGCACTGTGGGGACATACAAAGGTGAAGTGAACATAAATCCCGTGCTAAAATTAATTGTACAAAATGAGGAGGCATTAGATACCTGCTTGTATAAATAGAGAGTGAGAAGTGAATCTAAGAGCCACAGGTAGAGATTTAGGGCATTTGAGCAGGGGCAAATGTCTTCTTCCTCCAAGCTTACACGGAAGAGACAGCTCATATGCTGGGCTGCATAAAAAGGACCTGAACCTGAGGGAGTGGCAGGCAGTGGCAGTGGCTGGCAGCAGTGATAGAGCAGCAGTGTCCTTAGCAGCAAACGTCTGTGACCTAAAGGCTAAGAAGGCATATTCTACTGCAGGCACAAGGCAGTCAGTTCATGACCGTGTCTGATGATGCTGAAGTACTTTGGATAGAACCCTGCTTGCTGTCACAAAAGCATGTGGTCTGGACAATGGCCTGAGTTTTCTACCTCCTCACCGAGCATTCTGGTTTTCAATGGTGAATGTGCACATATGCCAGCCAGCTCAGTCTTCACCCTCCCCAGTCACAGACGGGACACTCAGAGAGGTGGTTCACTGTCCTTGTGTGGAATTAGAACAGACTTCCTTCTGGCCCTACCGAGAGACAAGTCGTAATCATATTGTTCTTTTCCAAGACAATGAATGTGATCTTTTGCCAAAAGTATTCTTAAAGTAAGTTCTTAGCTCTTTCAGTTACACCACTAGTCCTATTATGAAGACATACCAAGGATGTCTGGTTTGCCAGAACGTTCAAGCTGGAGAGGTTCTGCTACTCTGTGAAAACACAGCCAGATCTTCTTTTATCCAAAGTGGAAACTTTTGGAAATGGTACATCAGAACAAGCATAGGAAGTGGTCATTTGAATGGACTTTAGTGCATAATAGCTCAGGTCCAGGAGAGATTCAGGCAACAGAAGTCTTGTACACTTTCCCAGATTGCATTCCTTCTACAGATCAAAGTTTTTTCCCAAACCACACCAAAGAACACATTTGGAAGCTAAACTCTTCAAGGCATGTAAGAAGCATTTGGTAACTTTCCTGTTGAACTTGGAGTTTGGCTTATAAGCCCAAGGTGTATGAAATAATGACCTTCATCGCACCCCTGCCCTAGCAAAGAAAGCATTGCTCATGGAACCAGGAAACTATCGAATACATCTGCATGAGGTTTGAACTGTTTTATGAGCACCATGTTTCAAGAGGTCATGGCCAGCCAGAGTTCTCATAATTCCACCCATCAAATAAATATTGCCAAGTCAGATTTTGACTCATCCAATTCTTTTCTACCTTGTTAAAACCACTTTGCCAAAGAGAATTTGATGAGGGGAATGTTGCACCTATGTTCCAAAGGCTGGCTGGCTTTTTCATTTAAAAAAGGAAAACCTTTCTCTTTTACAGAAATGTCTCTCTCCTTTCCAGTCTCACCAGGTTCAAAGCCTTTTATGCAGAGCAGTCGGTTTCCATATACCACAGTCATGCACAATTAAAAGTTTTAAGGATGCAATGCAGTAAATAAATACAGAAATGCAATGTGAACAGCAAGGGGACATCAATGTAAAAATTGATGAAATTCAAATCAAGTCTGGACTTTAATTAATAGTAATGTGCCAATATTAATTTCTGAATATTGACAAATGAATCATAGTTATGTAAGATGTTAACATTAGGGAAGACTGAGTGAAAGGCATACAGGAACTCTCTGCATTGTCTTTGCAATTCTCTAAAAAGGTACAATTATTCCAAAATAAAGAGTTTATTGAAAAAAGGTATGAACAAACTTAAGCATTAGAGGGCAACTCACTGGCAGTGCTCTGAGGAAACATCTGCTTCAGAAAGCAAGTCAAGCAGAGCAGAGAGAGCACTAGTCTAGGAGGTAGGAGCCGAGGTCTGCATGCAATTAAAGCCATGGCCTCGGATCAGTCACTTAGCCTCCTGTAGAACAGACATCTATCTGCAAGGGGCTCCCATCGCTCACGGGGGCATTATAGGACCACGTACAAAGATGTCTTAGAGAATTCACCGAAAACCTAAAAGCACAAAACAGTAGGAAGGTGGCCTGAATAAGCCAGTGAGTATCTTGATAACACACAGAGGCTTGACCTAAGGGCAAACCCAGGGCAGGTGCAGTTTGGTCTCAATGCCAGAAGCTGATAGCAAGGACAATTTTGCAAATGGTGCCTGAGAAAAGACACCAGGACAACTTCCAGGTCCACAGTGGGGATTCAGTGACCAAGTGCAAAACAGGGTAGTGACAGCAGCAAAGCTTTTCCTAAGCATCTCCTGGAAGCTCTGGGACTCCAGAGTGCAATCACCTCAACTTCTAGCGATTGAGGAGGGGGTTCATTCATAGGCAGAGTTCATTCATCATACTTGTTGAATTGTCATTCCAACTATTTCGTTCTGTCTTATCACAGAACATCTGCTCATTCTTTCACGGTTCTCCAGCACCTAGACGATCAAATTCAACTGCTTCGCATAGCACGCAGAGCCTTCACCTTGCTCACCTCTTGTAGTCTCCTCCTCACATGCAGTCATTCTCACCTACTTGCTGCTTCTCATGTGCACACAGTGTTCAATCCTATCTGCCCTTGACCTGGTCTTCCTATTCCCTAGAATGCCCTTTCATACCTTTCTCCCCAGATAACCCCTACTCATCGTTTTTCTCCTAATCCTTTATTTATGGCCTCTCACCCTTCCCCATTTCCCTTTTTCCTTGTTTTCGGGTTTTACATCAAGTGTCAAGTCTTCAAAGTTTCTTCTCTGATGTCTCCCCTCTTCCAGACTCAGCTGGTACTTCCCACTAATTCATAATCAGATGGCTCACCCAATATTCCGTCTGTCTGACTCCCTATCACCCTCCACACCAGACTGTGGTCTTTCATGGGTAAAGGTTCTGTGTGTAGGCGTGCATGCAGGTGTGCTTCCCAGCATCCTAATCATCTAGCCAGGTATTCAGCACAAACTAGGTTACAGGACTAAATGAATCAATGAATAAAATGGTTACGCCACTGAGATCTATTCCAGGAGTGTGCATGTGCTTCTAAGGTCGGGAGTACACATGGCATTAAACACTGAGTGTTATTTCCACCAGACTAATCTTCAAATATGACCCTTACGAGTAGCAGTGAGCTCACACTCCCCAGCAGTACTAACAGTGCATACAGAGCATTTTGCAGAATGACATAATGAGAATGACAACATTTTATGACTAAGTACCAGATAATGAAAGAAAATTAATTAATTCACTACTAAGATAAATGACTGTAAGAACTTAGGGGGAAAAAAACCTTCCATAGCTATTATGCTTCTAAGTTTGTTCTGGAATATAAAGTACCTTCCACTGAATAACTCCCACCTCCAATTAGCTGCATTAGCTATAATAAATTAGGATACAACTAGAGATACCCAGCTGCTGTTTTAAACCTCCCAAATAACACATTCTAGAGCAAAAAAAGCAAATTTTGTAGGTAACTGATGAGTATACAATACCAGGGAATTTATCTTTTGCATATTAATTCACCAGAGAAGGGGCAAATACAGAATGCAAAGCAGTCTGTCTCTCCTTCTAGGCATATTTTCCAATTAGCTTTATAGAGACACCACCTTAAACAAATAAACTAGTTTTCAATGTCAATATTAATTTTAGCAAGTCAACGCATCAGGTTCAGAAGTGGGTGGGGAGAAAAACCTAAACCAACTGTTTACATCTAGAATCCCTCCCCACAGCCTGTGGTAAATGCTCAGGAAAATTGATAAAAATCTCATTTTATGAGTTCACTGCTCATAAAACTTATATATGTGAACATTAAATTTTATAGGTTTTGGGGGGATAGCTTATACTAAAATTCTGCTTATTTGCAGACTGAAACTATGTCTATGATGGCACAGTTAAAGAAGTTACAAACAAGAAATTTTCTGTCATTAATTTTTTCCAAAACCACGTATCAAATGTCTACTATGTGGCAAGCCTTGTTATAGGGACTAGGAATAGAGCAGTACACAGGATGGAGGTTCCAGCATTACAGCCCTACATCTTGGCTTAGGGGGTCAGCAAATTTCTTCTGTAAAGTGTCTGGCTTTGCACCTAGCCTGTCTTTTGCAATTCTCAGCCTTGCCACTGTAATACAAAAGCAGCCACAGACAATATGTAAAGGAATGAACGTGGTTGTGTTCCAATAAAACTTTATCAATATAAACAGGCAGGAGACCTAATTTGGCCTGCAGGGCATAGTCTGTCAACTTGTCTTAGGGTTTATAAAATTTCTTATAGAGCATTGAAACTAAGTAGCAGTGTTACAGAATTTATGGAATGAGTTATAGAATTACTGAAATTTAGATCTGAAAAGAGATATTCACATATTTTAACCTTACTTTCCCCTCATGTGGTAGCATCGTGGTTAACAATGTGGCCTTTTGGGTCAGCCTTCAAATCCTGCCAGTGTTCAAATCCTGCCTTTTCCACTTACCACAGATGATTTGGGGCAAGTTACTTAATCTCTCTAGGCCTCATTTTGCTCACTGATAAAAGGAAGATAGAATAAAATATAGATAGAATAATACTATCTATATTTTAGGAGGCTCTTGAGACAATCTGGGTAGACATCAGGGCACATGAGCCACAGGAAACTCACAACGAATGCTAGCTATTCGTCAGAACAACAACAACGACACCAACAACGCTAACAACAAAAACAGTGAGGCTCAGAGAGGTGACGTGACTTGCAGAGGGTCCCATAGCTACTGCGTATCAGAGTCCCAGTGGGAAGCCAGCCACTGTGCCTCCCAAGTCAAGGTCCTATGAAACCACATGATTCACGGGTAGTAAACACTGGACATGTCTACAGATGGTAGAAGGACTCACTCAGTTTAAGTCTCCAGGGAATCTTAGGTCTGCCCTGTGATGGATGGAGAGGACTTGGAGAAAATAGGCCTACTCCAAACCTTTCTGTTAGAAATGTGTGTGCTATTGTCCCATCAACATGCCCAGTAATGAGGCTACCAATGGAAATTAGCTGCGAGAAGAATAGAGTCATTCAGAGAATAACTTCTGCAGTGGAGGCCTAAGTTGGATAGGAGAATTCAATCCCTCCATGCATGAATAAAGCCAGGCCTTCAGTAGAATCACTGTGAAACCAGAATGCCTGCATGAGCTTAAACATTTTGGCTTCTTCCACCTGGTGGCATGCTCCACCAGACCACCCAATGAGCCCATCAAAATATTATTTTTCATGGTAATTATTTTCAACATTTTGCTTGTTTCACTTAAGGATCAGGTTCTCCAAAAACTCCTTTGAAGACCAGAGTGGTTCAGTGTATTTAATGTAAGTTATCCTCAGGGAAAGAGGAACACCAGAGCTGGATTCGTACCACCACACCCTCCTGAAGGCTCACATATTTCTACTGTTTCAAGCCAATCAAGCTACAACAGCATGAATGTTCTCTCAAGGAACTTTAAGCTAATTAATTGTGAATGTGACAGCTAGAGTGCAGAGAATTAACTTCCTGAGGTTGGTCCAAAAAAAAAAAGTGTGTTTTTTTTGAGGTCGGTGCTTTCTGGGCTCTCTTATTTGTGGGTTCTGACAGGAAGTAGGAGGACTAGAAGACCACCACACTGTTTGAGTCGGTAGAATTATTCTTTTGACAAATGGTTTTGCTGACTGGAGACATCTGGGTCATACTGGGCTTGAATTCAACACCGAGGTCTTTTTTCCCAAGCCAAAGACAATGTTCTCCTTGGAAGTCCTGTACCTCACAGCACTGGTGCCCATACACACCATTCCCTCACCCATTTTTAAAATCTCTGTTACCAGAACCAGGTGAGGTGAGGGCCATGTGACTTCAGTCCACTTATAACACAATGTGTTGAACTTGTTGAGCTCTTTGTTGATTTTCTTTTCTGAAATCACTTGGAAGATTTGCAAATTACCCCTTCTAGGAAGTTTTCAAAGGGTGACTTCCTATTCTTTGTTTAATATATCTGAATGGGACATCTTCTATGCTTGAGAATTGTAAGTCATATGATGTCACAAACACGCAGTTCTTTCCTCAAAGATCAGTGGGACTAACAGGCACCTTGTTACCATTCAACATGCGAAGTGTTATTACGGAGGCATTTACAACTGTGGGGATATTGGTGAAGACCTTTAAGAAGAAATCCATGGGGGAAAAATAGTTCACCAAGGCAAGGAAATGGGCAGGCGCACACAAGCTCAGCATGTACCAGTGCAAATACAGAGAGATTCGAAAACATTTTGGAACCTGATGTGATCTCATTAAAACTGAAAGCTTGTGTTTCCCTCGCTTTCTTCAGGGTGGTACGCCCTTATCCTTCTCTTATATCCCTGACTCCTCAGGGCCTAACATACTGCCTAACATTTTGTAAGAATATAATAATGGTGTGGAATGAGTGAATGGGTGTTCTTATGCCTTTTCTTTTGGTAAGCATTCCTCCCAATGCGGTAGCAAGTTCTCTGGAGATAGGAAGTGGGACTCTGATGTGATGCGTTATCGAGTTGATTTAATCAGTGAGAAACAACAACAACAATAACAACAAACATTAGACAAAGATTCTGAGCCAATTCAATGAAAAAAGAATAGTCTTTTCAACAAGTGACTTTGAGACAATTGGGTATCTATATGCAAAAGAACTAATGTGGATTCTTATCTTATAAACTGTATGCAAAAATTACCTTGAAATGAATCACAGGCCTAGATATAAGAGTGAGGTTTTCTTAGTAGAAAACCTAGGAGTAATTCTTCGTGACTCTGGATTTGGCAATGCTGTCTTAGATTTGAAACCAAAAGTACAAATGGCAAAGAAAAAAATAGATAAATTGAACTTTATCAAAATTGAAAATGTGCTTCAAATGATATAATCAAGAAAGTAAAAGCAACTCATAGAATGAAAGAAAAGTTTGGCAAGTCATTTATCAGGTAAGGGGTTTGTATCTAGAATATATAAAGAACACTTGCAAGTCCACAGTAAAAAGTGGGGAAAAAACCAATTAAATATGCGCAAAGGTCCTATAGAGACAGTTCTACAAAGAAGATAAGCAAAAGATCAATAAACACTTGAAAGGTACTTAACACTATTAGAAACCATGCAAATCAAAACTACAGGCAGGTATCACTTTACACAGGCCAGGACTGACTAAAATAAAAATGGTGGACAAGAACAAGTCTCAGAGAGGATTTGTAGAAATTGGAACCCTCACAGGTTGCTGGCAAGACTGTAAAATGGTGTGGCCACTTTGGAAAACAGTCTGGCAGATCCTCAAAATGTTAACTGTAGAGTTACCATAGGACCCAGCAATTCCGCTCCTATCTGTAAACCCAAGAGAACTGAAGACACATGTCCATACAAACACTAGTACCTGGATATTCATAGAAACATTATTCATAAGAGTCAGAAATGGACACAACCCGAATGGCCACCAGCTGATGAATGAGTAAACAAATGTGGCATATCCAGATAATGGAGTATTATTAGGCAATAAAAAGGAGTCAAGTATTGACATGTAACAACACAGATGAACCTCAGAAAAAAGGCAAGTGAAAGAACTCAGTCACAAAGGCCAAGTATTTTATGATTCCATTTATATGAAATGTTTAGAATAGGCAAATCCACAGAGACAGGAAACAGACTAGTGGTTTGCTAAGACCTAAAGGGAAGGGAGCGTGGGTAGGGACTGCTAGCAGAGAAGGCGTTACTTTTTGGTGGAACAGAAATATTCTGAAATTAGATGGTGGTGATGGTTGCACCCTCTGTGAATACACACTGAACTGTAAACTTTTAAATGGTGACTTTTATGGAATGTGAATTACATCTCAATAAAGCTATTTTTAAAAAAATCATGGGAGATATTATCATGGCCATTGTTATCATTACTGTTACCAACATGGTCCTGAATGTCACTGCGCAGTTACTTGTTGCCAGCTGAAGACTTTACAAAATAATTGCCGACTGGATTTCTCTCTTGCAACTTTAGCCCCTGGGGACTTTGTTTTAGAGCAGCCTCTGCCTTCTCTCCCTGGGATCTCTCCACAGTACCTTGACCAGGTCTTCACCCAGAGTAAAATTCAGTAAATATTTTTCACTGTTATCAAAAAGCTCCTGTCTTTTCTCAGGTCAAGAAGTAACCAAGCACATTAAATGAAAACACCTCCGTTCACCCTACAAAACATTAAAACATTCCAAGGTCTAAAAATTCATTAACAGTTTGAGCTCATACTTACTGCTTCCTGATGCTTACTACTTCAGAAGTGCAGGGAAAATATATAAATAAAATCTAGCAGTCAGAGCAATAAAAGGGAGATTTCACTTTTATGCTATGGAATTACATCTGAATGTACCCATGATTTCTTCTTTTTGCAGATAATAGTAAAATTGCCTAAATCACACACCAGAAGTGCTCCAATGAGACCTGATTTGGATTCATTTCTATTCAAGGCAAACTAAACATGTAAAATGCCCTACTTCTCATGGCTCACCATAGTACACAAACTTTAAAAATGGATTCCATGAAAGTGAGTTTGGGCTGGTGAAAACTCAAGTGTGGAGCCTAAATTAAGCTGATAGAATTTTCCAGTGTTAAGGAGCACAGTGTGACTTTCTCCTCACTTGCACTCACCCTCTCGGAACGCAGTGAGAGTGGGAGATTGGGCACCTCCTTGCTGGTACCTGGGGTGACTCAGAAGAAAGGAAAACAGGAGCACAGAAACTGAAGATGTGGTGATACTGCCTTGTTCCTTTGTGGGTCTGCCTGCTCATCCTACATCAGCCAAGTCCTAGACACTTTCGGAGGCCAGCCCTGGTCCCTGCAAGCTCTTGCTTCAAAGAAAGTTCTGTTTCTTCATGAGGACTCTGTCTAGCTTTCTGGCTAAATCTGTTGAGCTTCATGGCTAATGCATGATTTCCATCATTGCTCAGACCTGTGTCTGAAAACCTGGCCCCATGGAAGCAGTTATGAGAAACAACATCACTCTAGTGACCTGTCCTTATTTTTCCAGATGAAGCAACTTGTGCCCAGAGGTAAGGTTCTCTTCCCCAAGTTAGTGCAGCAGTTGGTTAAAGGGCATTCCCATTATGTAGCCCTCCCTCTGGGTATCCAGAACTGGTGCCTTGTCCTACAGTCTTTGCCTGTGTTTTCTTTTTCTTTATTTTTATTGTTGACACTGTTACAGATGTTCCCATTTCCACCCTCCCTGTGTCCACCTCCACCCAGTCCCCACCCGCCTGCCCTCTGGCTGTTACCACACTGTTGTCTGTGCCTCTGGATTATGTGTATATATTTTATTTGAGCTCCTTGGATTCCAGACCTCCAGACTTCCACCATGTAGCTTTCTGCCCCTCAGGTCCCAACTCAGCCACCTGTCAGCTTGAGCAGGTTTCAGGAGAGGACCCTTTTAGCTCTTGGAGTCATCCTTTTTGAGACCCAGCTGCCCTTGACTCTGTTGGCTCCCCAGTCTCTCTACTATGCAAGTTCATTCCTGTGTGCTAAGGTCAAGCTGTTTCCACGTGTTAGGAGCACATGCTTCATTTCCACTGAGCAGCAGCAAAGCACAAGCATCTGTGCCTTGGAGTGTACCAGGACGGAGAGCAAGGGTCACGGGGCCCACAGTGCTGCGTTTCAACCCTGGCCTTGCTCGTTGTGAGCCAGGTGGCTTTGGGGAAGTTTCAGCTATCTGTTTTTGTTTTTAACCTTTCTGAGCCTCTGTTTGTTTATCAGTAACATGGGACTAATCATAGGTCTAGTGGGTAGAGCAGATAAGATGACGCACCATGTAGACTCCTTAGAAGAGCCCGACGCACGGAGACTGTTCAGAAATATTAGCTGTGTTATTTGGAGAAGGAAAATCAAGTAACTGTCAAAAGTCAATGGAAAACATACCAAACATCTACTTAGATGCAACCTTATCATTATATACATACACTCTTAATATTATCTGAAGCATTTTCCCCAAAAGGAACTTTTAGGGTCTGTGATCAATTATTTAGATTACAGAAACACGTCGTAAGGACTCACTTTAAAACAACCTGAAGCGACATCACTGGACACCAGGTATAAGAGGACATCAAAAAAATCGATCTCTAACAGACGGGCATAATTGGGGTTTAGGCGCAGGATTCTGGAAATTCCTCATATACTAAAAGGAAACGCTCTTGCACGTTATAAAGCAGAAACCAATTTCCCTTTTCTACTTGTAAAATAAGACGAAACATAAACCCTCCACCTATATGTGCTATGTTAGAACCCTATTTCCTTCAAAAAACAAATATGCAAGCCATCATCGTGAGTGTGGCATTGCCATCTGGGTCGATAGAAGAAGGAGATGGAGGAAATCTGTGACCGTATTTCCTGTCCGCATGCTGTGAAGAAATAAGCTACTCTGTCAGCCATGGGTCCACTAAGAGGGTTGCACACACATTTCTTTTAGGTAGGAGTGTACAGTGTAGATCTCCCTCCCTCGGAGACTGAAATACTTTCATCTGACCCACTGCCTCCCATTTCACACCCCGGTTTCCACGGAAGACTCAGTTACTAGCAATCCTGCAGGTCCCCCGGCCTATTCTCCCACCCCAGCCTCTCCCTGGCAGCGGTGTGGCCTGCTTCTCTTCACTCTAACTTTCTTCTGCCTTAGTCTCTAAACAAGAATTTGTATTACGTTAAAGCAATTGCCATTTCTGTAGGTCAAAACTCATTGGATTTCAACAACTTCATTTGATTCAATCCATTTTTACCATTTTTAGTGATAGATACGTTGTAGGTCAGCTCGAAGCCTCTGACCTACAGGGATATAAAGGGATATAAGGTATAAACAAAATAAAATAAAATAATAGTCTGATTTTTTTACAGACAATAAAGTTATGAGACAAAAAGATTAAATTTAATATATGTCTGCTTTAAGACAACCAGAAATATAAAAATCTGCCAATGGTTTAGCTTTTCTTTCTCAATAGAGAAATCCTTTCTTTTAGTGAATGCTGAGGCAGGGAGTGATACTGCTGATCCCCTGCCCATGCGAGCCCTCAGCTGCCATTACCCGCCCCCCCTCCCCCCGCTGTAACCTCGTGTCCTCTTCTGTGGACCCCTAAGGACTCCTCAAAGCACCATTTGAAAACACTGATCTAAACAAACAGCAGTCATCACCAGAGAGTCGGGAGCAATTCCCTGCTCCCTGCCTTCCCACAGTGAGCCTTACTGACTTAACTTCACCATGAACTTCAGACCCTTCCATACATCTTCGTTACCGTCGAGCTTGCTTCTGTTTTTTTGGCTGCTCTTGCCTTTTTTCTGCCTAAGACCCCAAACTCCCATGACCTCCTGCTCTGCATCCCTCCCGGGCACACCCCCATGGCTGTATCTGCTGGAGAGGGGTCCCTCATCGGGCCAGAGGCCCGGACAGACACATGCCAGGCAACCCCACCAGGGACCCAGTGTGGGCCAGCATTGCTCAGTAAGGGTGCTCTCAGCATGTTTCACGCCCCCGAAGTTCCTGTCCCACCCATTGGAAAAAAAGGCCATTTTAACACTCAGTAAAGCTCAACAGCATTACTTAGACTATCAGGATACCACTTAAACTGCTGGGGCAGCCATTACAGCTAAGGCTCAAAGCACATTTCAAAGCATAGAATGGCCACTCTGCTACTGCCCTCCTATTTTTAAATAAACCCTTCGGTCTTCCTTTTACCACCAAAATAAAAAAGGGAGCGAGTGAAAGAGAAAGTGTTAGAAAACAGGGTGAGTCTTTTTCCAAACAATAACGGCATTAAAAGGTGTCCTTGAGGCAGACAAACCACTCAAGAAGGAAATAACACCTCAAACCAGGGGGCCTTTTACCGAAGAGAGGTAACATTTGAAGCTCTTTGGAAAATGTTTCCTTGTTTCTGTCTTCCCTTGTTCACCACAGGACTGATGAAAAAGAAAGATGATAAATATGTTTATAGAAAAAGAACCCATTCAATAATTCATCACCTTGTTGGCGTACAATATATCTACGCCAAAAGAAATTTGTTTTCCTACTCACCGACCATGAATGGGCACCTGAGACTTAAATATGGCTCAGAGCATTGTCCTCCTGTGTACGCTCTGGAACTGTCCCCAGCATGCTGTCCAGGCCAGAACCCAGGGGGCGCTTTCTCTTCCTTAGCCCTGCTGTTCCCGTATCTACAACCTCTTCCATCTCCCAATACAACACATGCTGGCTGGCACCCAAAGCTTTTTTGTGGAAACCATTAAAATTCACTAGACTAGGAATTATGGTATTTTTCAGCCTAAAATGGTACTTCTCATTCTGAGGGCAGAAGGGTTGTCTATCCCCCCAACCGCATCACACTTTCGGCAATGTCTGGAGACATATTTGATTGATATGACTGGCGGTGGGAGTAGCCACTCGCATCTAGTGGGTAAAGGCCAGGGATGTCACTGAACCTCCTACAGCGCACAAGACAGCCCCCCCACAATAAAGAATTATCCTGCCCAGTGTCAACAGAGCTGAAGTTGAGAACCCATGGTCTAAATGAAACACGCTAATAAAAATCTGCTCGGCCAAGCTCTCACCTAACAGATGAAGAAGCAGAAGCTCAGGGAGGGAGTGATGCCGGGACCTGCCCAGAAGTTAGCCAGCTTGCAGCGAGGATAAGCACGCTGCCTGGCTTAGCTGGTTCTGTGTGTTTTCCCCACAGCATGCTTACTCTCAAAGGAATTACTTTTAAAATGGCATTTAACCTCATAAAAAAGAAAGCCTAGAAGGGTATACACCTAAGTGTAATCTGTGATTATTTCTGAATAGTAGGAGTGCACTGATTTTTCTTCTTTTTCTGATATGTCTGGCTCGGATTCATTTTTGTACTGCTTTTATAAGCAAGGAAAAAAACTGTTCGCATTTTGAACAACTATGTGAAATGTGGTAAAGTTTAACCTGACTATTAAATCGTTTTTGTGGCAAGAGCATGACAATACCAGCATTACGAGGGGGTAGGGTGGGATGGGCAAGTGTATAAATGGAGACTCTTCTAGAAAACAAACTGATCACATGTATTGAGTCCCTGAAAGTTCATTCTCTGACCTAGTAATCTTCCTTTAAGAAATTTTTCTCAAGGAAAAAAAAAAGGGCTCCAAATATTTATACACACAAATGTGAAGTGAAACAACGATAATAAGAAGACATTGGAAATAATCTAAGTATCTAATAATCTGTGATTAGTGTAATACAATCTAGTTAGGCTCAATAAGATATGTAAATTATACAAAAGGACAGAGTTAATCTAAGCCCCAACATATGCAAATGATGAAATGTTATGCAGCTTCTAAAAATCACATTCTTTATTATTTCAGTGCTGGTCTCCTATTAAACTAACGTCCACAAGGCCAGGGATCTTGCCTTTTTGATTTCCTCTGCCCTTCTGGGGTCCACAGCAATTCACACGGTCAGTATGTAATAATTACTGTGGAATGAGCAAAATGAATCAACGAATATGGTCACCAGTCAGTGACAGTATTGTAGATAACAGAACCTTTTTATTTTCCTTTGTCTTTCAAAGATTCTCCAATAAGCATGTGTTACTGTTACAAACAGAAAAAAAAGACATAGATTGTTTTCATTGCTGTAAAAAGTAAAAAAAAAAACACAGTAGAACTTAAGTAAGAAAGCAAGAAAAGAATCCAGTAAGAAAGGGCGAATGCAAGGCCCTCCGGTGCTAGGGAAGCCCATTCTATGATGTAACCAGGGGCGACAGTGCCCCAGCTCCCATGGGCTCGAAACACGGCATTATACATAAGCCACTGGGCAGCAGCCCTTTGCCATGACTGGTTTACTCTTTCAGCATTCTTGTCTCATTTGAGCCCTTCTCCCACTGGTAGCACCAAGAGCTAAAACAACAGAGAAGCCACAAATCAACAGACTCGTGTGGTCAGGGGCCCCAGTGGCCACAAGATCAGAGGCATTGTGGCAGTGGAGGCTGGGGGTGCTTTTCAACTGGATGTGCGTCTGTGGCTGACAGATGGAATAAAAGAGCTGTGCTGTAGTGCTCAAAATAGAACAGAAAAAAGTATCCCAAAGAGAGAGAGAGAAGAAGAAGAAAATGACACAGACATGAGAGGCGAGCTTCTGGAACAGCCTAAAAAGACCGTTAACCCAGACCCATGAATATAATTCTCACATCCTTTGTAGAACTTTTTTTCCCCTTTTTACAAATGCCTCATTGGGACTGCAGCCCTGAAAAATGTCATCTGCCCTTTTCCTGGAATTGCTGGATCCTTATGTCACCTGGCTAGAAAAAAGCGTGGGGATTTTATATATTTGACTCCTTGTGGTCATCTTGGTGGGGTGACTGAAGAAAATAAACAAATCTAAAAATACAAATCCACATGTTTGTATGGAGAGAGAATAAATGAGTCAGAGTGAAGAAAAGAAGAGGAAGAGAGAGAGAGAGAGAGAGAGAGAGGGAGAGAGAGAGGAAAGCCGACGAAACTCAGGGCACCCAGCAGTCACTGTCTTCAGGCAGCGACTGGAACAGTCTGTAGTTTGTTGGCTCTGTCGGGGCTTCTGTCCAAACCCATTCTCTCTTGCCTTCCCTGTCGCTCCAAAACAACACATTTCCTTAACAGAAAGATCCTTTCATTCTCCAATTAAAGGTACAGTTCAAGATGAGAAGGGCCCACAGGTCATGGGAGTCATGGGTGCCTCAGCTTTCATCAGCACAGGTTTCAGGGACATGGGGGACCGGTGAGGGGAAGGTGAGGATCAGACACTGGGCCACAAAAACCAATACTATTTTCTTCATAGTTTGGCCCACCACAAGCCCTGCGGTAAAAAGCAGACTTTTCCCTTGCTTCCATGGAGAGAGCATATGTGACGGTGGTAGATTAAAGACAGCTGCACATTCTTCGGCTCTCCCTCTAGTGAGAAGCAGGGTTGATTTTTCTCTCCCTGGGTCTAAGCTGGCATGAGATGTTTTCCGCAATACAGCACAGTGGGTGTGCTATGTTTTATTGCCATACCTGTTTGGGGCTCAGCCTTTAAGAGAACTGGTAGCTTCTACCATGTTCTCTTGTGCCCTGAGCTGCCACACAAGAAGTCCACATACCCTGTGGTAGAACCCCGTGGAAACGACCCCAGAACACATGAAGAGGGTGGGGGGGCCCAGGTGAGCCCCAGACTTCCAGCTGTCCCTGCCAAGCTGCTGAACATATAAGTACGCCCTCTTGGACCTTTCAGACCAGCCTGTGTGCAGCTGAAAACCAGCAGGTGACTTCAGTTGATATCATGTGGAACGTGGAGGACCTGCCCAGCGCAGCCCTGCCTGACTGCCCGACCAATCCACGAAAAACTGTGAGATAGAATAAAACGGTTGTGCTGTTAAGCTCCAAAGTTTTGGGGCAGGATGTCTGTCTATGTTACACAGTGAGCAATAGATAGTCTGGTTCCGGCAAGAGGGTGATAATATGACAATGTTTGTCCATTTTCAGTATTAGCTTTGCCTCAGAAGCCTATCTATCCATCCATCCAAATAGGAGAAAAATATAGTCTGTGCTCTTTATGGAATGTAATACAGTGTCTAGCTTAGCTTGAACACTGCCACTAGCCTGGTAGAATGACTCAGGTAAACTGCTAACCTCTTTAAGCCTCAACTTCCTCATCTGTAAAACGGGGCTGACAATACCTTCTTGATGAGGTTGTTGTGACTGTCACATGAGAAAGCAGATGCAGAGCTTGGAGCACAGCACACGGCTCCCAGCAGGAGGTTTCCCCGGTCTGTGACCCCTGCCTCATCCCGCCCACCGAGCATTTGGTCTCCAAACCCCAGCCAGCTTCCCTGCCAGCTCACTGCCTGGAAACGCCGACTTTTCCCTGTTTGTCTTGTCTATATCTCAACCTGACTCTCTGTGAGAACTTCAGCAAATAGAAGGCATCTTTAAAAGAACCCCATCTGGCATGCAGAAGGTCCTTAAATCAGTGAGAGACAAGACTCTGTTATATGTGGAATCACATTTTCCCAACAAAATCAGACAACATGATATGACAGAAGGCAGACCACCGAAACATCCATCACGTAAACATAAAAAAAGAAATCCGTAGGCCCTGAGAAGTGAAATAATAAGAAAAAGAAGATGCTAACATGGTATTAGTTCAGTGATGAGACAAAGATGAGCAAGGTCAAGGCCACTCAGTCTGTTGGTCCCTCTCTCACAGCTCCCAAGGGTAAGACATACCGTAGTCTGAAAGGCTTGAAATGTAAAATCTTCTGCCTACAAACAGGAACAGAAATACTCCACATTGAAGGCTCAGCTTCCATGCCTGGGTGGTTCCTACAGAACCTTTCCTTACACTTGCTCATGTTAAACTCTGTAGAGAGTCTATCTGCCCAGGGCCAGCCGGTCACAACCATGGAGTTGAACTCCTTCTGCAAAATATTTCAGCCCGTTAGCTTAGTCAGTAATATAGACAGCTTTGATCTCCATCTCGGGCAGGTCTACAGTAATGAAAAAGCAACTTTTCTTGCATAAGCAATTATAAGGATGATGAAAGGACTAAAACTCTTAAAGAACAACTTAAGATGTTACTAAAGTTACCGCGTCCTCATCCAGGTTTTGTAATGAATGTAGTTTACAGCTACAACTTCTTCGTAGACAAGTGGGTCTCTTTCCGAGACGGATTGGCACACCGTTATGTGTTTGTGGCACAGACTAGACACAGAGCAGGTGTGCCAAAGCATTTCAGAAATAACTAACAACTTCAAAAATCTTACCATTTGCAAAGACCAGACGAGACTCACGGTCACGCCACTGAAACCTAATAGAACGACAGCATCTGTGACTCTCTCCCTTTTGCTCCCGGACTACAAAACCACCTTCCTTGATGGTTTTTATTGCTTCTGGAAGCGATTTGCTCTTCATCAGGTTTTTGCAAATGAAAAGCAAGACAGGTCAAAAGAAAGCTGGCTTCTTTATCAGCAAGATACTTTCCTTTGCCAGAGCTAAGTGAGAGACAAAGTGAGAAAGCTAGAATTAGGGAAAAAATGTTTCAAGGGCCTCTCTGACACGTATGATCTTTTAACAGAGATGTGGAGCATATCTGATTTGCAACCCTTCGTGGCCTGAAGGGATCTAGTTATTTGGTCAGTTGTGATGACAATCTCTTGTTCCTACTCTGACTGTCATGCTGTCACTAGGGTGCACACCTGGTTCATGATAAAAGGGAGCCAAACTGGCTTTTTACAGGAATTTCAGAAGTCTCAGCATTATCGAAGCCCCTTACCGGGATTAAACCTAAGTTCAGTGAACCAGTGTTCGACGTATTATGACAAGAGCAGAAGAGGAGGAAGAAAAAGAACGAAAAGAAGCAGGAGTAAAAAGTGGTTAGAAAAAAGTCTCTTTTCATGCACATTTGATGTAGCAGGGAGGGCATCTATTTCTTTCTTTGTGGTTCTATGCTTGCGGTTACTTGGCATTTGGGCAGAGGGTAGGAAAGGGGTTTTTAAAAATAGCCCACTCTCCTTGGCACAAGACCGTGGTAGCCTGAAAGGCTGATTGTTGCAAACCACTCAGACCGGCTGGGGGCTGGACTCTCACAAGGGCCCCACCACCGCCTGGCCTGCGCCTGGCTGCGGGGTGAGCAGGAGGTGACGTCAGGGTTCCAGCAATGCGATTTGTTTCACCTGAGAACCTCGTTCCTTCACCTAGTCTGACACGTCATGTAGCCTACTCATGGGCATCTAAAAACAGGAAGGCTAGTGAGAACTCAAAACAAAGAAAAACTGAAAATTAGCCTGCTGCAGCCAGCGACAGGGATTCATGGAGAACCCAGCCCTGCTTACAGGATGAAGTACGGGATTGTGCCTCTCCATCTGTGCCTTGTTCCGCAGCCCTCACCACACCAAGCAGGCTCCAGGCCTCTGGCTTCTCTGTCTCCTGGCCTCAGCCACCCCCTAGCCACACGACTATTCCACCTGCCTGATTCACAGCACTTCATCTGAGAGAGTGGTTTCTGCTGATGTTGTTTTACCCGCCTCTTGCTCCATCAACTCTAGGTGAGAAGTTCTGGTCTCAGCTGGGTGGGGGCTGGCATATTGGCAGGTATTCCCCTCCAGGGCCACTGGACTGACCGGGCAGAGTGCAGCAGGGCACTGGCTATGGTCCCGAGTGTCACCAATCTCTGGGGTAGGTTTTCTACAACGCACTTTCAGCCCTCGTGAGGGTCATGGAAGAGCTACACAGCATGGGGGCAAGAACAGGCAGGGAGAGGAAGGGCTCATGTGCAGAGTACACACACACACACACACACACACACACAAACGATCTTCTCTCGTCAGCGGCTCACAGACAGTTGTTCTCACCGAAATGAAACCAAAGCCAAACTCCAGGTAACAGCAGCTGTCTGGCTAGCCTGAACATGGTCTTTCTGGGCACAAGTGCGGCCGATGACGTCTTTTACCCCAGGGCTCCTGCAGCCCTGCTGTTGCTGGTTCTCCTCCGAGACTGTCTTTCCCTCTATGATTTCAGGAGGGTGCTCGTCAATGCGGGTGAGCAGGGAGAGAGAAGCTGCTGTGCCCTCTGTGACTCGAGCCTGCCACTTTGCAAATCTTTGCTGAGGGGGCAGCAGGCCCCCTGCCCTGAAGGGACGAGGCAGATAGACCAGACTGGACCCTCACATTCTTTCTGCTCAGAGCGGGGGGAGGGTGGGAGCAGAGAATGGGGACTTCACCCCAGAAAGAAAGATAATGTCTTCCATGGACAGACAGCCACTGGAACCTAGAACACGCTCACACTATAGGAGATGCTAAGATTAAGATTAAGAGGGCCACCTCAGAGGTACCTTTGCTGACACTTCCCTGCCCTGCATTAGGGGTTCGGTTTGCTTCCTAGGGTCCCATGAGCATTCTCTGTTTACCCGCCACCATCCTGGTCGGTAGCTGGCCGCCTCCCATGAGTCTAAGTACTCCTTTCCAGCAGGAACTAGGGCTTTCAGCACCTCGCACAGTTCCCGGAAGAGAGGCACTCACTAAAGGTTTGTTGAATGATGGACTGATCCATTATTCAGACTCCTTTTGCAGAGAAGGAAATTGGTGCTTAGAGAGAAGGAAAAGGAGAGAGGGAGGGGAAAAAAGTCAAGCTTTCTGGACTACCCACAGGCCAGGGAGCATCTCAGGCATTTCACATTCATTAGTTCATTCCCTTCCAAGAACCCCAGGGAATTAGGCTCCACTGCCCTGCAGACTTGCCAGTGAGTGCTGGGACACGTGATTATTTGGGAGAGAACAAAATGCAAAGTTGTATGAAGTCAAAGGCCAAACAGCTGAGGGGAGTGAACACGGGAGGCAGGGCCAGAGATTCACCGGGCGCCTGGAGCAGGGCTGGGTTGGGGGGATTGGGAGAGGCACCAGCTCCTGTAGGAACTTAGCTTTGGCCTGTTTGGGAGGCAAAGATACAGAAGACTCGAAGTTAAAACATTGAAGGGCAACAGACCAAACCAGGAAAATATGCAGTCCCTACCCGCCTCCTTCACCTTTGGCCACTGGCAGAGTTAAACTTATACCTGGTGGAACTCATACATAGAAAACTGTACACACTGCTACTGCAAACCTAAATTGTAACAACCCTTTTGGATGATAATAAATATACAAATATCTTAAAATATAAGGAGATTACTTCTGAAGACTGGGAATGACTTATGACGAGAGAGAGATTATAAAATAGCATCGAGTATTTCCCCAACTTTGAAAATAGAGGAGGACGTGGCACACACACAAGCGTACACGCGGGAAGGGCCGCCACTCGCGGCAGCCCTGTGAGGGCTCTCGGGTTCCATTGTTCTACGACGGGAAGCTCAGCGGGCGCTCTCTCACTTTCCAGTTGTCTGCGCTGCACCTGGAAGCGTCCCTGTATCATGTCAGTACTTGTTTAAAGGCATCTGATGTTAGAGCTGAAGGCATTTTCATGATCATTCACTCTAATCCCCCTTACTTCACACTTGGGAAAATTGGGGGCTCAAAGAGTTTTCTTAAAGTTAAGAGTGGAGCTGGGCCTAGACCACTGGGCCTAGTTGCTTCTGAAATGTCTCATTTAACCCTGCTCTTTAGCTATGAACCGTCCCAACTCCTCTCAGAAGAATGCCGGGTACAAATCTGAAATAAGAAAGAAAGAACAGGCTTGCCATTAAGAGGTGTACCGCTTATCCACACCATCACTGCCTCTCTCTTGCCCTAGAGGCCCCTGGAGCAGCAGCATCGTGACCACGCGAGCCATGGAGGGTGGTGCCCTGTACACCGTGTGTTTCCATGGTCGGGGCATCAGCAACTCTCTCATGCTCCACGGCCCCTTCATGGGGACTGCAGAGAGCAGCAGCGATAAGGTGTGGCCAAGGGCTGCTCTGTTTGTGCCATTTTAGCGGAGCTGGGATCTTATGCAAGGAAATCTTTGGTATTGCAATAATCCTAGATTATAAATAATTTAGCATATTTCTTTGTAAACTGCAGGCCAAAATCCTTGCAAATAAGAAAAGGATTAACTTTTTTAGAAGTACTTGCTCTTGAGACTTTAAGTTCAAGGCAGAACATTGCTTGCCGTGGTAATTCCATCTATTTTAAGATCACAAAACCATACCCAGTTGAAACCAGAGCAGAAGATATTAATGCAGTGCTCCCTCTGAAGTGCCCAATAGTGGGACGAGAAAGCTTTCAAAGGGAATTAAGTAGACAGAGAAAGCTCCCTGTTCATGTCCAAATCACAAGGAGGCGGCTGAATAGGATTCACAGTTCTCCATGGGAAGGACCCACACCACAGTTAATGTTCAAAACAGGGGGGAGATGTCTTGGGAAGATCAAGGACCCAGAATTCTGCTGTCAGAATCAGCTGCCTTCCCATTAGAGCCTCAAAGACCCTCTTCCATGTGCACGCTGACATCCTGCAAATGAGCCCGTTTTTCTTTTTCTAACCGCCCTGAACTCTATCTGAAGGACGCTGTCATTATGTAATATTTCCCAAGCACCCTTGATGTAAGCTTCAGATCTTGTGAGCATGTATGTATGTGTGTGCACAGGAGGAGAAAGAGAGGGGGCAGCAAAGAATAAGATGTACATACAGAGTAGAGAAAGTGGATGGGGGGCTGCTCAGAGTGTGAAAGAATGGTCAAGCATCTAGGGTGACCCTCAGGTCAAGGGGTCAGCACCTGGTTAGGTCACAGAGACAGAGGTGATGAGGGGAACAACATTAGCCAGAGAGAGAGAGGCAGAGCCAGGTCAAGTTGGGACAGAGAGACAAAAGCAGGGAAGTACAGTCTCTGAAGCCATCAGCCAGCAAGTAGGGGGCAAGGTAGGGGCACAAAGGACTAGAGGGACATGTCTGTCAGTGAGACCACACCTCCAAAGCCTGGCCTCCAAGACCCTCTATGATCTGGTCTCTGCCTGTCTTTCCAGCCTCGTTGCCTGCTGCCATTAATTGAAAATTGCATCAAAAATGCCATCAAATGCCTTTGTTCTCTCTGTTCCCTGTACTGAGACAATTATTTTTCCCTTCTCCTCATAATGTCTCTAATCTTCCAAGATATAGCTTTAGAGCCATCTCCTCCTGGAAGCCTTCCTTGCTCCCCAAATCTTTAGGTTGGGTTAAGTATCATGCCTATGTGCTCTGATAAACTCGTGCCAATTTCCAAGCTTCTGCCTAAGGGAGATGGCAAAGAGGTTTCATGGGAAGGGTCAGCTCTGAACTCTAAAAGGGCCATGGCTGCCTGGGGCACTGTGTTGAGAAGGACTCTGAGGCCTCACCTGGAAGCATTTGGAAAGAATGCTACAGTCAGTTAAAGATACCTGCCACTCCAGGGCATGGGCCGCATTTTGCTGTTCCTGCTAGAGACTAACAACCTCAGTAGCCAGCTGAGAAGAAACGCAAGCCTGAAAGATGGGGAATATCTGCCCAGCGTTACAAGGCTGGTGAACAGCAGAATCAGGACAGGAATTCCAGGTTTTATGATTCCGCACCAAGTGCTCCTTTTAAATGTTAAGGTTCCCAAAGATTCTAAATCTGGACTATTGAGACCTTAGGAGATTCCTAGCTCTTTTCAGAGATGGAGGGAAATTGCATAGTGATGGAACCAGTGAAGGGAAACAGACCGTTAGTTCTCTGGTTTGCGCGTTCGCACTGCCAGTGCCTGTTCCCCAAGTTTAAATGAAGATCCCTGAGCTGACTCTCCCAGTATCACAGATATGCCCGCACAATGACGCACGCTTCTCCACGTGAGGGGAAAAACAGGTAGAGGAAGTGAAGTCACCTTTCCCAACTTCACCTTTCACTCCTCAGCCTGGAATCTGAAACTTTTCTGAGAAAGAAATACACGTGGAGTGGTTTCATTAGATAACGTCTTTCCCTGTCTTAGTGACAGGAATTTTCCAGTTGGTTCCAGTGTCGGAGGTTACCAGGTATAAGAGAAGGAAAGCTAGCATGCTCTCAGTCTGACCAAGAAGTTGTCACGTCACCACTGTACTTAAATTTAGCTGGAACGTCTTACAGAATTCTATTATGCACTTCCCCGAGACGTTACATGGGGAGAGACACGACACACTTGCCCGTCCGCCCCTCTCCCCCCACCCGTGCTTCTGTGGGAGCGTGGGGTTTGAGATGAATTCTCCCAGAATGGCTTGAGTTTACAAAGGGTCATCTAACCTTTAAACTTCAATTCGACAAACTGGGCTGAAAAGAATCACCAGGATGTCCCCCTGTTAGGTACTTCAACAATACATGACCTGCTTAGCCAGGTTACCCAAGGACACGGCTCTCACTGAAGATAGGCGAATTCCCAGGACTGGAAGCAAATTTGAGATGCTGATAGGACTTTCCCTAAACCCCCTATCCCAGGATGCTCAACGGCAATTAGCAGCCATGTCCTTTGTCTCACCTCCACTGTGTTTTTAGCAGCTCGGTTTCTTCAGGGGACAGGGCAAGAGGGAATGGGATTAGGCTGGGAGCCCTGATTTTCTGAGGGAAGAGGGCATTACACATTTTCATTTGGAGTTTCTCTGGAGGGTTTCTCAGCAACCAACACTCTACCCTGACCCAGACTCTGTCATCTCTGGGTGTCCACCTTACCCGTTCATAAGAAATCAAAGCACCAATTTGCAGTTAAATTTCCAAGGAGCTGAAAAGAGAAAATTTCATTGTATCTGTTTGCCTCCCCCCACCCCCCACCGAAGCCCTGCAAGAAAGAGGCTCCTAAGGGAAGAGGCAGCGTGGAAGAAGGAGAAGTGGGTGACAGGGACTTCCAGGGATCAATGAATTCAACTGCTCCTGTGCACAAGGGGAGGAATGGAGCAGGGAGGCAGCTGGGAGAAGCAATCCCGGAGTCATAAATTTTAAGGCTGAAAAGACCCTTAGAGGTCACCTGGTGTAACCTCCTTTGTTTTATAAATGAGGAAACTAAAGTCAGAATTGCTGATGGACCTGCCCAAGGCCACACGACGTGTGAAGGGAGAACCAGGACCACAATCCAGCTCTCCCAGGTACCCAATCCAGTGCCTTCGCCACAGTCCCCTGCAGCAGTAGCAACCCAGCCAAGCAGCCATGTGAGCAATGAAGTGCCTCCGCGATGACCCGCGTCCACCCGCAAGAGGCTTCCCAAAATGCTCCTCTCCTCAAACACAACGTCATGGCTGCCCACATCCTCCGCAAACCATCTCCCTCCCTCACTGGGCACAGAGACAGTTTCTTCTGTGAGGAGCTCTCGGAGCTGACTTTTTCTGTGAAGCCGGCAAAAGCTGCTTTGGAGATCATTTTTTTAACAGGCAGCTCCCTGACAAGAGGATTAAAGCAGGCGGCTTTCAAAAAAAAGTCTCAAGAATAATTTAAAACGCAATAGGTTAATGCTTGTCTAGAGTTTTGTACACTTTTGTGAAAACCCATAAACCTCTTCTGCCCCGCCCTAGCAGCTATCCCATCACTAGCATGGTTTATTGAAATTAAAAAAAACACAAACAAACTATTGTGAACCCAGTCGTAAATTAGGACCAGACACCTCACTGTGCAGATGAGGCTTTCGAAGGCACAAACCCAAATTGAGCGTGGAATCACAACTCTGGGGGTCTTCCAGGGAGTAGGCGGTCCTTCTTTTTGGAGGGCTCGTTCCTACCAATGAGATGGGCAAGGGACTAGAAAATAGTGCTTCTGAGATGTTCACTTGCCTCAGAATCACCAGGAGAGCTGGTTAAAACCCAGACTGCTGGGCCCCACTCCTTGGCTTTCTGATTCTCACGTCTGGGGTGGGGCCTGAGGACCCACATTTCTAAGGAGTTCCCAGGTGGTGCTGCTGCTGCTGGGCTGGGGACCCCACTCTGAGAACCTGTGGGCTGCAAAGCCCTCCCCCACCCCGGGCCTCTGCTGGAGTGGGACTTAATTACAATGTGGAAGACGGAATTTGAGGTGGAATTTAAAAATCCTTCACAGGCGCAGCAGGCAGGGTGGGAGATAAAAGTGCACAAACTGTGGGCTGTCACAGCAACAGCACCCACGCACGGTCCCTATAACAGGGAGGTGCGCGGTGTGCTCCAGCTCCTTTAGCCACCTCTAAAAAGACAGTGCCTACCTGAGCAAAAGCAAACACCGGGAGGCTTAACAACCCGGGGCACCCATGCACATTTCCCAAACAGGGGAGAAACGTCTTTATGTAGAGAAAGTGCAGTGTAAATAGAAATGAGGGCTCAATTTCCACAAGCTCGCATCGAAGAATCTGCTGAGGAGGCCACCTGACAAGGAATGAAATCCAGGCCCTCGATACCCAGAGGCAAGAAAGAGAGCGGAAGATCCACGAAAACCCGAACGCTCCTCCATTCCTACAGTCAACAGTTCTGATAGGCTTCTCTCTCTGTTTTTGGAACATACATGAAGTTCATTAACTGGCATACATTAAAGAGGAAACAATAAAAAAAAAAGGTGCTGGAGGACAAATCAGTAATTGCTCCTTTAGAGCAAACCAAAGTTACTGAGAAAAATCTCCTCTAAAGGCCCTGTCAAAACAAGTCACTGAAGGATTAGCGAGAGCTAAATCCTCCGTCAGAGAGATTTTTCCCAACTCTCGTAAATGGGTTTTAGTATCGGAAAATCTTAGAAAATTTACTTCCCCTGCCCCCACCCTCTTCTCAGAACGGCTCTTTCAAGAGCTTGGCATTTTGTGCAAGCACGGTGTCTCCTCAGGCTGAGGCTTCTTCTTTTAAAAACAATAAAATAAAATAAACTCCATCATTCACAGCAAAGTCAGTGGCTGGGAATAAATCGTTCCAGGCACCTACCTAGTTGCAAGTTTCAGAGGCTTGCCTATACAACACTCATGTTCAAGTACAGTCCCTTCCCCTCTCAGCAATTTCCCTAACGATAATTAATATGCGGCTGTTACAAGCTCCAACTTTAGCTTTTTACCTTTTTCCAATTTTGTCTCTTTCCTTACGGTTGAAATGCTCAATTTGTTCATTCGGTGAGGGGAGAACTTACACTTCATCCTTAGACAAGTGTAGATGATGACTTTTTATAAAAATCAGACAAAGGCGAACACTGGTAAGACCCAGCTTGTCCACTGGCAGCCTTCTCATCGTGTCTGGGAAGGGCCACATATTTACTCTGAGAAAACCGTGGTCGGCACTCGTGCTGTGTTCCCGAGCAGTCACATCCCTGTCACTGGATGACGGGGGTCTGTCTCTGCAGCTGGGCTGCAGGAAACTCGCTCACACGGTAAGCGCTTAGAGACACTCTGGCGTTCATCCCCATGAGGGGTAACCTGGCAGGGCCATTTCATATCTGCCTCCCAGGTGGCTCCACTCTACTTTTTCTACCCAAATCTTTGTTCTCCTATCAGCTCTCAGAGCTAACACCTCCTGGATGTCATCGGTGCCAGTCAGTGGGAAGCTAACAAACTTGCGAAACACTTCCCATGCGGATAAGGATTGATTTTACCCCCTTGCTTGTTTCTGAATTTTCCATCTCTATCGTTAGACCCATTAAAAACGTCCATCTGACAGATAAAAATATTTCTCCTGATATCCATATAGCAAGTCTTAGTTACAGACTTGGTTTAAGGCATTAATATTCCAGGCTATTCTTTAGCATGGTGTGATATGAGGGAGTGACCCAACATCCCAGCCCCCGTGTACTTTCCTTCCCAATCTACCTCATTCCTAAAATGTCACCACTGAAAAGACATTTTAAAGTCCAGGAATACCCTTTCATATTAAATTATTCCGAGAGGCAACCCATTACACCTATTTAATCAGCGAGACTTGAGAGAATTTAGCCAGTCTTTTATTTTGGTTGCATAGCCAAGAGAATTTGGCCTTGGGGCACCACACAGACCAGAGCTGGATTCCAAGAGCCATTGTTCCTAGCACCATGACCTTGGGCAAGCTACTTTGCCTCTGAGAGGCTCAGCTTTTTCATCTACAAAAAGAGAATGATAAAGACGTGAGGAGTAAGTAAAGAAACAGGAAGTAGGAATAAAGAAATTGAAAGTGTGGAGTAAATAAAGAAACAGGAAGAATACACTGTGTAGGATGTGCCACATGAACTGTGCTCAACAGTGGCTGGTCAGGGAGAGAGCGGTCAGGATAGACTTTCCTCCTAAGATTGAGAAGAGATTTAAAACAAACAACAAGCAAACAAACAAAAAATACCCCCAAAATAACAAGGCACATCCTGGGAAGGCAGCTCCAGGGAGTGGGTTGTGTGTGTGTGTGTGTGTGTGTTTTGTTTAATGATCAGCAGTGGAAACAAGGAGAATCATGGTCACTTGGGAGAAATGACTGCAGCAGAGTTGAAAGAACAACCATAACAAGGAGCGAGGACCTGGGGAGGCCAGCAAGGACAGCCCTCCATCTGCTCCACTCCTCTGCTGCTCGCCAACTCTACTCACAGTTTTTACACGTTTCACTGCAGTTCTGCCCTAACTTGATTACATATCAGGGCCTTGTAGTCATTATCTCAAAAATGATATCTGAAGATCTTTGCCTGTGGGATCAATGAGTAATCAGGACGTACACATAAATCTCTACTTCGCTGAAGATCAAGTTCAACAGTGGCCTCAAATCTTTTTCTTGTAGCGGAAGGGGTCTGAATGTCAGATGAGTATGTAAAGGAAAGCGTGAAGCCATTATCTTGGTGACATGTCCAGATACCAGGACTGTCTATTGTGGGGGGAGGGGCGTGGAACGAACGTTTCCATCAGTCTCATTTACCATGGCTCGAGGGGGAATCTGTGCATTTGTGTTTCACAGCCCCCCGATAGACCTGCTGTGGCTAAGGACAAATTTTTGAGCCCCAAATGGAGGCACCTGTTTTCTAAATGATTTGTGAGTTGTACCTATGTGGAAGTTCTCATGAAATTGCACTTTTGTTGAAAAAATAAAGCTTAGGTGAAAAAGATGGACCTGGAAATTTTACAATGTCTGTCCACAGACCATGCTTACACAGGTAAGGCTTAGTGAGTCCCACAACAGATAACCACTGTTAGCCCCACATCTTAATTTACTTAACTCACTCCATTCTTTTCCAACTTCCTCTTAAGCACAAAGCCATGCAAATGGGAAAGCAAAACTGTGCCCACAATAAAGAGAGGAGACTCTGGAAAGACCAGATAGGGCCCATGCGGACGGAGTGAGGGATGGGTCTTGATGTTTCCCTCCACATGTAACTCTTTCTATCTTTATCTTGGACGAATGGATGTTGAAGACAAATCTTAAACAGTAGTCAAGAAACCGTAAGATTAGGAAAGGAAGCTATAATTCTTGAGCACCTACTATGTGCTAGGCATTTTATGGGCACCAACTTATCTAAGCTACGATGTAAAAGCACAATGCAATAGAATTATTTACTTTACAGGCCAAAGAAGCAGAGGCTCAACTTGGTCAAGGTGCACATTAGTGACAGAACGGTTATTCAAACTGAGTTCTGGTGACTCCAGAGTAGGTGTGGGGTGGGGTTGGGATGTTCTTGTGCTTCGGAGGTCTTCTGTCTACTGGAGGCATGGGCTTAGTCCTAGGCTCAAGGAACAGAAGGAAACAGAAGTGGTAAATCTCTGTACAGCATGGGTCCTCTAGGGGAAACAGAGGCAGGAGGGCAGGCAGGGCAGGACTCTTCAGAAAATGAGGCAATATATTTTTGAGAAATATTACATGGGGTTGGATGGTGAAGTACCCTAAGACCAACTATTCAAAATTACTATAAAGAAGTTTTATCTAGTGTACAGTTTTCAAGGAGCTGGGAGGAGAGGCAAGCCTTGATGTCAGGCTCATTGGTGTATGAGACCAGGACAGATATTTCTTGGAGTTTCTGGAAAACATCTAGCAAGGAGTCCCATGGGCAGTAACTGACTTTCATGCCATTGTAAATAAGCACCAGGGTCAGGGGTGGTCCACGTCCTACTCAGAAAAACAAGGGGCAGCATTTTCTCTCCAGGCCACCAGGGGTTATCCACAGTACAATACAAATGATGCCTTAGCCTTGACGAGACAGCTAAAATGCAAACATGTTTGCTGCACGCTATTTTCCAACCTTAGCTTCTTCCACCCTGCTTTAGGATATCCCAGGCAAGATTTCAGACAAATAAACACAAATACATCATTTTCAAAAGTCCTTAACATGGGAAGCACAGACCTGTGAGTTCAGCCACCCGGAAAGGTCAAAAGCAGATTACCATGCAGCAGCCAAAGAATATGTCCCATATGAAGTGCACCAATGTGGGTTGGGACTGACATGACCACTAATTTTCTGAAGGGAAAAAGGGGAAATCCAGTGTAGTGACTGGGTTAAAAGTTAGTAATAAAAGGTAAGTCACCCAGACAGGGAGTTTCCTGAGCAAGCACAACCCGGCAGTTTTTAGCCACGTTTCTTTCATGGCGTTGTCTTAGTCACATTGATAGACATCTGACCCAGTGCTGGACCACCTACCGAAACCACCTCTCGTCATGACACCAGGTAGGGACGTCAGCAAGAAGACTTTTCAGCCCAAGTAGCAACTCACTTTCCAAAACAACTCTCCACACTTCAAACTAAACAAACGACTAAGTAAACCTTGATAAAATACAGCTTAATCAGGATGGAGTTTGAGTAATCTCTGAATCAACAAAATCTGGGGAATGTGTGTACAGAATATCCATTACACAAATGTCAGGCCACAAAGTCAAACTCTTTTCTGAGATGCTGCTAAGGACTCTTTATCCAGCCAATATGGGAGAGGAAGCAAAACCCAGCATCACGCTAGCTTCCACCCTACAGCCTGCTTTTCCTTATGCAAAAATCAAGAAAGCAAATTTTAGGCAGAATTATTCTAGTTGTTTCCCGGAAAGAGCAAGATAGTCTTTCCCCATTAGTTGGAATGGAAAGCTCCTTCTGCTTTAACTGCTATGGGTGAAGCTGGAGCATCACACCACTCACAACTACAATACAACTGGCATTGTTGCATGGTGTTAACTTTGCCAGGTACAAGCTACAAAGCCCAAGGTTAAAAGGGTCATTTAGTGCCTGCCATATGGAATATTTCAAAGTGAAATGGTTCAGTCACATAATTCGGCGGAAAAGGAAAGAATTAAAATGTACGCTCACATACAGAATTAAGTAGGCTCAGAAAGTGATCAGGGCAGGAAAATATAGACAACAGTAGCCCAAGAGCACACAGTTATTCGGATTGTCATGGAAGACCGAAAACCTAACATGGCATTTCCTTGATCTATGTTGAAGCTATTTCAATACTGCTGTCATAATCGTCCAGGACGTTGGCAGCACAAGTCTGAATATGCCTCGGAACCAGCGATAGTGAAGTCGAATGCTAGCCTGTACACTCCCTACCAACGTGTGATGTGGGCAAGTATCTTATTTCTGAAACTGGCCTATAATCTATGACACGAGGCCATATGACCGTCCCCACAGGTTTTTACACAGCTATAACAAAATTACATGTAAATAGCTGGCCCTGACACATCCTAGAGCCTTGATATTACTCCTGCCCTCCCCTTCCCTTCTTCCTGCCACCTTTGGGCAGAGAGGTCTTGTGTGTGTGTGTTTAGTTTTGAAATTATGCCTATATGTAACAGGCAGAAATATATACTTCTTGCCATTTATTCAATAGCAAACATTGATTATTTACCTTTTTGCACTATCTAACCCTGAAGTTCCCAAACATTCTTGTTTCATTATTAGCCTACCAGTGATTTTTAACAGCACTCCCAGGCTAAAAGAAATGCCTCGCCATTCTGCTTATTAATAAGGCCCAAATGATTTAGTAAGTATTTACGTCATAACATTTTAGTAGATTTTGGAAAAAACACCATCCATAAATAAAAAATAATAGTTTATTCTCGGATGATCACAAGTACTTACTTCCGAGATGCATGTGCCTGTTGGACACTTGACAACTCCTCAGACCCTGGCGTTGGATTGGAAACCCCCACCCTCGTTTCCTGCTCCACATTGTACCACAAGGTACTGCTTTATATATTATGGCAACTGAAAAAAACCTAGCTTCACAAAGGTATGACATCACTAAAGAGAATGTCATGCGTTCCAATAGTGAAACTGAGCTACCTCGAGCTGGCGGTTCACACGGTATCTGACAGATGTCAAGAATTTGGTGTATTTTCCTCAACTACTTAAACACATTTCCTGGCACTCTTTTGAATTTGCTGCGATGTCCACGGCCTCTTGGCTCACTGTCTGGGAACCAAAAGGCTAATCAACCATTTCAAATCAGGTTCTTTTTCTGTGCTACTGTATCACAGAACTATGAATTGGACATTACAGATAAATCTGAATAGTAGCAGAATTGCTATAATGGAGTTCTAATTCTATTTCTCTTTAATTTTTTAGTCTTTAACAGTTCACCTATTAAAATCTGTCCTAGTAATGTCATAAGGTCACCAGATAAATTCTGCAATGAAGGTTCTGAGGACTCAGATAAATATCTACTAATTTCAATCTCAAGTATTGTTTACCTCAAAGATCCATAGAGTAACATGAAGTTCACCCAATGATTCTTCTCACTAATAGGAATGTGTGAGCTGTGGATCAGCCTCCTCTAAGTCCATTCGACATGAAGAAAGGGATTCCCCTTTTACACGTGAGTCTAGCTCATCACTTAAGAACTCTGCTTGCACGTTCGCTGTTCGGCATCTAGAACCCAGGCCTAGGGAAGCAGCATGACTCGCCCCTGCTTGTATTCAGACTCTATTCTATGTTATTTTTATAGGCACGTCTCCAGAGATAAAAGATGGGTTAAATCTTGTTCAGGAAGAGAGTGGTAAGGAGAGGCACAGTGGGGCAGACCATATGTGCTGTACATGTGTGACAATGGCTCTCTGAAGGAAAAAATCCTGCTCTGTAGCACAGGCCAAATTCTACATCACAAAAACTCCCACCACGGATGGGTAAGGTTGCTGCGTTCAGCACCAGGAAAAGAAGCACTCCATCAGCTCTGGAGAGGAGGCTCCAGTCCACCCTGGATGCTCCAGTCCACACAGATGTCTTCTCTTCCACAGCTGCCCGAAGATGCTCTGGCCTAAGAGACATGCTCTTTGCTGACAGGAAGATATGCACATGTTTGGGTTATTAGCTCCTAATTGGGGGTTTCTCCCAGACACAAGAAATAAAGTTAAAAAAAATAGAGTTTTTTTGAGGAAAAGTAGGCTAATCTGGAGCATTTTGTGCAGGGCATGAATTCTGATCTTCCCCTCAGACTGTGGAAATCATCCTGACCTTGCTGGCTGAGCCTTCCCGCCCGGGGAAATCAAGTCAGCAGGAATTCATCAGGCACCAACCAGAGGCCCAATATCTCATTAGTAGTTTTGGAAGGTCCCAAGAGACAACAGTGTCATCTCTGTCCTGAGGAGCGGACGATGTCCCTGGGGAGAGGAGGCTTGCTGCACACGAAGCAAGCAAAACCCTGCTCCGGACTCTTCTCGTTGCAACTTTAGAGTAAACCAAGCGACACTGTCTATCTTCCTGGGGGCACTGTTGGCAGAGACCCACAGGACCCACTGTTTGTACTGCTAGACGCATTTATGGGCCCCCGGTGGCCTATTTGGCAAGAAGCTTTGTACATAGTATCTTCCAGCCTCACTCTGCCCAGTGTGAGTCGGTGGCCTCAGAGTCCCAGCTCCGCCCACTTTGCAGCGTGCTCCTCAGTTTCTCCAGGCACATGATCTGGTACTGATTTTTTAAATTCTGCTGAATTTTGAAATGCACCTGACAAAGCTATTATATTCCACCAACTCTCTCCCCAAATGCTGTGCAGTTCAAGGTGGCAAATCTGGAGATCAGCCAGTCAGAATGCACCATGATATCCCCAAATAAGTTCACAGGTGAGTGCACGCAGAAACAAACAGAAACACAATAGCTCCTGCAGGGATGATTACCTCCCCAGGGACTCTGGATTTAGAATTATGCAAAATATAGAACAGGTCCAGTCTAAAAGTTCACATAACAGTGATTTAAGTGAGGAGGCAATGAGTATAATATCTTCTAACAAGTTAAAATTTCCATAGCAAACCCGTGTTATAAAGTGCTTTGCTGTACCATTGATTTGATAAGCCTGTGGGGTACATTTTGCATTCATGTATAGTGACATATAAAGTATCTTGTTTGCTTTGAAAAATGAAAGGCCAATAATAATAATCCTTGGGTTACTATGATTTCCCCATCATTTATATTGAGTGCCTTCTAATTCTGGACCTTAAACTCCATGCTGTGAAAGCATTTGTTTAGCCCCTGAGGCGTTTTCAGACTAGTTACTAGGCATCTATGTCCTCTGGACCTTTTCAGACACTGTATAACTGCAGTAATATATGTGAAACAAGCCAATTATTATACCATTTTCACATTTATCCTCCCCAAGACTTATCCTGGGTTTTACTACAGACCTCCTCTCTTATGAGGTTTACCTTTATGATCTGAAGGTCCTTGTTGGGACACAGTAGAACTTCAGATACATGGTATATGGAGTAGGACGAGTCTTTTCCCTAAATATTGACTTGCGTGGGGATTAAGGAGCTTCCTTATTAGAGAGTTAGACTTAAACTTTACCAACACTGGAGATTCAGACAAGTTTGATGGTTTGAGGAGGAGAGCTGAGATGAGGAATGAAAAATAGGGGTCACTGCGGGAGAATCTGGGGGGGCCAATTAGACCCAGCCACAGTCTGAGAGCCCCATGGGAAGATGTTCAGATGGGTTGGATGTTCTTTGTTATGGTGGCTAGTATTTGGACTCATCCAGCTCTACCTTCCATGGGTTGTATATACCTTGGGGAGGAAAGGGCTTATGCATATACTGAAAAAAACTCTCTCACTAAATTCTAGAATATGTGGGAGCTTGAAATACTTTACTAACTTAATATGCTCTTAAATGAGCCCAGAGACAAAAATCTTTTTCTCACTTCACTGCAGGCTGCCATTCTGTTGTGGTAATAAACAGTTTGGGATGGCTGGCGGCTGGGGCCAGCAATCAACCATGAGAAGGGGATACCTGTATACGTAGCAGTGAAGAAAATAAGGGTGGTGCAATTTGGGGTGGGGAAGGTCAATGTTATGGCACCAGTGGGACCCTAAGTAGCAAGCAAGGTTCAGTAGTGAGTGGAAGCCCAGATTAATTCCTAAACACACACGAAATGCCACTTTGGGAATGCAAAGGGATGCTGAGGTTGGGATAAGTTTTGTAAGGGACTGTATTACCTGTACTAGCTGGTAAGGGCTTGAGGCTGTAGTCTTAATGTCAGCGAGACTCATTCACACCTGGGGCTAGAAGGCTTGGAAACATTTTGGTTACATAAGCTTACACCAGCCCCTCCTCTTCTTTTACCTGACATGCAGTCTTAGCCTGGTTATCATCTCTGATCTTGGACCACTTCCCTGAGTCACTGTGCAACCTAGCTCTCTTTCTGAAAGGCAGGCAGAAAAGTAAATTTACTGTTTTCCTCCAGAGCAGCCTGAGATTCCCTAATTTGCATTGCTATGGGAGTGCAAAGCACGATGGTAAAAACATAATTCTTATGACACGTCAAAGACAGCTCATTAGATCAACTTTTTTTTTTCTTGTGTGTGTATTTTTTTTTTAAGCATGGACCACTGTGCTTTCTTTCAAGTGACAGGAGGTGTGACAGCTGCTCTACGAGGTAGTCAATGGTTAATTAAGACACCAGTGTCATCGCTGAGCTCTTTGTGTTTCATAGAAAGCAGTCGCTAAACAGATGAAAGTAGGTCTGAGGCAAGGGGTAGCATAACTATTATTTCATTAATAAATAGCTCTAAAAGTGAGGGAAGTGATAAAAGCCTCAAGAGCGTCTGTATCTGCCCCGGTTCTGTCAGGAAAATTAAACAGAGCACTTGTGATTGCCACTGCTTCTGTTTAAGAGATCCAAGCAAGTTGGGTCACCTGTGCTAAGCAGGTGAGAGTCTTCCTGGTTCATGGGGCACCCCCTAGTGACCCATTCCTGTACCCTGGCCCCCGAGCTTCCCTGCTACCGAAGGGATTGTGGCGAATTCACTACTTTGTCTTCCGCCTGCATCCTCTCCTCTAGTGCCCTCCCCCCACCTTCCACCAAAGAAGCCCTAAAATGCATTTTCAGACAAATATCAGGGAAGCATTTATAAATATTTCAGAGGCGTTTCATAAATAAGTAAGCAAATCTACAAAAAGACTTCCCTCTTTTAATGAGAGCTTGCCTGTGGTGTTTGCCTTTTATTGGTGCATCATTAAAAAACCAATTGGGAAGATTTTTACACTGGACTCTCTTTTGGGGGGTTTCATAATATATGAAAAAAGCCTGCTATGCATCTCTGAAACGTGTAGCCTCGTCCCTGACAGATTAGGCAGTTCTGGCACGAGGGAATAGCTTTTACTCTTTTTAAAGTAAATACTAATCAATAGCAACTGTACCGACAAAACCTTCTTGCCGCCTAATTGCACCACAGTTACTCATAGACCCCAACAGAATTTTCCCCTGGATGTAACAAAATTAACTACCAGGGGCTGAGCTGGTGAGTTATCGCCATCTCTCTATTCAAATGTAATTAACACAACCCCCCAACTGCCTCACATGCCATTAAAGTACCATTTGTTTGTGTGATTTCCAAACAGGGTCTGAAGGTAGTGCCCACATCAGTCTTTTTAACACATTCATCTGCACAAAGAATCAAACTGGCAGGGAGGTGGTTTCCTAACTGTTATAGGAAATCTCTCCCTCTGAAATCTTGTTTGTAGTTGCTCTTCTGCAGCTTAATGCCCTCTGTGGTCTCTTTGGCCACGTCAGAAATAACCAAGCTGTATCAGAGGCAAACACGTAATTGAAACTGTCTCTGCAAGCCAACCTGGTACCCGGCTCTGGGCTGATCCAGCCGCAAGATATGCAGGAATCTTACCAACAGCTTGCGATGGATACGCTGACTACTTTGGTAATAAACTACTTTTTATCACACATTAAGATTTGTTAAGGGTTTTTACTGACATTTTTCTAATTTATTATTATGGTTGACAATTATTTCAATAGCAGTGGCCATTTTGGGAGCATTTGAGCTAAGAGCTCTATATAATTATTTTCTCATTTAATACTTACAAAAACTTTATGAGTTAGGAATCATTACCCCTATTTTAAAATCAAGAAAATGGAGGTTCACAGAGTGAGTCCAAGTGCTCCAAGTAGTCAGAATGATGGGTCACCAGGATGTGAACTCAATTTTCTAACTCTAAAGCTCATGCTGGAACACTTACTCATTTTGGGAGGGAGGTACCATCATCATCACCACTGGCAGCATCAGTATCACCTGCATTTTACCCATGTAGTAGATGAGGCACCGAGAGGTAAAGAAACTTGCTCAGGGCCACCCAGCATGGAAGTGTAGGGAAGAAGGGGAAGAGGCAGCCATGGGGGCTTAGTGCAATCTGACTCTGAATGCACATCGAGTCACAGCAGCCATTCTATCAGTCTTTTTCCAGGGCCAGTGGAAAGAGCAAGAGAAGAGCCCAGGGGCATGACGCATCCACCTGTATAAGACACCGGCTGGGGGACTTTCAGCCCGAGACGTCCCCTCTCTAGGCTCAGGGACCTCAGCTATTGTACACAACAGTGTACAGATAAAAGATCTTTTAAGTCCCTTGCAGATTGCACATTTTGGCTAATTGTGGACTCTTTGAGCTACAAGAGGCCATACATGGAAATCTAACATAGCATTATTTTCTCAAGACTCGACCTAGTCCTGTCCCCGTTAGAACTGAGATAGCCCTGTTGTCACAAAGCAATCACTTTTACTAAAGGGGGATTAATGGGTTGAGGATGCCCACATTTAGCTTTCAGGAATAATCAGCCACCCCGGGCACTAACAGGTAAAGAGAACACATGCCGCCCACCACGCAGCTCCCACACTTAGCGTGGCATAGCCGCGCTGCTTGTGAAGAAAGAGGTCTGTAACTCCGGTCAGGACTCAGCGTGTGCTGCCACTATCCGCCCAGCACCAAGGGGACACTCGTGCCTGAGCAGGCCGTGCTGGGTCTGTGCATCAGGGCTGGGGGAGAGCCTTTGGTGTCCAGAGATCCTTGACATCAATTTATTCCCATTTAAATATGTTTTCCCTCGATTCAGAACGAACCAAGAGAAGCAAAAATACTAATCAAAACGGAATGCAAATATCCAAGGCTCTCTTCTCTCAGAAATGCCCTATTTTCCCCCCTCCATGGTACTAATGTTTTAGAAATAGAAGGCACCTCTGGAGAGACAGGATAATACCAAATTTTAAAATCTGTAGAAAATGAGTACAGGGGTAGGCGGCACTATTAGTGCTACTAAAAATAAGCTTTGGGAAGCTGCAATAAATGGAAAAACCAGAAGAGTCATTCCTTTTTTAAACTGTATTGAAAAGCCTGCATGTTCGGGAGCCATTTTCTCCAGAGATCCCGACAATAATACTTTGGATTCAATAATCATTTCTATAGCGCTCTCTCTTCCATCTTCTCCCCTCCAGCCCCTCCACTCTCCTCCCTCCTTGCCCTGTAATGCAGGCTAAATATTGAGCATATTACCCATTCAAGACAGTGTGGTCCTGCCTACTGAATATTGTGCCAGATGCCACAGCACTGGGGCGATTATGCTCTGCTTGCTGCTTGGTGTACTGAAGATGGGAA
Organism: Desmodus rotundus; assembly: GCF_022682495.2. NCBI lineage: Eukaryota > Metazoa > Chordata > Mammalia > Chiroptera > Phyllostomidae > Desmodus > Desmodus rotundus. The sequence goes on from NC_071393.1 coordinate 90,882,806, forward strand.
TCATTTTCCTTCATTTTTATTTTATTTTTTAACAGAGAGTTCTAGGGTTAATGTAGACAAACACCCCAGTTCTGGAGAGAAAGGATGTCCCCTTGGACTTGAGGATTCTCTCATCTATGTAGCCCCTTGTACGGCCCACTCTGTTTTGCCCTCAGGGGGTAAATTTCCTGTTACCTGGGGGGAGGGGGAGGGGAAGGGTCTACTCATACCACTGACCTCAGGGCAGGTTGAAGCCTTTCCTGAAAAGCCATGTTCACCATCCACAGCTCTACTGGACTAGAAAAATGACTGCGAATATTCAGACACAAGGACACCGGCACCCACTATTCCACCTGCTTTGGGTGCTATTTCAGGTGCCACACTGGACACATCTGCCAGCCTCAGCCACAAAGTCCCAGCTGGGCTGTTCAGGGTGTCCTGAAATTTCTGGGATTTAACAGTGAAACAAAAGAGTATCTCGCCAAGAGCCGAGGCCCGGGTGTTGATGCTTAGGAGGCCAGCTCCTTAGCATTCAGGTGGGCTAGCAGGCCAAGGCAAAATTAGCAGTAAACCCAGGACCACAGTTTCTTCCAGCCTTCCCATCTTTCCTCAAACTTAGTCTTTCTTGCAATATTTAATCCTCACATGCATAAAGAAACGGAGAAAGATGGACTCCCAAAATCTGTAAAAAAGAGAGTCACAGAATATTCAAAGGGGGCATTTGTAAAGCAGCCCCCTGAAGAACAGTCCACTTTTTCCATTTTATAGATGAAGAACTGAGGAACAGAGGCTGAAGGCTGGAAACAGAGCCCCTCTTGGCATGTGTCCGACAGAGTTGGGGGCAGAACCCCGGAGCCCTGGCTGGGGCTTCTGGCTCCTGATTCAGAGCTCTTCCCACCACCAGGGCTCTTGTTGTTTCTGGTTTGATTCATGGAGCCTCTAGAAAGGGAGTGACCTCAGGTGGGACAGGAGTGAAAAGCCAAGCTTCAGAACGCTTCCGTATGTTTTACAAGGTGATCTGGAATACATTATTATTTTTTCCTTTCTTTGTTTCAGTCCAGCCATTTCCGCCTCTTAAAAGCAGCTAAGCCTGCACCATGGAGGGGATGCAGAAATCTACCAATAAAGTAAGCTTGAAAGCCCTTTGCTTCCTGCAGAAAAAAATCTATATGTGCCCTTCAGCCTTATAATTGAGTTGTAAAGGGGAAAAATAAAATTGTTTCCTAGCTGTGTGGAGCCATTCCACCCAACATGCCAATAAAAAGCAAGTGGTGTTTTTGTCCATGGGATGTCCAGGTTCAGAGTCAGATCTATGAAGCTAAACAAGGGCTAGGTTATTACCAGCAAACGATTACACTCTGGGTTGTATTAAATAGAGGGCTATTTGAACTCTTGAGGCTAATTGGAAGGGTTCTGAAATGTCAATGCTGATGTCCCCTGTCCAGATCCCCTGAACCACAGAGGAAATTGACTAACCTTGAATCTTAAAAATGTTGCCTTCAAGTAAGTCCTATGTTTCTCTCAGGAAATGTGAATGTTAATCCTGGGCAGTCCTGTTATGTAGCTACTGGTGCCCTTCTTTGCCATCAAGTAGAGACCTAATAACCATCTACATGATTCTTTTCCTGAAAAGTATTTGGAAGACCAGGTAAATAATACCTTGTTTATAAAAACGCCTTCTTTTATTCAATATCACCTACTCCCTGCAAACAGGTGAACATCACCTATCTTTAAAAGAAACTTGTGTAGCTGGGATAACAGTGCCATTTTAGAGATGAGGGGACTGGGGCTCAGAGTGATTATGTGGCTCATCTAAGTTCACACAGCTAGAGAGCATCAGAAAAGGGACAAACCTAGGCTAGCTAGTTCCACATCCCAGTCTCCCTCCCCGGTACCGCATTGCTTCTATCGTGGTATAGGCAAAAAAAAAAAAAAAAAAAAAAGTGACATTGCAATAACTAATTAAATTCATCCCCAGCCTGCCAGTCATGTCAATATTTAGGAGTCTATGCTCCTCTCCACGGACATAAATCATCTTTATAAGTCTCTGGATGTCTTTATGACTACAGCAAACGCCGGAAGCGCCTGGCGGTGGCTGATTCACTGATGGATAAGGTGAAACGGCCAGACCAGTCTTGCAGCATACCCTCTGCTCCCAAGGCCATGTACAGGGCCAGGTCTGAGAACATCGGACCAACCCAATCTTTCATCATATTCGCTCGGTTGATTTTATTTGAAGACAAAATAGATGGTTGCCTTCCTGTTGTAACTTCCAGGTTCCTAGAGGAAAGCACCTCTTCTTCAATTCTCTTCTATCTCTGCCCTTGAGGCTTGAAATCCCTTGAGTGGGGATTGAAAAACAACCATTCTACAATTAAAGACAGGTTTAAAGTGAAAATATACTAAAGAATCAATTCAGGGCAACAGATTCATTCACTAATGAATAAGTAAAATAATAATCAATTCTCTTCCCACCTTGCATCCTAGGAGCCCTGACTGCATTATTTTGCTTAAGGCAAGGCCTGTGAAACAGTTTCTAGGTTCTAGTGAAATAGCCTGAGGATCTGTTAATAGGTCTGATTAATTTTTTTAAAGCATCCTTATCAAGAAAAAATTTATACCTTAGAATCCACATATTGTAAGTGTTCAACTTACTGATTTTAGTAAATTTATAGTAGTGTAACCATCACAATAACCCATTTTTAGAAACAAGTTCAATTTGAAGAAAGAATACTTTGAAGAGGTAATTCTGCTTGCCTATCGCAACACTTTATCAATATCTCCCTCAATTAGGCCTCACTACCAAAGCAGCCATGCTTTGAAAGATCGGCCTTCTTTTCCTGCCTTCTGCGTGATTGCATGCTGAGATTTGGGGGTGAACTTAGAGCCCAGCCTCCCAGTACTTAGGCTCAAGGAGGCACCCCTGGTGTTGACAGGAAGGTCCACCGTCACTTCCACAGCCTCCACACCCACTACTTGGAAAGTTACAGAGAGCTCTTGGTCACACCTCTAGTTTCCAGAACCAGAAGGACAAACATATGACCAGCCCCTCCACCCCAGCCTCCTACACCCACCTATCCTCGGAAAGCCTGACGGAAATTGGCCAACACTTGGCATTCCACTCTGGTTGCCAAGTCCCCTTATTGTTTTTGTGTACTTCTTGGAGACTGTCAGTACAACTTCCCCCCTGACACCATGTGACAGGCTACACTGCCCTTTATCTCAGGGCACCAAATGACTGCCTCATTCCAGGTCTTTCTGTTTCACTGAGAGTCAAGTGAGAGACAGACAGGAAGCCCTATTTTAAGGCAAATAGTTGAACTTTGCTGGCCTTTGTTAGTAGCAGACATGGGTAATGGGTATGAGCAAATATTTGGTTGAGTGCAGACCCTGCTTGCACTACACACTGTAGAGCTACTGCTCAGGGTCACAGGAACAGTTGTGGAGCTACTCTACCAAAAGGAACCTGCACTGAAGACACGTATGCCTTTAACCATGTTCTCTCTTTTGAGAATCCTCTTTCCTCCTCTCGTCTGCCCTTCTATCTCATAGTTCTCCAAACCCAAATAACTGACCACTCCTTTTTCCCACATCATTCTTTCCTATGGACTTAGGCTGGTGGATCAGGTGTTCTGTTTCCCTTCCATACTGCAAGTCTTGTGGGCAGAGGACCATGTCTTATTCATCCTTGTAACCCTGGAGTCCAACACCACATCTGGCACAAAAGGATGCTCGAGAGATGACCCGCACTCAGTTGACTAGAAAAGGACCCTGAAAACAAAGAGGAGTTCACATGCAGAGAAAATATTTTTTTCTGCTGTGCTAACTCGCCAGACATTACATGGCCAGGGAACAATTTGTGATAATCTGCTGAAGTAAGAAATTGTTTTAACTTCAGAAGCACCAAATGTAAACTGCAATGTTGGGTTGCAAGAGAAAGGGCTGGAGGCTTTGGGCAGGGGGCTTTCCCAAAGCACTTGTCCGCTGAGAAGGCAAGGGGAAGGCAGGCTCCCAGTGAAAGAGAATAACGTTGTAACTCTACATCTGAGCTTTGTGAGGATAAGGCAACCGCTCCTCCTCACAAACATCCACAGTCAAAGCTATATCCACACCAAGAAATACAAAGGTATGACTTCAATTTGTTGTTTAAATAGCCTTCATGATTTTAATTTTGCCTATCATGCCCACAGTCGTATCCAATGCTTAGCACAGTATCCAGAACACAGAAAGCACTTAGTAAATACTTGGGATGTGAATGATTATTTCAAAGTCTGACTGGCTTTTTACCCCATAAAATGTGCATTTTTTTCCTTGTGCTCTAAAAACACAAATGTCCTGGGATGAATTTTACATGGGAACATCTCACTTGTCTAGGAAGCAATTCATGAACATGATTAACAAATGGGAAATACGCAGAATAAACCCATGGGAACCAAGCCCCGGAGTTCCACCATACAGAAAATACATGCAGTTAAGACTCGAAATCTCAGACATCCTCAAGTAATTACTCACCTCCTGAGTGACCCCTGAAATTTCGGAGGATGCTGGGGCTCATGAGTCACCTAGGAGAATGCAGACACCAAGAGGAGGGAAGGGAACTAACATTTCTTTGGCACCTACTCTGAGCCAGGTATTGGTCAAGTAGTCCTGCCTCTCATTTCAGTTCTGATGGTGACGGTGACGACCAGATGGTGATGGCCATCATGAGGACGGGGGATCAGAGATACTACCTGTCACACCCAAGGTTGACCAGTGAAAAAGTGGTCATGCCAGAACTTTAATGCAGGTCTACGTAACTGTAACATGAAACTCTCTCCGCCACCATGAATCTGGACCCTGCTGTTCTTCTGGCTTTTGAGTCCCGCAGAGCAGAGACGAGTCTTATGCATCTCTGAAGCCTGCTCTCCTCAGCGTAGGCCGGAGGAAACACAGATACACGTCTCCTGAGCCGCATTCCAGGTCGCCAGCTAAACAAAAGTGCTCTGACTACAGCCCCACAACAGCCTGAGGGAGGGCACACAGCCGCCAAGTGCTGGTGCTGGAGGAAGTGCTCACGCAGCACCGACTTTCACCGGGAGGAGCACAGACGTCTCCATAGAGATACTTCCTTGCTATCACACAGACCCTTGTGATTCAGCCTTAGCAGCAATGATCCTGGGGCTTGAGGAAGGCCTTCCAGAGCTTTGAAAGGCAGCATTCAAAGTGTCCTCTCTACAGCTACCCCTGCTGCTCCACGCAGATAATGCAGAGCCTCCCAGCTTGGCATCAGACTTCCTTTCTTCAAAGTTCGAGAATGGTTCTGAGTGGCAGGTACGGTCTAATGTAAAGCCTGGAGCAAGCAGCAGGGCAAGGGAGGCTAGTGCTTAGGCAAATAACTCTCACTTCTTGGCCCTTAGTTTCTCCTCTGTAAATTGAAAAGGTCTGACAGATTATTTATAAGCATTGTAGAACTTTGTACAATGATGCAAATACTCTATTTTCTGCACTGCCCAATACATTAATCACTCACTAGACATATGCCTACCACATGCTGGAAATGTGGTTAGTGTGATTAAGGAACTGAATTTTAAATTTTATGTAATTTTAATTAATCTATATTTAAATTTGTTTTTAAGTACATTTTATTGATTATGCTACTATAGATGTTTTAATTTTTCCCCCTTTGCCCTCCTCCTCCGGGTAACCCCTTCCCTCCAGCAATTCCCCCCTTAATTTATGCCCATGGGTCATGCATGTAAGTTCTTTGGCTTCTCCATTTCCTATACTATTCTTGACATCCCTCTGTCTATTCTGTACCTAGGAATTATGCTTCTTAATCCCTGTATCTTTTCCTCCATTTACCCCCTCCCCCCTCCCTGCTGATAACACTCCAAATGATCTCCATAACTATGATTCTGTTCCTGTTCTAGTTGTTTGCTTAGTTTATTTTTGTTTTTTAGATTTAGTTGTTGATAGTTGTGAGCTTGTTGTCATTTTAATGTTCATAGTTTTGATCTTCTTTTTCTTAAATCATTTATCATTAAGATATCATTTATCATTTATCATTTACCCTTTATCATTTCATATAATAAGCCCTTGGTGATGATGAACTCTTTTAATTTGACCTTATCTGGGAAGCACTTTATCTGCCCTTCCATTCTAAATGATAGCTTTGCTGGATAGAGTAATCTAGGTTGTAGGTCCTTGCTTTTCACGACTTTGAATACTTCTTGCCTACAAAGTTTCTTTTGAAAGACCAGTTGATATTCTTATGGGAACTCCTTTGCAGGTAACTCTCTGCTTTTCTCTTGCTGCTTTTCAGATTCTCTCCTTATCTTTAACCTTTGGCATTTTAATTATGATGTATCTTACTGTGGTCCTCTTTGGGTCCAACTTGTTAGGGACTCTCTGTGCTTTATGGACTTGTATGTCAATTTCCTTTGCCATGTTAGGGTATTTTTTTTCATTATTTTTTCAAGTATGTTTTCAATTTCTTTCTCTTTCTCTTCTCCTTCTGGCACCCCTATGATTCAGATATTGGCACATTTGGAGATGTCCCAGAGGTTCCTCAGCCTCTCCTTGTTTTTTTGAATTCTTGTATCTTCTTTCTGTTCTGGTTGAATGTTTCTTTTTTCCTTATGTTTCAAATCATTGATTTGAACCCCAGCTTCTTTCCCTTCCCTGTTGGTTCCCTATGGATTTTTCTTTATTTCACTTATTGTAGCCTTCGTTTTTTCCCTTATGCTTTTGCCGTACTCAGTGAGGTCTTTGAGCATCCTTATCACCAGTATTTTGAACTCTGCATATGATAGGTTGGCTATCTCTATTTTGCTTAGTTCTTTTTCTGGGGTTTTGTTCTGTTCTTTCATTTGGGCTGTATTTCTTTGTCTCCTCAATTTGGCAGCCTCCCTGTGTTTGTTTCTGTGTATTAGGTAGAGCTGCTTTGACTCCTTGTCTTAGCGAAGCTATTAAGTTTTATGGGGCGGAACCTGAGGTATTCACCAGGGCAGGGCAACCCATTTCACAGCTTTGTAGCTCTGAATTTGGGGAAGAGGTTCGAGAAGGGAATTGCTGCTGCCTGGCTACTGGAGGCTTGCTTGGTACTCTCCCCACTTCCAGACACTTCCCCCACTTCTCGTACGCAACTGGTATCCCTCTAGCTGTTGCCCTGGTGTTGGTTCCCAAGCTGGGTGGGTTTGCATATGATCTAGGACTGTGTGGGCCCTTTAAACGGACTCTCCTGAGAGACTGGCAGTTTCTTCCGCTGCCCCAACCCCCACTGGTTTTTACAGACAGAATTTATGAGGCTTTATTTTTCTGGCACTAGAACCCTGGCCTACATGGTCTCGACTGGGGCCAGGATTGCTTGCTCCCCAGGTATCCTTTCCAATTTTTACCCACCACATGCGAATGTGGGACCACCCATTCCACCAGCCACTGCCACCTCCTTGCTGCCACCACACCACACCCTCTCTGCTCTGGCTCCCCATCTCCACCCCTCCTACCTGTCTGGATGAATATGGCTTTTTTAAATCCTTGGTTGTTGGACTTCCATACAGTTTAATTTTATGAAAGTTCTGTTTATTTTTTGTTTTGCGGTTAGTTGTGATCCTTTTTATGGTGGTGCAAGGAGGTTAAGTGTATCTACCTATGCCTCCATCTTGACCGGAAGTCTGTATTTAAATTTAAATAGACATATGAGTCTAGTGGCTCCCAAACTGAACAGAGAAGTGAGGAACCTTAAGCTCTAAAGAAGTGGAGAAAGAAGCAGCCTAAGGTAGGAATAAGAGTTCCCATTTACACAAATGCGGGTTCAAATCCCATTCTGCCACTTATTTAGCTATAGTCAAGCACAAGGTATTTAACGTCTTCATACCTGGGTTTCTTCTTCCATAAAATGGAGATAATAATGGATTCCACACCAATGTGCTGTGAAAATTAAGATAAAAAGCACTGTCCTTGCCAGGTGGCTCAGTTCATTGGAGCTTTGTCTCACAACCAAAAGGTTGTGGGTTCAATTCCCAGTCAGGGCACATAGCTAGGTTGTGGGTTTGATCCCCGGTCTAGGCATATATGGGAGGCAACCAATTGATGCTTCTCTCTTGCACTGTTTCTGTCTCTCCCTTTCCTCCCCCTTCCTCTCTCTCTAAACACAATGAAAAAAATGTCCTTGGGTGAGAGGGGGGAAGAAAGCTCTTACTATGAGGGATCTATATATGAAGGGGTGAGGAAAGTATTTTTCTCTAATCAATCCATCATTTCATTCACCAACAGACCACATCTAAAATTAAGTGGAAGACAAGATTAAAATCCACTAGGTGGGGCACTGGGGGGCGGGTGGAAGGGGAGGGAGGGAAGGAAAGGCAGTTTTGCCTACTTCACATGTTTCCCAGGGCTGTCCCTGTGTGTATATTTGATTGGGTCAAATTACACAAGATCTAGCCAGATATTCAGATTCTCTCAGATGTGTCTGTGTTGTGTAATCCTCCCAGCCTTGTAAAGGAGCAGATCTGACCAGCCAGGCATTTTATAGGAGGCATCATCTCTGAGATTTACAGTTCACAAGAAACAAGGGAAGGCTCCTTGGCATTCTATGACAAATGCACAGTCTGACACCTCAGGATGACACTTTCTGTGCTACTTAGATGGCATCTTCTAGCTAGAATTAAATGGATTCACCCATTAAAGAGAAAGCAGTTGATGAGAAAGTCAGTCCCAAATTCCTTTTGCCCTCAAAGATGCTCACTCTAAATACTTCGCATCTGCCCCATTTTAATAAATAGCTCCCTATCTGTTCAGTCCTTGCCAACATCATTTGAATCACCTAGAGGGAATTTTAAATCCTGGTGCCCAGGCTACACCACATACAACTAAATCAGAAATGCTGAGAGTGGGACCCAGGTATCAGTACTTTTTAAAGTCTCCTGGATGCTTCTAATGTGCAACCACATTTGGGGACCAAGCGTTCACAGGGAGCGATCTGGGTAGGAATCAGGAGTTAACTGCACCAGGAGCCCTGATCTATATCATACACTCAAGGCCTAATCAGATCATGCTGATGTTTCGTTTAGCACACACTGCTTATTGCATCTAGAATATTTCTCAACCAACATCCTCTTTAATAAAGACCAATTTGGGCCATTTCCACATTGTTAGTGTTGACCGGGAAATTCCCTAATGAATTGGTGATAGGAGGGGGTGGTGCTTTAATATCAAGCCTTGAAGAAGTATTAAGCCGGTTTCCAGAGCCCAAAAACCATCAACGAAAGAGCAGCTTCAACAACTTCTGCATACTGCCACCTGGTGGGACCTGGTCCCAACTTTATCCCTGCTCCTCAGCTTTGGGCTACAGCCCCTCCTCCAAACAGATGTAATTTAGGAAAATGTCATGCATTTTCAATCCAATTTACTGGTGCCTTCCACATTGATCAGACTTCTTTCTCCTTTTTCCTCCCATCGGGTTAATATAATTATTGCTTTCACATGGTGAAGCCATTTTATGTAATAGCTTTGTTTGTTGCTATGGTTACAAGTTTAGCCGTACTTTGGAATATAAATCTATCATCCCCGAAAGTAGCTTCCTATTTGTCAAGGTGCAGCCCTGACACACACCAAAAAGCAAGCTGAGTAGTGGCTTTAGTTTTCTGTCTTCAGGGAAGCGGCCTCCTTTGGTCTAATTGTATTTGAAAGTCCTCTGCTTGTAGACACTCCTTAGAAATTGCTGGGTGCTGTCCCACTGTCTTCCCCCTGGGATTTTCCAGCCTGTGTGAGGCACCCACAAGGCCCATCAGAAGTGCTCAGGGACTAAGTCAGAAAAATTGGCTGTGGGGCAGCTCTGGTTGCCAGGCCAGGGCCCTCCTGTTGAAAAACTGGAGTTGTTATGTGTCTGTTTACTCTTGGCTGATTTATGTCCCGGCTAAAGGCAAGGGCAGAGAACATAATCTCGCAGGAGTTAAATTTCTTTGGGTATAATCCCTTCCGCTCACATATCTGAAGCATCGCCCCTCATTTCCTGATGGGACTGAATTATAATTTCCCTTTAGAAAATGGCAAAAGTTCAGAGCTGGATGCAATCTGCCGTCCTCAACAGACAAAGCATGACAGTGTCTCTGCTCTGACAGGGCTTCACACCCAATTGAATCAGACCTGGCCCTTGGAGAACAGAGGTTCTGTGACCTTTGAAGTTGGCCTTTCCTCTCGTGCCTGGTTGAGGGTAACAGCTGACCCAGGGGAGGGGTGAGTGTGTACCTCACCTTCCATGTGCATAATCCCAGCTAATCCTCATGACAACCAGCAGGTGTGTGGCATCACTTCCCTTTTGCAGAGGAGGAAATGGCCAGAGGAATTAAGCGCTGTCCCAAAGTCACACCACCAGTCAATCTGTGGACTCATCATCTTTGGTCTCCAAGTTCTGCTTTCATTCTAGGCATTCTTGCTGGAAACTCAACAGAAGCTCACTCCTGAGATTCAACAGGAGAAGGAACAGGCACTCTCGATGTCTTCACCGAGGCCTCAATGAAACCAAACTGAACAAACTCCAGCCATGTCTTTAGGAGAAAGTCATGGGTTTGGTAGCCCTTTGGTGAATTTCCAATGGCTACTAATTAACTAGCCATGTCATTTAAGCTCATTATCACAGAGCAGGAACACACTTATTTATACCACTCACATGGCAGGGTAATTTGCAGTTATATAATTTCATGATAATTACAGTGGAATTGCCAAGTAGATACTAGGCACTTTGGAGGTACATGTTCATCAACAACTGGCTACCTTGAAATTACTCATTTATGATGTGATTAGTTGTGGCCTTCTAATAAAGGTTGTTATGTAAGGAACTTTACCTTTTCACTTCCAATTGACAGAAAAAGCAGGAACCTTGGAGATACCAGGAATATTTTTTTAAACATTTTTTTTTTCTGACAGGATAGGATGCAGTTGTGCAGGTTTGTTCTGTTTCTGGGCATGTCTGGATGAGCTTTATTTATTTATTTAGCAAAGGGTGCAAGCGCTAAGCTGTGCCAGGCTAGTCTCCACAACTGTAGAGCCGGGGCACCAGTGCAAATGACCAACTTGAGAACAGATTGAGGGAGGTCAGAGAAACTGCACTTGGACTAAAGGGCACAGGAGTCAGGAGGTTGAATGATTTCTTGCTTGCCTGCTGTGTGGGGACCAGGAAAATATATGTTGTAGTAAGGAGGCCAGAAAAAGAGAAGATGGTAGATTCTGTTTACTAGGGGTACTATGAAAAAGCATGCAGGTCATATAACTTACACTGGGCATGTACCACCCTGGGAAAACAACACTGGTCCCAAGCCTGGTTTTCTTGGCAGAAGTGTTTTCCTTGTCCCTTCTTCTTCAACCCCTCAAGCTATGCTCTGAGGTTGTTCTTGCTATTTATTTCACTGGCTATCACCGGGCACACAATGGGATGGGTTCTCACCCTCCAGGAGCTCGGGGCTTGGTGCACATAGAATCAGAGAATCATTGGCTCTTAGAGCTGCAAGGGAGCCCTCACTTAACAGAGGGAACACCCAGGCCCCAGTATGGGTGCATGTGTGGTCCAAAGTCACACAGCATACAAATGGCAGAGCCAGGTCTGGAACGCCCATCCGTCACCTGCAAGTGGTTTTCCATACTGCAACTCCTTCATGACGGAGGAGTTGTTGATGCTTCAAATTGAGACTAGGCTAATTTAAATAATGGCCTTATGGGGAGTGCCTCTGCATCCATCAGAAAAGCTACTCTGGGATAATTTTTATCTTTGCCTTTTTAAATAACCTTATACAAATGCCTTTAAGTGGTCAAGAGCAGGCAGACATTTGTTCCTCTTGGCCTGAAATGTCTCCTATTATGAGACAATGAGAACTCTGCAGTCTGCAATGACTCCCCTTTCCCTCCCCGGCTGCTGGGAGGCTGAGAGCTACATTTAGTGCTTATTTGCTCAAATTTTCCCCAGGCAGAAGTTTTCATTATAATTTTCTTTCCCTCTCATTCATTTGATACCTGCTTTTGCATTAGGTAAATTGTGTGAATCTTTTTTGTAGCTGCATTTTTATTATAAAATTTCCAGATGGAGGTGGGGTATCAACAATCAGTAAGTAAAAATAAATAAACAATAAATAAACAATAATCTTATACCTAGGGGTTCAACCATGTAGGAAATAACATCTGACAGAATTGACAGACCAGTTGGGAAGGACCCCACACCCTCCTGTGCCACCTACAAAGTGCCAAGGTGGGGAAGGCTCTGTTTTAGTGAGAAGGAACAGTAGGCAGAAGAGGCCAATTCCTTTATCAGCCCCACACCAGCTGCAGAAGCACCATCTCACCCCACTAACCATTATATCCAGAAGAGTCAGAGGAAGAACCAAAGACTTCTGGAGTTGTGTGAATTGGTGAGAGAACTATAGTAACTTGGAACACATTTGATGAAAAGCAAAGGAAAGCAACTGCCATTTTCTGACGGCAGCAATGTGTCTGGTGCTGTGTGTGATGTCTCTCTGTCTCTCTGTCTCTGTCTGTCTCTGTCTCTCTCTCCCTCTCTCTATATATAGATATATAGATAGATAGATAGATATTTCATATATATAATCTTTCTTGTTAACCTTTTTCTAATTTTCTCTAAAATTGATTTTGTCATCTTTATTGTTACAGATAGGAAGCAGAAGTTTGGAATTAAGTAATATTTTTCAAGGTCAAATAGTAAGAAGACATGGGATTTGAATCCATTCTCATTTGTATCTAAAGCCCATATTTTTTTTTCTTCCATATCATCCACACCCTCAGTCCGTCACTGTCACCTGGCCATCTCTTTTAGGTCTCCCTTAGGCCAAGGTTACCAAGCTTTATCAGCACCCCCACTGAACTCCTGGGAAGAACAGGTTGGGGGGTACAGGTATGAAGGATGAGGATGACCCACCTAACCAGCTGCAGAAGACAATTCCCTGGGGTTCATAGTTAATCACAAGCTATTATGGAAGCTACTTTTCATCCTTCAAAATGAAATTGTAATGATACCATTGTTATAATATTGACAAATCTTCAAGTGCACTAAATGTCATGATGGGTTTTATTAAATTTTTATTTTATGAGTTTTCTTTGTTGATGGATTACGTGACAGCATTCATATTTCTCTGTTATATGATTGTTGGTGTCCTGGAGTGACATGCTGTTAAATTAAATCATAGGTACGGGGCACTTCAGAGTGTTTTTCCTGCACTAAACTTATTTCAGGAACATTCATGATGCACTGAAGGTCTGGCCTGGGATGTGGGGTTCATCAGCACTGGGCAGGAATACTCCAGGCTCAAATTCCAATCTTGGTTCTTCCTCTGAGCCCTCTGGGACCCTACGTTATTCACCAGTCTTACAGAACTAATCCCATAAAGCAGTTAATTTCTTAGCCCATTTCAAGAGAAATGGGTGCTAGAAAGGGGAAAACTGGAGCTCTTGACTTACATACACCCTGTGCCCCTGTCATTTCACCCGAGAATACATCCAACAGACACCCATGCTTAGGTCCACTGAAGGACGTGTATCAGAATGTTCACAGATCCACTAGTCATAATAATGCAGAAACACCCCTAATCCCATCAGTAACAGAATGGACTAACTATGGCATATTTCCACCATGGAATATATAGCAGTGAAGACGAAAGACCTGTCAGAGGCATCAACACGGATGAATTTCACACATATAATGTTAGGGGCAAAAAGCCATCTATAAAAGATTGAGTCTGTTTATATGGAGTTCAAAATATATGCAACTCTTACCTAGAGTGCTAGAAGTCAAGGTGGGGGTTACCTCTGAGGAGGCATTGTGACTGGCAAGGTCATGAGGTGGCTTTGAGGATGTTGGCCCTATTCCATTTTTTGATGTGGGTCTAGGTTATTTGATGCAGTCACATAAAAATTCATTGAGTTGTACAAATATGATTTGTGCACATTTCTGTATATGTGTTATACTTCAATCAAAAGTTAAAGAAGAAGATCAGGGTTCAATTCCCAAGTCTGCCACTCACTCTGTGACTTCCAGGATTCACTTTATGCCATAGCTTCTTCACCTGATAAATCAGCGTAATACAAACCCACTTACAGGGATGTTGTGAGAATACAGTAAGAGGCTGCATGTCAAACAGCCAGCCCTGAACCTGACACATGGTAGCTGCTCGATATATAGTCGTTCATTATTTCAATGCTTTAAATATGGAAATTATTGAATACACACTGAATGAAAGAGAAGAGCATAGTCAACCCCCATGCGCCCGTCAATCAGCTTCAATAATTGTCGACCAACCTATGGCCAGCCTTGTTTGGTCTAAATCTGTCTCCTCAACCACTAAAAAAGGGTATATTTTAAAGGTACATATTTTTATCTATCTATTGGCTTGCATCTCTAAGAAATAACTGCTTTTAAATACATAATCATAATTTCATTATCATTAAATACTACTATTGCTACCTATCAAGTTTCCCGATCACCTTTCAAATGCCTTTTTTATATGTGGTTCACTTAAATCAAGACCCAAACAAGGTATACTGTTGCGTATTATTTCATTCTTAATTCACTTAGTCTCTCAACAGAGGACAAGGGCAATGGGCAGAGAGGTTGTCTATGACCCTACCCACCAATGACAGAGTCCTCTGTGCAGAAGGAAGAGGAAGGCTGTCGTGAAGCCTCCAGACAACACCTAGAGTTCCCATCTACAGCACTCTCCTGAGTTCTTTAGAACCATGGATGGCTGCTGTCGCTGTCAAACTAGAGCTAACACAATAAAGGACAGACCCTTCCTTTATCACAAGACTCTATACAAATGGGAGAGCAGCTACTACTGTCACACAATATACAGAAGAAATCCCGTACAGGACATCTCCTGGAAGCCTGGCAAGGTGTTGTCAACTGTTCAGATGAAACAAGCGTTTTGAGCTCCTCACATGAACACGCTGCCCAAATCAAGGTGAAAATTGCATTTTGCATCTTTTCCCTCTGCTCTTTTGTTTTCCTCCTAGTGTTATCTTGCACCCTGGCCAATTTCTGAGTCTGAGTAAAGGCAGGATCACGAGCCCAACAGTGTTTGACCTTCTGCTGATTCCTTAAAAAGTATATTGTCTCCCAGACTGTGGAGGCATCTCACTACATTTTATCAAATAACCAGGTAATGTTTCTGTCTCCTCCAACTAGATATGAATGCCAAGGGAAGGGCCCTCATTTTATTCATCTGTGGATTCCCCATCCCAGCACTGTGCCTGGCACACAGTAGGCCTGAAACAAACACGTGTGGGATGAGTTAGTGAACGACAGTGAGCGGAGCCTGTGGGAAAAGCAGTGGACTGGGGGTTGGAGATGTTCAGGTTGGCCTCTGACGACTGGTGTGACCTGGGACAAGCCACTACCTTCTGTGGGCTTCCAGCAATTTCTAGGGTCTTTTCCAACTTTTAGGAAAGAGTCCCCAATTCTACAATGCACTTACTTTACTTATTTCTCTCCTGTGTTGATCCACCTAGAAATTTACAGGTAGCCGAAGTTCTGTCAGAGGCCTCTCAGAATACCTCCTGGCAATGCACCTTTGTCTGCAGGTTGCCTTATACACCCTGCACCTCTTGTGTCCCCACCACAAACCCCAGCAACCTCACACAGAATGGCCAGACGGAACCCTCCCATCTAACTCACCCAATGGTATGCTGCACGCTAGACGTGTTTCAAGTCAGTCACCCTGGAAGCTGCAGTGAGAAGGCACCAAGCAGGCCTCTCTTCCTCTTAGTCCCTGTCTGATGCTGCCATGAACAGAGTTGGATGACTGACCATTGGTAGGTTTGGGAAAGGGCCACTGTGTTTTGACAGGTACAGGTAGGGTCAGCTCACTAAAAACTTACCAAGTGGTAAAATTCACCTTGGCACTTGCTCTTCTCTTCCCTGCCATCCTTTTCATACTCCCTGTGTACTATCCCATTCTAGAAAAAAGCTCTGGCTCTTAGCTTGTCAACAGCTCATCTCTTGAAGGCTCATGAGTTCTCTGAGGCTTAAGTTATAACCCATACAGGCACTGAGAGAATGGAAGGAAGGCATGAGTTACAGTTATTCCATCCTTTCTTACTCATTGCAATTAAGGAAGCAACTGGGATAGTTGCCTAATTTTTAAAAAGTTATCTTATTGCATACCACTGCCATTAGTATATGCTCATACTACAAAAACATAAAAATACAGATTGGAATAAAGAGAAAACTAAAGTCACCACACTTTATAGGCCTTTTAAATGTTAGAGACTAGGTTTTTTCATATATGTATAGTGAGTATATTATGTGTCCATAATCATACTTCTACTCATCATGTCTTATGAATTCTATTTTTAATGGAATACACATTTTCCCTCCCTTCCCTTTTCTCCCCTTTCCAATCTAATTCTAATGAACTAGAATGCATGAGGTTTTTAATATGGTTGCATTTTTTTAAATCCTCACCCAGGGATATGTGTATTGATTTTAGAGAGGAAGGGGAGAAGGGAGAGAGAGAGAGAGAATAAAACATCAATAAGTTGCCTCCTGAATACACCCCAACTGGGGATCAAACCTAGGTATGTGCCCTGACCGGGAATTGAACTCACAACCTTTTGGTATACAGTACAATGCTCCAACCAACTGAGCCACCAGGCTGAGGTGATATATGGTTGAATTTGTAATTTACTGAAGTGGGGAGATGTATTTTGAGAGGGAATTTTTAATAATAGAAAGCTTCCAAGACACAAAGGAATTAATGTTTTGTGGTAAGAACAAATGGTTAAGGCAAAGCGTCTTTCCTGACCCACCTTCAAATCTCTAGGCAGAGAGTCCTCTTTCCCTGCTGGCCCTCTCAGCTGGCCATTCACGTGACTGGTCAATGTACAAACCCAGGGGCTGAAAAAGGCAGGTCTGGGAAAACATTGGAACTTGAAGTCATAAAAATGGTTTCAAATCCCAACTCTGTCTCTTGCTAGCTCTTGGGCAAGTCACTTAACCTTTCCATTTTCAGATTTCTCATTAATTAGCAAAACACGAATACACAGTAAAATTAATTAGTAAGACAGTAATACACAGGGTGGCATAGGGAAGTAACTAGCTAATGTAGTAAAAGTATTTTGTAAGTATTCAAAAGTAATCTAACAATTCAGAAAGCTCCTCCACGCCACACCTTGGCAGGTGGATTCTAGCTGCAGCTGTATTGTAGAATGCTCTCTCAATAGCGTTTTTTGAAAGTTGTCAGTTTTTTAGTACTGGAACATCTCCCAGCCCAGAATTTGTTGTGTTCAGACTATCAATCCTCTCTAGACAGGATCGACCTCCAAAGGAGCATTTTAAATGCTCCCACATCCACACCTAACGGGGATGGCTGGACATGCAAAGCCAGCCTGGAGATGCTGAGTTACTCGCATTTGTGAGGGTCCACCCCTGGAATCCCACCGTATTAATAGCACAGTGTCTATCTGTGTGGCCCAGTCAAAGACTATGGCCCTGCAGGACTGGCTGTCCTCAAAGGGGAGTCAAGGCCATCCCCAGAGAGGCCCACATGGAGCTTGGGCCCAAGCACTCCACAACTCAGGCTGGCCATCATGGGTGGAGCACGATGCTTCTCTGGGTCTCAGTTTCCTCAACAGGAACGAAGGGGATTGGTGCGGATAAGTGTCGCGATTCCTTCTTGCTCCAAATGCATGAATCTGTAAGTTCTTATTCATTTATGTGTGTCTGCTCCGTGCCCAGCACAGTGCTTGCCATAACATACATTCTCAGTAATATACCTGAATGGACACACACGGAATAAGTGGTTGGGAACTCTGTGCTTGCCATGAAGAGGAAACACAGGTTGGGGAATTCTACTCTAGCTCATCACATGGTGTCAGGCAATGGTCAAAACTACTGGAGTCCGACCCGGCCTGCATGGTCTGTCATGCACAGAGCCACGCCCAAAGGCGGCTGGATGAAGAACATTGGCTGTAACTGCCCTTGAATGGCTAGGACCAAAGGCTGCCATACTGGGAACCAGAAAACATTGCACTGGGGCCCGGAGAAGGTAGTATTTCAGACAGGCAGGCAGCTATGCTTTTGGTATCTTTCCACATCTGCATTCCTTGTACTTCTCATACTTAGTGACACGCCACTATCCAAAAGCCAAATGTCCCAAGATCCAGGGTTAGTCATCCGGAGAAGAACCTGGAAAGCACCCTATCTGGTCTGGCCCAGGGACTCTACACTACAGCTTCCGTGAGCCTTTGGCAATGTCTCACACCTCCATGGGGCCTACGAAGTCAGCAGTGCTCAGGGAGTATGGAGTCGCTGGGCAGACCAGAGGCTTCTCCCTGTCTCTGGCCTGCCCTATTCCCAACCCTTGGAACACTGGCTTTCCAATAAAATAAAACATTAAATCACATTTTAAATACGTGGGTAAATCTTTCCAGAGAGCCTGTTTGGCAATATGTAGCAGACTTTAAAACTTGCAGACACTGTGCCCTAGCCCTTTGCTCTCTTCACCTTCCTCACAGCCATGTCTTTGTCTAGGACTCATATTTTCTCTTGCTTGGCTGATTGTAATAGTCATCTAGCAGGTTTTTCCTCCCCTAGTCTCCTCCATGCTAAAACTCACTCCACCCTGGCACCAAAAGATCTTCTTGAACACTGGTCTGACCATGTCCTTCCTCTGAATAAACCTCCAAATGTTCCTCATTGCCTCCAGGACAAAGAGCAGGCTCCTCTGCATTTCCCATGGGCTTCTTCCAGGTCTGGCCTGTTCCAGCTTCACCCTCCACTCTGTGCCTCCCACCTTCTAAGTCCAACCAGACTGAACTACATGCAACCACTCAGTCAACAGACGTGCATATTTATGCTTTTACATATATTCTTTGCCTTCTGTAGTAATCTACAAAACTTCAAGCCTTCCTTCAAAACCCAACTTAGGTATCTTGGAGGCCTTCCCTGAGCCCCCAGCACAGTTCTGCTCCCTCCCGTGTGCTCCCGCAGACTAGAGGGAACAGCTCTATGGCAGCACTCAATAATCGTGGAGAGCATCTACCTTCCCACCAGAGTGTGCTTTCCTTGTTTAGTTTTTTCTCATTCATCTTTGAACACAGATTCTAACACAAAGATGAGAATAGACACTTTATAAGATTTTGGGAAATAGGACAATGGGTAAGTGGATGACTGTATGAATGAATGAAACTATGCTGCCATTCCCTTTATTCAGAACTTCTTTCCACAGAATGGAACCTTCTGGAAGGCAAGAGCAACAGGGAGAACACTTGCAACTTTAAAAGAGAGCCTTTTACAACTTATGGACCACAGTGGCACTCTGGAGAAACAATCTTACACACACAACAGCTAGAAATGCTTCATGTTCCTTACTGTCACGTACAGGAGAGTTTATTACAAGGGAATCTCCTATAAGTACTTGACTTAAGGTGTAAATGAATCCTTAAGTACTGCTAACCAGCTCTTGAAAACACAAACAGAATTCTAGACTGAAAAGTAGTGGAAACCAACAACAAAACCATATGCACCCAGTATGCCTGCCTTCTACTTGGAACCTAATACATAGCAGGACCTCAGAAAATATTATCTACCAAATGGATAAATTAATTAATACCAGGAGTGAGGGTGTTAAACCAATACAATGGGCAGTGAAGAGCGAATTGTTGTTTTCTTAGACCTTTTAGAACTGAAAAAGACTCTGAGATCATCCAGTCTGACACTCTCACTTCACAAGGTGGGAATCTGAAGCTCAGGGAGATCACTGACTTCCCCAAAGTCACACGGCAAGTGCATGAACAAGCTAGGACTGTGCTGGGGTCCCCTGATGGTCTCCACTGTGCTGTGCTGACTTTCCGAGCAAGCCCAAAGCAAACGTGGTGATCTCACCCGCAGCTCCAGGCACAGCCTTCGCTGGAAGAAGCCAGGCAGCAGCACAGGCTGCGAGTGCGGTACACAGCTAATCATCCCTAGAGAGGTTCACCTGAGCTGCCAAAGAGTTTTGTTTTTTTTTTTTTTTAACAAATCTTGAATTCTTTGGTGAAGACTGTCTCAAGCCAAGGAGCAGGCACACTAGTGTGCTCCCTCCCCCATCCTCTTCTTTGTTCTTCTCTTTGAGCTGGGTCCACTGGAAGAGCATTGTAAGGTGCCCCTGCTGGGTCTACAAGGACCCTTTTTGGTTCAATTAATGAGCCATAAATAACCCAATGAAGGTGTCAACAAAGAGGGTAATTTATCATACCTTGTCAGGACAGCCAGCCTTGTGAGGCAAACGCTCATTCACCGTCTGGTGCAACATGTTAAGATTTATTCCTGGCCAGGTCCTTCCTCCTCCAGGCCCCCCTCCCCCAAACCAAAATTTATCTTCCACAGGAATCCTCACAGGTGTGCTGCTTTGACAAATAAGCTATGAAGTCTGGTATTCATCACTGGCTGGTCTTTGTTGGGATGAAGGGAGCAGGAAATAAATTTATTTCAGAGGGAAGGTACTTGTGATTCCAACATGCTAAAGGGGAACAGCGAGTTTACTTCCATCTTCCTGGTTCTACAAGAGGAGAGGGGGCAGATAATGCCAGGACAGCCTCTTTTTCATTATTTACTACTTGGTGGAAGAACAGCCAGTACTTTACTGAGATGGCACCTTTAGTTGCCAGTCTGGAAGCTCCCATCACAACTCTTGGATATGCTGGGCTAGAAACCTTACACTGGAGTGGCAAGTGCTATAAGACATCTCAGATGCTCAGAATTGCTGTACCAGGAGGTTTTCCAGCCTTGCTATTCAACTTCTGGCACCCCTTGGAGTGCTGATGCTGAAATGTGACAGCCACCTGGGGGTGCTTGTTAAAATACAGATTTCCAGCTTTTCCCCACCCCCTAAAGATTCAGATTCAGATGGAGGAACCAGGAATTTGTATTTTGACAAGCTCTTCTTTCTCCTTGCCTTTGAATAATTCAGATGCACATGACCTATAGCACACAGTTTGGATCAAGAAAAGCCACTTGGTGGACCTGGCTGGGTGGCTCAGTTGGTCAGAATGTTGTCCTGACATGCCAAGGTTGCAGGTTTGATCTCCAGTTAGGGCACATACGAGAATCGACCAATGAATGCATAAATGAGTGAAACAACAAATTGATGTCTCTGTCTCTTTCTCTCCCTCCACCTTCCTCTCTCTCTAAAAAAAATCAATTAAAAAAAATGCCACTTGGTGTCTCCAGTGCCATTCATTTGAACGTTCTGTGAAGATGGACATATTCTATATTAGTGCTGACACTACAGCCAACAGTCAATCACTCATGGCTATCGAAACATGGCTAGTGTGAGACAGGAGCTGAATTTCTTCATTTTATTTAACTTTATTTTTTTGAAATTTAAATCGTCACACATGGTCAGTAGCTACCATGTTAGACAGCACAGCTCTAAGCCATCACTTGCTTATCTGAATGCTGGAGAGCATGTACAGACTGGAAAAGTCAATGTGCACCGGAGACCTGATCCACCAGTCTCCTCCCACTCCCCCTTATTTTGCCAGCTAATAAGTACTGTAAGCCCCTGGGGTGTGCCCTGTTCAGTCACTTGTGGGCAGGAGGCAGGAGAATATGCATATCCTCCTGCTTCCATTCCCAAGGTCTATGCATGTGAGGAGACAGAGAGATGCAACTTCATTAGCACCTTCTCTGGGGCTATGAAGGATTGGTTTGGGAGTAAGATATAGTCCTGGCCCCTTAGGGCTAGGTCCCTTTCTTCCTCGCACAGGGAGAGAAGATAAATACACAAGTGACCCAGCGCCAGATGGCACAGCGTCATAAACGCTGTAAGAGAACCCCGGGATGCACCAGTAAACACCTACAGAAGGGAGAGGCCAGGAGTCTAGGCTCCCCTAGCCAAGGCTGTGAGCACTGCTAGACATGAGACATTTCTTCCCTACTTTGGGATTCATGAGACAGCCTAATGGTTTATTGTGCCCAACGTACAGAGAACTGAGCCTTCTAAGTCCCTTCCTTGAAGTGTCCAAGGTAGATTCCCCACTCTCTGTCGTGATGAGATGGGACCCACTTCCATGGTCACACGTGCATGTGTGACTGTCAGCATCTGCTCCCGGCTAGCCTATAGAGACCGAAATCCATGAGGAGCCATGAGGGCCCATTTGCCTGGGAGTCCCAGGGCCCAGTCCAGTGCCGGACCCTGGCAGAGCACAACCAGTCTGGACTAAAATGAGACAGCCTCACACTGGCCCGGGTGAAGCCCTGACGACGTGCTTACGGCTGAGACTCAGATAAGCAAGTTGCCCTGAAAAGCAGAAGTGGTCTGTTCCCTGATCTAAAGGATATGGATGTTTCCCTTCTATAGTGTTCCAAGAGGGACTCACCCCATGCATATATACTTTAAAGGGTAGGGGGAAAGCCATATGGAAGTGTGATTGGTCAAGGATTGGAGGAGGAAACTCCCCTTCCGTGAAAAAATCCTCCTGGAAAAGTGAAGGATGTGTCTGACTGCGGCCGTAGTAAGGTTCCAGGCCTACACGTGGGGCCAGGTAGCCTGCAGGAGGTCTGAGGTCTTGGGAGGTGGGCTACTCCTGACCAGAGGCTCGGAGCCCCCATTCCAGAGGGGAAGGGCACAGGCTCTGACTGGACCCCTTGCCACCACTGGACATCCCTCCCTGCCCAAGTGCTTTTCTAACTCACTCCCCTGGCTCCCAGGGAAGCAGAACCCAGCTCACAGCTGCAGGGGAAGAAGAGAGAGGCCTGGCTCCAGATGCCAGAAGTCTTGCTCTGCCAATTTCCCAGGTTCCTGGAGTCTTTCAAGTCCCAACATTCGATTATCCTTTCTTTTCATCAAGGGGCCTTATTTTGCCTCCAGAAAACAAGCACTGGTATCAAAAGGAGTGTGTTTCATGCCAAGACATAATGCTCCCAAGCATCTTTCATGGAGCCAAAAGTGCCTCTCCCTGCACAGGGAGGTAGTCTGACAGGAGAAGTCCTTACAGGTTACAAGCCACTGTGAGTTCCTCCTAACCAAATGGAAGGGAGGGAGAAGAAGGGATTTGGAATAGCAAAAATCTCAGCCTTCTGCCTTATGATAGTAATAGCTGAGATCCAAAAGAGTTGGCAGAGTTCTCCAGCTATATATTCATTCGATCAACATTAGCTCAATGTTTGGGAGCCATGTGAAGTTACTGCTTTAGCTTGGCACTCAGCTTAATATCAACTAAACACTGGAAATTAGGGTCTGGAATTTACCAATGAAACCTCTTCTAATTCTAAATTTTTAAAGCAACCTCTAGAAAAATATTAAATTAAGAGATGTTTCAAAAAAAATTCAACAGTAGGGAATAGAGAAGCAACTTGTATTTGGAATACCATAGCAGCACCAATTTTTTTGAATTCACCCTGAAAAACAAACTACAGTATCTCTCTGAGTGGAAAGATTTCATGGGGTTTGAAATTTCAAAGATTACTATGAGGAAATCTCAGAGACCCAAGAAGGCAAAGTTGCTTGAGAGGCAGCAGATAAAGATGCAATAAATGGAGGTACCATGAGCAGAGTTGGTTTAAGTCTATTCCCACCAGGATCCTGGGGTAAGTGTTTGCAGGGGAAGGCAGGTTATTGTAAACTCTGGGACATTCTGGACATTCTCAAAGGAATCATCAATTCATTCAATCACAGCTGTTCATCAATAGTTGTGGAAACTGAGGCCTCCTTAAACAACTAGCAGGTAAGTAAAAAAGTTTCATCTGTTTATCTGTCAGTGCCAAGTGCCAAGTTTCTCTATGGAGAGCAGGAAATGATTTCCATGCAACAGCTTGAGATGTGCAATGGTGCGTTTGCCTGAAGCCATGGCACGGTGAGTGTGATTTCCTTCAGATCTTGCATACTACCAACCATCGGCAGGGTGGGTAGGGAAGCCTCCCAGGAAACCACAGCTCCTGCAAATGACTCAGTAGGTGGTTCCAACTCTTCTGAGTCAGAACCAAACCCAAGACCCAGCCTGTGCCAACACTCTGTGGCACTGTTAAGATGCTCTGGGCTTGGCTGGCCTAGGATACTGAGGACCTCTGGTGTTCATCTTTAAGGGAGAAATGCTCTTTCTGACAGACCAAGGAGTACGGGCCAGAAAAGCAGCTGACATCACTCAGTGGCTCTCTGTCTTGCCTCCCAAGCCCTGGAGGGTTTTGATTGCTTTCTGCATCAGGTGACCTTAAAGTTAAAAGCTCACTCCTTCTTCTCACCAGGAGTTTTTGAGTTGCCTCCCACAGCGGTGAAGTTGTGGACATAGAAGAAGCTCTAGCTTTGATTCTGCTGCTTCCTAGGGCTAGGGTCCCAAGGAAGACTTTATCAGAAGCCTGGACTCCTCCCCACTCCAATCCTAATTTTAGCCCTTTCATCCTCCAGTGCCATGATCATCATACCACTCTCCTACCCTAGATTCTCCCCGGGCTTTCCTGCCTACAGCATCACATCCAAACTCCTTAGCCTGGTATTCAAATCCCATTCTATCTCTCAGGACTCGTCTTCCTGTATCACTCTACTTGTACGTTCTGGGCAGGCTTAACTGCTCAATCTTACCTAGAGCATGTGTTCTACTTCCCACCTTCCAGGTTTTTCCAGGTCCCTTTACTTGAGATGCCTTCTCTCTGCCTCCTGAAATTACGTCTACCCTTAAAGGCCCAGATCAAATGCTACCACCTCCTCTATCCAGCTTCCCCAGATCATCTCTTAGGAAGTTCCTTTGGTCTCTCACACTACACTTTGCTGGTATCTTCCCGTTGACACACAGCACCCTGTTCTGAACTGCCAGCATTTGCATGAATGACTTATGTGTCCTTAAGGATGGCATATTCCTTAATGAAGAGTGGGAGGTGAGGGGAATGTCTTATTCTTGCTTTATTTCCCATCATACCAGTTTATACAAGTTTGTACTAAGGAACTAAATGAATGAATTCCAAAAAATCTAATGGGTGTTCTAAAATTATCTACAGCTGCGGAATTTCATTCCAGAGGTGGCTACACATCAGTAATAAAAACCAGCCTGGCCACAAGCTTTTCATATGGGAAAGGAGAGAAGCATCGGTACAATCCATTCTGTTGGCCACGCAATATCTCTGGGTGTGTGCACAGACTCCTACGAACCAGATGCAGCATCTGCTCTAAAAGGGACCAGAGCTCCTGGCCTCCCTCATTTCTCAATGTGATGAGAGGTGCACGGCAGTCTTACAGCCAACAGTCTTTCTGGTAAAGAAACACCTACTTAGCATAGCACCACTTCAACTTACACCACATGCATCAACAGGGGTGAGCCACAGTGCCCTCTTGGCAGCAAGCCAGGAGGAGGCTTGAGGTTTGGTGCCCTCCTTCCCTGTGCCTCCCCACTGCCACCCGCTGTGCTCAACAGGTGGCCTTGATCTGAGTTAATGAGGATTCTCCTTCTGTGAGACCAGCTAACCAAGGAGACTGCTCCCTGGCCTTGGCCTGCCTCATGTGTGAAGAACCTCCCCAAAGCTGTGTACCTGCCCCATGCTGGCCCAGTGGCACCCAAAGGGGGAAGGAGGGAGAGTTTCTAAAGCTCTCCTTCCTGCTTCTCACTTTCCCTCAAGAGACTAGACCAGCAAGCATCAAGAGTCACCCGGAGGGTTTGTTAAAACCCAGATTGCTGGGCCCATACTTCAGTCTCTAATTCAGCAGCTCTGGGACAGGACCCAAGAATGTACATTTCTAACAAGCTCCTAGGTGGCGCTGATACTATGGTCTGGGGACCCCACTTTGAGAACCACTGCTCTAGGCTACCCTGAGAAAGGCAAATGACAGCCATCAGAGGTTGGACTGGAGTTCCAGGCTCTGCCCTCTTAGATCTTTCCCCTACTCTGCCAGAGAAATCACCTTAAGGAAGCATCCATGTGCCTGGGCCATTGGCTCCACTGCCTTCTCCTTGCCTAGAAAGTAAAACTTGAGCTTGGTAGCCAAGCTCAAAGGGACTAAGCCCTAACTATGTGCCAGGTACTGCTCTAAACCTTTTACACATATTAACTCATTTAATCTACATAATTCTCTGCAGGAGGTGTTATTATTATCCCCACTTTGGAAATAACGATTCTCAGAGTGAGCCCTCAGAAAATACTTTCTGAATGAAAGGAATAAAGGACCTCATAAGCATTTACACCATGCACTACAGAAGCCTGTTTTCATGCCAGGGGATGCCATCAAAAAGTGAAGAATTGGCTTGCCCACCAGTTATTTGTTCCTGCCCTGCACCAAATAATCCGTTTGCCTGCAATTGGCTGGATATTCTGGCTCTGTGTAGACATCTCCTCACTGGGAGGAAAGCCAGAGTTAATCCCTCACAAAGGGTTGTTTAATAATAACCAGAAACTGGAGAAGAGCAGAAAGGAACACAGTGATCCCATACACTCTGAGGAAAATGGACTGTCGGGCTCATGGTATTCACCCTGCCAACAAGCGCCCCTGGTGTGGCCTCAGGTTTCTTAATTTTTATTATAAAAATAGAACATGAATATGTCTCTCCTGATTATCACCACCAAATGCACCGGCAAAACATCTACGGATGCATATTGCTCTAATGCAGCACTAACGCTCACGCTGGAGCGGAAAACCAGGTCATCTTTGAAAGTCTGGAAATGGACAGCCCTCTCCGTCTATTACTTATTTATGTTTCCCGCCTTTTGCTTAACCAGCCTTGAGGCCCAAACAGAGAAAACACACCACACATAAAGCTACCAGTACACATAAATAAAACATCAGACTCAAACTGGTAGCTTCAGCTTTCATTGCTTTGGGGTGGGGAGTGGACTTCACCAAGATGCTGCACAAATGATCAGCAAAATGTGGCCCTTTGAGACTGAGGCAGGCAGGTCAGTCCTAAGATTCGTGCTCTTCTTAGAAGATACTTAGCTTTGCCCTGTCTAGAGAGTATCTTTCTTTGTTGTGCATGGAACACAGCGACTGTGGAGTGAGTTTGAACTGAAATCTCTCTGAGTTGGGTAAACTGAGACTGATGTTGAATCCATCACCAGCTGAAGTTTCTGGGTCACCTCCAAGGGGTTTCCCACATGGTCTGCCCTGCAATTAACCACCCTCAGAGCTCACCATGGTAATAACAGCAATGGGGAAGTCCATGCATGGGGGAAGTCCTCAGAGTCACCACGCAGAGTTCCAGCAGAAAGACAACCATGCCAGAATCAAGCCTTTTTGATGCCCCTGTGGTATCTACAGCCCACGGGGGAACCATTGTGGGTGCAGGAAAGAGCCATCTCTGGGAGCAATGTCACTTGCCTCACCCCTTACAGTTTTCTTTCTAGCTGATCCCAACAGGCCTCTCTTAGCTGGAACAATCCAGGTTAATCTCACCCAGTTCTCAGCTTAGCCTGGTGCTTGGCAACCTGTGGAGTGGCTCGGCTGGAGAGATCTAGTGTAATTAGCAGCAGACAAACGCCCGGATGGAAAAGCAGAGCTGTCCTTACACACCTGTCAGGCCCTCAAACTCTGTAGCTACAGAAGGAAGAACGCTGGCCTCACTGTCCTCGTCACTGCCGCTACCATCTAGTATGTCAGACACAGATCGCAGCTGCTCTATTCATCCCTGAGAGCAGAGTGGAGGGGTCAATACAGAACACTGCGACCCGGCAATAGGCACCGACCTTGGCCATGTGGCAACAATGGTCAAGAAACAAACCGTTGTCCTCTATGCATCGGCTTTCTCTTGTGCAGAGAATTAAACGACTCCTAGTTGGTTATAAAAATGACAGTTTATACTGATGAAATGTGTAAGACAGGCATTTTGATGGGGCAAGGGAAGACGGTAGAAATCTCCAGATGCCAAGAACTCTGTTTCTGGATGCACTCAAGTAAAACCACTTCAACAGATATAAAGCTCTGTGTTGAATACTACATTACAAGATAGGAATAGTATTAGAGCTTATGTTGTATGAAGGGAGGGTTATATGTCTTGTATTTTCATCTAATGATAATTGCAAGCATTTACTTAACATATGCCAGGTGCTGTATGTAGTGCTTTATCTTGAATGAGAACAACAACAACAACAAAATGAAGCACACAGCTGGCAAGTGACAAAGCTGGGATTAGAACCCAGGAAGTCAAGCCAGAATTCAGACTGGCCCCCTCCAATACACAGCCTCTCTCAGAAGGACTCAGAAGAATGCAGGGCCTAGCACAAGCCCTCTATAAGTGCTTCTAGATAGTCAACGCTGAGCTTGAACATGGTATTTGCCCCAAAATATTTTCCTTCTGAGTGATTATTATTGCTTACTTCATAAGGTTTTCATCTTGGTGAGAAAAGACTCACCCTCATCCAGCTGGAAAGCCAAGTTCTTCCAAGCTTGAGAAAATTGTGCCTCATTAAACCCAAAAGATACCAAGCAGCATGGGAAAAGCTTGTCACAGATTTCCTAAAACTGGGTGTGACTGTTTGGTTGAAAAACATCGATAATTCTTTCTTCTGCACATTGGGGCAGAAAATGCATCACTAGTCCTTAAAGTCCAGTCTCGCTGGTGATTCCTCCAATTCCCTGAACTGCAACTTGGGTCTTCATTACACAAGAGAGTCTGGTGCCGCCACATGCAGAAAGGTGCACCCAAGAGACTTCTCGGCCAGACAGTTTTGAACTACAACATCTGGGTTTAAGTCTCAGCTCTAACCTATTTGCACGACCTTGAGCAAATCGCCAAACCACTCTGACCATCAGTAAAGTGGAGGTGACATCTGTAACAATATGATATAAACCCACATATGTCTGAGGCTTACAATTAGGATCAATGAAAATACCACATGGGAAAACATCTAGGAGTATAAATAACAAAGGCAGCAATGATGAATAACATTTCTGGGTTGCTTATGTGCCAGAAATCCCATTAAGCAGATGCTAACATCTTCACTGCTGGTGAGGAAGAGAAAGGGGAGGCTCAGAGGAGAGAACTGGCAGAAGCAGGCTTTGAACCCGGGTTTTCCTAGCGCATGCTTTAGTTGACATCAGCCCTAAGAGGGTGAAAGAAAATTGGTTCTTGGCGGCAAAAAAAAAATCTTACTCTTTGATATAAATCACAGCTAGACATATAGCACATGAAAAACAATAGTGTGTTTGTGGTACTAAAATTTCACAGGGAGGGTAATTAGGGAGAAAACAGTATCTAAAAAGGCTCCTAAGAAGGCAATAATGAAAAATTTGAGAGCTACTGGTCAACCTTCACTACATCGCCCCATTTCCCATAGTTAATAAAGATTATGACTGTCATGCCAGGAGGCTCCTACGATGCACAGCCACGTGCTGTGTCCAAACACAGAGGAAGCGGTGGCATGTCGGTTACCGTATGAATGTTCTAGCTCGGAGGTCATGTGCAAGAATTGAAACACCTTGACGTTTAAATTCCAAAGAGTAAAACTTCTGCCAGTCCATATAGAAAGTTAAGGCATCACTAATGCTATCCCTTATGATACATACCGAGATCAGTTTACACTAACTAGAAGAGGAAACACTCACCCTGACATTTTTAATAAAATATTGGTCAAACTAAAAATGATAATTGAGTGTATTTAGAGCATTATTACAGTGCTGCCTAGATTTGCCAATGGGGACACAAGTTGCTCCTTTTTTCCTGGCTATTGGAAAAACTAAAGATTTAGGGGTAAATTCCAACCAATATCCACAGATTAAAAGAAAACAAACTGGCCCAGCCCCTGCTTCTAAAGCGAACCCAGCCCACTCAAGCAGCGTGCTTCCAGACACACGCACAAGTGCAGTGGCCAGCAGTGGGTTGATCAATTTGACCCACGCCAGCCTGCAATGGTGTGCTTCCCTCTCCTCGCTCTCTGCGACTTCTTGCCCAGGCACTCCAGCTTCCGATGCCCCCTCAGCTGCCTACCCTCCCTTCCCACTTTGCCCTGAGTGCTCTCTCCCGGACCTCTTGGCATTCCACTCTTGGATTCATTCATTTCATTGTATTCAACAAACAGTTGTCCTGCTCTCACAATGAACCAGGCCCTGCCTTTTAACAGGGTGGCCCTGCCTGGCCAGTCTGAGAGGCCCAGACATCTGCACTAGCCTTACCGAAAGTCTCCACTGGATGTGCGGGGCAGGAGAGGAGGGACTTGCAGTCATCAGAGATTTCAGTTTGTACAAATTGCCTTTGAGGCGCGCTTCTGACTGAAGCACGGCAGGGACCCACGTGCTCACTTGTAACGCTGGGCCAGGCTGGTCCTGAGGTAGCTGCGATAATCAATCCAGTTGCCATAGCGGCCGTAAGTGTTCATTTACCACTATGTGACCTGGAGCAATAATATATTATGCCTTTCGCCAGTGGGAGCCGTGCCAGCTGCAGCACGGGGCGGCCGTGTCGGCCATCAGTCACCACTCTCCTTCACAACCTTTTGTTCCCCGCTCATTACGGTGAATTATAACAGGGGGACAGCACATTTTTCAGGAGAGTCTCTCCTGTTACGTCTAAGTGCTAACTCATCCCAGGTTGTTCAAAATTGGCTGCACTAGCGTGGATAGTATCGCCTACCAGCTTCCCTCTTCTCCCTCCCTGAGTACTTAGAATGAGCGAAAAAAAACAAAGTGTGTGCACTTTTCTACAAAACAAGATAAAAACCCACTCAACTCGGTTTACTGTAAATACTGGATACTGCGTGTTGTGGCACTCTGTCATGCCCCCGAAGGTTTGTCGGGACGGTAAATGACATTATAGCACACTACACAGGCCATCACGTTGGCTTTGGGTCTTAACATTGCTACTTCGAGATGAGCAGAGGTCACTTCCAAAGTCACAGATGGAAAGATCAGGGGCCAACATCTCCACTCCATCAGGATTTTTAAAAAATGTTTCACTGTAATGGTGATGACTAACAATCTAAGACCATAACAATTAAAGCCTGGGCCAAGATACTAGGTGACTAAAAGAAATCAAGGATGAAACTGTTGGCTAAGATGATTCCGAATAGCCCCAAATGGAAGCAACCCAAGTGGCCGTCAACTGGGGAATGGTAAACAAATTGTATTTCCTGTATCCTGTATACAATGTGCTATTTCTGCAGTTAAATGAAACAAAGTATTCATACATGCAACAACATGGATGAATCTCAAAAACGTTATGCAAGAGAAAGAAGTTGAACATAAAAAACTATGTACTGGATTATCTCATTCATATAAAATTCTATGAAAAAACAAAACAAAAATATAGTGACAGAAAGCAGATACGTGGTTGCCAGAAGCCAGAGGTGGGAAGAGAGAAGTGAGAGCAAATAGACCCAAGGGAGGTTTTTAAGGTGAGGAGACTGTTCTATATATTGATTTTTGTGGTGATTATATGACCATACACAATTACCAAAGTTCATCAACTTGTATACTTAAAATTGTTGATGAAACCTTGATAAAAATGGAAGCATAACAAAAAATAAAAAACAAAAAGCAAAAGTTGTTGACTAAGGGAAATCACCACTATCTTCCTCCTACGGGACAGACGGAAGCCCCTCTCACAAGGCAGCAATGGTACTGTACAGGAAAATGACTTACACTCACTAAGTAAAAGTGAACAAGCCAACCCTGTGAGCCTGAAGTAACAGAGGCCAAGTACTTCATACTCCCTGTGGTGTGGTGCTAAGCTCCATATACCACCACGGGGATGGAAAAGTGCTGTCAGTTCCAGTTCACCTTCTGGACAACTGAAGCCAGGTCTACAAGAGGCTGAAATGATAGAGTGAATAATTCACCAGCAGTACAATCTCAAGTGAGTGGTTTCACCTCCTGGACCTCAGTGTCTTGTCTTTGACAGTGAAGGAGTTGGATGTGATGGCTGTTGGAGCTCTTCAATGGCACAACTGTGCCATTCTTTGCTCTCTCAAGTCCTTCAATGACTTGACATGATTTCATTTAGCTTTTAGGCTTCCTTCTAACCCCACCCCAGCTAAGTATGGCTAGTCTCAGTGTCAGTGTTTTAGACAATGGGATGAAGGACCCTAAGACACCTGGAAGGAAGACTACCAGTGCTATAGGCAACAGTGGACCTCAACGATGAGACCCCCCCATGGCTCACTTCCCGACCCGGACACAGTAGCCAGTTTCTATTATGTTCTCACCCAGAGGTGGTCTTGGAAGATCTCCAGGCACTTACCTGCTTTATTTTTTGTTCCTTGGTGAGTCCTTACTTTGTAGCCCAAGAAAACTTAGATCTCAAGACAAGGAATTTTTTAAATCTCACTTTTTTACACAGTAGTGAGTCCTTCAGTCATCACATCATCATCTGTAACCCAAGATGCCCCTCTCATCACTGATCTATCTTTTTCATCTCGTCAAAGATCCTGGAGGTAAGGAAGGGCTTTAAATATTTGCTCTTGAAAAGAAAAGACATGAGAACCTGATTCTTGAGTGGTGATCAGCACTGCAGTTATTACCAAGAAAATGTTTTTCAAAAGCAGAGCTTTTGCAAAGTTAACTATTGATCTTTGCATCATCTACCAGTCCAGTGAGAAGGCAAATCTATGCAAAAACCTGCAAAGTCTTCAAGCAAACCCTAAAAGAATGAATGAAAACTTAATCCATAATATCTTGGAAAGATTCCTGTTAATTTTCTGAAAGTATTTTTTTTCCACCTGATGGATTTGGCTAAAAACTAAAACACCAGCAAAAGCCACAGCTAATCATTAAATAACTATTTATAAAGCCCTTAATAATGATTAGGCAATCTGTACATGACAGATCTTTCGAACCTGACAACTGAATGTGGGAAACTGAGTCATTGTAAGTTCATGTCACAAGTTCAAGGCCATCCAACTTATAAGCAGCAGAGCTGGGACATACACCCACACCCAACCAAATCCAATGTTCTCTGCTCTACAACTTATTTTCAAATTCAAGGACCAGGCTTCTGTTTACATTTCCATTCACAGGGCTCATTGTGTGTGTTAAGTAAGATGCCCTGCAATTATTTGTCCATGGATGAAAAGGTGTGTGTTTAGGTTCCTCATGTCTTGCCTTTTACTTCACATTAGCAGTATAGCCTTAGGCACATATTCATTGTGAGCAGTGACCTGTAATCAGTTCATAAGATTAGTGCTTCAAAGAATGTTCCTATTACTGATGATGTTAGAAGGCTTGCTGAGTGCATGTTACCTGCATAACAAGCACATTAGTTTTCTATTTAACCCAGCTCTCCCTATCTTCCTTCAAAAACGCTCCCCATCTTTCATGGTTAGGTTTATGTGCAAAAGTGATAATAGAGACATACCCTGGGAAGAGAGTGGGAAGGTCAGAGGTAATTCAGCATAACCAGAGAGAAAAAGATGCAAAGACCCACAATTCCAAGACTGGCCCTTGCTGCCCTTACACATAATGGAACAAACAAGGTTAATAATATTGTCAAGCCCACAAAGCCCTGTTACAGTTGAGAGAGCAGCTCACTGAAGGTCAAGTTTATTAGGTTCTCTTTTCTACCTTTGTAGAATGGTTGAATAACAACTTCCCACTGTTAGCATGCACACTCTTTTGTAATTGCTTCACCCAAATCAAGAAAACTGGAGAAAGGGCACCTGTACCCATCTTCACTGTCCTCACTGTCCAAGCCAAGCCCAAGCAGCTACGCAAAGCAGATTCTTATTTTGAGACTGGTCCATTCAACTAGAGGTTTGCGAAAGAGGTGACTTTGCTGTGAGGTGGTAGGGAAACCCAGACTGCCAAGGTCTGTAGGACATTTTAGGAGTGGACTGCCAGGTTTAGAGTTTAATTTTTCACATTTTGAATTAGCTGAAGAATGTCACTTCTGATTCTACTCCATCTTGTTCTGGCTCTTGTAGTCACTCTTCTGAGGTGACCTTGTTCTTTGCTGTAATCAAGGTCATACTTAAAATAAAATGTTATTTCTTGATCAGGGTTCTGAGGTGATTATGTTTTCAGTGTGAGGGTTCAGCCACTGTTTCAGAGGACTGGACTAATGAGGGTAAGTCTGAGGGTCTCAGCCCAGCAAAAGGCTGCCTCAGTCCCACTCTCCAAGTATAACATCTTTAACCATGGCTGACGCTCTCGGGGACTGGGCCAGAGGGACAGTAACGTGAAGATAAGTACATCACTCCTACTCACTAAACAAACCATAAAACAGGCCGTTGCTACAGTCAGTTGGCTGACCCTTGCTGTGAAGGGAAACCACACACACACACACACACACACACACACACACACACACTCTCTCTCTCTCTCTCTCTCTCTCTCTCTCTCTCTCTCTCTCTCTCTCTCAAACAAGGTCATCCAGCTGTCAGAGAAACTCTATGAAGTGAAGAATTACAACACGGGCTAAACATGAGAAGTGGCAGGGGAGCTTTAAAAATTCCTGAGTCCCAGCCTGCCCCATTCCCATTTCCCATTTCCCATGAATAATGATTAGTATTATTTAAAAGCCCCCAGAAGATTCTCATGTACAATGGGGGATACAGCCCCCTGCCCCAGACCGCTGGCCTCAGTGAGGGCAACCCTAGGGACTGGGCACAAACCTCTTTAATGGACATAGTTGTAGGTAGAAAACACCAAACCTATGCATGGCCCAGAATTCCTGCATGCCACCTCCTGTATTCTCAGAGGGCAGGAAACCACTTCCAATGATTGTCCCTGAAGAAGGCTAGAAATATGTTAGCAAAAAGAGTAACACTTAAAACTGCATGCCAGACCCCATGGCCAAGGATGCTGCATGCCCAGCGTGGTCTGAATTCCCACCGACAGTGGCCTGGACTTAGCAACAGGCAGAGTACACAGATACGTCAGAGTTTCCACAGGGTCCACAGCTTGGAGATATAACAGATGCTCGAGATGAGCAAAATGAAAAAAATGAGACAACAGCAAAAGCAAACAGCTTACTTGGTTTTAGAATGGAAAAGCCAGGACCTGGTTGACTTAAGGAAGGTCAACAGCTAAATATACCCAGCAAGTCTAGTAATGTGGGGCTGCAGTAGAGAGACAACCTATAAAATATCACTTTTCTCCCAACACTCTCTCTGAAATCCAAACTCGTGATCATGTAAACCACATATGTCATGGGGAGGGGGGGAAGAGAGACTCCCATCTCTCTTTTTTAAGGGCAATACAGGGGTGGGCAAAAGTAGGTTTGCAGTTGTGAGTACGCAAAACACAGTTTATTCCTGCATCATTATTAATTAATTAATTAATTATTATTATTATCAACCTAATTTTACCCACCCCTGTATGTATTCCAAGGTTCCCATTGGAAGAAGCAAGGCATTGCAGGGCTGACGTCTCTGGGGACCAAGCGGAGCACTGGCCTCTTGCATGCAGGTGGGTGGTGCCAACTGGCCAGCATGTGGGGCTGGCTCACACCCAGGAGACAGTGCCTCGTCTGCGCTCCTGTCAGGGGGAATGTTGTTATATTGTGGCTGCTGCAGATGAGAAGGTGAGGGAAAGGATGAGAATCTTCAGGCTACAGCTGCCAGGAACAGGAACAGAGCTCGTTAGAAGAAAGGTTTCTCACTGTTTGAGGAGAAAAACACCTTCTCCAAATTCCTTCCATTGAATCCACCCACCTCACCCCCCACAACATGCACAGAAAGATGTTCCACCAAGAAGTGTTATTAGGTATAAATGAGTGCAGTCAATACTAAATTTGGGAAAAGGGGAAATAATTGGTTCAGGCAAGGGGCATGTATTTGGCAAATGAAGGCGACTCACTTGGTGTATGTACTTGTCTATTACAGTGCATGTGGCAGGACCTGATATCATGAGATCACCTCTCTTTGTGGGGAAGCCAGGAATCTACAGTCACCTAATCAGCCCGAAGAGCCAGAGGCAAACCAGGCTACCAACCCTATATTCAATCCATGAGAAAAACTGGGTCTGCTTCCTGCCCTTTTTACCCAGGCCATGGCGGTCATGAGTTCTCCCAGCCACTGGACTCCCCGAAGAGTCAGGAGTGTAGCAGGATCCACACCTTGAGTGCAGGTTGGGCTCACCCTAGAGTTCAGGTGGGTCTGGAGGAGAGGCGACACTCAGGGTAGGTTACATGCAGGTGGGGTCAGGAGCCTCTGGGAAGACGATGCATTCCAATGGGAGATACACATTCAAAGTACAACTTTTGGCATCAAAGAGAATGAGCCAGGACCAGAGGGAGTGTGATTCTGAGTGGAGCGCAGTGTTCCTCACCCCAACTGTCCTGTGCCTCATGAGAGAACAGCTGCAATTGCACGGATGAGTCAAAACAAAATGAAACAAAAAAGAACAATTTCCCCTAAAACATGAGTTGCACCTCATGAGCACAAGGACATCACGGCTGCTTTGTGGCCTGCAGCCTCGGCGGTGGGAGCCAGTACCTAAGTGAGGGCAGTGGTGGGAGCTGCAGTGGTGATGGCACCTTGACCGGGCAGGGCACGGGGTCTCAGTGCATTGGGGCGGCTGCCTGGGGGCATCAGAAGTTCATCACTGCTATGAATAGGCAGCAGTACCGCCATCCCAGGGCCACCCATGAGAATCTCTGGTGGTGACAGTTTCCTTGAATGTCATGTCCAAGCTGCTGTTTTCAGCATCAGCAGCGTCAGAAGATGTCACCACTGAGAGCCACAGGGAGTGTGAAGGCAGCCAAGACAACCAGGTCACCTGAGATATGGCCCGAGGCTCCCAGATTACTTAAAAGATATTTGGGAAGGGAAAGGATTACCATTTTTTCAGAGTGAATGGTAACAAAACTATTTGGAGACCCTATTTTTTATTCCAGGCATATATGGCCCAAGAAACACAAGTCACAGGTGTTAAAGAAGAAAAATAAAACCGAACAGGAAAATTTTTCTGCTTTTTCCTGCAATGCAAATGCACAACACCATCCATTTACAAGAAACAAAATCCATTTTTTCTTTCCACTCCAAAATGCCAACATTTACAAATGAGTTATAGGAGTCACTTCTGGAAGGCAAAATAACTCTCCATGGTTCATTTCCTCAGTCACTCAACAAATAGTGGCTAAAAATAGATGAAGTTCCCAGCTAGTGCTCACCTCTATTGGTGATAAATACAACCACCACCACCAAACAATATTTAATTTATGCCAGTCATTTTTACGTCAGCAGCCTCCTTTAATCCTCGTGACTGCACTGTGACAAGCACTGTTTGTTCCTACCTCCGAGATGGGAAAACTGAGGCTTAGAAAAGTTAAGTGGCTTGACCACGATGATACACATATTAAGGGGCAGAAGCAGGTCACACACTTGAATTTTCCAATTCTAGCTCCAGAGCCTTTTCATCGCCCACACTTTTCCCTCACGGGGCGTACTAACAATGGGTCTGACTCCCTGCTGCAAGGACGCATGCACCCCAAACCCAGTGAACGATCTGAAACTAGCATTGGCTGACGTGCAGTCCTGGTTCCAAAGGATGGATGACAACGAGACACCGTAATTCAGGCAGCAGGAGATCAGGGAAGGTGGGGGGTGTCAGAGCTGTTGTAGAGAAGGGGACAGGGGAGGGTTTGAATGGGCAAATCGAAAACAGGGTGAGTGGAAGTATCCCTGAGGAGTGAACGAGGGGAAGAACCAGGAACTGTCTTTCTAAGCGGAACCAGAGGGGTGGAATGCAGCATGATGGCGGTGTCGGGGCTCCCCTTCTCCTGCAAACATCCCTGAAGCACCAGGGGATGGAGCACACCCAGCGGTACCCACATCCCCAAGTCAGGCTGCCTCCCTCAAGAAGCTCACAGGCTGCTGTGGTGAGAGTGCTGGATCCTACACGATTCCCAGACAGACAACTGTCACCTCCTACCCACACTGACAACACTGCAAGCTGCCAGTCCAACCTTTGCTCGGCTCCGCCAGTTAGGCTGTTCATCAGCATTGCCTCACAGACGTAAAACCTCTCAATATAGAACTAAGCGGGGAAAAGCCCAGCATGTAACTATAAATTACCCAAATACCAGCGCCCAGCATTACTACACCCAGGAGAACGTCTCACAGCCCTGGAATCCACGCTGGAGCAGCACTGAGGCCACAAGGTGGCAATGTGGAGACCTTGCCCCCTTCTGCTCTAAGGCTGGCGGCCTCATCTGAACTTGGACGAGAAGCCCCATGGCAGGATGCCAGGGACGGACTGTGGGGATGCTTTCTAACTTTCTTGTCACCTGGTGTCGTGTTCCAGTTGCCATAGACGTCGTGGCGGGGTGACACCGTCCCACAAATCTTTAGCACTGCATTTTTTCACTCGGCAGCTCCCTCCATCTTTATCTGCACTAGGTTTATAAGTGAAATCAACTGATAAAGCTTCCATCTCATGCCATCTGTTATGTATCACAAACACTGGTTTTGCAAAAGGGGTGAGAGGGATCCTCTAAGACAATGGAAACTTTCAGAATAGTTTCAAGCTCTGTAAGCTAGGAGCTAAGCCTCACCTTAGCATCTGGACATACTCAGAGGGGAACTGTCCATACCTGGAAGAGCGGGACTCCAAACCTCCTAATGCATGGAAAAGCTTTGGTTCTGTGGAGGTACCTTGGGGAGGGGAGTCCTGAACTGCTCCCCAGTGGATCTGGTATTCACCACACATTGACCTATATGGAGTTTCCAGTGGATTTAACAAACATGAAAGCAGCCTGCTGCCAAAAACTTCAAGGGGGAAACCCTATTCAACCTGTTCTTGAACTCCATCTGTGAGTCCCCAAACAGAACGATTTCCCCTGAATCCCTCAGACACTTCATGAGTGGTCCTCAGCTCTCATGCATTCTGAGCTACATGGTGAGCTAGCTCCTTGAGGCGGGGACTTGTTTCATTTCTCTTTGCAGCCATCTAGTAATGCGTAGGTTTTAACTCAGTCGGTAGCTGTTGAGCAAAATCAGGCATTTTTCTCCAGTTACCTCTTGCATTGACTTCTATTTATGTGGGTTATATATCTCTTTAAAGGTGATTACATGTATTTAACTTACATGTATTATTTCAGAGAGCTAAAACTTCAGATCAAGGGCTATGAGCATTATTAAACAATACAGGTAACATTCAGCACATGTCAGTTACATTGTAGGTGCTCAGTACATGCTAGAGGCTGTTCTGTTATTACACATAAGTGTAACCAGACATTAACTGTGTGCCTTTAAAATTCCTGGTCCTAACTGTCATGCAATATTTTCAAAAACAATGCTCAATATTCTTGGAAATTCAACATAAAACAAGAACTCACATTTATATATACTGTGTGAAAGATTGTACAAATTTTTTTTTTTTTTACAGAGTTTCAACTGCTGCATTTCGCTGGTGAGGAAATGGAGGCTCAGCCAGCCTACCTGTCTCACTCAAGGCCACAGCCAGGAAGGGGCCGAAGGAGGAGTCAGACCCAACCAAGAATCCTGACTTCTTGTCCTGACAGCCCCAGGGCCTCCTAGTTCTTCCCTGCAGCATTCCAACATGTCATTACTTTATCCGTTTTGCATATTCCACTGAGAAAAGGACAGTTTACATACATGTGCTCTTTAAAGGGGCCAGATGACGTCCGAGACTGCAATAATGGTAGGCAAAGCTTTGAAGCAGGACAGCGTTCTACTG
This sequence comes from Desmodus rotundus, assembly GCF_022682495.2. Taxonomy (NCBI): domain Eukaryota; kingdom Metazoa; phylum Chordata; class Mammalia; order Chiroptera; family Phyllostomidae; genus Desmodus; species Desmodus rotundus. Next base: position 90,922,291 of record NC_071393.1, read on the forward strand.
AAAACAGAAAATCACGAACAACGTTGTAATTGCTGTCGCAATTTTAAACAAGATTGCTTTACCTGGTTTTGTTTACTTCCTTGTTAGATAATTTCCCCAGCAGGTTTGTAACAAAAACAAGCAGGGAAAGTAGATTCTCTTGCTAGAAATGTAACAGCATTATGTTCAGTGATGAATAGAAGTATTTCCCTTATTTTCATCCTGCCTTGCCCACAGTATGAACTGGGGAAACACGTGTCCAATCAAATTATTATTACAATAGCTTGTTGCTTTTTTTCCACTGAGCAATAATAATGTCACTTGTATAATGCTTTACAGCTTACAAAGCACATTCTTCAGGTACACCCTTTTATTTCTCACAGCAATTCCAATAGGCAGATACTAATTTCTTTATTTTACAAATCAGGAAGCAAAAGCCCAGGTAAGTTAGATAATTTGCCCAAGGTCAAACTTGCCTACCAGGAGTTAGCCTGTTCAGAAACAATGACAATTTAGGAGAAAACTGGTCTTTCAGGGGAGGAAGTATGACAGAATGGCTGAAAGTAGGGGCTTTGAACTCAAACTGCCTCTACTGTGGCAGCAGATTCAAATCCTGCCTCCGCTGAGAACTAGCTCTGTGACCAAGCACAAGGTACACGCATTCTGTGCCTCCGTTTCCTCCTGCGTGAAATGAAAATAACCGTGGGAGCTACCTCAGAGTACGTTAGTTAGGGTGACTAGTGAAAAGTGCTCGGTATTTACTGAGCGCCCATCTAAGGGACTCAGTGAATGGCAACATCTATGGTTATTATGACTCCTTCTTTCCCTGGAAAAGTACCTTGTCAGGTCCCGTTATCCCTTTGATTATCAAATACTATAAATACAGAAGAAGCTGTGAGTGAGCAGCATAAGTCCCTGGCTCAAACACCAGAAGTCCTGGGCGTGAGTCCTGGTTTCGCCTTTTATCAGTTACGAGATCATGAGCAAGTTGCCGACAGCAACTTTCCGACAGCCCATTTCTGCCTCTATAAAGTGGGATGATAATTCTAGTCCTATCAGCCTTGCAGTGTTGCTGTTTGGATTAAATCAAGTGAGATCCAAAAGGAAAGTACAACCTAATCTATAAGGTGCGATGCAAGTTCATTCGTTAATTCATCATCCATTCATCAACTGCTGGCAGCTTGCCTGCCAAGTGCCAGGCACTGTACTAAACAGTGGCAATTCAAACATGAGTCAGGATAGTGGGGGAGACAGACATACAAAATGATAAATGACTATATTATGATATGAATTCAAGTAAGGTATTATTACAATGTGCCTATTACCAAAATAGACACCATGGGGGCTGCAAGAGCACTTTAAAAATGTGAATGCACCCTACAATCCTGTTGGAGAGAAAAGACTAACATCCTTTCAACACCCACCTGTAGGAACTTTGCCAGGAAAGGCAGGTGAGGACTCCAATGTACCTGTCATCTTTCTTCAGCATGGAAGAACTAGTAAATACAAGAGACCTTTTAGCTACAGTTCCAACAGTTCTGTGACACCATGCCACTCCTCAGCTCTTCCCACCAATGCAGTGGGGGCACCCAGTGTCCCGGGGTTTGCCGTAGTTCCTTTAGGTAGGCACTTACTAAAGACCTGCTGTATGCCAGTCACTGTGCACGAAAAACAAGATGGAAAGGATACTTCGCTCAGCTCCTGAGGGGGCTGCAGCTCAGTGGGGCTGCTGGACTCACAAGTCAATTATTCCAGAATAAGGCGCTCATGGTTGAGATTTGGGAAGCGAAGGGCTCAAGATTAAAATGGAGAAAGTCCCCTTAAGCCCACCTGGAGAGCAGAGAGGGCTTCCAGGAGGAGGGGACACTTAATCTTAGTCTTCAAGGGTAAGAGTTAATTAGTTAGATGGGGTGAAAAAAAAGAGGGTACTATCACAGAAAAGGGAAAAGCACAAACAAAAGGTAGAAACTATTCTTAAAGAGCTAACCACATATCCTAGTAAACTGCTACATTTTCCTCTCAAATGTAAATACTTGGTCTCAAAATATAATCACGTTGTGTCAACTACTTTTCATGTGTTTTTAAAATATGGAGCTCTATAAGCATAGCTAATATTCACAATTATCTGTGAAGTGTGTTTGATGTCAGAGTTGCCTTTAATTTTCCTGAACCAGAATACCTCGAGAAGGGAATAATTAGTGATCTGCTTTGATTCAATGTCTCCTTTGAAATAGTTCATCTACTTTATTTCTCCAATTAGATAAATAAATTATTCAGAAACCTGATGATGGGATCATGCAAATCTAAACTCAGCCAGAATGTTGGTGGTCAAGGTTCATATCTCATTATAGAAGATGTTTCATATAAATATTTATTTTCCTAAAGTGGTGACGGCAGAGATTTTAAACAAAGGATGTTCGTACTGTATTAAACATCAGGCTCAAGTCACCTGAGCCCTCGCGTGTTTGGAGAATCAAATCCCATTTCACCCTGACCCTGATAGGCTGCTGCCCTGGAGAGCCACTTTGGATTTAGTGGGTAATGGGGTTCACTGCCTCTTTATCAAAACATACACTGCCTAAAATGTTACTGTGCTCTAATTGCCTTCAATAGAGGTGGGGAAAGAGGAAAGTGGGACTTTATAATATCCCACACAATATAGATTCTGACCCAGCGAACAGCTACTTATTAATTGCCTAGTGTATGCCAGAGGTGAAACAGATGCTCATTCAATCATACCTCATCACACCCAGTCTTCCCCACCTCACCGGACGAAACTGAAGCACAGAGGGACCAGAAGCCTTATCCCAGGTCAGGTAATTAGAACTTAGTAGTGGTTGCTGTGAGAAGTAAATGAGACCAAACCTACGTTAAATGCCTAGATGGTGACTAACAGCTAAACGAGAATGGCAGCCATAGTTGTCATTAAGAAAATCAAACTCAGTGAATGCCTACAAAATGTATGACGTGGAAAATATGCTATGTGAGGAGAAGGTTTCTGGTTGTCGGTCAGGACAGGATGGGAGCCTAGACGTCTGCTCCGCGGGTTTGCACAGTAACCTGGCTCAGGCAGCTCCTTAGGTGGCCGGCGGGAACAGAGAGAGCCGCGGTCCCTTACCCCTCTGGGCCAGCAAAGCAGAGTATCAAAACTCTTCAGACGCTGACAAAGTCTGCAAATTGGCACCCCCATTTAGTTACCTGCTGATAGATCCTCAATGATGCATTCCAAGGCTAATTATGGGCAAGATTTTGGAAACTCAAAAACCAGGATTACCAGCCTGCATAAAACAGCCATCCCGACTGAGCACTTTTGTGCAGAAGGACTAGAAATTCAGTGCCCTTTTCCTTCCCTTTACGTCTTTTGGACAAAGGACTGTATTGTTTGCCTCTGTGTGACAGACAGGTGACAAACAGAAACGTGGACCGAAAGAGGTCAGGGAAAATATCTGTTAAGACATCGTTTCCCTGAACCATTCAGACAACTGCAGGTAAAGTGTGCAGCTTAGCCTGCCTGATGTGAATTCTGGAGCTCGGAACAGATGCTCAGCAAACCTGGACTTGAGTCCTAGTTCAAGCCAAACTTGACAATGCCTTTGTTCTAATTTCCTTGTTTATAAACTAAAGTATTAGACAAATGCTGGGATATTTTACCAGGAGCCTTAACATGAAAGGATTCTTTACAAAAATAAAAAAGCCATGAATGGGGCTAATGTTTACATCTGCTTTTTGGAAAGTCACAATGCTAATAGTAGCAGATTAAAGATTCTGAAGTTCCGGATGCAAACAAACCTGTAAACCAGGAGTGTCAAACTCATTTTCACCGGGGGCCACATCAGCCTCACGGTTGCGTTCAAAGGGCCGAAGGTAACTTTAGGACTGTATAAATGTAACTACTCCTTAAGTAGGGGCAAGGAGCTTGGTGCTGCCACCGGGTAGAAACAAGGTGCCGGGCCAGACAAAACAAGGTGGAGGCCGGATTCAGCCCACGGGCCTTTTGTTTGCCACCTGTGCTGTAAGCCGTCATTCCCAAATTTAAGGCATCACAATGTGAAATACCTTTAAACATCTTGGGAAGCTGGTAGAACATACCTTTGGAAATACTGGATTAAACGGTCCCAAAGGTTCCTTCTGCTGCTGGGTCCCATGTTCCTACAGAGAAGGGTTTCATTTTGCCGTAAAGATTTTTGGCAGAGACACATCTGTGAGCCTCTCTCTCAATTCCTCTCCCACCCAACACCTAAGATACCATCATTTTTCATTGCTGGAACTGCAAATGGGGAGTGGCAGATGTCACCATATGAGAGGCTGTCTTCTATACTTTCCTACAGCCAACAGTGGTTGTAATATTTTTCTCAGAAGCCCCCAAAGTAAATGAAAACAGGACTTGTGAAAACAGTCTGGAGTTTCCTCAAAAAATTAAACATGGACTGCCTTTTGACCCAACGATCTCACCGATACATTCTTTGGATATATTTCTGGGAATATATCCAAAGAAACCCAAAACACTAATTCAAAAGAATATATGCAACCCTATGTTCATTGCAGTGTTATTTACAATAGCCAACATCTGGAAACAGCCCAACTACCATCAGTAGACGAGTAGATAAAAAAAGATGTGGTACAGCTACACAAACACCACTTGGTTGTTTAAAAAAAAAGGCGGGGGGGGGGGCGGAATCTTACCTTCTGCAACAGAATGAATGGATGGACTTGGAAATTACTATGCTAAGCCAGAGAAAGGCAAATGCCATATGATCTCACTTATATGTGAAATCCAATGAACAAAATAAACTGATGAACAAAATAGAAACAGAGGCATGGATACTTGGAACAGCCTGACAGCTGTCAGAGGGGAGGGTGGGTGGAGGGCTGGATAAAAAAAGGTGAAGGAATTAAGCAGAAAAAAACCCCAAACCATATATACACACACTGACACAGACAGCAGTGGGGTGATAGTCAGAGGGAAAGTGGGGTAGGTAGAGGTGGGTATTTGCTGTGGGTGATGGGCTTACGATGCAGTGTGCAGATGATATTTTGTTGAATAGTACACTTGAAACCTGTATGGTTCTGTGAACCACTGCCATCCCCATTGTCAATTAAAATTTTTTTTGGAAGCACAAATTTCCCGAAACTAGGATCTGAGGGTCTGGACACTTCTTCTCAGTTTATGGAGCCACTTGGCTTTATATTCTCATTGCTGCAAAGACTAGATTATTTCTGAGTCCTCTTCCCACTCCAAAATGACATGACTCCATAGAGACAAGGAAAGAAAAATGTTTGACTTCATTACAAAATCATCAGCTTATGGCTGATGCGTGTAACAAGCCCTGTTTTTATGAAATCCCTGTGGCCGGGAGGGCTGCCAGGAGCAAACACGCCAGTCCTTTTCCCTGTCCTCCCGAAGCCAGCCTCAACGCTGGGTGACCCTCCTAGGAAACACGTGCTGGCGGTGCCACGGCACTTGATGTGCTGGTTAGGTCCCGCATTTGTCCCTCTGATTAGGAATGAAATACGTGCTCAGGAAACAGTCTGGTGGATGCTTTGGCCCATTGGGATGGCTGATTGAGTGTCTGCCCAGATGACCTAATGAGGGGGGCAGGGACTGAACATTTGAACGATCAGGAAAATGAAATACTGACAAGCTAGTGTTCCCTTAAAACTAGCTTGTTTCCACTTTCACCCTGTTACATCCTAGTGTGTGTGCGAGCACACATACCCTCTAAAAACAGTTCCTTCTTCTCACTGCACAAAGTCCAAGCTCTTCTGAATGGCTCTTAGGACCCTCTCAAAGCTGGCGTCACTTAAATCCTTCTGGTTTACAACGTGTTCCCCTGACTCGAGTCTGTTCCACTATTTGCTCTGAGAGCTTTGCACCGCCACTATCATCAGTGTGTTTTAGCTACGTGCTTTTCAGTTATTGTTTCAGCAGCCTTCAAAGCAACCCTATGAAATACTCTTACTATCATTCCACAATTGGGGAAATGGAGGAATGAAGAAGGTAAGGAACGTGCCCCAAGCCACACAGCTAGAGCGAAGTACAGCTGAGATCTAAGCCCTGTCCCTCTGTCTCCAGTCTTTACTTTTCATTGCCAGTTCTTAGAGGCTTTAGTAATCTTGTCATCTTCTCCAAATCTGGCCGATCCATCAAGGTCAAGTGCAATCCTGCCTCCTTCAGGAAGCACTTTCTGAGAGCTCTTGGTTTTCCTGTCGCCTTGCTCCTGATTTGTTGCACTCTCCCACTCTCGCTTCCTGTCTCATGTGTCACGCTGATTTGTGTGTGTGTGTGTGTGGGGGGGGGCTCCTGATCTGACTGTGGGCCTCCTGAGGTCAGGGATCAGACACATTATTACTCCTGTACCTGCTACAACACCTGCACAGTATTAGGTCCATGGTACATCATGCTCCACAGAAACCTGTCCACAGGTGAGTTCTCTGGTGGCTTAATAAAGGCATTAGACCATTCTCATTCTCAATCTTCCCATACCTAAGACAGACACACATGGTCCTGGCAGCCAAGAGCCACAAGGAAAGAAACATACGTGAACAAGGAGAAAATGTCTATCACCCAAGGACGTGACCGACAGAGACGTAGAAGTTAGGCACCGATCATGTCAAACAACCATGTTTGTGTTGTCTTGAAGCCCCTGAGCTGCTGCTTTAAATCTGGCCTCAGATACGAATGGGCAGGGGCTCATACCCTGGAGAGATGTCTGCTGTGAATGGGCCAAAGGAAAGGAGGGGGAGGGGGGCAGAAGCCGTTATGGCTTTAATGGTTTAATCCCCAGATATATGTTGTCAGCCTGGCCCCTGTCCAGGAGCACTGGGAACTGCCAGCTCCAGCCGACACAAGCGCGTGCTAGGTTAATGGGCAGCAGAACAAGATGCAGATTGTGTAACTGACGGTTCGCACGGAGCCCTCATCAGGTCTACACTCCCCAGGGTCCCAGCCTGAAAGCTGTAACTGATACAAGCACCACATGGACAGGTTGACGCACACAAACATGGAAGGTCCGCATAAATACGTGGAGAGGTGCTGAGGTCTGGATTTTGTGTGGCACAGGGCACCAGCTGCCGATGGGTGGATTCCTTCGGGACATGGAAAGGGGCCCCCATCTCAACCAAGTGTAGCTTTTTTCTTGCTGTGGCCACAAGACTGGAGGCAGCAAACGGCCGCTTTGAATCCTGAGTGCCTTTGCTGTCTTGGAAGTTTTTCAGCTGGACTTTCTTCTTTAATGCCTTCCATTATCAAAGTTTCAATGATTATATTCCCAGCACCTCCACCCCATATCCGCAGAAGTCTGGCATTTCCTGTACCAATTGGAAAATGACCTGGCAGTGGAATGAGCAGAAGCCTGGCTCTTCAGCATGTTTTCTGATGCAGCCTTTAATTTAGCCCATCCTCCCCTTTCTAACTGCTAGAGAAATAAGAGATTAGTGCAGATGGATGGAAATATTTTTTTCCACTTCAGCATTTGCTATCAGAACCAAGTACAAGTAGGTTCTCAGGTGGTGTCTTCAGCAGCATGGAAATTCCCAAACCCATCTTCAACTATAATCACCTGGTCCCAAAAGGCTCCCACAGATCAGAGAAGCTGGCCTTTTCTGGGAGCAGCCCCTTCAAGTTCTATTTCAGGCTACACGCTCCCTCCCTCCTGCACTTTACCTCAGCTGTTTCTGAGCTGTCCTCCACACAGACGTGCACTGTTTGTCCATCATGAAATGGACACTTGGCAGCCTTAACACGTCCACCTGCCCAAACATGGACATTGATACTCACTGATGATCTCAGCTCCCATGAGCCTGCACTGTAACACTCACTAGATGGGTCATTTTGGTGGTGTGGTCCAGTCTGAGCAAACTTACAGTCAAACTGGTAAAATATGAGACTTGCTCAGAAGAATCAGTAACAAGAGATAAAAGCCCCCCACAAAAAAATGGTAGAAAGTAGGTGCAACACAAGTTCAAAGGAAATTAAATGGTTACAGGAGATGGTGAAGACAACATGGAGGTGATGCCGTTCGTGGTCATGAAAAGTAGGTATGGTTTCAAAGGTGGGGAGCAAGTTTTCCTGGTGTGGGAGAAGCATCGCGCTGTGCTCTACCATGACACCGACAGGTAGAGATGATACAAGATGCCAGGCACTCAGATGCCGTACATGCACCATCTCATTTAAGTCTCAAACTTGTGAAGCAGATTTGACTATCTTTATGCACAGTGAGAAGAAATTGAAGATTTCAGAGGGTAAACGACTTGCTTCTAAATTGAACAGCCAATAGAGGAGGTCAGCTCTGAATCTAAAGTCTGTACTCTTAATGCTCTAAAAGGCGGAATATATTTGTCTTGTGTGGGTGGTGGTGGTGCAGGAGAGCCCCTGTTTTTGAGCATGGGTGAGGGGCTGGGCCCTGAGGACCGACCACTATGCAGGAATTGCAATGATAAGGAATGGCAGAGGTGGGCAATGGGAGCAAATGATTGAAAACGGCCAACTTCGGAAGGAGCCTAAGGAGATTTACGTTAAATTCTCTTAGACACAGAGCAATGAACCATTTCTGGGTGGTGCGGGAAAGGATGCTGGCATACTCTGGTTTTTGACCCCTGGCTTCCTGGCAAAGAGGTTTTCCTTATTTGTGAGGTTTCCTTCCCATTCCTTTTGCTCCATGCTCAGCTCTCTCTGAGGCTAGTACCTCCCTCAGTTTCATCCAAAGCCCTCTCTGAGCATCTTAATAAAAGAGTTCCATGCAATGCTACAGAACTCAGCAGGAATGGCCCAGTTCCAGAAGGGTCTGGTGGGCAGGTGTGAATCTCAGCCCCAGTTAGCATGAAGGGACTCAGGTACTTATGTGTCCCATTACAGGAACAGGGATCCCTTGATGGGGCTCTCCTGCTAGGATATTCGAGGGAAGGTTCAGCAGTGAGTGGTTTTCAAGTCAAAGCTTCCTATCAAGTTCTTCCTCACTCCTAACTTTAAAGAATAGGAAGATAAGAAAAGCAAGGTGCATTTAGTACCCATTATTTGTCAGTAACACCCTACCCCTGTTTCATATTTCCACTCACAGGAGCCACCTGAGATAGAAACTATCCGGTTTAACAGACTTGGAAACCACAGCACAGGACTGCTCACTTGTCCCGGTCACAAACCTCACAGGTGGTACATCTGGTTTCAAAGAGAAGTCCATCTGACTCCCGCTTCTCTCCCGAAGCTTCTCTGCAGCTTATATGGATTGTTTTCAGCAGCCAGGGCTTTAATATGCCTACCTGGATAAGATAAGGTATGGCCTTTTAGCTAAGGAAGATGAGTCTATGTCTTTACGAAGCAAGGATCCCAGCTTAAGTCTAACTGGTTCTCACCCTATAGGTAGGACTCAGGTTAGGCTGGTGGAAGGTGGGGTCAGGGGGTGTCTGATTACAGAAATCTCTGGGAGCTTCCTGGGAGACACCCCAACCTAAGAGAATGAGCCTTGAGAGCCATAGTACTAGGACCAGGGTAAGGGCCAGAGAGGAGAGAATCATTCTGAGCTTTCACTCAATCCCGTCTCCTGTGGCCTCATATCTGGGCCCTGAGTCCTGAAGCTAGAATAAAAGAACTAGTAAAACTCCTGGGGCCTCGGGAGAGTGAGGAAGGCAGTGCTGTCTGGTGGCCAATGGAGGTAAGTACAGCCAGCAGGAGTTGGGGCCAGTATCCTGAGCAGTTTGCCAAGTAGGTTTCCAGGTGGACCAGGAGAAACGAGGGGAGAACTGGGCTCTGTCCCAGGCACTGCAGCCCTAGCAGCAAAGGGCATCCCAGAGGCTGGTGTGGGAGAACAGGCAGGACTGGCTCCAAGCACCCGAGTCATCCTTCTGGGGGAAACAGTTACAAGGGGGTAGTGGGTAGGGAGAAAGGAACCATAAGTTACACTGAATTATGCCACATGAGTTATGCCACAAGGAGTATACTCAGATGAAAAAGAAAGCTTCTCTTCCCCCTTCTCTCCCTATAACAAACATTTGTTGAGTGCCAGCTATGAACCAGGCACAGACTAGCTTCTAGGGACACTGAAAGGACCATAGGTGGATCCCTGTCAGTAAGTGTGTTCCATGGGTGGCGTGGGGGGTGGTGAACAGAGAACTAATGAGCAATCCCAACACAGAAGAGTACACGGTGATGGGGGCCCTGCATCACCTTAGTGTCCACCCCTCTCAGAGTTGAAGCCACTCCTCTCACCTTTGGGCAGGTCTTTCTGGTGACCAGTGGGAAAGAGGCCCGAGACATGGAGGCATAGGAGCTGTGGTGTTATGTGGTGAGGGGCAATGGACTTCTCAACTGATGCAACTGGCAATCAGACCCTTTCACCAGCATGGCACTGAGCCATCCATGACGACAGCTGTCTGGACCAGTGGGACTGATGTAGGGCCCTACTGTGCTGTAGCAATTTTCATGCCTCTTGAGCACCAGTGAAGAGCCATTTCACACCAGGTGTCTGCAGTGTTTGACCACACATCTTTTGGTTTCTGCCCCACCCTTCCTTCCCAGTTTAGTTTATCAACACCCTGCCACAGACCATCCTAGTAACACAGCAGTAATGGCAAACGACCACGCTCTTCTCAGTACCTCACTTCTCTCACCACTTAGTGCGTATCTGGAGGGCCATCTGTGGTCAGGGCACAGAACTAAATGCAGAGTTAGTGATGATGTCTGCCCACTGGGCTTACACTCTCCATCCCAGCACTAAGGAAACGCCTACGAGTATAATTAATTACAAGGGGCAAAGAGAGTCTTACAGTGGATAAACTTAATACAGCTGAGCGAAAGAAGGAACTAACCCCACATGAAGTCATTTTGTTTCCTTGTAAAACAAGACAATCCAATAAACCTGACATCACAGGGAATGCGTCCTCCAGAGAGGGCAGAAGTCGCTTTCACGTTGATGGAGCCATTTGCATGCAAAGAGCTGCATCTTGATTTCTTTATTTGCAAGCACTATTTGCAAGCATTGGTTTGTTTCCCCCACCAAAACATTAATTTTGCCACCCTCCATTCCTACTCAAAACCTCGCCAATAGTCCAACCTATCTGATACCCTGTCCCTCTCCAAATAGGAGAGGCATCCATTCCCTACCTATATTATAGCACTTACTACATACTTGTCTAAGTTTGGGGGGCTGCTCTGACAATGCACCACAGACTGGGTGACTTCAACAACAGAAATTCATGTGTCACAGTTCTGGAGGCTAGAAGTCTGATACCCGGGTGTCGCAGGGTTGGTTCCTTTGGAGAGGTACGCAGTGAGGATCTGCTACAGGCCTCTGTCTGTGGCTTGTAGAAAGCCATCTTCCCCTGTGTTTTCACACTGTCTTCCTTCTGTTATCTGTGTCCAAATCTCTTATAAGGATACCAGGCATGTTGGGTTAGAGGCCACACTGATTACCTCTTTTAAGACCCCACATCCAAATAAGTTCTCATTTTGAGGCACTGGGGATTAACATTTCAACATATGGACTTTTGGGGATACACAACTCAGCCCACAGCAATATTTTGTAGACAGCTTTCTAATCGGTTTCTAGAAGATGAGTCTTATATCCGCAGAGAGTTTGCAAATCCCACCAATGTCAGCCATTTTTATGCTTGCAAAACTTAATCTTTAGTTATTAACATTTAAAAATTGTAAGCTCCATGAAAGAAGGGATTGTGCCTGTCTTACCACTGTTTCCTCCTAGAGCAATATTTGCCACATGGTAGTAATGTATTAAATACGAGATAAACGCATAAATGATAAAGATATTTCCACATTGGGATTACATCCCTCTGACCTTCCAGAGACCCATATTGTCTTTAGAGAACAATCTGATCTTGGCTTTCACTGAGGGAGAGGACACTTCTGTATTTTCCATAAACCTGATATGTTCTAAATATGTTGCATTAGCCACAGACGTAAACACATGGTAGCAATCCATCAGGAAGTCAAAAATACTCTTTGAGTGTGATTGACTAGAATTCTGATGATAGGTTTCAGCCAAGGAAGTCAGTCAGGCCAGCTCAGCACCAGCTTTCAGTAGGTCAAAGCCAATCTGAACACTTGGGACTGAGGTTTGTGCTTTCAACTGCCATGGTTTCTTCAAGGCCATTCGTGCCATATCATATCCCTTGAGAATCTTCCACTTGCTCTTCTACCACCTCAGTAGAATTATCTCGGAAACATCCTAAAGCAATGCTTTCCACATAACGATTTACCATGGGTTCCGTCTACGCCATCCACATATCTTCCACAGATAAGGATATGGATTCTAATTAGTAGCAGGACCTGAAGTTAGGAATCTCTCAAGACCCATTATTACTTAAGGTCCTTGCCACTTGAGTAACTATATCTTGAGTAGACTTTTAAACAGCGTGACATATAATTATTGGTATATATGCATGCGTGTGCACTGACGCATGGCCAGATGTAGCTGTGTTTCTGTGCATGTTTGTAAACATGTATTTTAATGTATTACATGTTCTTTTCAGTATCACCTTCAGCACCCCACCCCCAAAGAGTACCAATCAAGAGAGACAAGTACACTGGGATCAATCAGCACCGATGAAATGTGACACCATGGAGTGGAGCCAGGAGAGGCAGAGGCAGTTACTGCAAGAAGCGCCTGCACCCTGGTTATGTCGATCACTCGGACGTGCTCCTCTCTCCCTCCAAAGTGACTGATGGGCCTGTAATTTGTTGTCAAGGCTGTTTTGGCACACATTTGCAGAAACAAACTCGTTCATGGTTCCCCTGCTGATAGCCCAACCATCCGAGTGCCATACGAAACAGACTTTGGCATTTTAGCTGCTCACAGACTAGGTCATCCATAAACGTTTAATTTTCTAAAAATATTCAGCGAGGTGCTTTTCCTGAATGAGATGGTTTCTGGCTCATCAACGTATTTCTGTGAGTAAATAGATGTAGGATCAGTAAGTCAGGAATCTAATCAGCGATCATCCAGTCCATCTGGTTTAATTAGAGAGCCCAGCAGCTCGCAGGCACCTTTTAGTAAAAGGCTTCAGAACTGGCTCCCTTAAAGGTGGGGGTGCTCGTGAATGTGGTTTCAGATGCTTGTCGTGTTCCCTGCCTCCACACAGTCCCTTATCAAATTCCCATCACGGAACAACTTGAGACACATCACTGCATGCCTCTAAAGGGCATGCAAATGGAAGCAAATGTGGCATAGGGGAACACCACTGAACATCACACCCTGTCCCTCTATTCATTTGATAAGCATCAATTAAATAAGCATGCACTGGTGCCTACTCTATGCCAGGGACTTTGTGAATGAGACTTGGACCAGCTGTGGTGGGGAGTGACGAATATGTGAACAGATCATTTCTAAACCCTGAGGTGTGCAATAAGATAGTGAGGTAACCTCAGGGATGGGACCTGGAGAAGGTCTGGCTGGACTAGAATAACTGGGAGCACATATGGACAGAAGAACAAGAAAGCCTCTAGACCAATGGTTCTTAAATTTAAGTGTGAACCAAAGCCAGTTGGAGGATGTGTTCAAATACAGATTACTGGGCCCTACCCTCAGATTTTCTGATTCAGGAGGTCTGGGGTGGGGCCTGAGAATCTGCATTTCTAAGAAGTTTCCCACTGGTTCTAATTCTGCTGGTTCAGGGACCATATTTGGAGAATAGGCCAGGAGTTCTCAGCATAGGCTCACACTGGAATCACCTGGGAATCTCAATAGCTACTAAAAACCCTGGGTCTCCTCCCTAGAGATTCTATTTTAATAGGTTTGGTGTGTAAACTGGACATCAGGGATTTTATGTTTGTATTTTAAGGATTTCAAACTGGCAGAAAAGTTGCAATTACAGTATAAATAATGTGTGTGTGGTTTTGCTTTTTTTTTTTTTTAACTGAACCATTACTCTGTAGTGTGCATTTTGTTCCAAATAAGAACATTCCCCTACATAACTATAAAGCAACCATCGAAATCAGAAAATCCACAGTGATGCAGTATACTCATACTTTCAAGTTTTGCCAAATGTTCAATGTTGTTTATGGCAAAAGGATCTAGGTCAGAACTTCAGGTCGCCTTTGCTTGTTGTGCCCCTTTAGTCATCTTTATTCTGGAGCCACTTCCTCAGTCTTCCTGTAACATTCACGACATTGACATTATTGAAGATTACAAGCCAGTTATTTTGTAGAAATGTCACTCTGTTTAGTTTGTCTGATGTCTCGAGATGAGATTCGGGCTCTGTATCTGACAGGGCTACCACTGAGGTGACAGGTGCCTTCTTCTGTAACCTATGACGACATGGCGCATGGTTTCTACTTGTCCCATTACTGATAATGTTCACTTTGGTCACTCGATTGGGGTGGCAACTATTTAGCACCAAACTTTCAACGTATCCATTAGGTAGTTTTGTTTTTGTTTTGTTCAGAAGATCATAATCTGTAACTATCATTACTTGTTTGAGGCCAGTGGGAGCCAGTCAATCTGGCTCGGCCTCCTGGATTTGCTAAAGCTTCTAATGAGCAGCCCAGGTGACAAACTACTTCTGGAGGGTAGAGCAAAGCACCATATGTGGAGGATTGGAGTCAATGAGCAGAAGCCTCAGGGAACTGCAAGGTTTTCAGCAGGACTAGTGGGCAGGATGAGGGTGGGGAGAGATTCAGTCTGCAGGGCTCACATGAGCCCACATGACCTCGCCACCATTATCTCCAATAGTGGGGTCCTAGCCCTCTGTGTATATACTAGACCATGACCCCACCTACCAAGGAAGTGCTGCCTTGCAGCTAAGGACACAAACTTTACACCAACGGGGTTTGAGTGCCTGTTCTGACACTTCCTAGCTGTGCAACTTATTATGGACTGAGTGTGTTACTTGGTATGGACTGAATGTTTGTGTCCACCCAAAATTCCCCTGTTGAAGCTCTACCCCCAAGTATGGCTGTAGTTTGACATGAGGTCTCTAAGGAAGTAAAGTCAAATGTGATTCTAAGGGTGGTGCCTGATTCTAGATCATAGTGCTCTTATTGGAAGAGACACCAGAGCTCTGGACTCCCCAATTTGCATGTACTAAGAAGAGGTCACCGTGGGCACACAGCAGCATGCCTGCCATCTTCAAGCGAACGTAAGAGTCCTCTGATTGAAACCTATGCAGCTGGCACCTCAAACTTGGACTTTCCAGCCTCCAGAACTGTGAACAAATAAATTCTGTAGTTTAAGTTACATAGTCTACGGTATTTTGTCATGGTAGCTCTAGCAAACTAAGATGTCGCTTATATGATCTAAGTCTGTTTTCTATCCATGAAATGGATATTCTTAGTCCTACTTTATGGAGGTCTCGTGAGGTTTAAGTGAGAAGAAAACATAAAGTACTTACCATATGAACCCTTAGTAAATGCTTAATGAGTGTCAGCTATTTCTATCACTTGTCCTCAAACACTTGTCCCCTGTATATTTCTGCTTTGCCGCTTTTACTCCTAACCAGTTCAGTCCCACAAACACTATTTCAGCAAGTCCCTACTGTGTGCCAGGCACCACCTGGGCCCTGGAGATGGAGAGCTCAACAACATATTGCTCCAAGTCCAAAGCTAAGAGTGAGGATACTGCCCACTGCTGGCCACCTTTAGAAGTTATTTCAAATCCTGTTTGCAGTAGAGGGACTGATTAACAAGAGGAAACAGAAACGTGGTTTGGAATCTGTTTCGCAGCATTGGGCTGCTGAGAAAATGAATAAAACACAGGATTAGATCCAACAATCATCCATACTCTCCCTTGGTTTTATTACATTCATATGGTAACAAAGTCTTCTCCCAGATTACTAGTAACTGGCTGAGGTCCTCCAAACTAATAGAGGTCTTTTTTCTTTGTCTTAACTTTAAAAATACTTTTTTTCCCACCCCATGGTTTGAGGTACTGGATGAACCCAATGTAAAGTGAAGGCAACTTTACAGCAATTAAGCAAAAATGGAAGGGCCTTGCCATGCCCCACCGACATTCAGGCGGGAGGTCCAAACGATCCCTGAGCCCCGAGCAATCAGGATAAAGCAAGGGTCCAACTGACTCATGTTGGAAAAAACGTGGCTGTAACTTCAACCTCCTTTGGGGGCATAAACAGAGGAGTAACTTCTTTTTATGAGGAGAATGAAATTAGGATGAGGGAATCAAAATAAGTCTCATAAGATAAAATCAGAAGAGTCAAAATATCCCCAACATTCCTTCTGAAGCATGAAAGGAACATCGTTCATTACAGGAACTAGCTTTGGCTTAGATATTTTCACAGGCAGCCCCTCCTCTGGTCTTCCCTAACACTCCATTTGTGTCTTCCTCACTGTTTTCCGGATTTCCTTTTGGATTTAATTTTTGAGTATGTCCCCTACTAGACAGTGAGCTCCCCAGGGCCTAGTGGGAAGCAGGCACACCCTCACCCCTCTCGTCTGGTGTGCCCCCAACTGCAATGACAGGCTGGACTCGCAGAGGACACAGCAGATGTCCAACATTCAGCCTGGATTTGGACACACGGTGCCTCTCACTTTCTGCCGGAAACACCCACTCTGCATGCGTGTCCTCGTACCTTTGTGATTCTTTTCCTCATTCCATTGCAATCCTTACAGTTTTCTCTTCCTTTTATCATTCTTGCCCTTAGAACTAGACTTTCTATTTATAGCTACTGAGCTCCCTCTTCTTCTTCCTTAAAGCATTTCTGCAAACCTCTTAAAGCTCTTCCACAAATATGAATGGTAGATTAAAAACCTTGAGGAGGCCTTCACCATGGAGTCACATTCTCCTTCCTTGTAGCCAGTAAGAATTTAAAGGAGACAGTATGTTTCCTCAGTTCTCATACAGGACTTGCTTGCACTGGGCCAGCAAGAGCACATGGAGCTTCTGACACTGCCCCTCCCACCACGGGGCAGCCTGGGCAGTCGTTTTCAAACTGGGTCCCCTGGAATTTGAAGCTTCCTGAGTGGTACCCTCTCGGCCAGGGGTGTCAAACTCATTTTCACCAGGGGCCACCTCAGCCTCGCAGTTGCCTTCAAAGGGCCAAATGCAATTTCAACTCCTTAACAGTTAAGGAGTAGTTACATTTATACATTAATTTATAAAATTATTTTGGCCCTTTGAAGGCAACCACAAGGCTGATGCAGCCCCTGGTGAAAATGAGTTTGAAATGAGTTTGACACCCCTGCTCTAGGCCAGCCAAAGAGGAGAACGAGAAAGGCGGGAGAGAAGAATAGCCAAGGGTCATGCCCCCATTCATGCTTCAAACACAGAAGCTCTGCTTTTAACTGCCTTACCAAGTTGACTTCTCTAAAAGACTCCAGCAGAAATAGAAATGGTTCTACCACTAAAATATTTTGTGAGCCACTGGACTAGTGGGAAAACATGTTGCCCGTCAGACTGGCGGCAAATTCCCCCTTTCGGGGTAGATCAGGTGTGCATGTTGGAAAGAGCCAAAGACCACTTGGAGCCAAGACTGGTGAAAAGATATGTGAGCACAAGGACTAATGCCACTGGAAGGTAAAACAAGAACAGTATGAGAAGGCTGTGGTGGTGACTGAAAAATACCATGCGTGTGCGCAGCTCATGAAGTACTCCCAGGAGAAACTGGGAACCCCAACCAAGCATTCATGACATTGTTGGAATAGGGCACAAACTGACCTTTGTGACCTTGGCATTGAAGCCTGGAACTCGTTCATATGTATAAGTTGTCCTGCTGGTTCTGAGTAACGCTGTGTGGGTGTGTTCAGTCTCACTGCTTCAAAAGCAAAGTCTAGAATTTCTCTTGTTAGCCTTGAGGACAAAATGCCTTACAGTGTTTAGTCTGGATTCAAACGCTCCTCCAATGCTTACTGATTGTGTGCCTCTAGAAAAACCATTTAACCTCTCCATACTTAGTTTCCTCATCTGTAAATATGGGAATAACATTACTTAACTTGTAAGGGTTTTTTAGGGGGAAGATTTAAATATGGTAGCGTATGTTCATCGCTCAGCATAGAGCCTGGCATGGAGTATGTTCTCCTTCTATACATACAAAAAAATTATCCTCTGACCTGAGGATTCTCCAACATACCTGGCCAGCATTCACTCAAGAATCCCCATCTCTCTTTAGATAATAAATGAGGTGTTGCTTTAATTGATTAAGAAGCATCAAAAACAGAGAGGCAGCTTTGCCAAATCATCCATGACTCACAGGAAATCTGGGATTACCATGAAAAGTGGAGGCAGTTTGGGCAGCTGGGCAATGGGAGGACACAAATTAAGCCCTTGTGTGTCCCAGTGGGTAGAGACATCAAAAAAAAAAAAAAAAAGTCAGGGCTGTCCTGGAAAGGAATGTGGTTGATGCCCAAACATGAAAGAATTCTGGAATCACAGGTTCACTGAATGTCAGAGGGAGATCTATGAGACCTCCTTGGTTCTAGTACATACACAGTGGGACCCAAACAAGTTAGTTACTTGCCTGGTTGTACACAGCTTGTTGGTGGAGGAGTGGAAGTAACACTTCCACCTACAGTTTCGAGGCCCACTGACTTTTCCCTGCTTCCTGCCGAATTTTACTTGAAGCTGTCTCCATCTGGCTTACAGGGCCTATGAGGGACAGGGACGAGCAGGGGTGGCTGGGTAGCCTTAGCCCTGTGCTCTGAAAATGCTCTGATTTTTCAAGTCTGCAGCCTCAAAGCATAGCCTGCGGTCCTCCTGTCTCCCCTACTAAAAATGTTCACTCTGAAACTTGTCACAGCAGTGACCTCTGACAGACTGGCACATCCCAGCTGTTAACATTATTCTGCTTACAACAGAAGTTGCCCTCAAGACCCTTGCAGCCTGGCCCGGGGAGGAGGTGACACCGTCAGGGCTGGGTGTCTCAAACAAAAAGAACAGTGGCCTTGGCTCTGAGCGCCTGGGAACTGCCAGCAGCTGGCTCCAGCTTCCTGCAATCACCCCCTTCTGCCACTGTGGGTTGGAGATCTGAACCGCTGCCTCTGCAATGGCCAGTGACACTCCTCTGCACGGGATCTCTACCAGCAATTAGCTAATAGAGGGTCATTTTAAATGGGGACGTATTTTTAGAAATCCGTCCCTGAGTTTCAGGATATTGCATTTCAAACTTTGTTCAATCAATTTCACTTGGCTAACATGCTGCTCCTTGAGCCCTGGGGTAAGTTGCTCAGATGAAGACCCCTTTGGAGAAAGTCTGTGGATGACTTGGGAGGACCTCCAGCCCAGCCTCCACCCCAGCCCCATGGGCACTGCCCAGCTAAGGGGGCATCGACTCCCCAGTAGTCACCCTGAATCTTCTAACGAGCTTGGGTTATTTCATGTCCTTCCAGGCTATTAAGAGAGGGGTGGTACAGTTATGAAGACTTCACTAGCACCTTTGCTGGCACATTTTAATCAGGTCGTTTTACCCCTGGCTCCTTGTTTATAAATTGGGGAAAGTCTCTGCCTCAGTCACCTCTCCCCGGTACCATTTCCAGGTGACTGTGGCACAGAGCGTTGTGCCCTGCTCAGGAACGTGTTGTTACCCTCTTGGGTAGCATGCAAGTTATTCACTCTGTGCTTTACCTCTGTGGCTCCTGAGTTATCAGGACCCTTAAGAGGCAAGACGTGGGAGAAATATGTTCTGGGACTTCAGTCCCCCAAAGACCTTATTCATTCCACATGCGCTGGGCCTCTTCTCTGCCCCAGGCTCTGTGCAAGGGAATGAGAAGTGAGAGATCCAAACAAGGCCCCCGAGGCCTACAGACTAGTGGCAGCATTGTGTGGCTTACACACCAGGGTGTGGTCTCAGTAGAGGACAGCCTCCACTCCCGGCCTAGGGGTGAGGGGACCAGGGCATTTTCCTGAGGGACTCCCCCTCCAGCTAGTTTGAGATTTTCCAGGATTCAGCCAGTGGAGAAGTGGGAGGCAGCTGTCCTAGGCATTGGGAAGAGAATGAGGAAAGGCTGGCAGGTCCAGGGAAGGAAAAGCAGTGCTGTCTGGCTGGGCTTTGTGAACAAGTGTGGGAGAATGCAACCAGAAAGGTGGGCCTGGGCCAGACTGCAGAGAACCTGGAATCCTTGGGGGGAGTGAGGGGAGGTGGGGGGACACACACCCAGACACCGGGCTTTCAACAAGGGGAAACACACAATGGCATCACTGTGGGGAGAGTGGAGGGAGGAGGGGGACAGGGCAGGATGAGTGCAGATGTCCTGCAGACGCCCCTCGGAGGCTGCTGCAGTGATCTGGGCAGGGAGCAGTGAGGCCTAAACAATCCCAATCTCCCATGGCACAGACTGCGAAGGCAGGCAGATGCTAAAAGTGTATCTGAAAAGATGCAGCAGGCAAACCAAGTGCTGGATTCCTGGTGCTGAGTTGCCCAGGCCTGCCAAGTCTCTTCCCAGGCCCTCTAAGTCCTGCCACCTTCACGACATCTTCCTGGATTTGTCATTGGTTTTTACAGACAGACCTCCCAGAAGGAGCCCATTTCCAGTTTGCCAAACCCAGAAGACATTACGAAAAGCAGATCCCAGAACTCATTATGAAAAGCATGGAGATAAACATGGGAGATCATATTCTAGACACGCTCACCTTCAGTGTGTGGAATCTGGGCCACTTTTAATGAAACCATCTCCCCATGTAGACTAAGCTGGTCACTCTCACTACTCACCTTGAAAGTGGGGGTGATGATGTATATGACTGAGGACTCAGGATTGAAAGAGTTAAATGCATATGAAATAACCTATGTGGTGCCAGGTGGGGCACAGAAAATGTGCCACCTCTAACATAGTGCTCTGATTCTCACGTGCCTGACATGTGGCCCTTCTTACTTTGCTGCGGCCTCTAAGAAACACACACACACTTGTCAATTTCAGCTCTCAGTTAAGAGTTAGGATCTGCAATCTATCAGGCTTTCTGGGATGGGGGGCCCTTTTTGAGGCTCTCAGATCCCACAACAGCCACCCACCTCTTCTCCCCACCCATCAGCAGGGGCTAGCATGGATGGTGAGATGAGCCTTGGGCAAGTAATCCACATCCCACCCTGGGGAGACAGACAGCGGGTCATCATTTCATCAGTGAGCTTGCTGAGCAGCAGTTCTAGCACATGCTGGGCCAGGCGAGGAATCGATGGTGACAGGAAGCACATTAGAACCTCAGCTACCTGAGCCTGTGGCACAGCACATACCCATGCAGGACTCAATACCTGGTAATAAGGATTACCTTCCCAACACTTCGGCAAATTTCTTTCCTTTTAAGAGCTCCCCCGCCAACACCCTCAATAAAACAGAAGCTGAATAGTTGGGGAACAATTTCTTCTCCAGAAGAGGGATGTTAAATGGAAAAATCTTGACCATTTCTGAGCCTCAGTTTCCTCATTGATAATGAAGGAGTCAGTTTAAATCACTTCAGTGTCTTCAGGCAAACGCAGACCAGCATAGAGTGCACTGGTGATCGATTACTTTGACACCCACCCATTCTGCTGGTGTCTGGACTGCCCAGGCCTGGCCAGCACTCGCCAATGTTCGTCAAATTGACCTGATCCCCGTGGATGCTCTCTTTCACATACAGTAGCTGATAATGGAGAGACAAGTGTTAGCGAAGCAGCCCAGGCCAATCCCAAAGCCCTCACTTAGACACAGAACAGGAAAGGCAGTGAGCATCTCAGCAGGAGACCCTGGACAGGAGCAACGAAATCATTAGCAGAGCCCCACCCTTCCTGCCTCCACTGAAATCCTGGCCCCAGTGAGCTGGGATTACAGGGGGCTCCTCCCACTACCACCTGCAGCAGCAGCTCAGCTGTTATCTTCGAAGAGTCCTCCCTCCCTTCCACAAGTATTTTTTAAGTATCCAGCCATGAGTCTGTGACTGGATGTACATGTCACCTCTGTTTAGGTGGCCAGATGTCCTGGGGTGGCCAGATGTCCTGTGTTGCCCAGGACAACCTGATTTATGTTTGTTGTGCCAGCATCTCATATGGTTAGTGCCCACTTTGACACTCAAAAGTGTCCCAATTGGACAATAAATAATGTGGTTACCTGGGCTCTACAAAGTCGTTTTCAAAATTGGTTAGAGGGAAGAAGCAAACCTATAGAGCTAAGCATGATTAAATTGTAAGATTACTTTTCCAAGATCACAAAGATTGTCTTTGCCCACAGAAGTTATTTGGTTTGAGGTATAGGTGGGGAGGGGATAGTAAATGTAATTTAGTGTTGTGATTGTATAAGAAAAAATGGTATTCTGTAGCTTTTTTAAAGAACAGATGTTAGTTGTCAGCTTAACAAAGCACCCTATACTTAACAATAAAATATTGTGTTAAAACCAAATAAATTATGTTTATTCATACTTTTAAATATTTTTATAAAAATAAAGGTTTAGTTTTTTTTGAGATAATATTCACATAACATGAAATTCACTATTTTAACCACTTTAAAGTGTATAATTCTGTAGTTCTTAGTATTTCAGGGGTTTTTTTTATCCTCACTTGAGGATATATTTATTTGACTTGACAGACAGAAGAAGGGAAGGAGAGAGAAACATCGATGTGAGAGAGAAACATCTATCAGCTACCTGTCATACACACTGCGACCAGGGATCAAACCTTCAACCTAGATATGTGCCCTGCCCAGGATAGGAGCTGCAACCTTTCGGTATATGGGATGATGCTCCAACCAACTGAGCCACCCAGCCAGGCCAAAACCAGTAGGAATTTGATAGGGATTACATTGACTCTGTAGATCAGTTCAGGAAATATTGCTATCTTAACATTAAGTCTTCTCATTAATGAAAATGGCGTGTTTTTCAAAACTCTTGTAGTTCTTAATATATGAAACTTTCATCTCCTTGGTTAAATTTATTTCTCAATATTTATTTTTGATGCTATTTTAAGTAAATTTTTTTTCTACATTTAATGTTTGGATTGTTCACTGCAAGTGAAGAGTAAAGTCCTCACTTAACATCATTGATAGGTTCTGTGACTTTAAGTGCAACAACATATAAGGAAACAAATTTTACCATAGGCTAATTGATATAAATAATACATATAGATCAATAGAAAATAATATACAGCCTAGAAATAAATTCACATCTTTATGGTCAATTAATATTTGACAAAGGAAGCAAAAACATACAATGGGATAAAGATCATCCATTCAAGAAATGGTGTTGGAAAATTAAACAGATATTTGCAAAAAAAAAATTAGACCACCTTTTTTTTTAACTTTTTGATATATTTATTGATTATGCTATTACAGTTGTCCCATTTCCCCCCTTCACTCAACTCCATCCTACCCACCCCCTCCCTCCCACACTCCCCCCCCATAGTTCATGTTCATGTAGACCACCTTCTTATATCATACACAATAATAAACTCAAAAAGACTTACATGTTAGACTCAAAAATCATAAAAATCCTAGAAGAAAACACAGGCAGTAAAATCTCAGACCTCTCTCTCATAGCAATATTTTTTCTGATATGTCTCCTTGGGCAAGGGAAACAAAAGAAAAAATAAACAAATGGGACTACATCAAACTAAAGAGTGTTTGCGCAGCAAAGGAAAACATCACCAAAATGAAAAGACAACCCACTGAATGGGAGAACATATTTGCCAATTACACATCTGATAAGGGTATATAATCCAAAATTTATGAAGAACTAATACAACTCAACACCAAAAAACCAAACCATACAATTTAAAAATGAGCAAAGGACCTGAATAGAAACTTCAGGAATAGGAATTTCCTTAAAAAATTATAAATGGAACTACCTTATGACCCATTAATTCTATTTCTGGGAATATATCCAAAGAAACCTGAAACACTGATTTGAAAACATATATGCACCCCTATGTTCACTGCAGTGTTATTTACAGTAATCCAGATTTGGAAGCCGCTTAAGTGCCCATCAGTAGATGAGTGGATGAAAACGCTGTGGTACATTTATACAATGGAATACTACCTAGCTGTAAAAAAGAGGGAAATTCTGCCTTTTGCGACAGCATGGATGTACATGGACAACATTATGCTAAGTGAAGTAAGCCAGTCAGAGAAAGACAAACACCACATGACTTCACTTATATGTGGAATATAATGAACAAAAAAACAAACAAAAGAGAAAGAGACTCACAGATAGAGAAAACAGACAGACAACTGTTAGAAGAGAGGGGACTTGGGGGGCCTGGCGAAAAGGTAAAGGGATTAAGAAAGAAAACAACCTCATAGACACGGACAACAGTATGGTGATTATTAGGGGGAAAGGGGGCTGAGGGGAGGGTAAATAGGGATAAATGGTGATGAGCGGATATTTCACTTTGGGTGGTAAATACACAATACAATATACAGAATATGTATTATAGAATTGTGCACCTGAAATCTATATAAAGTTATTAACTAATGTCACCCCAATAAATTCAATAAACATTTAAAAAATACATTTCCATGGTACCTCATCAACATTATAATGAAATGACATGGAATGAAATGAGGTTGTTCAAGGACCTACTGTGTGGAAATATACCTCATTTTTTTATATATTCATTTAGTATCACACAACTTTGCTGAACACACTTATTAGCTTTAATTGTATGTGTGTTTATTCTTTAAGGTTTCATACATATGAAACCTTACAGATGATTATGTCATCTGCTCATAGTTTTAATTTCCTCCTCCCAATTTAGTGGCTTTTTATTTTTTATTTTTGTTTTTGCCTATTTGTCCTGGCTACATGTCCAGTATGATGTTGACTAGAAGTGATGAGAGCAGATATCCATTTCTTGTTTGTGATCTTACAGGGGAAGTGTGATGTTAGCTATAGATTTTCCATAGATGCCCTTTATCGGGTTGAGAAAGTTCTCTTCTATTTCTAGTTTGTTGAATATTTTTATCATGAAAGAATGTTGGATGTAGTAAAAATACTTTTTCTGCCTCTACTGAGATGATCATGTGAGCTCTTTTCCTTTATTCTATTAATATTCTGCATTACATTACACATTGATCAATATGCATATTCAACCAACCTTGCATTCTTGGGATAACTAGATTTAGTCATGGTGTCCAGCTCTTCTAATGTACTGCAGGATTCAGCTTGCTAGTATTTTGTTGAGAACTTTTGCATACATATTCTAAAGGATATTGATGTATAGATTTCTTTTCTTGTAATGTCTTTTTTAACTCTGGTATCAGGGTAATACTGGCCTCATAGAATGAGTCAGAATGTGCTTCCTGCTCTTTAATGTTTCAAAAACTTTTGAGGGGGATTGATGTTAATTCTTTAAATTATGTCTAGTAGACTTCATCAACAAAATCACCTGGTCCTGAGTTTTCTTTGTTGAAAGTTTTTTTTATTGCTAACTCAATTTATTTGTTGTAAGTCCACTCATATTTTCTATTTCTTCTTCAGTCAGTTCTGGTAGTTCATGTGTTTCTAGGGACTTGCTCATTTCACCTAAGTTTACCAGTTTGTTGGTATATCATTCATTATATACTCTTACAATTATTTGGTCTTATAATTATGGTCTTATAATCCATTGTTGAGCCCCTCTAGTTAATTTTTTTTCAATTACTGTATCTTTTAATGCCTGAATTTCTATTTGGTTGCCTCTATATGTTTTAGACCGTGGCTTAGCATTAAATTTTATTTCCATAAAATTGGTAGTAATGTCTATTCTTTCATTCCTAATTTTAGTCATCTTTTTCTTGATTAGTCTTTGTTAAAGTTTGTCAATTTTGTAGATCTTTTCAAAAAACCAACTTGTGTTTCTGATTTTTTCCTGTTGTTTTCTAGTTTCTATTTCATTTGTGTCCACTTCAATCTTTGTTTTTGCTTCCTGCTGCTTGCTTCAGGATTAGTATTCTCCTCTTTTTTTAATTAGTTAAGGTGAAGCTGAGGTTATTGATTTGAGATTTCTTTTTAATGTAGTTCAGGTGTTCTAGTGACAAACTCTCTCAGTTTTTACCTGGGACTACCTTAATTTCTCCTTTTGAAGGCTAGTTTTGTCAGACACGAAATTCTTGGTTGACTGTATTCTTCTGTCATACCTTTGAATGCCATCCCTGCCTTTGGCCTCCCTGGTTTATGATGAAAAATATCAGCTGTTAATCTTATTGAGAATCCATTATATAGGACAAGTTACTTGTCTCTAGCTGCCTTCAAGATTCTCTACTGTCTTTGGTTTACAACAGTTTGATTATGATGTGTCTCAGTGTGGACCTCTGAGTTTATCTCACTTAACATTCATTCAGCTTCTTGTATGTGTAGGTTGATGTTTTTGCATCAAATTGAGGAGGTTTCACCATTATTTCTTTAAATAATCCGTTTTCCTTTCCCTTTGGTATGCTTGATGGCCTCTGGTCTCCTAGGTTCTGTTAATTTTCTTCCCTTTTAAAAAAAAATTATTGATTTGAGACAGAGAGAAAAAGACGGGGGGGAGAGAGAAAAAGGGGGAGAGAGAGAGAGAGAGTTGTTGTTCCACTTACTCATGCATTCATTGGTTGTTTCTTGCATGTGCCCTGATTGGAGTTCAAACCTACAACCTTGGCCTGATAGGATGACCCTGTAACCCACTGAGCTACTGAGCCAGGACCTCTGTCAATTTTTCTTCATTCTTTCTTCTTCTTGTTCCTCGACTGAAAAACTCCAATTAACCTGTTTCAAGTTTGCTAATTCTTTCTTGGGTCTGCTCAAATCCATTGTTGAGCCCCTCTAGTTATTTTTTTTTCAATTACTGTATCTTTCAATGCCTGAATTTCTATTTGGTTGCCTTTATATGTTTTAGACCATGGCTTAGCGTTAAACAAGAGGGAAAGATGTTCCTTTTGAGTGAGCCTCCCAAAGAGCCACCAGGCAGGCCAAAAAAGAATTCTTTGTTAATGAAGTCCATGATACCTGCCCTAAGAATGTGGGCCGCTATTTTCAAAGCTGCTGTTGAGTTGGGGAGCAGGAGATAGAAGTAAAGGAAGTTGAGACATAAGTAAGTCTGCTCTTTTTATTAATAATTGGTTTTTTAAAGAAGAATAAGTGCTCCCCAGACTACTGTAAGCCTTTGGTTAAATTCCAGATTTTTGAGAATTTGATTCAGATAGTTTTTGCCAGATTTTTTCTCACTTTTATAGAGAGTTCAATGTTAGAATTCCTAATTTCACTATTTTCTCTAATGTCACCTGTTGTCTTGTTTTCTCCACTGTTAACATAAGAGCACCTCCTACTTCTGGGTCTCACATGAAGTCAGCTACCTTTGTAGTCCTTGGAGAAGGGAGAGATGGGAGTGGAGTTTGGGGGTTTCTGGGGAAGAAGCAGTATTTGGGGGGAGGAGTTGTATATTACATAGCAAAATTGAAACTGCTGTGTTTTTCTTCCTAAGCACTCCAGGGTCTTGACAACACTGAAGATAATACTAAAACCTTTTGGAGCATATTTTAAGCAGGATGAGAACCAAGATGTGGAAAACATGCTCAAGTACGGAGTTCCTCAGATGCAATTCTTTTCTAATCTACTGTGTAAGAAAATACAGTACCCTGGTCGAGTAATAATAATTCAAAAGATATTTATGTTTCTTTAGATTTTTTAAAAAATTAATTTTCCCTAAAAAACTAGGTTTAAACTATTGTGTATTTTAAATATAAGAGGTTGAAGAATAAGTTCCTGATATATTTTTGTTTTAAAAAAGAACAGTAATAATTCATAAATATTACCAATAATGCTAGTTATTTTAACTATTTTTAAAGATGAGAATGATCATTATCATCATCATTATTGTAATTACTGCCAATATTTATCTACTAGTGCATCTTACGAGAGAGTAGAGGAATGTGGATACAGAAATTTGGACCCATGTAATTTCCGTCCACAAGTAATTTACACAATACAGGAGGCAACGCGTACAAAAATAACGAGGCACTGCATGTAATAACCAGCCCTGCTCAAAGTACAGCCCACGAGCCAGAACGGATCTGCAAGCCTGTTGTTACTGGTTTGAGACAAGGGAAGTACAGAAATTGGAGAGTAGTGTTTACAAACTCAAAGCACTTTGGGAATGGGGCACATCGCCCCAAAAGTGAAAAATTTTGTCTGTGGAATTTAATAACAATAGAACTGCTTTTGTATTTTGTCTTTTTTCTCTTATTTTATTTTTCAGATATTTCATTTTTAACAGAGCTGTTAGTCTGCAATAAATTAGAGTGTGTGGGGTAGGAGGGGGAGAAACCAATCCTTCATTAAGACAGTTTGAGAAATGTTAGTTTAGACAATTTATGCTACTTGGTTTGAGAAATATGTTTGGTTGATATTTACTGTTTGGATTTAAAGGGATATAGATATCACTATGGCTTAGAGGTTTGAGCAGCATTTATGGAACAAGTGGGACTTTATGTTGTTATAAATTAGGGGTGAAGAATGGAGGAAAATTCTATGATCAAGTTTCCTAAAATTCAGAAAGGCAAGGCATGCAAATTCTTCTACGGTTTTGCATCTCTCTTGTCTGAGTAGAGGCATCCCTTCCCATTATGATGGGTGAGATCAGGAAATGGATTAAAATCTTTTAATTTCCTCTTTGGCTTTGAAGTTGCTTAAAGAAGGGATTTAGAATTTAAGTAGTGTGATTGGTACAATTTTGAAGCAAAGGGGAAAACGTAAATTAAGTGTCTTCTCATTTTCAGAATTAGATGGAAGAGCTTGAGCCTGCCTAAGAGAAAGAAGAACTAAATTAAAATGTTTGGCACTGAAAGTAATCAGAATATCTGATCAAATTAAGAAAAAGTAAATCCTTCTTAAACTTTAGTACCTGTATTTTTAAAAGCCCTCATCCTCTCTGGATATGGATGAAAACAATGTTTTCCTCATGTATGAAAAATTAATCTTACACAGAGGCTAGAAAAGGAGCTCACCCTGACATGTGTTACTTAAATCAAGGAGTTCTTTAAAAGCAGCAGTTACATTAAGCCTTTTATTATTTTTAATTTTTAAATTAAATTTATTGGGGTGACATTGGTTAATAAAATTCTAGAGGTCTCAACAGTATGATGGTTACCAGAGGGAAAGGGAGGTGGAGGGAAGGTAGTAAACATCCACATACGTTAAGCTTTAAGTTAAAATTTCAACAGTATTTGAAGCCTGTGCAAACTGGCACCATGTCTAATCCAAACATAGCCCTTTAAACTTAAGAGTTGAAGAGTCCTAGGTAATGATAAGCTAAGACCTGAAGTCCAAGACAGGCAGGTAGTGCTAGGACATGGGATTCTGGATTGGGAGTAAAGGCAATGAGGTCACCTAATTTCTAATCTAGTGCACACTTACTTTTGTAGTTTTCTATGACTAGAATTAGAGGTTGCATGCAATCAGCTGTTAGGAAGCTTTCTTTCTTTTTTTTAAGATTTTATTTATTTGTTTTTAGGGTGAGGGGAAGGAAAAGAGAAAGAGAGGGAAAGAAACATCAATATATGGTTGCTAATTGTATGCCCCCTACTGGAGACCTGGTCCACAACCCAGGCATGTGTCCTGACTGGAAATTGAACTGGCCTTTGGTTCACAGGCCAGCACTCAATCCACTGAGCCACACCAGCCAGGGCAGCTTTCAGGAACTTTTCAAGTTTCTGAACAACTTAGGCCACTTCTTCAAGCTGCCAAAATCCTGGGTGATCAAAGCAAGTCAGGGCAGAGAAGGGGTCTGGCTGGGAAAGAAGCTGGCAACTGTCAGTGGCCACTGGAGCTTCAGACCTGGGCTCACTATGTAGCTGTTAGGGGCAGGGCAAAGACTCCATTCAAGCTTGATGTGCCCAGTGACATACAAACCCTGAGTCTCCAGCTCTGAAACTGCTTAGATCATAAAGCACCTCACTGGCTGGGGCTGTTATTGACGTGTATCTGTTTCTAACTGCAGGACAGCTTTCTCCAAACCAGTCACATGCAGTCTGCTTGAGTCACGTGGGTGGTGTAAACACAGACTGTTTTCCAGTTTTCCTGGGGTTATCTGCTGTGTTTCAGTTTAGGGGGACACAGAAGTACCTCAAATCATTGAGACTTTCATTTAGCATACTCCTTCGACTGGATGATTAAAGCACTCTGTTTTCCGCTACTTCTGATGTTCAGAAATATCAAATGTTCCTTCACTGGAG
The DNA here is from genome assembly GCF_022682495.2 of Desmodus rotundus. Taxonomy (NCBI): domain Eukaryota; kingdom Metazoa; phylum Chordata; class Mammalia; order Chiroptera; family Phyllostomidae; genus Desmodus; species Desmodus rotundus. The sequence continues at coordinate 90,952,304 of NC_071393.1, forward strand.
GCTAAGCTAGCCCCGCTAAAGTGGACTGTAAACACAAAGAAAGGGCCAGAATGATGCTGGCAACATGCTGTGGTCAGCTGGGGATACTGACACTCAGATTTTAAGACTGAAGACTTGGGGGTGTGATGTCTCATTTGTCCCTCCCACTCAATGGTGATTGTGTCTCCTTATTGTCGGGAAAGCCATTCTCCTCTCCATGCTTTTGTCCTTGCTGTTGCTCCTCGCCTGAAGGATAGTCTCTCCAATCACGATTATCCAAGACAGACTCATGGTCTCTCCACGCCTGCTCTTTCTTTAAGGGCCAACTCAAATTCTATCTCTTCCACAAAGCCTTCCTTCCTAAATAGTATTGGGTGGTCAGAAAACCATGGGCACTGAGTTGGCCAGACCCGAGATGGACAAGTTACTTAATCTTGCACAGATTCTTTACTATTAAATGCTGGATCATTTACAAAAAAACAAATGGGGTATTATAGCTTTTATTATTATTTCAACCTCCATTCTCTCATGAATACCCCCCAAACACAAGCATCAGAACCACATCTTTCAGCATCTGTATGATAGGTGAATAATTCAGGAGTTCTGGCCTTTTCTCCCTAAGAATCCCTGAAGGCAGTGAGGACGGCCCACGTCTTTGAAGCAGAGATTCAGTTATGCTGCGTGTCACTTACGGAACACCTACTTTGTGCTAGTTACTGGCTGCTTTCATTTAATTTTTAAAATGGCCCTGAGAAGAGATTTTTACCTTCTGTTTACAGAGTAGAGAACTGAGGCTGAGTTTGCTAGCATGGCTGGCCTTGAACCCCGGTCCTTTATTAATCACAGCAAGTGCTCTCGGAATAGTAGGTGCAGCAGGTGCTGGAGGGCAATACTCACTGACTGATTAGCTGGACTGAACTCACAGCTGAGTCAGATTGCATCCTTGTCTTCACAGCATCTTTACCTGCCATCCTCCTTGCTTTTGAGGGATGCTTTTCCACTCTGGCTGTTTTCCCTCTGCCATCACACTGAGCATCAGCACAATGCCATCAAAGTCTAAGGACCCAGGGAGTCAGCAAACCATATTTCAGAGGCCACTAAGTGGTAAGAGTGAAATCGAGGTGGCAGGCAAAACCCCCAAGCATGTCTGGCAGGGTTGAAGTGGGGCATGGGACAGAGGGTCCCGGGAGCAACTGATAGATTACCTGTTTCTAGAATCAGGTAGAAATAGTAATTCCCCTCCGGGGAGAAAATCAGGGGTAAACATAACCTGCCATCAGTCATAGCATGCTAATAGGAGAGGAATCACATTTCAGGCCTCTGGAAATGGACCAATAGCCTCATAGGTCAGACAGCAATTGCCTTCATTCAGCTCAAGAAATGCCTATTTTTCAACCAGTGAGCGCACTGCTTGGGATTTTTGTTGTTTTGTTGTTCTGACTCTGTTGGAAAGAACATATAAAAGTCATAGCCAAAGGCAGAACACTTGCTCTGCTGACAAACGGCCTATCGACTACGGCAAATCATCTGTTGCTAAACTATTAGAATTACGACTCGCTGCTTCCTTGGCAAATGCCTGCCCTAGATGAAGTGCTCTGGACTCCACAGCTGTCTCAATCCTTTCCCACCCCTTATGATGTTTAAAGGCCACTTGAAACACTTTAAACAAGGTACACCATGTGGTTTAGTAGACACTAACATCTTAAAGGGCTGACCTAGATTTAATCTATTCCAGGTGCACAGAAAATGGTATTTGCACCCTCCCCCATCATATGCACTCACTTTCAGTTGAAAATGCTAATATTATCTCATTCTTTTCTTTTACACAAGAGAAGAAGGAATCATCCTGGAAAGGGGGTGGCAGGGGTGGGCAGTGATAAAGGTAGAATAAAGAAAAGAAAGTATCTTTTGAGTACCTACTGTACGTACATCACTCTAATCCTAACAAACTTCAGGGTAAGATATTCTTATTGTAGAATTTTTTTGAGGTACAATCCATATAACATACAAATAAGCATTTTAAAGTGTAGAATTCAGTGACATTTAGTATATTCAAATGCTGGGCAACCACTCCCTCTTTCTAGTTTCAAAACATTTTCATCACCCCAGAAAAATACTTTATGCCTATTAAGTAATCACTCCACATTTTTGTTGGTAATCACTAATCTGCATTCTGTCTCTATGGATTGGCTTATTCTGGATACACCATATCAAAGAAATCATATAATATATCAACTTTTAATTATGGCTGCTGCTTCTTTCATTTAGCATAATGTCTTTGAGGTTCATCCAACTTGTAACACGCATGAGTACTTTGTTCTTTTATGGCTGAATAATGTGCCATTGTATAATATGCGCATGCTACAATTTGCTTATCCATTCATCAGTTGATGGATGGACATCTGAATTGTTTCTTCTTTTTGGCCATTATGACTAACGCTGCTATAAACATTCATGCATGCACATGTTTTTGCTTCTCATGGGAATACATATAGGAGTGGAATTGCTGCTTTAAGATGGGGAAACTGAGGCTGAGAGAGGGTAGGTACCCTGCCTAGGGTCATTCCACTTGTCAGAGGTGGAGCCAGAACCAGGACCCAGGTCTACCTGTTCCTAACTCTATGTATAGTCCATCCACTAAATCTAAAACTTCTTGAGCTAAAAAAACAAATCTCACTGACTAATTATTTTGTAGAATAATTCTAACTTTTAGCCCTAACTCAAACACCATGAGGTCATATGATTAATAACACTAATTTGAACTCATGGAACATAGTTTCATTTGGCTCATGCTGAGATCTGAGCTTTTTGTCTCCTTGGAAAATCTAAAGCAACAGACTTTATCTTCTTAGATCAACTATAACTTTTATTTTAAAAAGCTCCGATTATGCTCTAACGCAGAGTTTATAGGCTAAGAGGACTTAATGAAATCATACATGAAATTTTAATTTAATAATTAACGGTATAAAAGTGTTGTGATATTTTGGAATTATGAAGGCTTGTGTGTGATTTTCCTTTTTTTATTAGCCATTGTTTTAAGATAAAATTATACTTGTTTCACATAATGATTGGGCAGAAACTTAGTCATTAAAAAAATAGAAAATGAGTAAATTTCTACTTCTGTGCTTTTCTTCAGTGAATTGTGAAAACAAAATAAAAAGTGAAATATAATGGGGAATCCTATACACTATTAAGAAATGATGAAATTCCTTCAAAGCCAATTATTCCTAGATAAAAAATGGAGGGTTAAACAGCCCATACATTTATCCTGAACATCCCTTAGGAATATAAACTAGTAAGGCAGTGATTTCCGGGAGAATTTGTGTTGTCTGAATGAGACAACAGCCCACTGAAAATGTGTATGAAATAAATACACACCACCAAGGTACTTCTTCACAAACCTTTCCATAAACACCCACCTGCAGCTAAACACCCACTGACACCACGAGCAAGTCTCCCAGGCTCCCAACAAAACAAAAATACTCAGACTATTATCTCCTTTAACAGGCACTCACTCAATACTTGAGCCTACCAAGCACTAGATGTTATAAAGAAGTTAAAAATAAATGGAATCTCAAAGGACGATGCAGGCAGAAATCAAGTTATAAACCTGAGATCTACTTAGCTAAAGTCACCAACAACTAAGTAAAATTATTATCTATGTCACCAAATCCCAGACAATCCTTATCTATATGTTGTTTTTATTAAAACAAAAAACAACCATTTTGCAAACTGCAAAGAACCAAATCTTACTCATTTTTATTTATTCAATACTGTTGGATGTTCACTACGATAAAATGAAAGGAACACCCAGACCCAGCTGAGAAGATATCAATTACACCCAGGAGATAACCACCTCATGCTTCTCAGAAGCAAATGGGAAGACAGCAGAACTTCTTGTAGTACATTGACTTTTGGCCAAAGAACAAAACTAATACCACCAATATAGCAAGCAGACCTGTGTGTGAATGAGTGAATGAAAGAAACACCCTGGACGAGATCAAGAAGTAGGCAGAATTTATTTGGAGACTGCAGACTGAATGAGGGAAGCTTTAATGTTGGTTTTTAAGGATGTGGTAAGCATGGACTAGAAGGGACAACAGAGGATGTTTCTGGTCATTTTAGACATGCCAAAATTAAATTGACAGGCAATACGTGTCAAAAGTCCTCAAAGTTGTAAGAGTTTTTGCGTCCCAGTAATACATACCTAAGAATTTTTCCTAATAAAAATGACTCAAAAGATGAAATTAAGTAAAAACTAATAATTTAAAAATATAAATTTTGTTTTTTTAATGGTAAAAATTTAGAAACAACTAACAGTAAGAAATGACAATTGAAATAAATTAATATTAATAAGTTATTTTCCGATAGAAATAAGAAGAAAATTATGGTAAGTGAATAAATAAAATCAAGTCTTTAGACCCAAGGAGAAGCCAATATGAAATAATGTTAAGATCAGTATAAAAAATCTAAAATTATTAGCAAATATGCTTTTAAAGATTATTCTATTAAGAAACACAAGAGTTTCAAACAAGGAAGACTAGATTCCGGCTGGAGGAAATGGCACCGAGAAGGCCCATGATTTGGAATGATGGGGAGGAGAGGAAAAATGAAGAGACTTGATTGAAACAGAGAGTTCCAACTAACAGTGAGCAATGAAGTTGACCTGAGCCTTCACAGAGATCCTAATTGCAATCCTTAGGTCTTCTGTTGTGGGGGCGGGTCCCAGCATCTCAGCCCCTAGGAAGAAGACCCTACACAGTCCTTATGTTTAGGGGCTTATAATTTAATACACATACCCAAGCAAGGAAATACAGGAACTGCTGAATGGAATTGGGAAAAGGATGGAGAATAAAGTGAAATCACTGCCTGATCCCAAATGCCTACAAGTAGAGGCACTACCAGAAGACTTTTTATCTGAAACACTAACTTCAGGACACATCAGCCAACCATCTACAAACTGGTGCTGTGGAAAAATCTTTCCAGCAGAAATAATACTACCACATCCCCCAGCTCATGGGCTCCTGGAGACCAAACTCTGCAGATGAAACTATGAACTGGGGGAATCCAACGGAATCTTCCTGCCACAACCGAGCCACTCTGATTACCACCCTTCTGCAGCCTGCTTTTACACAGCCACCCTGCTGCTGGCCTCTCCTCCTTCCCAACAGGTCGCCTCTATCAGCTCGGTGGTGAATACGCCATAATAGTAAATACGAGTCCCACAAATGTTCAGGCGAAACACATTATATGCTCATGGAAAAGACCACATTTGTCCATGGCAGATTTAAAACCACTGCAACATGTTTGGCCCCTGTAATGTTAGAAGAGTCAAGTCCTATGTGCACATAATTCACCTAAGTGTTCTCACACACTCCAGACTTCAAGCAATACAGTTCTTTGTTTCCATAAGAAAACAAAGGAAGGTGGTACTCACAAAGCTGCTGAAGGATACCCAGTCCAATTAAAATAAAAAACTTTTCATTCTGAAATAATTTTAGAACTACAGAAGAATCGCAAAGATAGTACAGAGTTCCCATATACTCTTTACCCAGCTGGCCCTAATATTAACATCACATATAACCACAGTGCATTCATTAGAAACTAAGAAATTAACAAGAACACATTACTGTTAACTACGCTTTGGACTTTATTTAGATTTTTTCCAATTTTTCCACTAATGTCTTTTTTTTTTCTTTTTCTTTCCAGGATCCCATCCAGAGCCCCACAGCGCCTTTAGTCATTCATGTCTCCTAATTTTTTTTCCATCAGTGGTGATTTCTCAGTGTTTCCTTGTTTTTCATGATCTCAACACTTTGAAACAGTTTCTCAATTTGGATTTGTCTGATGTTTCCTCATGACTAGACGAAGGTTATGATTTTCAAGACAAATACTTCAGAGGTGAAGGGTCCGTCTCTTCACATTTTATCAGGGGGCACTTAATTATTAGCATGATTTGTCACTGGTGAAGTTAACCCTGACCACTTGTTTAAGGTGGTGTCTGCCAAATGTCTGCACAACCTGCCTTTACTTTCAGAGTTGCCAGATTGAGCAAATAAAAACACAGGACATCAAATGGGAAACACTTAGCCTGAAAAAATATTTTTAATCTAAAGTTCAAATGTAACTAGGCATCTTATATTTTATCTGGCAGCCCTACTTTCAGAAGTGAATTCCCAACGAAAGCCAGAAATGTTCACTGAGCCCCTCCTGTCCATGGAACTTGCCTCACCCCACTTTCCCTAGGCAACCCTTGCCTCACAGATTGCAGTGCAGACAAGAATCCTATTTAGTGCTTAAACCAGTAATCCTCAAACTCTAGGATCCACTAGAATGCCTCGGAGAACTGGGCCCTATCACAGTTTCTGGTTTAGGAGGTCTGGCGCGGAGCTCTAAAATTTGCATTTCCAACAAGTTCCCAGGAGATGCTGATGCTGAGGGTATAGGGGCCTCATACTAAGAAACCCTTGTAATCATGAAGGGGAATTGGGTATTTGTACTTTTTACATGTGCCATAAGACAAAAGATCCATACAAACTACGCATTACAAATGTGCCATTACAAATCTTGTGGGGTGGGTCCTAACTGACACAACATACTTTCAACCAATGAATGATTCGTGTATAAGAATGCAAACAAAGAACAGTCCAGACTAGATCTTCCTAACCCTGCAGGTGGGAATCCTTCCTCTCCCCACTTAGAGTTGAGAATTAGCCTAGATCAGACGGTGAGTTACAGTGGGATGGCTTCACCACCACCCCACTGTTGCCTCAGCTGTTGAGAAGACACAGGTTTATCTCCGTGAGCATCTACCTATCTGTTGTCATCTTTTGTCTGCAACCATGGAACTTGTCAGGGAGCCACTTACACAGGATGTGGTGATGTTGGGAAACGATATGCGTCTGGAAATCAATACTATAGATACTAAGCAAAAGTCAACCTGCATTTTGTTTGTTTGTTTGTTTCAAAAGCCTACTACAGGTTGGTTTGGGTACTCGATACTTAAAACACTGCCCCTGTGTCCTTAGAGGAAAAGTCTTTCTTGGAACCAAACAAAAAAACTTTCAAGTGCTTCATTTCAAAGCAATTGATCCATAAATTGGAGGTGTTCTACTCACTTATCCCTTTCCCTTTAATTGATGGACTATTTTAAAAAGGAGAGAATAAGACTGTGGTCAAATTCTTCTGCAACACTTATCAACCCTTTGCACTGGCTACCTAACAGCCTAGGTAGCAGCTGGTTACCTACAATCCTCATTACATTAAGCTCAGCTCCTACTTGGATACTGGTAACCTTTCTAAGTTGAAAAGCACTTTGAAAGGCAAAGGTCTTTGGGAAAAATGGCTAGTGTGTTCATTCTTCTAGCATATAACAAATGCCAAGGATCCTATCAGGTAATTCATAAACAAGATTTCATTAATCTTTACTTTATTATGGTGAGGAAGGTATAAATAACTCCCTTTTACAGATTGGCTAAGTTACTTATAAAGCACATTACAGATCTGGGATCTGGCTTCAAAATTTTAGACATGACTTTACAATCAATACCTCATTTAATTCTCATTCAACCCAGTCAACACTTACCAAGAGATGTAACTTCAATCTTTTAAAGCATCAGGAAGAACATTTGGTATTCTTAACTAGGCACCTACAAATAGTGCTACTAGTAGGCTGGTTATAAAGACAATTTAAGGGGGAATCTCTGTATAGGAGGTCTGTTTGGAAAAAGTGCAACCATTGTTATAACAAGAACAGTTTGCCTGACGTTGATGTAACCTGGCAGCCAAGGAGAGTGGACTGGAATGTGCATGCGTGAACAATGACAACTTCACAGTACTTATCAGTGGGGGTGGTAGCTGCTGCTGAGTGAGCATGTGTACTGTGTGGCCACTGCATTCAAAATGCCTGAGTGAGTAGAGCAATGAATCTGCATCAAATTTTGCATTAACCTTGACCATTCCACGGAAACTATTTGGATGACTCAGAGGCCATAGCTATGGGCAACTGGTGACTGGAAGCTTCATCATGATAACACTCCTGCTCGGGCATCACATCTCCTGCAGAGTTTTTTTGGTGAAACATCAAATCATTAGGTGACTCAGCCCCCAAAGAGCCCAGATTTGGTGCCCTGGGACTTCTGACTTTTCCCCAAACCAAAATCACTTTTGAAAGGGGAGAGATTTCAGACCATTGATGAGATTCAGGAAAATACGATGGGGCAGATGATGGCAATTGGGAGAACTGTGTGAGGTCCCAAGGTGCCTACTTTGACTGAGGCGTCATTGTCCTGTGTACACTGTTTCTTATACCTTGTATCTTCTTCAATAAATATCTCTATGTTTCATATTACATTGCTGTATACCTTCTGGGGAGACCTCATACAAAAAAAAGGTTAAAGTTATTTTTCCCTTTAATGCTCCCCCAACATCATTTTCAAAAGGAAATATAATCTCTGTCCAAAAAAATCCTAAAACTCATAAAAGGGGAGACAATACCTTGGTTTTGCTCTCATGTGATTTAAGACCACTAGATCCATTTGGTACGGCTTTGGATTAATGAGAGAGTCAATCTGAGGGCAAACAAAAATCGAGTGTTTTGCGTAAGTTCGAACTGGACTAACAGGTTTATTTCTAAAAGTCACCTTAGAGAACAAGAGGTCACCAAGAGTGGTTATCTAGACTGTTTGGCATTTATTTACTGTTGAATCTCAGATTTCAACACACAGGGAACAGAATGGAACGTCACCAATCCTTACAGGATTGGGAGAACTAAATCTCTTACGATTTCCTCTTTATTTTCTGAAGACTTCAATGACTGCAAGACTCCCAGGCTTTCACGTGAGTCCCCCCAAATGTGGTGGCTATTAAGTGTAGGTATCCTGATATCTATTGTCTTTAAAAGAACTGAATGGAATGCAACCAAGTATTTCTGCAAATAACCAGATCTGTACCTCCTTCCTGGAGCCTCCTCCCCTGACCACCATTTCGTGGGACCCCGGAGAACCAGGTCTTAGTTGCATTCATCTGTCTTGCTTCCACCTCTTTACCTCTTTAGGATGTAGCTTTCTTGACTTTTCAGGAGTATCTGAAAACCAAAATTCCCATCTTCCTATCCAGAAACCAGTAAGATTATAGCCCAGGAATGGTGGAATACAGAGAATGTGATCCAGAAATGAAGTGGCCCGAGCATAGGGACTAGGATGCGGGGGAGAGCTCTGTAGGTGAGGTTGTGACCACAATGAAGACATCTCAACACACGTCTTATTTTGGGTCCTTCCATGCCCTGGCCCATTGTAACGACAGGCCTGAATGAACTCACAGGCTTCCTTGAGGAAGCCAACTTCATCACCCTTTTGAAGACCCTTTGTTTTAACAAGGGTGGTTATTCCATTGGGGCATTGGGGTGTCAAGGGCCAGAAGCTTTAAAAAGGAAAGAAAGAGAAGAAAATCAGGAAGTGGTGTAACAAAGGCCTAATTATAAGGGAGGAGTATCTCTCTACAGACAGGTCACTGGAAGGATGCCAAGGGCTCTAGGCACATAAAGGAAAAGATTGTTATAAAAAGATTTATAAAAAAAGAAGAAGAAGAAAGAGGCATGGCAGTGGAGACTGCGAGGGGTGGGGCAGAGAATGGGGAAATGAATAAGAATAATGACTTAAAAGCTTTTTTTTTTTCTTCTGGTTCTCTGCTTCCCTTTCTGCAGATGCTCAGCTGAGCCAGTGCAGCTGGCTCCCTGACAAATGTGGAAAAATCAGCCAATTTGAGCTGGTTGTTAGCAGTCCTGGCACAGAGGCTCAGAGAGACGAGGCGCTGCCTCAGGTGTGGCAGCAGGTCTTCCAAGCCATTGCTGAGAGCTTGGGCTAGCGCATGTCCTCCTGGCCTCCAGGACCTTACCAGTGTCCCCTTCTCCCTTGGGGTTAGATAAAAGTGACCTTGGAAAAGGAATCTTCCTCTACTTGCTCCTCTTCCCCTCCCCAACACCTTCCTAACTGACAAGTTCTCTCCTCCCTTCAAACTGGTGGGACTTCCTCCTGCTCACTCAGGGCCGCAAAAGGACTCTTGTCCACAAGTGTCTGAGCGCACATCTGATGGCCCACCTCCAGGCCCCTAGAAAATGCCTGATGCCTGCTCCTTTCACATCGCTGCACTGGCCCAGAGTCTGCGGACGCCCTGCAAGATCAGCCTGGCATTTCCCCACAAGTCGGTCAAGGCGTCTCTGTACGTGTTCACTAACACCAAACAGTATGCCACATACATTTATTTACACATGATTATGTCCACACATGGAGTATGAATGTGACAAAAGGAGGGCACATCTGGCCATTCAGTTCAAGTGAAGCAATTAATACTTTGAATCAAGTTCAAGGCAATGTAGCAGCTCAAGTTCCTTACCTATAAAATTGTCCACTTTTTCTATGACTTTTGTTTATGGATTATAATTAAATAAAAAGCACAAAGCGAGGAACTAAGATAAGTCCTCACTTAACATCATTGATAGGATCTTCAGCTAAGCCCAATGATGTATAAGGAAACCAATTTTGCCACAGGCTAAGTGATATAAACAAGAGTTAAGTTCCCAGAGCATCTCATCACCATTATAACAAAACAGCATTGAATAAATGACCTTATTCAAGCACCTGCTGTACTAAAATAACTGCTTACAAAAAGCAAGTTTCGAAGGGGATAAAAATGTTCTACATCTTGTTTTAAGTGGTGGTACATGGATCTATACAATTACCAAAACTCACTGAACTGAACACTTAACATTCTGGGCATTTTATTGTATGCTAATTATATCTAAATAAATATAAACGCTTACGTTCCAGTAGCACTCACGGTGTCCACAAAATGCATCTATACCAGCCTACTGAAGCGCTCTCTACTATAAAAATGCACCAAAAAATGTCCAAGGTGTCACTTCATTGGTTACCCTTCACATAATGGACTATTTTCAAGAGAACTGAAAATGATTCCTCTACTATCCTCAAATACACTTTAGGAGGTTGTAATAACCCAGAGTGGTCAGAAAATAAATTTTTGGAAGGAGAGCTGATATTGTTTTATGTTACATGCAAGTTGACTAGTTCCTATTATTCTTATACTCTGAAAATCAAGTATATCAGGGTCTTGACTTAGTTGGTCTTAAAAGCCTCAATGTGGGGAATGCTGGTGGGGAGTTTAGAGGGGAGGGCAAGAGAATTGGTTTGTTTGAACTGTACTGATTTGCAGATGACATGAGAACAGTTGTTCAATTCAGGAAGAGACAGAACATCCAAGGTGAAAAAGCACTGAATTATATGGTCTCTTCAACTCATTAAATCAATATAAAAGTTGAGGCTTGGGAAGGAAAGCAATGTGCCCGAGAACACACAGACATGGGCATTCTGCCTCTCAAGTCTATTTCTCCTTCCAGCTTTGTGTTACTCATGTTTTAAATGCTATCCTCCACTAAAAGTTTAAAGCAAATATGATATTTATATCTATCATCAAATTTCTACAAATTAATATTTTTACTAATATTTTAAAACACTGTGAGAAGAAAGTTTTCCCCTGAAAATGGTTGCTCAAGTAAAGTGTTTTGAAAATTAAGGTAGTCTAGTGTTCTACTCAATTACTCACGTTTATCTTCTTAGAAAGTACTCATGTATATCTTCTCTTTAATGTAACAGCTGTTAAAAACTCTAATGCATGTTTGCTGATATCCATGCCTAGAACGTAAGATTTTCAAAGGCATTTTTATCATCCACATTTTCTCCCATTTGGTCCTCAATGCTTCCTTTAACTTTGCTTTGGTGACTAGGCAAGTCATCCTTCTCTTTGTAGCTTTCAGAATTGCTAGTTATAAGGTAAAAGCCATAATCCCATGGAAAGAATTTATTATGTTTAATACAAAAAGCAAACCAATACTCTTGGTTGTGTCTTCAACACACTGTTCATGTAGAGAATGAGCCACGAGGTAAAGATGTTAATAGGATGTTCACATCCCTGCCAACCACACCAAAGACCCAGGGCTTACTGACCACAAGCAGAAATGAACACACTCAAGAGTCGGCGGTGGCTTTGGGGATCCAGACCTGATGACCAATCGCCATGGAGTCTACTATAGTGACAACACCCCAGAAGGTAGAAGGGAGTTGAAAATTCATCAAGTGTGCTAGAAAATACAGTTTCTTTTGAAATTAAATCTTTATACAGACATGATCTCATCAAGGCTTCCTGTACATGCGTATGCTGGGGACTCAGCCTTCAGAATAACCTGTGGCACCTTTGGCCATGCATGTGGAAGAGAAGGGAAGGAATAAATTTTGCTCCGAGTTGTTGTTGTTTTCCTGCTGTCTTCAAAGCAGACTCAGCCCTTTTTGAATAGGGTTGAGTCATGAAAACTTTATGGCCATTTAGAAATGCATCAGATTCTGGGCACAAATTCTAAACAGACTTTCCATGTTAAAACAAATGAAAACAGCTAAATTGCAGACAAATTAATCTGCTCCTCATTCCCCCTCAAAAGGAACTACTTCAAGGGTGCAAGAAAGACTGGCTACACAGTAATGCTCAGTGTTTAGAGCCAATCAACAGCTGGAAAGGCAAACTGGTTTTTAGTGTGAACATTTCAGAGTTCAAATCACTTAACAGATGTAAAATTATAGGATATACTTAGCATTTAGATTTTTTTATTATTAGCTAAAGAAGATCTTTTTGGAAAATACATTTGATGTTTAGTACTTCTTGATGATGATGGCAAGAATTTTTTAAATGTTCATTATACTAAATAAAAATGTTCATTACATTAAATCATACTTTAATCAGCTTAACATGAGGCTTATACAGGTTTTCCTAAGATTAACTACACATTTTACAACACTAAATATACAAATTTAAAGTTGGGGAACAGATTGTCATACTGATCAGCCAACTAATGTAAAAGATGAAAGGCATCAAAGCTAGAAATGCAAAGTAAACATTCCACAATTGAAATTAATTGATAATTGATCATGCTGGTTAGAGACCTTTGCAGTCAAGGGAGGCCCAGGATCTCAGGCTCAGAGGCAAAGAGGACCTTGCCCAGGGTGAGTGCCTCGGACAGAGCGAGAGGCCACGCCAGCCACTCCCCTCCAAGTAGGAGCAAAGCAAATAGAGAGGATTTACACAGTGGACCCCAGGCCTCTCACTAGACAGAAGGCAGGTCTGGGGAGGAAAGATTAGTGCAGTTAGGGTAGTTTCAACTTCAGAAGAAAAGAAAAAGAGCAACTTGATTACTCTTATCAAGTTCATGACTGATCTTCATAAGAGGCTTCAGAAAAATTAAGTGAAAGCAAGAGAAATTCAGGTGGGTAATTGGAGAGGAATACGCTTGCTCAAGAGAATCTCTTAAGTAAAAATAAACTAAAAAAAACCCCCAAAAAACCTTTCTCAAATGAGAAGGTTAATAATCTTTACCTGAGAAGTATCAGGTAAAGTTGTAGACACTCCATTTTTAATTTCCTTAATAAAAGATAAAAGTTTGACCCAATGGTTTCTTGAGCATCCTGCCCAACATTCTGGTTCTACACTGATTTTTATTTTCAATGTGTGGTTGCCTTTCATGTGTCCCGTACTGGGGATCTGGCCCGCAACCCAGGCATGTACCCTGACTAGGAACTGAACCAGCAACCCTTTGGTTTGCAGGCCAGTACTCAGTCCACTGAACCACACCAGCCAGAGCCTACACTGATTTTTCACCGAACTGCTGGGATAAAGATGACATTAACCAATGCATGGTCTATTGTGGGAAATGATGCTTTTTAAAAATGAATTACAAACCTCTGTGGGAGGGGAAGAGTGAGCTATAGAAAAGTCATTAATAACTTTGCTTAGAGCTCAGCTTTTCATTGGGAACATCAACCACATAACAGTGTTCTTGCTGGCTGAGTAAGGTTGGGCTCCAAGAGGCAGAGAAAGCATTCAAGGCTGACACTTCAGAGACCAAAGAAGGACACTAGTATATGTCATCATTCTTCTGGACTAGTTTGCTTGTAGTGGATTTTAGTCTTACCATGCCATGGGGAGGGGGCACTTATTATCTCCTTATTATAAATGAGGACCTAAAGTTCAGAGAGGTAAGGAAGTCTGCTCCAGGTCACATGGGCAGATTGAGGAGGCCCCTTTCATCAAACATCTACAGAGTGCTGACTCTGTTCTAGACACTGTGGGACACAGTGGGAGAAGCCTACGTGGCACCTGCCTTGACAAAATTTACCTTCTAGTCGGGGGAGGGATGAGAAGCTGTAAATGTAGAGAAATACTTGATAGTACAGAATATGACAAAAATACCCGTACTTTGCTGTGTGTAATGCACACCCATGTTTTGGTGTGCATTATCCACAGGATTATTATACCCATGGTGTGTAATCATTATACCCATGTAGAATGCGCATCCTTCTTTTCCCCAGAAAATTTTGGGCAAAAAAGTGCACATCAAACATAGCAAAATGCAGTAAAACGAGGGAATCTGATAGACAGTGATGAGGGGCTACTTCTACGTGGCAAAGAGAAAAAGAGCTCTCTGAAGAGGTGACTTTAAACCAAGAACAAAATGACAAAAGGACCCAGCCATGTGAAGATCTGGGCAAGAGTTAGATCAAGTGAGCAAGAGGAAAGGGCACTGCCTGTACAGTGGAGACAGCAAACATCAAACAGAATGTAGCCAAAGAGGCAACTGATGGACAAGATGGGCAGCTGGGAAGCTGACTGCTGCCTAATAACCTCCTCTCTCTGCCAGGCTGTTGCAGTGGGTTGGCTGGCTGGTTTCATCCTTGTCTTTTAATAGAAACAATGGGAGGGGAGCGGAAGCCATGTCCACGTAACACTAGCACCTGCACCTACAAAGAAGGAATTCCTCATAGGCAGCCTGGGCACCACATCTGACCACCCCCAAAGTTCTAAGGTTCCTTTCTGCTTTATGTGCCAACCTCAACTCTCAGCTTTCATCTCCCCGGGAAAGTGCTGTCAGTGTGCTGGAAGTGCAGCAGCTGAGTCAGGAAGCCACCTCTAGGCAACAGGGAAGCAAGGTAGGATGGGAAAAACAACATCCCACTGCGATCTCAGCTGTATTTCTTCCACATGGCAAGTTTCATTTTGTTTAATTTAACAATAAACTCATTATATTAACTCAATTCAATAGAAGCAGCAGGGGGAGTTCTCCTAATTTAATCTTGGGCTTTGAGGAGCCTTGCTCAATGCTAAAACAATGCCGTGCAGAGAGATTAAAGGGCTTTATCATATTGAAAAAATACCTTAGAGCTTCTGAATGTAGTCTACCTGTAATTTAGGAACTAGACAACCCACTTCTTACTTTATCCAAAGCATCATCTAGTCAGAGAGCTAATCTCTGCAAGCAAATCATTCTTATGAATGATGCCGCTTTAGGGTTTAAACTCTGAGAAGTGATCCTTTCATCCTTGGAGCTGATGCTCCAATTTGAAAAGGAGTTATTGGATGCACCCAGCCAGGGAATATAAATATCTTGAGCTTACCAATGTCATAAAACTGGTTTTCTGTATGTCACTTGAAAATACAAGGATGTAACTATCTAACATCTATTACTCAATGCATCCATTAAGCTATATATCATGCAGCCAAAAAAAAAGATTGGTTCTGATTATTAACCATTATAAAAAAGAATGTCGACACCTTTTAAAAATCTTAAGGGATAGAAAAGACTACATAATGTGCTGATGTAGTGATTTGAAATCTGGAGATTTCAAATTCACACACATACATATACATGCTAGAGACCAAACAATGGATTTTGTCCTCAGCTGGCAAAGAAGAATTAACACATTCATTAATTAGGATCCTGTTTATGCTGGTATTGAATATATATGCATGCAGGCCCACTTGGGGATTCTAGCTGGGAGATGCCAACTTTTGAAATTCAAAGACAAACTGGATTTGTCTTTGGTGTCTACATATGCCTACTGTGGTCATATTGACCATGTGGGCTTGTGTGTAGCTGTGAATATTTATTTAATCTATTTAATCAAGCAAGTTCTAAAGTTTATTTCATGTTCTTTTAACTACAAAATGCAAAACAAGGTCAGGCATGGGAGGTTGGGGAGAACAGAGCCAGCTTTTAGGAAGAAATTATCTTTATCCCAGATGGCTTTTAGAAGAAGAAAGAAATGCTGAAATGTGAGAAAAGGTATGGATAATAGTTCCAATTCACTCCAGCAGTGGCTAACAAGGCCAGGCCCCTCTCCCTGGTGGGAAGCAAATGAACGGAGAAACGGTGGGAGAAAGGCACAGGTCTGGCCCTGGCTGCTCTGTCCCCATCTCTCTCTGTCTCTCTCACACAGTCTCTCTCTCAGTCTCTTTCAGTCTCTCTCTTTCAATGAGAAATCTTTTGTCGAGGTCAGAAAAGAATTTTTTTTAGGGGAATACACCAAAATCCCAATGCAGAAGGACTGAAGCAGCAGGGAGTTCTGTCCTAGGTTTCAGATCTCTGAGTGGAGAGAACTCAGACAAGATGAAGTCTCCGTTCTTTGCCAAGTGAGAAAATTCCTTCTCACCCTGTCAGTTTGCAAACAAGAAGATTTTCCCAGGTTTAGGACATTTTCTTCTATTATTTAAATTCCTTGTTGAGCATTTGCTTTCTTTATGGACAGCATTTCCTGTCATGGAAAAGTGTAATTTGCCAGAAAGAGAGGCAGGGTGGAGATGGAGTGAGACTGAGACACACGGAGAGCAACTAATATCAGAAGACAAATAACACAGCAAGAGGATACACCCTATTATAGGGTTCTTTCTGTTTAAAACGGAGTTTCATTTTCCCCATCTAAAAATAAGCCTGTGACCTTTTGTATTCTTCAGACCATATGGATTTCTGCACCGTCCGGAGTCCCAAGGCACATCGGGCAGAGTGAGAGCTAAGGGCTGCCTGGTCCAGGTCCCCGGAGCTAAGAAGTACACCTGTCAGAGAAGAGGCAGCCAGATTCAAAGATAAAGAATCCACAGAGCCCTGGGAGGGCGCTCTGAGCCCCTACTTCCTCTGTCAGTTATTATTGATTAAACCTCTTACGCATACACATCCGCTCCAGGAAAGCTTAACTTTAATTTTATGCCTCCTACAGAAAAGAGATGAATACAGACTGTGAGTAAATAACACTAAGCACCGTAAGAAGAACAAACACCTGCATGCATTTTCATTGTTAGATTGTTGTAAGGCTAGAGAAGTAAAAAAGAACGTCAAACCTCACTTACAATCAAAGAAATGCAAACTAAAATGTGTTACACTTCTTAAATCTTATCCAATTAGCAAAGATGAAAAAGAAAGATAATACCACTGCCGGTGAGGGTTAATGCAAACAGGCACTCTCATGTCTATTTAGAGCTGGGATATACATGAGCAGAGCTTATATTTCTGGAGTTAAGTTGAACAACATGTTGGAAACGCCTTACACTAAACTTGCACTTGTAGCAGTTTATTTTCTCAGTCACCTTCAGTTCATCGCAGCATTGTCTAAGAAAGCAAATGGTTGGAAACAAAATGTTTCACATGGGACAAGTGGCTAAGTCACACAGACGGGCGTGACTAAAAGTCCTGCTTAGAGCAATACGTGGGGAATGAAATGGATAAATGTTCAGAAAATGCAGCTAACCAAAAGAAGTCTAAAGCAAGCTACCTATCTGTCTGTCTGTCTATCTCTCTACCCGCCTACCTACACACCTCATGTAACACTTACAACAACCCCATGAAGTGTACGCTATTATCACCTTGTGGCAGGTAAAGACTCTGGCAAGTGCAGGTGTGGAAGTTTAAATCCAGGTGGGTGCTGGTCTAAACCACACACACTCATTCTCTCTGCTGTGAGAATGAGTGTGTGTGTGGTTGTGTACCTGTGTCCTTCCTCATGGATATATACAGCTCTAAAATATCTGTAATCGTATCTGAGCCATAGGCTCAGAGGTGATTTTCGTTTACTGCTTAGTCTTTTTTTTTTAATGATTGCTACAATGAACACGTGTTTCTTTTACAACTAAGAAAAAAATAAAATTAGCTCTTCTTTAGCGATGATATTCTGACTAGGATCACCTGACTCCTTGGGACTCAGGAGGATTCAAGAAGAGACCTTTTATCCCTGGATGGATTCTGGAGCCAGGCACAACCACTTACTGACTTTTGGCCGAGGGACAGGTCACATTGCCTCTGTCATGTAAACTGAGAAATAAATATGCTAAGGCATGTGAAACCACCCCCACACGATACCTGTTCACTAAATGCTGTTGCCCCGTCTCTCACCTGTCTTCTGAAGCACACCAATTCCAGGAGGGTTCTCAGGGCTCTAACACACAGTGTTCACTGTCTGAGGCAGGACTATTGACTCGAAATCAAAGGGAAATACATTCTGCCTGAAGGCTGCTTCACCAGTGCCTGTCAGATGCAGCTGGGCTCCCCACTCCTCCTAAATTCTAGCCGTCTTTAAATTATAGTACTTGGTTTTGTAAAGTTATCTCTTTCTCTATCACTGCGGTCTTTAAAACTAGGGAATGTACATACATACCTGAAGTGGGCACAGATAGTGTTATGGGAATTAACTTCCAGAACTTTTATTCCCCTATGATTCTTCCCTAAATTTGTCTGAGAATGCGTCTGTGTTCAAGGTCCATCCCAGTATCCTCGCCTGCCCTCTTACAATCATCCTTCTCCTACTAGCAGGAGAAACACATGACTCCCACCTTCGCAAATCCACTTTACCACACTGTCCAGAGCTCTGAACAGCACTGGAGTGGCCCTGAAAAGTCTGATCTGATATACAGGTTAAAAGTGATCCACTGGTAATCAAAGTGGGTGATGAACCCCAGGGTGTGAGGGCTTTTGTAAAGACTTAAAAATAGTATATTTTGGCCCGTTTGGGGAATTCTGATAGGTGGAGTGGGGTGGTAAGAATGACAATAATTATCTTTTCACTATCTCTTCTCTTCTATCCCTCAGCTATCCTTAGAGACCCCACTGGAATGAAGAGCCAATGAGAACTACTGTGCAGCCTGACCACATCCAGGCCACACGCCCCTGGTTCCAAAGCTCCATTCTGCAATCAGCATCTGTCCACCTCTCTCTCTCTTTCTCATTGAATAATTGCCCTTCCAAATATACATATACTCATATATATAAACCCTGTCCTCATAGAGTTATATCTTAATCAAATTCTATATTAAAATTTGAATTCAAAAGTGACCTGGTTGTCAGGGGGATGTGTATTAAATATGCTCATTGAAAAATGAAGTGAGACTTTTTCTGACACAAAATAAATCTGATTTGGCTGGTTGAATGAATGACAAGGACAATTAGGGTATGTTACTTATGCAATGAATGAGCTAAATTTCAGATCCAAAGATTGATGAGTATGGCACTTAAAGAATGTGATCAAAGCATTTCTACCATAATTATGTCAAAAATATTGTTTGGGCCCTGGCTGGTGTGGCTTACTTGGTTAGAGCATGTCCTGTACACCAAAAGGTCACAGGATCGATTCCTGGTCAGGGCACACACCAAGGTTGTGGGTTTGGTCCCCAGTTGGGGTGTGTAAAGGAGGCACTGGATCGGTGTTTCTCTCTCTCTTTCTCCCCCCACACTAAAATCAATAATGCATTCTCGAGTGAGGATTTAAAAAATATTGTTTGGCAGGTGAAAATGTATTGAAATTACCAACATTTCTAAATTGCTAACACTTTCTAAGTAGATCAAGTTAAACAGCATGTCACTAAGTTAAAAAAGTACATAATTTTTCGTCATTTAATACCTTGGTAAAGCCTTGTGATACACCTTTTGGTACAGATCAAGAAAGTAGATGACTTTAATGAATGGATAACAAATGCTTTTTGAAGCCAGGTGCCCACCAATTCTTTACTTTTCACAAAATCAATGGAAGACCTAAGAAATTTACTAACTGAGATCAATAAGTATGGCTACTGGTGGGGGTTTGGTTTTGGCTTATCATTCAGAAGTTCAAAGACAGAAATGATATGATCTAACAGAACTCCATCTGTCCCATCACATGATATGTAGACACTGTTTCTCACCATTTACATCATAAAAACTACAGCTAGGAATGGAACTGGCCTTGAACCCTTAACAATAATAAATATTCATCTATGGGTTGAAATAATTGAAAATGAAGCCCATTCATCTCATTAACAAATACACTCCCAAAAAATATTTACTTTTTAAAAAAGATTTTATTTATATTTAGACAGAGGAGAAGGGAAGGACAAAGAGAGGGAAGGAAACATCAGTGTGTGGTTGCCTCTCGTGTGCTCCCAACTGGGGACCTGACCCGAAACCCAGGCATGTGCCCTGACCAGGAATCGAAATGGCGATCCTTTGGTTTCACAGGCCCACACTCGATCCACTAAGCTACACCAGCAGGACATAAATTTTTACTTTTTACATTTAATAATTACTTATCAAAATGTTTAATACATTTATGTTGTTTTGATCAACTTTGCAATGGAATCATTGTAATGATAAATCAATTTAGAAGACCTTATTACTTAGAGCTTTATGATCATAGAACTGTTAAAATAAAAGTTTATTTTATATTTATTTTTATTGCAAAGGATTATAATAGCATTATCAGACGAGATCGGGCGCGTTCAGGGTGGTATGGTCATAATAGCATTATCAATAAACGGCCTTTAAGCACAAGCATGTATAACATGAGGATAAAATTCCACAGAAAAATGTAATAGAAATACAAGTTCAAAGGAAAAAATAATGTAAAATTTTGAGTATTAAAGAACAGCTTGTTCATGTATTTAAAAACAAATGAAGGGTGGCAAATATTCACTCAAAATAGTACTTAGATTTCACTGGGTGCATTTTCAAAAGTGATGTTTTATTTTAAAATGTTAATATTGATAATTTGCTAGGAGTTATATTCTTTGCAACTATTTAAACTTATGATAAAAATTTTTTAAGTCAAAATTTAGATAAGCATATGCAAGGGGATACAAAGAATTTCTAATTTTCGAGGGGGTAGGGGTTAAACGACCAAAAAATTGGAATTTACTTTCTACATTTCATGGCTACCCTTTTTCCTTTACAAGACCCAAGAAAATGACATTTATTTTACTGAGTTTAATGGGGCTACAGAAAATACTTGATTTGGTCCCTTCAAGACATCTGGCCACACTCCTGCAGCCACAGACCAGGTGTTGGTTGGGTCTCCCATGGAGCAGGTGCTTAAAGCCCCTGAACAGGGATGGGCACGGGGCAGCTCTGGGGACAAGGGCGATGTCGGCCTTGGGGTCTTTCCCTGAAGGGTGGAAGAGATCTGACTCACAAAAACAAAAGAAAACTAAACTTCCCACCTGTGTGACTTGAAACTGTTGTCTAGTGAGTTATATGCACCATTTACAAGAATAGAAGAAGTCCTATGGAAAACAAGAGAAATTCTCTGTTGGCCATGTCTTACTATTTATCACCTTTTAAAGCTTTATCTTTAATTTCATTAGACAACAATCTCACAACTGGGTACATTACGTTATTTAGAAAGTTGCATGCAGTAACACCGACACCCAAACAATGGAAAAGATTTGAAAATAAATGACACAGAAGAATTACAGGGACACATATACAGCCTTTCCTCCTCTCTGCCAACTCCGACCAGGGGCAACTTCGGGAACAGGAAGTTACCCATTCGACGTGATTAGAAAGACAAAGGGTTTCTAAAGTACCAGGTCCCATCTTTTGCCACCTTGAATGCTCCTTAGCCTCTCAGAGCCTTGGTCTCCTATCTTTAAAATGGAATTCAAAACAGGCGCCTTGCTTTCTACTTCACAAGTCTGCCACAAGGAGCAAATGAGCGTTGAATGCAAAAGAACATTATACATCATTATCGATTCATCATTTTGAGTCTTAAAAGCTTTTCTGTGCCAACACCTTTGTGAGAAGAACTTTAACTCTGGTGTTCTCCATTCCATTCTCTGTCTTGATGCTGCTCTCTTTCCTTATGAAGCAGCCCATTTGGGTAGAAGGATGGTTATGGAGTTGCCACTGATGTCATACGCATCAAGCAAAAATTTATTATAGGGGAGAATTCACATTGCAATGAAAAGTTAGCTTGCCGCCCTGGCTTCACTACAATGAAACAAAGAGCCAGGACTCTGGTTACAGTCCTGTTCTTCAAACAAGTATGGTTTGGTGCAGACAGTTACACTTGAATGAAAGATGTCTCTACTTTGATTCGTCCTTGTGACACAGGAAAGAGAAATTGGCGAGTGAGTTTTCACTGGTAAGGTCAAGACAAATTACTGATTTTAAGTCAGGTGGGCTGTCCTGACGCTGTAACAACAACGAGAAACAGAACCATCTAATTTGTCCCACGTTGAAAGCTCACAACTATTGAAATCCGGAGAGCCAAGATCACTTAACACTTCTTAAATTGATTTCTATATGTAATGCCAAAGCTCTCTCTTGAGGTAATACATTATAAGCCCTGACATCATTAACCTGGACAATGGACATGAAAAAGGATCCTAATTCATTTACTTGATAATTGATGTTCATTGCTTTGGACATGGACTTCCAACACTGGCAAGCTAGTGTTTATCTGTAGGAAATAAAGACCAAAATAGAGTAAGTAACTGTGCAGATCTGGCCGAGGCTTGGGGGGAAAAATATGGGTTTTAAAATTCTCTGAACATGAAAATGAAAAACACAACTAATAAACAGTTGTGTCGCCTTTTAGTCTTTGCCCCCAACTGTACTGCTTCATTTTTAACATATGTTTAACTGCTATTTTTTATTAAACTCGTATTTAGGCAGAGAGGAACAAGCTTACCACATATGCTTTGGGTTATATACTAACTATTCCCTGTCAGATGGTGAGTTAAAAAGAAAAGACACTGGGAGAGAAGAATTCAATTTAAATCTAGCTTATGAAAATCCCTAGCTTTGGGGAAGAAAAGCCTATGTTTGACAGAGTCTGGGGTACTTTTCGATACAGAATCTTTAAGGCACGCTGGAAGAGGAGTCTACTACTATCATAGTCAAGTAGAGTCACCTTGAGCCCCATCTAAAAGGTCCCTGTACTACCAAAATTACCCCTTTAAGTGTCCATGGATAAGATGGTACAAATCCCTGACCCAATTGCTGGCTTGTGAAGTTCTGGTGAAAATTGGTGACCTGCTAACAGTAGGACTTAGATGTAAGGGGGTGCTGTGTAAGGCACAGCAAACAGTAAGAAGGGTCCATGAATTTTCAGAGCTTGGAGATGAGCGCTCTTGCTAAGAACACCCAGATGAATTTATTCCTTGAGGTGCTTCCTTCCTATCTGCTTACATCTTGATCCTGGTCCCTTGGTTCTGTTTTGCTGTTATTTGAAGACACTGACTTAGGTGCCACACATCTTTCTAGATTAAGCCAAATGCCTTGACCCACATCATGTCACTTAAACATTCTTTAAAGCGTGTTAGAATTATTCTCATATGATAGAGAGGCAATGTGATGAAGGTCAAGAGATGAGTCAAGGTCATGCAGGCAAAAGGGCAGAGCTGGGAACTGAACCCAGACCTTCTGATTCCATATTCGGCATTCCTTCCTCCTCCTCATTCCAATGCACACACATCTAGCTTCCTACCCTTTCTTGGCTATCTCCATTTCATATTTCTCCCTTTCTTTGCCATTATCCGTATCTTTCACATTCTCTTTCTTTATCTCTCCCTTTATAAGCATGATTTATCTCATTACTCAGTTTATTTCTCACTATACAGGTATTAAAGTTTCTAAATCCTAAGGAAAGAATAGAAACTTGGGAAGAAACTGTAATAATAATGATACCCTAAAACTAATGATGTCAAGACTAATAAAACGATAAAAGGTTTTGCATTTGTTGTTTATTTTAAAATGTAGAAATCTTGTCTATTTTATGTGAGAACAGTGATTTGAAATAAAAACTGTAATCTAAAGAGGCAAGAGAAGTGCCATTTCCCTCTATTTTCTCAAGGGAGATATTGAGAAAAGAGTCTTATTGAAAGTATATTTGCCAAAGCTTCCCCACATACTTGCACACACACACACACACACACACAAAAGTATTAGCTACTTGACACGTATGAAATATACTGAATTACTCCAGGCATTGCTTGGTATCCAGCATGTATTAGGGTCACTTGAGCTGTTCTGCTTTAGGAGGGTTTAACCCCAAGAAGAGTATGTTTAACCAAGCTTGCTACAAGTGCCCACTTAAGAATTCTTTCAGCAAAAAGAGGAAACATTCTTCAGCTAGAGTTTGTGCCACGGAGCCCCAACAGGCATGATGCATTAAATTCCAGAGAATGTGCCCAGTTTTCTTGAGAGTTTGCCTCAATTTACATCTCTATTAAAAAACATAAAGAGCTGGAAGACCACCCGGTCCAGCTACTTGCACAGAAAGCGAGGGTGTGCAGTCCAAGCTCCCCAGTGGCGCCGAGCTTCCTTTCCCCAGAGCTGCCCAGGGTTTTGATGTGACCTTGGTCCCTGCCTCAGTTTCTCTACCTCTAACATGGAAACAATAACAGCACCTGTCTCACAGAATTGTTTGGGGGATTCAATGAATTCATTTGAGCACAGATCTCAGAACATGTGCTGGAAGATGGTATTAAGTACCCAATAAATTTAGCAGATAAAATCAATGATTTCCCCATTTGTTCATATCAGGACACCCACACTAGTACAGTAATCCTTGCTGACAACCTTCTGCCCCACCCCAAATCCCACAAATACTAACTTGTACACTGCCTTATTCCCTCTCAATCCTCCCCTTTATTAATATAACTAGACAAATGAACTTGTAAGTCACCTAATGTATTTTTTTCTCCCAGGTACAGGCAATGCTTTATTCCAGTAAACTTCACATCTCGGGAAGATCGTTAAGTAATTACTTTAATAATGGAAATTTCAGGCAAGCTGGGAAATGTTTTCTTGACCTGATACCCCTTCTCAAATGCTTGGTAAATACTATTTCACTACACTAGGTAGTCACCTAACTTCCAGATCAGTCTGCTCCAAACTTTAATCACCATCACAGGCAAATGGTATCTTGGGATGACAAACCTCCCTGAAATCTTTCTGAGGACACGTCTTCCATTCAGTGCACTGATCATCAAACCATGAGACAGGGAAATGAATTCTAGTTCCACAGCCTTTGTTTGTTCACTGAGTTGCGTTTGACAAGTCACTTTATTTTAGCGAGCCTCAACTTCCTCACCTATATCAGAGGAACAATAACACGTATTCACATTACCATAGCCCCAGAGCCAGATCCAGCCTGCTAGCTCTTTTGGCAAATAAAGTTTTATTGGTTCACAGTCACTCACATCTGTCTAGGAACTGTCCAGGACCGCTTTCCTATGTTACAACAGCAGAGCTGAGTAGCTGTGACAGAGATCACGTGGTCCTCAAAGGCAAACATATTAAACCATCTGACCCTTCATAGAAAAAGCTGGCTAACTCCTGCTCTGGAAGACTGTTGTGAGAAACCAATGAAACCACGGATCTGGAAGGGCTTTGTAAACGGCAATATTTATATGAAATGTAAATTTTTACTACTGCCTTTTCGATGTGTATAGGCAATTCACGTGCCATTGACCCCATAGCTGCGTTCCTCCCAGCTAAGCAATCCTAAACGCCTTGCACCTTTTCCTATTAGCTCAGTTTTAAATTTCTTCCACTGCCTCTGTCACTGGGTGGGGTATCTCTGTGCTTGCTCCAGCTCCTGCTGTTCATTTTTCTTTTAAATTTCAATTAATGTATAATATACTGGAAAGGTTATTATCTGGTTCTCAAGTGAAATCCAAATTAATACAGCCAAGAACTGAGTTGGCTTTTTAAAGAACAGCTCTGTAATGACGCGCTCCTGGTCAAGTCGAAAGAGCACGGTCCCAGCCCAGCTTCATCATTTACTAACTGTGAACACTTGAGCGAATTATTTAACCTCTCTCAACCTCAGCTTCCACATCTATAAAATAAGAGAACAGACTACACAGGGTTTAGAGAGTTATTGTAGCAATTACCACATATGTTTGTAAATAAGGACTTAGGCAGAATGCCCTGCACACGGTAGGTCCTACGACAAGGCCACAGATGTCTTCCTCCTATCGTTGATCGCGACACTCTCTACCACCACAGTGCTCAGATAATATTACATTTGTAAGAGTCCATTTATTGGAGATAAGTATCCTGCCTTACATTTGTCCCCATTGAACTTCAAGTTGCTTTTGATTTATTGAGGTCACTTTGACTTCTATTCCTGTCTTCTGAGGAGTTAGAATTTCTGCCTTTCTGAATTTGTATTCTGTGGACCTCATTTCCAAAGGATGAAAGAACAGGAGAAAACACAGGTTAACTAGGGTTACAAGGCTAGCTGTCTATGGAGAAATTAAGTGTAGATTTGGACCAATTATTCAAAACCTGATATGACAAAATGTTTTGGCTTCGAAATGTCTAAGCCTTAGGAAGTAAAATGTTTTCCTCTCAATTTTTCACCTCACACTGCTAACTAGCACAGACCAGACCACGGGGCAGAAAGACAAATGCGTAGGCAAAATTAACAGCATAGTTGAGGGGAAAGGAATGGGAAATGTGACTTTTCTCCCCAGAAAGCCTTCAGATCTTTAAACCTTGCTTCCTTACCAAGGTTTGCTTCCAGATTGTTTTTATCTGAGTCATTTTATCTACTCAAACCTTAATCTTTCTACCCCATTTTCCACATTTTCCTCTGGCATCTTTGATGCTAGCACTTACAGTAAGCACCAGATCTCCCTGCTAGCCTGAAGCTCACTGAACTACCGCAAAAGGAGTCATAAGCACCTTATTAATTACCACCACCAAGAGAATTAGTGTGCCTATAATAAACATTAAAGTTGCTAATTCTTTCTCTAAAGAATGCACTTGCTGTGCATAGGTATGGGACGTCTCTCCCTGAGACAGATCTCAGTCACAGAAGACAAGGGAAGCCCTGGCGACAGATTCTATTTTAATCCAAAGATTTAGGGAGGGGACTTGCCTGCCAACTAAGGATTAGTTTCTTTCCTTAGAGTCTTGCGACTCTAAAAACCAGCTAAACATGCATATAAAAATGTAAACTGCCTAAATCAGCAGTGTGGGAATCATTTCAAGCGCACCGACAAAACTGCTCTTATAAATTGAGATATTAATTCAAAATTTTTAAAGTAAAGAAAAATTAATTACATCTAAATGCACAAAAAAAGTTTGGAAAATAGGCTTTTTGCTCAACAGAAATTTCCAATTTTCTCATAACAACAATAACTGCACCAGTTAATATTTACTGAAGAGTTACGATGTACAAGCCACTGTACGGAGAACGGCACATGCGCACCTGCTGCCCCCACACCTCTGGGAGGCATGTGCTATCATTACTCACCAGAACTGAGGCTTAAAGAGGCTGGAAATTTGCTGCAGATCACAAATCTCAGTTTTTAAAAATTAGCTGCATACATGGGAAAAGAAGACTGAACCATTCAGAGAATATGTTCCAAATGATACAAGATAATTAATTACATATTTGTAAAAGAGTCACTGCAATCTTAGGCTGCATTAATGAAAGTAGGAGGTCCAGGGCAAGGGAGATGATGGCTTTGCCCAACTCCTTGGACCTCAAGATCCATCTGGGGCACTGTGTTCACTATAACAAATCAGACATGGACGAAGCAGGGGGAAGGTGTCTGGGGTAGTGAAGGGACATGAGTCATGACACCTGAGAATGACTGAGGGAGATGCATTGGTAGCCTGGAAACAGGAGTGCAGGCTTTGTGAGAGACCACAAACAATGCAGTAGAGTAAATAAGAGCACCGGCCTGATTTCAAGTCTCACCTTTTTCTCTTCTTAGTGGCAACATGCGGAGCAAGCTATTTAACATTCCTGGCACTCAGGAAGCTCTAAGCAAATTCTAGCCACTATTTCTATTGTTGCTCTTGTGCTTCTTGTTGCTCTTGAGGTTCTTAAATTAGAGCAGTGATTTCCAAAATCACTGCAAAAAACTGGTCTTGTGTGGTAAATCGGTGGCATGCCAATAAAGGTGTCTACGGTCCCAAAGGTTTGGGAAATACCGACTTAGAGAAAATTAAGCAAGATTTTCATTCTAGGCATTGTGCCTTTCCAAGAAGAGGTAAAATTATGTAACAAGTCAAAGGTGTGTTTGGTTAGAACCATTTCTAAAGAATATTCCCTGGAAAGAGTGTGTTAAACAGAACAAGCTTTGGGTGCCCTGACTCCCGAGGGGCCCGCACACTGAGAGCGGTGGCCACCATGCCTGAGGTCCATAAACTGCTCTCTGGAGTCTGCAGGTTTCAGGACCTGCAAGGGGGTACGAACTTGGGAGGTGGGTCACTGGGCAGGCTGAGACATAGGAAATGTGCCTGCTGGATGCCAGACCTAAGACGCAAAAAGCAGCTCATTCTGAGGAAACTGGCACAGTCCCCTGATAAAAGCTGACTTTCAAAGTCAAATGGCCCAGATAAACCTGAGATTCATTAAGTGAGACCTGAAAAAAAGGCTGCCCCATATAGATTCATCCAGAGACATATGAATGAAGAAAGAAATGAATGAATACTTTTATTTCAAGGTTATCCCCTCTGTCTTAGAACACATCAAAAAAATCATGCCATTATTACTACCACTGATTATCATTCTTGATAAAATTATAAACAGCATCAACAGGAGTATCAACTGAGCCTTTCTCTCCCCAGTTGAGTGTATGGCATGCATCAGACCCTCTGGATTCCTGTGTCCTTAGCTGTTGGCTTCACCTCAAGGGCTCTGTTGGAATGTGCTTCACATAAGCAAGTTCCAAATGGGAGAGATGTGACAGAATCCGGGACAGGCTTTGTGTAGACATGGATTTTCACATGCTCATTCAAAATATTTGCTGTCAATGGTACTTGGTTGAAGTGATTGTTACATATAGTGTGGCTAACTTTTTATGTAAATGAAATGCAAATGTATGCAATGTTATCTTTAATGCAGATGTAGCAGAAAGTATTAAGATATGCTGAGAGCCTAATTAGGTCCTACATCAAAAACTATATATAAACTTGACTCCCATGTCTCAAGAACACAAATTAAGTTGAGAAATCCCAGTTTGCAAGCTTAAAAAAATGTACATATATATTTTAAATCACAGTTCTTTTTCTTCTCCCTTCTCTAAGACTGAGCACTTAAAAGGATGACCGTGGACAGAAACTTCAACTTGGGAGAGGGGGTGTGAAGTGGGTGGGAAACGAACAAGTTTCTTTCTAGCAAAAGCCAGGAAGCAAGAAAAGAAAATCAACCACAGCCCTGGAGAAAGGCAAAACAAAGCTGTCTTGTGCTTTCCGTTTTTGTATTAAAAATGATGACTTGCCAGAAAAGCATATTTTTGCATTTATTTCCATTTCTAACTGTCCCAGAGACAAACACATGTGCATTCCTTCCTAATTGCTGGGACAGATAAAGCTTATATAAATTCAAGTTCCCCGAATTCCCTGTGTTGATAACCCCAACAGGGGTGGGGCCACATTTTGCTGTTATCTAGGGGGCAGGGGGTTGGCAAAGCAAATAGATATCAGAGTGAGTACTGAAGCCATGCACACTCAACCTGCATGATGGAGTGAGCCCGCCTCAAGCTAGAAGCACCGTTTATATAGAATATTGGAAAAACTGTTCAACTGCCTTTCTATTTATTACAATGGGTCCCCAAAAGAACTCTCCTGTGGAATACTTTGTTAGGCCACTATATTTCAATATACACAGTAGAAAAGTCTTCATAAATATAATCCAGGCTTTTCACTAACTTAGAGGACCCTCACCTCCTGATTCCTCAGCAAAGCGTAGTGGGCTCAAAGTAACAAGTTCCTGAGGCCTCTGCCTGTCTCTAGCTGTCACTTGCTCCATGCCCTCAGGCAGCTCAGAGGCCAAGAGCCTCAGTAGACTTATTGCCTCTTTGATTTAAGGGGTTTCCTCACCCCTACCCCCCATAATATTCCAAGATTGCTTTAGGAACCAAAAGAGGGAGAAGAGGATGCCAAAAACAATCTGAAAAAGTATCTAAAATACTTCATAAATGTAAGGTGCCATGGGTCCCCAAATTGTAAGGGCATGTGTGTGTAAGGTAGAGCACACATATATTCTGCATCACTTGTATGTGCATATCTTTATTTGAATTCATGAATATTTGTGTGTGTAAATATATCTGCATACATTTGTTTACTGAACTCACATCATGTGTATAGGTACCCATCCATAAGTAGATGTATATATGCATATAGTAACCTCAACCACATAAGCATGTACAATATGTATATGATGATGTACTCATATATGTCCTCATTATGCATATATGCTCATTCACATATGCTCATATGTACTCACATACATATGTGTGTCTCTATGTGCCAATACATTAAATGTGCATGTACTCAAGCCAGTTAACCTGTGCCCTTTGCAATAGAGAGAGTTCCTGAAAGGGCCCACGACTACATCCAGACCTGTGTTCAGGCTAAAGGGCTTAAAGCAAGCAGAGCTTATCCGGCTCTATTCCCCTCGGAGTTTCCTTCCATCTTGTTTACTACAACCGCTGAAAGGAAAGATCTTTTTTAGTTCTGCTAAGGTTCCCAAATGCTCTTAACATCTCCAAAGCCCTCTAATACAAAAGGACCCCGTTGCTGTGAGGCACAGAACTGCCCTGGCTTCCCGGCTCCACAGAACGTGCCCAGCAGAACACAGCACACACCCTACAGTACAGCGCTTCTGAACGTGACATTGCCATCACTCGCCCCGTATTTCCCACATTATCACGATGACCCCATTTGTTCTCTGGCTGTGCTTTTCACATTTTAAAGTAATATTTTCCCCATGTCCGTCCTTCATCATGCCTTTTCTTTAAAGAGGACGTCCCTCCCCTGCGTTCCTCCCCTATTTTCTGTGGCAATTCCTGGGGTTGTTTGTCAAGTATACAGTAAACACTGCTATCCACTAATCACAATCTGTGAGATTTTAAGAGACAGGACTTGCACCCAAACAATTAGAGGCCACTGGAAGATTTAGTCTTAGTGCTAATACAATAGCTCGGTTCAGATGATAACCGCTGTTGATGCTCAGAAGACAGAGAGGATGTCCTGGGATGCAGTGCTTGGGGAAGAGTCAGAAACTGAGCAATCCTCCTGTCCAGCCCTGCCCCCACCTTTTCAGGCGCTCCTCCCAAAAGAATAAACTATTCTGCTACTCAGGTCCCTCATAATCCCCTCCTTAACTTTATGCACCTTGCTTTGCCTCTTCTGCACTTCACTAATGGTGACCTAACCCCTTCATGAATTTCCCCACCCTGTCCTCACTGCCTTCTCTAACGATGTGCCAATCACCCTCACTTCAGCCCCTCTGCTCACTTTCTTAGCAAAGCCCACTTCTGGTTCCTTTCCCACTCCCCAAGCATCTTCTGATTCCTGCTCTGGCTCCAACTATACTCCCACGGCCCACGTACTGACCTATGACCCTATCTCTTCTCCCTATGCCCTTCACTACGCCTCTTGTGGAATTAACCGCCAAAGGATTGGCTAACTTCTCTCGGGAGCTCCAGATTCACATTCCCGAGTGTCTGCTGGACATCAGCACAGAAGGGCCCTTTGGGAAGTACCAGTGAAACCAGCTCTGAATACTGCATCTTCCTTCCAAATCCCATTGGGGCTGCCCATGCCAGAGTTCTACAAGTGGGAAATGCTTCTGTATGTCCTTTGGTCCCCACCCCCTTTTGGCTCCCAGGTTGAGTCAACTTCCAAGTGTCACCTCCACAAAGCTCCTCACACCTGTTACTTATATTCCATCCTCTCTCCCACCATTCATGTTCAGACCCTGCCACCTAAAGGCCAGGATGGAAGAGCCCCCTTTGTCTAGAAGTGAGCATCTTGCAGGGGAAAGCAAACATACTCTGGGCAAAGATGGGCCAGGATTCTAACTTGGAATTGCTGCCTCTTTACAGATCTGAAATATAAATGAGGCTCCTTTCTTGTGGCTTATTGAAAATAACAATGCCTGGCTATTGTTAAAATCACTGTTTCCCTCCTCTAATCCAGGTATTCACAAAACCTTCACCCTTACAGATTTTGATTCAGAATATGCACAAAAGTCCCCTCAAAACTGTATTTTGAAAAGTTCCTCAGGAATCTTGGTACCCAATTAGATTTCAAAGACTCTCTTCTAATCTATCATAGACCTTGAAGCCAGAATTGCCTTCTTAAAGCATAACTCAAGTCACATTACACCCAAGCTAAGAAAACTTCAAGGGCCCTCTATGGTATCTTAGGACATTTCTGGCACCGCCTCACTAATCTCTATTTCCCAAATGGTAACTGATCCTTGTGCCAAATTAGATTCTTTCTTGTTCCCTATCAGTTATGATGAATTTAGTTATAAGTATCAGAAACCCATTGATAGTGGCCTAAAGAAATAAGCACTTTCCCCTCACACGACACGAAGTCTAAGGGCAGATGCCTTTGTGCTTTGCTGCAGAGGTTGTACGAGGGCAGGGCTCTAGACCACAGTTATTAATTCTCTTGGTCTTTTCTACAAGGAGAAGATAGCAGCAGCTTCAAGCATCAAGTCCACAGCTATATTTCTTTTTAAAATTTTTTAAAAATATGTTTATTAAAGAGAGTGAGAAAGAGAGAGAGAGAGAGAGAGAGAGAGGCTAGGGGGAGAGAGAGAAAGAGAGAAACATTGATGTGAGAGAAACATCAACTGGTTGCCCGGGCTGGGGAATGAACCCACAACCTAGGTATGTGCCCTGACCAAAAATCAACCCCCCAACCTTTCAGTGTACAGGACAATGCTCCAGGGCCCATACCTATATTTCAATGCAGGAAGTGGGAAAAAACTTCACAGGAAGATTCTCCTTAAAGCACCCTCTCTCTTGCCCCATTGACCATAACTGGGTCCCATGGCTACCAGAGAGGCTGGGAAAATGATATTAATTGTTTACCTTGTATAGTGGTGGGAGACTGGCAAGGGAGAAGGAAGCTTTGGGAATGACGGCAAGTAACCAACCATTAGAGTTCCCTAAATGCACTCTAAATGCCCTGAAGCCTGGGCAGCGACATCTAGGACAACTGTCCTTCCAAAGCCTGGGTCTACTTACATAACTATAGCTAATATTTATTAAGCACTTGCTGTAGTCCAGGTGGTGTTTCAAATGCTTTACAGGTATTAGCTCTTACTCTTCACAATAACCCTGAGGTAATAATGTTATTATCCTGGTCTCACAGGTGAGGATGCTGAGGCTGGAAGGGGTTTAAAACAAGCAGCCCAACTCCAGATCCTATACTCCAAGCCACAACACAATACTGCCTTGCAAGGAAGAACCTAACTATTCAATACAATCTTCTCCATAAAGAATAACATGTGAGGGCCAGATGTACCCCTTCCTTCCTTAAATCTTCAGAGGTACTTGTATGGCTAGAGCAATGATATCACCCAAAGTAGGGCATGTTTGAGAGTAAACTACAGCATGATTGGTTAGCAACTACACCAGGAGGACATAGTGTCCTAGCAAACCAGGATGGGACCATTCTCCCTGTGGCTTTAAGCTCCAGCAGAGTGCCTGCAGACAGGTCACATCACACTGCACTTGCGCAGTGGGGTTGTGTGGGCAGGTACTAGATGGGAATGGTATGTGCACCCCTGGTATGCTGCATGTGCTGCTCTGCTCAGCTGAAGTGCCCCCAATCAGTGAACTATGTACAGACCTGAGGGAGCCTGGGAAGGTGGGTAGAGTTGGCAAAGGACCATAGGGCGGCAGCTGTGAGGAGTGAATGGGGTACAGGCTCCACAATCAAATTGCCTGTATTCAGATACCATGTCGACCACTTGCGGGATCTATAACTCAGGACAATTTAATTCATTAGTTTGTTGCCTCAGTTTCCCTATCTGTAAAACCATAATCAAAAAGGTCACTTATCCTATAGGGTGGTGGGAACCACTGTGTGTTCTAATGCTTGTAAAGTGCCCAACATAGAAACACCCAAAATTTTGGCAACCATTAATTCACACACATTCATTAATGGTACAAACAAATGTGTATGAGTAGAAATGTGTGTGGCAATGGTGTCATGTGATAAGATGTTTCAAGAAAGTAAGTTTGGGTCAGATGTGTAGCTGCTGGGTCAATACCATCTTCCCAGTGCTTTTAAGAAGGGAGCTCAAATTTCCACACACCATCTTTGTCAATGGTGCCCACACAGGCACACCGTGTTGCTGTGACGTCTGCTACAGACTCCGCAAGGCACAAACACGTAACACACTCAATGCTTCTAGCTCACAGGCCTTATAAGTTCCACAGCGACAAAACAAAAGTAAAAACAAGTGTTTTGTAAGAGCCACAATAAAATGTATGGGGTTCAGAATGGACAGCTGGGGATCATATTCAGAGCCCTGCCTTGATAAGTAAAACGACTTCCTGTAATTTTGTGTTTTCAGAGCTGGGTAAAAACTACGACCCTCTAAGACACATCATAGCACACCGAGGATTAACTGGTGGGTTCCATTCTAAACCATATTTGTGGTTTGTCTGTTTAAATGGGGTAGGAGAAAGGGGTGAATTGACCTTGAGCCTAAGTTTGCAGTTTCTTTTTTGGCTCCTCGGGGAAGAGATGCAGAGAGACAACAGTACTCCTGGGGGTAACCAATGCTTAAGAAACGACAGAAGTAGATGTTGGCCTTCTGTAGGTCAGCGAAGAGGTGACAGTATCTCGGGATCAGCTGCAAACCTGCAAGAGGGCAAACCTGCTGTTGGTGTCCCTGCACCGTTCCTGTTAACAGCTTTGGGCATTTTTGTCGAAGCAAATCCCCTTGGAGCGGGCAGACACAAAACAAAGGAACAAGCTATAAAAGACATGCCTTTTCTCATCATAATCACAAACCTGACTTCTTCCCAGTCATGATTTGCTGTGAGATGAGAGCCCTCATCACATGATGTCTTCATCAATAGGTAACTCCCAGTGGCTCCACAAAAACTGAAACTATCCAAAGTGTACACCCTGGCATACATAACCATGCTACTTTCCTACCTACTCTGATCAAGCACAGTTGAGACAGCCAGTTACACTGCCCCGGGGGCCCCTTACACTGGTCTCAGAGAGTCTCTGCAGGAAAAAAGAAGATGGGGAATGAGAATGAAAAGTAAGCAATGCTGTGTGCACGCTTGGACTGTACAAGGTTCACGACACACTTCTGCTTATTCAATGTGCACGACCCTACAGAGGAAGGTGGTAATCCAGGTGTTGGGTTTTTACATAAAACCCAAACTGAGGACACCGGCCTAGCAGGGGCACAAGCAAAATTTGAATGAGAGTAACCTGATATTCTAAAAGAGTCATGCATGTAGCATTCATCAAGGGAAAAAATCAGAAATGTGCTAGATCTCCTTATACTCACTTTCAGGTTTAACTTGTTGTTTCCACAACATGATTGCCTTGATAGGTAAGATCTTCAAAGCCTCAGTCCAGGCCTGGATCCCACATACAACGATTTGAGCATCCAGAATGCAGACCACAGTGTCTGGGACTCCAAAGCCCCATAAAGGATAAAAATGATGAGACCCTATCAGGCTCAGGATGCTCCAGAATGTTCTAAACATTCCCTCGGCATAGCTCCACACCCTGGGACAAAATTTAACTTCTCCCGAGACTTCTCAATTCATAAGACGCCTGTCTTTCCACTTGTCAGACTGGGTGTCGCAGAGCCCTGTGACAATGTCCCTCCTGAGAGACCTTTCGGCTCCCAGAGAGCCATCATCCCCTGGAAGGGCTGTTGGCCAAATTCCCAGGACCCTACTGTCCTTCAGTGACGTGACTCAGGAACACATCCTCTGTGTCAGCGGGACGAACCCAGTTTCTTTCTGATAGCGGTGATCCTGGAGTCAGACCCTTAGGACTTTCCCCGTCTTCTAAAGATGAAAACACAGCTCCGACCATCTCTGGGACCAAGGATCGGAGAAAACCTACAGGAGACCATGGGACCCCCTGGAGCTAGTGGGTGAAAGGCACAGGTTTATAAAAGGTCCCTGGGCTGAACATTTTAATTCACAAGAGCACCAGAGATGGTCCTGAATTTAATAGTAGAGAAATCCGGTTCCATGTAAAAGAAGCTTATTAAAATAAAGAATTAGTGCAGAAATGTGAAATGGGTAGATGAAAAAAAGGTTTGGAATGAAATTCTCCCTGCCACCATTCACTAAATGAGTGTCAGCGATCCAGGAGGTTGCCTTTTACCAAATGAGCGTCGGCAACACTGGCCGGGGTTGCCTTTGTGCGTGTAATTGGCCATGCCTACATTCTTTCAGGCTCCGCAGTAATGTTCCTCGCCGTGTATTTGAATTAACCAGACCCAGAGGATAAAACTTTCAAATTAAACACATTCCTAAAGGATTTCAGGCTCATTGTGTATGCACCAAGGAAACATAACATCCTAAAAATAATACATACACAGAGAGAAGCACATTTTCCACGAACATTAAAGTGGAATATGAATTATGACCCAGCTCATGGGAATAGACATCTGATTACATGCAAAATGGAGCTTTTGTAAATAACATCAGTCTTTG
Source organism: Desmodus rotundus (assembly GCF_022682495.2). Classification (NCBI taxonomy): domain Eukaryota; kingdom Metazoa; phylum Chordata; class Mammalia; order Chiroptera; family Phyllostomidae; genus Desmodus; species Desmodus rotundus. The sequence continues at coordinate 90,988,889 of NC_071393.1, forward strand.
TGAGCTACCACAATTATTATCAACCATTTAATTTTACTCCCTAGCAATTCATCCATCATTGTTAAAACTGTCCACTTTTGGTTTTTTTCTCTTCTGATTCATGAGGCTCTCGATTTTATAAAGTTCACCGTTAAAGCTATACAGATTACCAGCCCAGCACCGAAGGAGTTCACAAGATTATTAGATTCACCAAAGCACATACACTGCTTTGTACACATGCTATTTTGGGACGTATTCTGCGGGCGAGTTTCTAGAAGCAGCAGAATTACAATGGTAGCCATTCCATTCACTTTTTATACAAAGGAGTCATTAAAATGTGTTCAAACTTTTAGTATACATGTACTTAAGAGCCAAGTGACTTCAAGAAAATCAGGAATACTTCACCTCCTTGTCTCCCTTACCCCCAACATTTGACACTGTTTCATGAAACACCATCTACAATTCCAGCTGCTCTATGTCATATTTAATATGCTTGCCTCGTAAATAGTAAAATAAGCCATTTGGTGGCCTCACAATTTCTATTTCACAACAAAGTAACGACAGTCACAACAATGAGAAATGTTTATCAATAGAACTTGACTTTTCCAGTTGACCTCTGAATTTGTCCTCAGTCTATTCCTGCTTTATACTCTTGAAAACCAGACATAGGAAGTACCTGTGGGCGATGACCTATGGGAGTGCTAGGTGGGGAATCTGAACAACGCCTTTGAGTTTAACTGCATCAGAGTGAGCTCAGAAAGCCTGTGGCCTGCAAAAATGTTGTCAAGTTTCCACCTGCACTTCAACAGCATTTGTCATAGTAAGTGAGCTGTGCAGTATTTGGTTGAATTGAAAAGCTTGTTTGTTTGTGTCTCTTCTATTGGAATATGAGCCCGGTGGGCCAAGGACGATTATTATTATCCTCATTTCTGTGCTTCAATAGTATTACTTGAGCTCATATTCACTGAAATTAAGAGAAGAATATTTAAGGTAGAAATGCAAGTTTCTATTTCTAACGAAACATTTTAAATGTCTAGTACCTAATTTCTTTCTAGTCTTGGCCTGAAAAGGTACTGCCAGAAATGCTAGCTGGAACTTTATACTGAAGCCATTTATTTGCACGTTCATATAGAAGTAGAAGAAACAAAAAGGGAGGTGCCATTTTTTTCAGCACCTCATTTGCATCAGGCATTGGCTTGGAAATTTATTTCATTCAATCCCTAACTATACCATGGAGAGTGATATAATTCTTCCCAATTTTAAAATTGGAAGCTAGGGTTTGGGGAAAGTAAGGAACAGTCTTAACTAAGAAATGATACAGGCTAGAGTCAAAACCAGACCCATCTGGCTCCAGAGCCTAAGCCATTTCCCCTGCTCTGTTACAATAAAGATTATTTTATTCAGGCATAATCATTAATAGCTTTTAATTTTCAACTTTAATTCTCTACTCTAAACCTCCTAGTTACAAGGAGGCCCCAGAGGTCTGACCACATGGAGAGGTAGTACCTAAAGTTGTTCTAGTTAACATGAGATTTGGAATTAGAAAAACTATGGAATAAAGGCCAAGTCACTTTCCCTCTCAAAGCCTCAGTTTATTCATCTGAAAATGGTAACAGTAACACCAGGAGAATTAAATAAACTTCCACACCTGAAGCCCACAGCGCAGTGTGTAACCAACCCACTGTAGGCAATCCAGGCAGGGTGTCTACTGTCATTCAAGCTAACCACTTGTCCATGCAAAAATGTTAACCATAAACTACTTCTCACACTTTCAACATCAAAGAAGAAACATACTAAAAAAAAAAAAATCCTCCCAGACACATACAGAATCTTGCCCCAGGAATCCCATTTCTCTTCAAGTCTGATGGCAACCCAGACCTTTCCAACTTTGCAATAGGCTGGCAATGCATTAATTTCAGCAGGCCTCTCTGCTTTTGCCTCTCATAGTTGCATCCATATTTTTGCAACTTAATTCATATAAATATATACAATAAGTGCAGAATTCCATTAAGAAATACAATTGAGTAAAGGCATGCTGGAGGCAAGAGGAAGAGCTGAACGGTTGATGGAGGGCCCTTCTAATCTAAGGCACAAGAGAGGCCATGCCAAGGAAATTCATACAAATGGTCCAAATATCCAGACTGCCAGAAGCAATCTTGTTTTAATGAATGGAATTAGGACTCATTCATTTAACAAATATCTAGTACTGTGCTCCTACTGTGGCATGACCTTGTGTTAGGTGATGGGATACCATGGGGGGACAAAACAGAGATGGTCCTTTCCTCCTCCAGTTTACTTATGGTGGAAAAGACCAGCTTTAAATTAGGTGAAGAATCATGCAAACAAAAATAAAATTGCAGCTAGGAGAAATAGTACCAAGGAGAGAGCGACAGTGCAATGAAACCCCATCTAGCAGGATCTGGCCTCGCTAGGCGGACCAAGGAAGTTCTCTTGAGGAAGGAATGCTTGATTCAAGATTCGAAGGCTGGCCCAAGTGTCCATCGACTGATAAGTGGGAAAATGAAGTATGTTATGGCCATACAGTGGAATATTATTTGGCCATAGGAAGGAATGAAGTTCTGATCCCCACTATAACATGGATGAACTTTGAAACATTATGCCAAATAAAAGAGGCCAGTCATGAAACACCACACATTGTATGATTTTACTTAAATAAAATGTCCAGAACAGGAAAATCTGTAGAGATTGAAAGAGTATTGGTTGCCTTGAGCTAAACAGGTAAGGGTGGGTCGGGTGAAGAGTGTGAATGGGAATGAATGAGGAATGACTGCTAATAAATATGGACTTCTTTTGGGGGTGATGAAAATATTCTAAAATTAGGTATACTCATTTTTCATACTATATACCAAGAAACATGGAATTTTATACTTTAAGTGAGTGAATTGTATGGTATGTGAATTATATCTCAATAAAGTTATTTAAAAATGCTGGAAGGCCGCGGAGATGATGAGCTGAGGAGCGAGGGAGCTGTAACCGGAGAAGCATGGTAAGCGCAAGTGCACAGGCAGGAAGAAGGCTGATGTGGCAGCGCAGGGAGGGTCAGGCATGAGATCAGGCGGAGGAAGGCAGGGGTCAGTCCGCACAGGGCCCCACAGGTCATGTTCACGTTCATATCCAAAGTACACAGGGATACCATGGCAAGGTTTTAAGCAGGTAAGGGGGATGAAATAGTCAAATTTTCATTTTAAAAAGATCTTTCTGGCTGAAGAAGGAGAACAGGCCAGAGAGCACATGTACAGACCATGTATGAGGCTGTGAGAGTCCAGTCCAAGGGTGGAGTTGGCACTGATGGACAGATTAGAAAGGAGTGTAAGATGCTCAGTCTGCAGGATAAGGTGTTAGACTGGTACTTAGCATCTCAAGTGCAGAAACTAGGAAGGAATATAGTTGGTTCTATAATTCCAGAGCTTTCTGGAGAGGCCCGAGCTTGACATGTGAATTTGTGAATCACCTAAATAGAGAGAAGTGGAACCATGGGTGTCCATAAACTTGGCTCAGCGGGACAACAAGGAGGCCTGAAACTGCGCTTTGAGGGATTCCAACACTTAATAGTACTGGTACCGCACAACTAAAATCTATGCATAAGACAATCCCAGAGTGAGGGTCACTCTATGAAATAATTAGCCTATAATCTTCAACTATGTCAAGGTCCTGAAAGTCAAGGAAAGACTGAGAAGCCGTTCCACATGAAAGGAAACCAAAGGCATGTGACAACTAAACAAAATACATGATTCTGAACTGGAACCTTTTGCTATAAAGGGACAATATACATATTATACATCTTTTGAAAACTGTAATGTATCAGAGCTAATTTCTTGATTTGATGGTTCATATCACAGATATGTATATACAGATATTATATACCCAAGTATTCCATGGTGACAGGGCAAGAGGTTAGCAACTTACTCTCAAATGATTCAGAGGAAAATAAAACTTTCTGTATTAGTCTTGCTACTTTTCATAAGCCAGTGGGCACACCCATTTAAGAAGGAGCAGACTGTAGAAGACAAGGGATAATCAATGGCGCACAGGTCCTGAGAAGACAGCTTCAGAAAAGACTTGAAGCAGGTGTCATGCTGTGTGGGAGGATGAGTGCATGAGAGAAGCAGAAGAAGGTGGGCAGGCAGGCTGGGGGCTCGCAGCAAGATGGCAACTGCGGAGAAAACACTCATGTGCCTTTGAGCCAAATTCTAGGACTTAAAAACGTAACATTTTAAACTGATTCTTTATGTGATATATACACAGATAAACTGTGTTTTATCTCTTTCTCAGTTTCACTTGAGAAAAATTCAAATTACCAATTGTGAAAGATATTTAAAATATATCAATAGCTTAAAACTCACAAAACAGTTCAACTCAATAGGTGTGTGTTGTGTGTGTATGTATGATACATGTATTCACACACAACACATACATATGTCACTTCAATTAAACAATACACGGGCTGTTTTAAAATATCATCAAAACACTTTGAGACCAACATAATTCGCTTAGTAACTGTTCAGTACATAGTTTCTGAATTAAACTGAATTTCTTTAAAAATTATTAGCCTCTTGACAATATTTTGGCAAGGAAAAAGAAAGGCTGAGAGAAACAACTGCATAAAAATATTAAATCCAAAGTTGTTTTTGGTCAACTGAAACTCAATTATGACATCAAGAAAAATTCTCTCTGGCTATCCAACTCAGTGAAAAGAAATCTTTACAGAACTCTAATTTATATTCTGTCTTTTCCATATCTCAGTAGTCCCCAGGTGAAGGGTAACTTTACTTGATATCTCTTCATCTAGGATCTTATTATAATGCTCATAAGACATCACACCTCCAGTTTATTCACGGCACCAAATGGAAATACTCTTTTAATCTGGTTTTAGTGCCAATGCATTTTTGAACTGACACATGACGTGGCTTTGCAAACAACCAACTTCCTGGACTATTGCAAACAAAATTCGGAATAGAACCTGGTTGTGTATGCACACTAAACTTGCATGTGTGAAACAGTTAAAGATCTTCTTGCAAATCCTCTAACAAAGGATAGGGTTAGGACTATACCTACTGAGTTTTAGGGGCATATGCGATGCACTATGAAGGGCAAAAGAAATGACAATATGTGTAGTGTGATTCTACTTCCATACCAACCCCCCCAGAGAGAGCCCCAGCAAGCGTGTGTCCATGCACATGCACATGTGTATTAGCAACACAAAACATGAAAAAGAACAGTGGTCTGTCCTTCTTGTTCCCTCATGATGTGGGGGTGAGGCACAGGGCGGAAACACAGAAATGGTTAAAGCACCTTCTTATGTATAACATTATATGCAGATGTTTCTGAGTAAGAATGAAAGATGTTCGTAATTTTGTTCTCTAAATCATTGACTCTCCTTCTGAAGAGTTGGAGGATATTTGCCCCTCCTACTTGCCCTGCCAAGGATGGTCTTTATATCACTGATTACCTAAACAAGTCTGTCTTTAAAATAGTGTCCTTTTATGTCACAAGAAAAGTGTGCTGTGAAAGGGATATGTTTTACGTAAGCCGTGTATGTCAAATTCAACACGTGCTCTATCCATGAATAACATTTGAGTTAACAGACTGGTGAGCAAAATTACATGCAGAGTACTATAAAGGAAGCCCTTCCAAGTGGCTCGCATCGCATTTAACCAATTATGGTTACCACTGTCATGGATCATAAAATAAGCTATAAAATGTGGCCCAAACATTTAATCTAAAGCAGAGAGTTGCAAATAGAATAACAAAGACCCTCTTTCTCCCCATCCTCCAAATGAAATAGAAGCCTGAAAATACTGCCTTTCTGGCCATGAAATTGAGTCATTGTGAGATTTTGCTAAACTTGCAATCTTGAAAGTTAGAGAAAAGAAATAATAAAAGTTGGTTTCCAAGAAAACCACAAACTCCTAAAAAGAAAACACAAAAACTGTATCTATGTTTGGTGAACAGAGGGGACCACAGCATGAGCGCTCCGCCTCTTCAGATGACAACCATGGAGAGAGGAAGCGCACAGTAACACGCCCAGGCTGGACCACGAGTGGGTGTTAGAAACATGTACATTCATAGTGCGTCAGTCTGGAAAAATGAAGAGGCAGGAGGAGCTTCATTTGACAAACACTTGGAAGTTTTCTAACACAGTGTAGACCTCTAATGATTCCCACCTTAGCTTCACCAAAAATTATCATATGGAGCATGGGCTGCAGAGCAATACAAGGGATCTGTCAGTGTAGGGCTATGGCAGCAGCTTGGGACAATCATTAAATATGGCATCATTATGTATGTCTATGTAAATATTGCATATTTTCATAATATTTATGTTATGATGATAGCTATCATTCATTGACTGCCTACTGTGTGTTGGCACTCTGCCAATTGCTTTGTACACTTGATGGTATTTATTGCTCAAAGAACTCTGCAAGGTAAGCATTAGTGTTCCTATTTTATAGAGTTGGAAACAGATTCAGATTTCAATTTGCTTCAAGTCACCCAGCTGTTCAAATTGAAGGCTATCGGATTCTAAAAGTCCATGGTCTCTTGGATACATCGCAAGGAGTCTCTACAGATTTATCACTAAGCCTGCAATGGGTCTAGGCTCTATCCTATGAGTACAATACAGACAGAAGAGGCAACACAAGTTTTTGATACAGCAGGAGCTGCCTCAGGCAAGGAGGAGGGAGGAGTGCTGAGCTTTCTTTTAATCCAAATGTTCTTTCTGTTTTGAGACTGTTCAGAGAGAACTAATTCTTCCCCATGATCCTGTTAGTTGGGTTCTCCCTTGCTCATAGCAAGAATGTGAACCCCAACAACAGAGCATTCTCATGCAAGTACAACTTAGAGCCTGTATTTGTAGCTTTATGCTCAAAAAGGAAGGCATGCTATCAGAGGGACGATTCAAATTTGTAAGACCTCCTGACACTCCTTCCTCCAAACTCATCACCAACCAAGTGAAGAAATGGGGGGTGATTCCTCCTTTAACTGCAAACTGACCTAGGTAAGTATCTTCATATAAACAACATAAACAAGACACTCAAGCCTCCAGATTTTGTTAATTTAACACTGGGTCCTCTCTGAGCGTTATTTAACAGTTGTGCTGTCCAGTTTCATCCACCAACCCATGTGGCTCTTGAGCACATGAAATATATAGCTAGTCCCAACTGAGATGTGCTGCAAGTGTGAAATACATACCAGACTTTAAAGACTTAGAGAAAAAAATGGAAACTATCTCATTAACAATTATATTATACTGGTTATAGGGGGAAATTAAAATATTCTGGATACATGAAGTTAAATAAAAATATATTATCAAAACTAATTTCATGAGTTTCTTTTCATTTTTTTTTAACACAGCTACTAGGAAATGTACAAACACACAGGCCCCTGGCATTCTAGTTCTCTTGGACAGAGCTGGACCGAGCGAAGGCTTGCCAGTGCTGTCCGCACTGAGACAGCTGAAGTTCCCCATCACATATAGGTTCTTTTTGCTTTAGTTTAATCCTAGAAGAAAGAACTGTATTAAAACTGCAGCTATATTAAATCCTGGGTGAACAGGAAAGAAAGAGAAAGAAGGAATGAAAGAAAGGGAAGGAAGCCAAAAAGAGTATCAAGCATTTTCTATTAAAAATGTGATTGTTGATCTGTGGTGGCATAAAGTGATTTTCAAAAGAATGTCAACAGCGAGTTAGAATTCAGTTTCTTCCTGATCCACAAGGTTGAGTCAAGTACAGTATCCACAGAGGCTATTCCTGGACCGTAGTTGAAAGCTATTGCCTTCCCAATTGTTTAGCTGATCACTTCTGAATGATAATTATAGCTCATTGTTGTTCCCTGTTAAAAACCATTGACATCCATCCAAAAACTCAGAGCTTACATTTCAGGGAATATTTATATGATATTTATAGCCTGTGAAGAAAACCCTGGGGAATTGCCAGTAGGAAGGATTATTTATCAATTTCTCATTCTTTACTCTGAATTTTCTTGAGATTCATTTCCAAGGGACATTTTATAATCCTATGTAATGCTAGCATGTAAAATGCTAGTGTGTGAATATAGTTTGGTATATTGGTCAACTCAAAACCTAGTTGATCCACTGAAAATATAGTAGACAAAAAAAAAAAAAAAGAACATTCAAGGAAGTAGCACTACATACTTGAAGAATCTTTTGAAGTTAGCCAAGAAAAATAAAGTCAAGGAGGAAAAGCTGGGGTTTTAATTTTGTACTTCCTGGTGATATAAAAACAAAAGTTAAATTCAGAGAGATTCAACTCTGAAGTTAGCATCGCTTAAAAAACAATAGGAAATATTCAACTATGTGCATATGTTTGTACACAAACAGAAATAGATATAAACAGACCTTAATTAGTGTTGTAGACTTTAATTATCTTTGTACAGTAATTGGGAATGGTTTTGTTCTGATTTATTCCATAACGCTTACTGTGTTCTGTTAACAAGTAATTTTTTCCCCTTACAGCCCGTAATAGAAGGCTTTAACGGCACACTTTGTTGCATCTGCTTCTCATTTAATGACCATTGTTCTGGTCTGTCAGAGCAAACAGCTATACAACTTCCCAAATCTGCAAGATTAAGCAAATATTTTGACAATGCCTAGATTCTTTTCTTTTTTTCTAAACAGAACAAATAAAAATAAAAAGATATTTTTTTTACTTACCCACACAATGTTAGGGGAGTTTTTAATTGAAAGAATATAAAGAATAGGCAGCCGTTAAATGTACTTCAGGTGGGAAAATACATCAAGCAATTTTCTGTTCCATTTCATTTAAGTGTCCTAAGAATCTTGTCTGAACCACACAGCTGGGGTCACCAAGCGTTTCTGGACTGCAGGGAGGTCGCATAAACCCCCCTGGAGCAAACCACCTGGAGGCCTTTCAATTGTGACCAACTTCCAGAACAAAACAGGGGTCCTCCAGCTCACCTCGGATGGCCACAGCAGGAAAGCTGAATGACAGGTGTCTGAATCACTAGGATATTAAAAAATGTCTATGCTACACACACAACTGATGGCACTAGGACCAGGATCATGACTCTTTTAGACAGTGGCTACATCTACAAGAATGGGAGCCTTTCTACGGTTAGGGAAAGAAAGAAAAGAAAGTTGGGGGCAGGGGATATGGAGAAAATCCATTAATCCACAAGCATTCATTTGTTCTACAAACTTCCTAATGGTGGAAGGCAGAAAATAAACAAATAAGTCAATAAAAATATAAAATAGAAATAAATATTATAACTATGTGAGGTGGTAAATGTTATCTACACTTATTCTGATAATTTTGCAATATATACATCTATCAAGTCATTCTGTTGTACACCTTAAACTTATACAATGTTGTATGTCAATTAGGTATATCTCAATAAAAACTAGGGGGGAAAGAAATAAATACTAAGAGCTCCTAGTGGCTCTGGTACATGGAGATGCTGTGGTTGTCACCGAAATGAGGGAATGGGTAAGATAAAGAGCTTTAAAAAAAGTCTCTGCCCTTAGAGTAATTTAGGGAACAAGTTAAAGGGAGATAACTAGGAATAGAAAGTAAGGGTTTAATTAACCCCAGAGGTATAAACCTCTTAAAACATCCAGGTGGGGAGGCTCTCCTTTGGAAGCTGCATTTGGCAGGGAAAATTTCTGCAAGAAGGCATTGGGAACAGAGCAGGCAAAATTCTGCTGGAAAAACAGGAAAGAAGACATAATATGGATGGGCCATAGGAGAGCATCAGCAAAGATAAAGCAAGACGAAACAACTCTCTTTGGAAGAAACAAAGGTTTGTCTGATTGCCATTAGATTGCTTCAGCTCTCCATTAGCTTGCACTTATTATAGCAAGGATACATGCTTCAGGAAGCTCAAATGTAAGGCCATGAAGTTCATTGACAAGCCACTGGCAAACTGCCTGTACTTGTGGGAGTCCTATGAAATGTGCCCTTCACACAGTCCCTTTACTGGTGACACCATTGGCTGGGCCCTTAATTGGAGCAGGTCTGTGCCTTTTAATGAACATCCTTGATGAGTTCTCTGGACTGTTCCATTAAACACTCATTCGACCAGAAAGTCCTGATAATTCTCTTTAAAAATGTTTTCTTGTTATCACTGCCAGTTATTTCTAAAGTTAGGCAGTACAAAGAAACAAAAACTCAAAAGATTTGCCTTTAGATAGGGGAGACTTCTGGCCAACATGGAGGCATAGGTAGATATACTGTGCCTCCTCTCACAACCAAAAGAAGGACAACAACAAATTTAAAAACAAAGAACAACCAGAACTGCCAGAAAATCAAACTGTATGGAAGTCTGACAGCCAAGGAGTTAAAGAAGAAACATTCATCCAGACTGGCAGGAGGAGTGGAGACGGGCAGCTGGGGCAGACAGCATTGGTGGCAGGGTGGCAGCTGGCAGACCAGGTAGTCCCACATTTGCATGCAGATAAACTGGGAGGAACAACTGAGGAGCAAGACACACCTCACAACCCAGGGTTCTAGTGTGGGAAATAAAGCCTCAAAACCTCTGATTGAAAATACCCTGTGGGGGTTGCGGCAGCAGGAGAAACTCCCAGCCTCACAGGAAAGTTCATTGAAGAGACCCACAGGGTCCTAGAACATACACAAAATCACCTACCTGGCAATCAGCACCAGAAGGGCCCAATTTGCTTGGGGGTAGCAGAGGAAGTGACTGCAAGCAGGTGGCACTGTTCCCTCTTTGACTCCTCCACCACAGACAGTGCCACAACATAGCCAAGTGGGTTGCCCCATCCTGGCAAATACCTAAGGTTCCGCCCCTTACAACATAACAGGCATACTGACACACACAAAAAAACGGTCCAAATGAAAGAACAGATCAAAGCTCCAGAAAAAATACAACTAAGTGATGAAGAGATAGCCAACCTATCAGATGCAGAGTTCAAAACACTGGTAATCAGGACGCTCACGGAAATGGTTGAGTATGGTTGCAAAATTGAGAAAAAGTGAAGGCTATGAAAAGTGAAATACAGGAAAATATACAGGGAACCAACAGTGATGGGAAGGAAACCGACCTCAAATCAAAGGTTTGGATCAGAAGGAAGAAATAAACATTCAACCAGAACAGAATGAAGAAACAGAATTCAAAAAATGAGAAGATTAGGAACCTCCGGGACAACTTTAAACGTTTCAACATCTGAATTACAGGGGTGCCAGAAGGAGAAGAACAAGAGCAAGAAATTGAAAACTTATTTGAACAAATAATGAAGGGGAACTTCCCCAAACTGGCAAAGGAAATAAATAAGACTTCCAGGAAGTCCAGGAAGCTCAGAGAGCCCCAAAGAAGTTGGACTCAAGGAGGAACACAGCAAGGCACATCATAATTAAATTACCCAAGATTAAAGATAAGGAGAGAATCTTAAAAGCAGCAAAAGAAAAGGAGACAGTTACCTACAAAGGAGTTCCCATAGGCCCATCAGCTGATTTCTCAAAAGAAACCTTGCAAGCCAGAAGGGGCTGGAAAGAGTATTCGAAGTCATGAAAGGCAAGGACCTACATCCAAGATTGCTTTATCCAGCAAAGCTATCATTTAGAATGGAAGGGCAGATAAAGTGCTTCCCAGATAAGATCAAGTTAAGGGAGTTCATCATCACCAAGCCCTTATTATATGAAATGTTAAAGGTACTTTTCTAAGAAAAAGATAAAAAAAATATGAACAGTAAAATGACAAACTCACAACTATCAACAACTGAACCTAAAAACAAAAACAAAAATGAACTAAGCAAACAACTAGAACAGGAACAGAATCACAGAAATGGAGATCACATGGAAGGTTATCAGCGGGGAGGGGGCGGGGGGAGAATAGGGGGAAAGGTACAGGGAATAAAAGCATAAATGGTAGGTACAAAGTAGACAGGGGGAGGTTAAGAATAATATAGGAAATGTAGAAGCCAGAGAACTTATATGTACAACCCATGGACATGAACTAAGGGGGGAGGGGGAATGTGGGTGGAATTGGGGTGCAGGGTAGAGGGGAATAAAGGGGGAGGAAATGGGACAACTGTAATCACATAATCAATAAAATATATTAAAAAACCCCAAAAACCTTGACTTTAATTTAGAAGCCTCAAGGAGTACCTACCATAGAGCAGAGATTTATAAAGTTGTCCCTCCCACTCACAAAACAAGAAAAGAAACCACTATCAAAGCTCCTGGAGTACAGACCAGAACGCAACATCTTGGTGCAGATTCACTGGCCTCAGCCAAGAGTCTGAATCAGCAGGTCTGGGGGTATTTGCACTTTTAACAAACATTCTAGGTGATTTTGATGCAGATGAACTTTGAAATGCTTCTGCCAAGATGAAATGTGGTAAATGGCTTTAAGTGTGGGGTTTGCAGCCAGACTATACAACTTTCAGTCTCAGCTCTACCACTTCCTAGCTGTGTAACCTTAGGGAAATTACTTAACCATTCTGTGCTTCACTTCCCTTATCTTCAAAATGGAATAATGGTAGCAATATGAAAGAATTGAAGAATATGTGAAGCACTTTACACCAGGCATGGGACATGATAAGTGCTCAAAAAATTAGCTGCTATTAATAGAGGATTCACCCAAAAGTACTCTCAACTAATGAGCCAGATCTGGGGGAAGAGGGTAAGCTGAAGCAGAACCCAGCTGAACCAATGAATGAATGCTGCTAAGCAAGTAAAAAACCTGAATCCTTATTAGGTATCGTCCCACCATTATCTCAGCGCAGTTCTAGAAGCTGTGCAGACTTCCTATACAATGTGAACCTACTGTAGCACAATATTCCCTAACAACCCTCTCGGGCACACACAGCACAGGGCAGGAGACAACTCACCTAAACCACCAAGTACACGTTCCACTGCCTCTCTTCGTGGGAATCCCATTAAGCGCCAGTCTGGAAAGCGATGACCTCGCAATGCAAACCCAGTTAATTCAATTCAACAAGCATTTATTGAACCCCTGTGATGTATCAGGAACTCCACTAGATGGTGAGGATGATATAAAGAGAAAAGAAAAAAAAAAAGAAAATGACCCTGTCCTCAGGGAAGTCATAATCTAGAGGGCAAAAGAGATGCAAGTAACGTGACGGTGAGGTCGCCTGAGATGAATGCTGTAAGGGAGGGTGGAAGAATGCCACGTGAATCCTCAGGAAGTCGTAATCAACTCTGACGGGGGCAGTTCAGAAAGGCTTCCCTGAAGAGCCGACATAGCATGCCATTATAAGAGATCAATCAGGCAAGCCTATGAAATTGTTTAACGACTTTTTCATTTGTGGAAACAACTCAGAAAAATCCTGAGGGAGCACCCCTCTCTCTGTATTAACATGTGTGTGCTTAAGATGTGATTAAACGTTTGTAACTGTGATACATTACATTTAAAAAAACACGAACATTTATCTACTGCTCTGATCTTCAAAGAGGAAAAAAATCCAAGAATACTTTACTTTTTCCAGAGCAAGCCCTCCCAGTTAATAACAAAGAATGGCAAATGACTAAATATCTCACGGACTAATCCAGTCGGCCCAAGCTCTGAGAAGTCCCTCATTGGTTTCATGCAGCAGTAAGACAGAATGCAAGGTTTTTTCCTGTATATGTGGCTGCCTCTCTTGACTACAATCACTAATAATTTCTTCAGACTAGCACAGGAAACAGGTATTGATCACAATAAGCCCCAGCACCTGCTACAGCAGGTTATGGTCTCCATGGAAACCCTCCAATAGAACCAATCTCAATAGAGTTTCAGAAGTAATGAGAGCAGATAATTTTACACTCAATCAATCATTGTCAGCCACCACTATCAGCCAATCAGTCATTATGTCAGTCAGTCACACTTTCGACAAACTTCTTCTGTGGCTGGTCAGATGACAATGTTTTGACATCCAGGAGCAACACAATCAAATTGGCTCGTCTTTCCTGGCAAGAAGCCAAAGACACAGCAATGCCCTGTGTTTGCAGAGGCAATAAAGAGAGAGGCCAACCAAAATACACTGTGGTTGTGGAAGACGCTAGGCAGCAATTTCAATAATTGTATGACACTTAAGACAGAGCTGTTACTTTAGACCCAAAGGTCATATAATTTAATCCTTTCGTTTAAACATGAAGGAAGAGAGCCAGAGAGGTTAAAATGCCCGCCCAAAGCTACACAGATAACTGACGATAACCCAAGACTAAAACATGAGTTTTCCCACAGCCCAGTGCCGGTCCAGATGTCATGCTGCTGTTATTAAATGTCTTCTTCTTCTTCTTCTTTTGTGGCAAGAGGGTAGGGATAGTTGAAGGTTAGGTTCCAATTCTAAGCAGAGAGCCCAGAATCTGTGGGAGATGCACAGGATGCTTGTGGTGCTTGTGTTTTGGAGTCCTCTCAAACTCCTTTCTGTCTGGGGTTAGTTTGTCCTCAGGCAAACACAACTTCCTGTTTCTAAGGGAAAACAAAAGACTTTTGAAACACTACAGGGCTACCAAATCATTGTTACAAAAAGGACATTTTGATGAATTTAGTGTAGGACTATCAAGAACACCTGGGTTGAATTTCCCTAAAAATGCATGGCCGTGGAAGGTAAAATTTGCCGGGAAAAATCTGCTTCTGGCAAATATATTTGGGCTCTTATCAACCTCAAACATTAGAAAAGTCATTTTGGACTTCTGAAAGGCGTTTGGTTCAATGATCCTAGGTAATTATAGGTGTAGTCCTGGAAATCCCAAATATTCCCAAGATTACTCTGTATTCTCCAAGAATTGCTTTATTAGTTTTTTTTTTCCTTTTGTACTGCATTATTGCTTTGCCCATTTCTCAGAGACAGGTTTCTCAGGTTGACAGCCGCACTCTTTTTGGTGAAATGGATCAACCTGATGATTCTCAAATGTCAGTGTGCAAGAGACCAACACTGTTCAAAAACCAGATTCTCACGCTCCATCTCCAGAAATCCCCACTTAACCGGTGGGGTGGGGCCCAGGACCTGCCTTTTTAGCAAGGGGCCCTGGTCATTCTCATGCACTTTCTCTGCCAACTGCCTTGAAAAACATTGGTAATGATATTTAGTAAAGGATTGGGTCATTTTTTGATGGTGGTTTTCCAATCACATTTCCTCCCAGCCACTTTCAACTTCATGAATTGGGTGTATCATCTGTATCACAAGAACACCATTTTCATGGGTAGGTCACAAGCTTTCATACATAGACCACCATTTTCAGATAGTTGTAAGTAGGCTTCCCTTTAAGTAGGTGGGTGGTATGTGGAACGCTCATTCATCCCATCAGAATTTATCTAGGGCAAATGACGTAGAAAAGCAGCAGAGCAGATATGGCTTCAGGCTTAAGATGAGACCAGAAACTACAGCAAGAGCGGCTGGAAGCTTTAACACAATGCAGTTGGTTTATTTCTCTCCTCTCATCTGTCTGCATGACCTCAGCTTGAGCTACTTATTTTATCTTCTTGCAAAACACTGATATAAGGCTTTTTGTTTGTTCATTTCTAGATCATTAATACTGGGCCTTCCCCTGCATTTCCTTAGCTTCATTTTTGTCTTTTCCTTACGTGTTTCAGGACATTTGATGGGCATTGGAGCGTGTTTAAATGGCGACATGTATAGTGTCTACCTACTAGTCGACTGTCCACTCTGTACGGACAGTTTTTCCATCACTGTATCCCCTGAACATGGCATACTGCCTACCACATAGTAAGCATTCAGCAAATATTTGTTGAATAAGTAAATAAATAAAAGGATGGCTGGATGATTAACAAGTAAAAACTCACCTGTCTGGATACTGTCTGAATGAATAAAGCTAGTCTGAAACATCCGTAGTTTACAGTGTTAACCAGTGACTACTCATTTCTTCAAAGGTTGTCCTCATCAGAAAAAAATAAAAAAAGCTTTTGGTTAGGCATTACTTGCCCCATAGAAACCAAAAGCAAATACAGTATTTTAAACATGTCTTCCTTTGCAATACCAGCTAGCACACAGATTTTTCTTTGTAGTCTTCAGCTCATTTCATTTTTGTTATGACTTAAGCAGAAATGTTATTGGAAGCCAAAATAGCTTGCAGACATTGGGGGAATGAAGAGGCAGAGGGATTGGGAAGGGGGGTGGGAAGATTAATAAAAACAATAAACCTCACTCACCAAGGTGCTTTAGAACCCTGTAACAATTCAGACACCTTTAAAAACTCACTTCGCTTCATTGCTCCAATCATTCCAGGCTCAGAACCTCCATGCCATCATGCAGATGAGAGGTGACCCTTGGGAAGTTTACTGATCACACTGATGGGCTTCACAGCCTCATACCCACACAACTTTAAATTCTCTCAAAGCAGCCTAACTAGATGAGAGACAAGCTCCATGAGCTATCAGGAAAAGAAGGAGGGCCGTGAAATTAACCTTTGTTGAGAATCCATCAACAAACAGGTGCTGCACTATATCTTCACGTACAGGATCCCACTTGACTCTGCTTACTTACCAGGAAGTAGAAAGCAGTATGTTCATTTTCCAGGACTCAGGGCTCAGAGACCTCCATCCCCATTGCCAAACAGCTAAAGAACAGTAAAGCTGGGACTAAAGTAACAGCAAACATTTACTGAGCAATCAATCAATGTCAGTCATGGTTTCATGCATCTAATCCACATTTCAGCCTCACAAGGTGGGTACCTCCATGCCCTTTTTAGAGGCTGAAGAACAAACCACAGAGAGGTTAAGTAACTTGCCCAAGGAGTCACAGTTGGTAAGTGGCAGGGTTGGGGTTCAGTCGACAGGCTGAACCCAGCCTGTCAACTTTGGACCCTGGTCTCTTAACTACCACAACCAACCATGCTCTAGAACAGGGTCTAGGTTGGCCTTTTCCAAAAGGCCACCTTCTTTCCAGGATACAACTTTGATTTACATTTCTGGATTAAAAAAAAAAGCCATATCTTAACAACAGCCTAGAAGACCCTTCCAGCGCTATACATCATGTATTTTATTATATATACAGGTGTGCTATGTGTTTATATTAAAGTAACCATATAATTTATTGCCCAAACCAAGACTCAGCTGAGAGGGAAAGGGGGCACTATTAATAATTACCCCATGACTACAGTTGTAACATGAAGTGTCCCAGGTGAAAAAAAAGGTACCTGGTTACCCGAGTAATGAACATGTGTCATACACACGTGATTAGACATAGTCACTTTCAGATACATTCCAATAAGATCAGTTGGACTACAGATGTGAAATTAAATGCCTTTTGACACTGTGCAAGCCCATCCCCCCCCCCCACACGAGAGCTGCCAGTCCTTTCTTTACCTAATGCATTTCTTTTAATTTGTTTTCTCACAAAGGACTGTGCGTAATTGGTCAGCCACGAGAGATTAATTTGTACTTAGCTGGCTGAGCAGAACTCAATAGCGGATGGCGCCTGTGCACGGACCGGCAGCTCCTCTTACATAAGCCTTCCTACCTACGCTCAACACCGTCCCTCCCAGGCCTGCTTCTTTGGGAATTGCCACCCAACCCCTTAATTTACCTCATTTTTTGCCTGCCTGAGGAATTCTAACTTGTAGCTTTTAATTTTCTCATGAACCCTTTTTCTTTCAGAAATGGAAATAGTAGCAAAGGCCCCAGACTCCCCTTCTATAACAGTAACAGAAAGAATCGGGGCATTGGAGGGCATGACAGGCAGGGAAACACAGGACCGAGCCAGAACAAGGTTGTCTAGACCCTTCACCTCCTTCACATTGATTACAACTATAGTCAGACGCAAGGAGACCAGGCTGAGGGCAACAGAGATATTGATGATGACCAAAATGCTTCCAAGAAGTTATAACATGCTTTACATAGATTATCTCATTGAATGCCCTCTCAATTCTAGGTGACAGGTACAATTACCATTCCGTTTTTAGAGATGGAGAGACTGAGACTTAGAGCAAAAATTTTGTCCAAAGTCCAACTAGGCAATCTGACCCAGAGCTAGCACTCTCGCCCACTGGGCCCTGGCATTCAAATGCAGACTCTGCAGATCACAAAGCCAGAGACGAAGGGACTAGAGAGATCCATGCCTCCCACCTCATCTCCCAGAGGAGGACTCCAGCTCAGTCCCTTTTCCTCCTCCAGAGAACACACACCCAGAACTTTGTAAAAATACAATAAAAAGAGGGTCAAAAAGCTACCTAAAGTAAGAAGTGCTATATAAATGTCAACTGTTATCACTACACAAGCCTTTAAACTCTATCAGAGAATTTGCTCTAATAGAGCTATTTAACTTGGACATCAGGCGTGGGGCCTGGGCAAATGCCACCTACCCTGAAAATGCATCTTGTCCTGGGTTTATGCCTGCCACACAGTTATCTCCCGGGGTGGCCACATTTGTCACATCCCAATGTACTGTCAACAAGGATAAAATACCTTCAAAACACTGTAAAAGCCCAGAACACAGGGGTTGGAGAGGACAGAAGAGGGCAAAGTCAAGGAAGCAAAAGGATTTTATTTTTTAAATGTTCCCAGTCCTCAAGCACTGTGCAACCGGCTCTGTTTCACTGAGCAGGTTACAGTGTCAAGAGAATTTGCTTCCCAGAGTAAAGCTGTGCACTCAAAGGGTTTGATGCTGGAAACAAACCTGAAAAGATCACAAGAACGGACCGTAGTCTCCTCCCCCCATCTCAACTCAGCAGTGGAGTTTAAGGAGACCCCATTTTAATGCAGCAGGATGGGCACAGTGTTTTAGACACAAAGAAAATCTGACCCACCCCAAAGTGGTTAGTTTTCTCCGGAAGGAAGGTTACTTTTCTCTTGAGCTCTGAGATTTCTATTTCTCACAGGGGTGGGAAGTGACCCGGTGTAAGATTCATGTCATGAGGCTGCTCCTCACTTGAGAAGACCACATGGCTCTGTAACTGGAGCCCCAGGCCCAGTGGTGGCACCTTCTGCTCTTCCCCGAGTCACTTTGCTGAGCCACCCAGGGATGGGGGCATAACACGCACTAACAGAGTAGCCACACATGGCCGTGAGCACCAAGACTGTGGCTTGTCCAAACTGAAATGTGCTGTAAGTGCAAAAGCCACACCTGATTTTGAAGACTTCCTGTGAATATCTCAATAATGTTTATATTGATTACATGTTGAGATGGTAATATTTTGGACATATTGGGTTAAATAATGCATTTCTTCAAAATTCATTTCACTTGTTTCTTTTTACTTTGTTTAATACAGCTATGAAAAAACGCAAATGAAAAGGTGGCTATCATTTGTGACTCATGCCCGTATTTCCACTGGGCAGCACCACTGGTCTAGAGTCTTGCAACTATGACGTGCTCCCTCTATCAGCAGCATTAACTCAACAGGGAGCTTGCTGGAAAGGCTGGCTCTCAGGTCCCATGCAGACCCACTGTATCAGACTCTGCATTTTGACAAGATCCCAAGGCAACCTTCGTGCATGTGAAAGTTTGAGAAGCATTGTCTGGCACTCTACAGGTGCTTAAGAAATACTTGTTGAATGAACAAATGAGTTATCTCTAGGAAGGTGCTGCACTCAGAAGACTGGGAAAAGGGTAAGGCCCTTCTTTCCCTGGCTCTCTCTTTACCTCATTAATATTGATGTACTCATCAGAGTAGTCACTTTGCATTTTAACAGACCCACAGAATCAGGCCTTGAGAAAATGTGGTCCACAGATTCCAGGATCTGGTTGAAAGTTAGAATCCCGGATCCCTTCTCAGACCTACTAATTTGGAATTAGGATTATAAATAGGTCCCCAGGTGAATCGTAAGCATGCTAATGAGTTAAAAATGGGGTGTAAGGAACAGGGTGTCTCAATCACTCCATCGAAGCATGAAGGCTGAGACATGTGTGTGTGTGTGTGTGTGTGTGTGTGTGTGTTGGGGGGTAGGGGGCACTTTGAGGAGCCCAAGCTGGGCAGAACTGCTTCTGCTGGGATCACAAGGTACAGACCATCCTGTGCCAGGCCCAGAGGAGGAGCAGGCTTGGTCAGGCAGATGGAACAGAAGGGGCCCCACAGCACACCACAGCGTCCTGCATATCGAAGATCTGGCAAAGGACTGCTCTGCATCCCAACTTTCCACTTTATTCTTTCTAGACCTAAAATCCTCGACACAAATGGACTGTCCGGTCACGTTAGCTATAAAAATATATACTCATAAAGCTGATTTTTTAAATCAGAAGCAAATGCTCAGGGAAGAGGACATTATGGCATGCAGAGAGCAGCAGTCACAGCTACTGTCTCTGTCTCCTGGCACCCACTCCAAGACATCCACAACCCCCCACCTGGCTAACCTCAGAACAGAAAATCAGAGGGCTAGAGCATTGGCTGGGGTTGTGGGTGGCAGGTAGAGAGAAAATACAGCAGAGACTCAGAAACTGGGGAACAAGGAAAGGAGATGAGGAAAAGTGGAGGAACGGAGAGAAAGGAGTCAGGATGTAAAAATTCCATCAGAAGCTGTGTGCCTAGAGGTGAGGAATGGGGAGAAAAGAGAGACAGAGACAGAGACATAGAGACAGAGACAGAGACATAGAGACATAGAGACAGAGACATAGAGATAGAGACAGAGACATAGAGACATAGAGATAGAGACAGAGAAAGAAAGCTGAAGGGAGAAATATGAAGGTATGTCTTCAAATCTTAAATAAATTTCCCTTTTAATTAGCACGAGGAAACGGAGGAGTCTAAGTGTGACCAGAGGGCATTACAGAATATGAATAGTCCTTAAGCAAGTTCAACATCCCTATACCCCATTCTCATAAAACATTATCAACTCTTTCTTAGCTCTGACAATTGTCCTGGGGGTCAGGCAAGGCGAGTGGGATACAGTCAGCAGGTTCCTATGAGTGATACGCCCCAGTGAAGGGGAAGGTGGACTTAGGCACACAGAACATATGTTACAGCCATCCTGCCTGCTCACACCTGGAGTAGCCTGGAGTTCCACCTGAGCAAGCCAGAGATCACCACAAAGGTCTTCACGCAGAGTGACTAGAGGGCGCTCCCCAGGCCCCCAAGCCTGGCAGCAAGGCTCCTTTGCCAGTCGTTGCTCAATGTTTTTCTTCTTTTTATTTTTTTTTAAAGAAAACCAACATACTGCAGCTGGACTAGATGGGGTAGCATGCAGCAGGACCCAGTGCTGAACTAGAGAAAAGGAGACAGAGTCACTCCCAGCGTGGACTCCAGGGCCTTCAGCACACAGGGAAGGACAGCCTCACCTGCGTGAACTCTTCCAGGTTCCTCTGACCCCAAGGCTGCTCTGATGAAACACAAGGGCGGGTGTCTAGAGACAAGGGAGGGTGTCTAGAGCCAGCCTCCAGCCAGACAGCACACCTCGTCAAAGTGGAGTTCATACTATCAAGCTCAAGGCCCTTCTCTGAGAGTGCCGTTGCTTAAAGTGGTTGGTTGTCTTGGTTTGAATGAGACTCTGGGACAGACAGATGTGCTCACTCTAGGCATCTCCACTCAGAACACGTACTTGATTACCTTCAATGGGGCCACCAGCCCCCCTGTGGCCACCTATATAGTGACTTGTAAGAAGTGCACCTGTGAGGATTGTCTCCATTCATCCTCAAAGGGGTCGGGGTCTGCAGCCTGCTTAGAACTGACACCACGTGGCTTCATCCTGGCAGCACAGAGGGTCCTCCCTGATGCTGTGAGCAAATGGGTTGTCTGTCCTCGTGCCCAGGATGTGAACCACCTCCCTTCCCACCAGCAGACACGTGGCCTGGGTCCCCCTACAGGATCCTGCTCTGCACAGGACTAGGAAATAAGGTAGGTTTAGCAGGGCACTGATCTGTGTCCCCTGGCTTTTGAAAGATTTCAAAAGGACGACCACTTTCTTATTCTATGCCCACATTGTTCCTGAAGAAGAAAACAGGGCTTGGATTTGCAAGTAGAAGAAAAAACAATGCATTAAGATCACAGAAGCACCCATGGAGGAGCTGCTACCAGCAGCCTCCAATGAATTCTTCACCTTCTCGAAAGGGCAATTGGAACTTCTCCTTTGAGCATCTCTTGCCTTGCTCTCAAGAACAAATTAAACGAGGGTGTTAAGAGTGGTCAAGAAAAGCTCCAGTAAAAAATCTAAGGCACCTCTATCCTCTTGCTGCATTGTTCCATGCAAAATGTGAGTTTTACCTTTTTTTTTGTCTGACAGTACAAAACATCCTACTCCTTTGTTGCCTCATAATTGTTTGTATCCTGAACAGACTCACAAAAAAAAGCAGAGGAAGTACGGTCCTCTGGTCACAACTTTTTTCCTTGGTTGCCCCAGCCACAAAAAGAGGACACAGTCATTCAGCAAGCATTCCTTGCAAACCCATTTTCCAGGAGAGTCCATCCTAACGAAGGTACTTGTTCCCACGGTGACAAGGTGAATAACTTTAAAAGTCCCCAGGAGGCAGAAGGGACTTGTGTGTTTATGTAACCAGGGATTTAGATATGGCTTTGGAAAACAGAACACGAGCCCAAAGAGGGGCTCCCAGTATTTTAGTAAGGTACGTGACCCCCATGTTTATTACTCCGCTGAGTTCATTTTGACACCTGGTCATTTTAACTCACATCTTTCATGGCTTCTTCCCTTTATATTAAAAACTAAATGTCAACAACATGCTGGTATCGCTGGTTAAATTACATGCAGGTCAATTTTGCAGGTTCTCATCCATAAGCCTTTGAGAATGTGTTCCTGAAGTTACCCAACTTCACTTACCTGAGTGCCCACTTTACCCCCGGGAAACGAGAAATAACACTGCATCCTATTTCCTCTTTCTCCTCAGCCAGGCCTCTCTGGAGGTCAGCAACTCGGCAAGACCAGGGCAGGGAGGAAGGCACAGATGTGCCAGACACAGGGTCTCTGCCTTCTATGGAAAGGCACACGGATGGGATGACAAGACCTCTTTCCCTGTGCAAATCATATCCCCTGGACCTGTACCCAAAATCTCCTCGTGGTGGCCCTCACCCCAGCAGCCCAGAGAGCATCGTGGCCTAGCAGCCAACCTGTTTCTCATTATTCTGCTTGACAGAGACAATCTGCTGGCCTGTGCAGTTTCCGAAATTTCCTAAGCTCAGGACAGGAGGAGACTTTGACGTCAATTCCAGCAGGACCCACACAGTCCCCTCAAACAATCTCATCTGTGTGGGAAGCCTAAGGGGAGGTTTTAAATAGGGGCTGGCATGGAGAGGAGGGGGGTTGGGCTTCCTCCTGACAGTCTCTTCTACTTAAGACTTGGCTCTTCAAGCACATGCCACAGCCTGCAGCTTAATGGGAAGCGAGACCCACTTCTGGTCTCAGATACGGCCAGGGTCAGCCTGCTGTGCACGCACAGGTTACAACCTTGTAACCTTTCCCTGGACACCACCCTCCACTTCAGTTTTCCATCACGCCTTCCTGCTGTGGATGGAGCTCCATCCACAAGTCCTTACTCTCAAGAAAAGTGCCCACCGAGGTAACCACTCTGAGGCATCTGCCTTGCACACTCTTTGGGTCTGAACACCTCCTGTCCCAACACCGTGTCTGCTGAAGTCGACTGGACTCGAGACACTGGCGGATCAGTGTTTTCGGAAACTGTGGAGAGTTCTCTCACCACAATTCTCTTGTTGTCGTCAAAAGCAATTACATGTTTCAGATGATGAAAAGCACTGTCATGAAAAGCTGGCACAGCAACCAAGGAGACAGATGTATTAAACCACACGGCTTCTAAGAACTCCCACTTACGCTGGAGCTCAACACAGAGGTGAGACCGCGATACACCGACCTGCCGCAGCACCCCCGCCCGCGGGTTAGTGCAGGTTAGTGCGCACGCTCACCTCTGACGAGGTGCGACGTTCCGTGGACAAACACAAATCTGCAGAGAGTGGGTGTCGTAAAGTCCACCTCCTCCAATGAAAGTAACAATTTCATAAATGCAAATGCCCTGCTATTAAAAAATAGAGTAGGTGTCACTGCAGTGATTTGTAAAAAAAACCCAGCACTTCCAACTAGTGATGTGAGGACTAGTTGGTCTAGGAGACGTTATTGATACGCTCTAAAAATACATACTCCATTCTCACAGACGTAGGGAAGCTGTAGGTTAAGAAACACCAAGTGTTTCTTCATTGCAGGACTTTTCAGAGCTTTTAACGCAGTTATAAGTTCTGTGAAGTTAAGGGATTCAAATGAAATACATATACATACACACACATATGTATGGATGTATATTTTCCCCAAATCTTCCTGATACCTTCGAAGTTGGGGATGTGGTACAATCGCCTTCTATCCACCCTAAAAGCCTTGTTCCTCCCTCCCTTCTCTCATCCTTCGACACCCAGCACAGAGGCGACCTTCTGCGAAAACCATGCAGCCCAGAGTAACCTTCCTGCCGCCTGAGGTGCCTGGTGCTCACTGTGAGGCTGCGCAGTCAGTGAACGTGAGCTGCGTATCAGAGGTTCAAGAACATTCCGTTCTGCACCATGTCTGTGACAAGGGGATGCTGTGACATCCCACCACCTCTGGGGAAATGCAGAGATCAAGTGCTATCCCTAAAAAGGAGCCACTATAACATGGAAGTTACCTGTCACACATTCCTATTTTAGTCCTTGTCCACCGCTTCCTGCTATGTGCTTTGTTTTGATAAGTTAACCTAAGGCTTGGGTTCCTCACCCATAAACTGGAATAATAATAGAACCTATGATGAGAATTAAAAGAAACTCGTCATGTAAAGCAATTGGATGGTGTCTGGTACATGGTGCATGTTCAATAAGAAGTAGGCTTTACTTTCATCACAGGAGAAAAGTGTTACAGCCGAGACTAAACCCCCACTGGTTTGGCTTGAGATCCCACGTCTGTTTCACTGTTCCACACTCCTGGGTTCTCCCCACCCCACCACACCGCCTCCTCTTTGCCGACAGCACCTGTCGGCACCCACTTACGTGTGCTCTGTGTTCACTTTTTCACACGATGCCTTCCCAGCCAGCTTGTGAGCTCCCTGAAGACAAAGACCATACATAGCTCATGGCACAGGGCGTTCTTATGCTATTGCCAAAATGCTTGAATAGTCAACAAGAAAGTGATTTACTGTAGTTATTAAACAAATTCTACTGACCATGAGAAGTGCCTCAATGTTGACTTAAGAAATCTCTTAGAAACATCGACACCAGGAATGAAGTAGGTTTCCCAAACTGTTTTCCGGAGGACAGGAGCTGCCATTTTTTTTTCTATAAAGGGCCAAAGAAGTAAGTGTTTTAGGCTTTATGAGCCATGCAGCCTGTGCCTCACTACTCAGCCCCGCTGTTGCGCGAAAGCAGCCATTGACGGTGAATGAGTAAATGGATGAGGCTGGCTCTCTCCCAGGGAACTTAACAGACGCACGGTGGCCACATCTGCCCCATGGGTGGTGGTTTTCTGACCCCGGCTGCCGGGGCGATGAAAGCGTGGTGGGGCAACACTGGTTCATGGCCCCATCAAAAGGGTTTGCTGTAACCTGATTTGAGTCTTTTAACTTCAAATGCTCAATTACCATAAACTCAAAAGCCTGTGCTCCACTCAGCAGCCCCTGCTCACAGCAGCCTGGGCAGGAAAAACTGTGGTGTGCACCGCAGGTGATGCGGTGACAGACCTAACACACAGCTTCTCTTTCTCCTGGAGTCAATCCAATGACCCACTGCTAATGGAATCTTCAACCTGCCCAGAATGGCTTGTCCTGGTGCCTCTGGGTAGGCATCCTATCGCATGTATCATGAAAGCATCCCACAGCAGTCACAAGCTTGGCTCTATGAGGACAATACACCAAGGCAGCTGTGCCACCTAGTGATGCTTGCATGTACTGTTCCCGTCCTGAAGAAAGCGGGAGAGACTTTGGGGAGGCCTGGCATTTGCTATTTCTGGCCAACACTTCCACATGCAAAAAAAAAAAAAAAAAAGTCTGAATTCTCCACTTCACTTCAAAACATTCCTTATGGCTGCATTAACCATTCCCCAGGAGGCTCATAGGCTATAAATGACTTTGTGCTAAGAGGGAGCAGCCCAACTCTGTAGCACTAATTACCAAAGAATATAAATCAGACACACACACACACACACACACACACACACTTCAGGTCTACTGAATAGCTGGAATTCTAGAAGTCTGGATGGCAAAGCCTCATGCATAATGCTTTTCACCCTTCAAAAGGCAGCTAACTGCAGCAGTACCACTAACAGTGCTTTCAAATAGTGGTTCAAGTATTACATGATGCTATTTTACTGAATGATGACTGTGTTTCCCGTAAGGAAGGAAAGCATCAGTCCAGGAGAGAAACGGAGGATATGAAGGGCATTTATCAGATTGTAGTTTCCAAAAATGGATTTGCTTCACTAGATCAAAGACAGCCCATTTCTATAAATCATCGCTAATTCAGTGTACGTTTTCAGATTGGATAGTTGATTCCCTCACTGACTATTTCTACCCTAGGTCATTGGCATTTCCATGCACACTTGATTGTCTTCATATAGTTAATGAATAAAGGAAAAGCACAGAAGGGGTACAAGAAGCCCAACGAGGGGAGAGAGAGGCTAAGATGAAGACTTCGAGCAATAAGCCACACAGTTGGTTAGTTGTACAAAAGTGTTCCGCCTGTACCCTACTTAACTGTGTGCCTGGTACAGGATTACAGAAGGGACACCTTTTTCTAATTCACTGAAAGTGCCTTTTGGGAAGAAATGATAGTATAATAAAAAGTACCCTGAAGAAAAATAAACTCATCTTCATGCCCATTCACTTATTTCATATGATTAAAGATTTAACCAGGTCCATCACTCCTACTTCTGTCCCTGGAGCAACCAGTGCCTGTGTCGTCGGGAAGACAGACCTGACTGGAACTACTCAATCACTTGGTTTTCACCCAAAACCAATAATCTCAACTCCCCATATTTTAAAATGCTCATCACGATGTACTGTTACTGTTTGCATACATCTGTCAGCTGTGAAAACATTCTTTTTTTGGACACAGAAATCTGGCTTTTGCCCCTCTTCCCCGGAGACTCAATGGGGGCCTACTGACTCACGCTGACAAAAAGGACAAAGGTTCCCTTTGTTCCCTCCCTGTCCAGACGTAATTAGGCCTTACACAGGTGACCCTCAGCAGCAGAGAAAGCTCAGTGAGAGGGTCCGCCATTGTGAACACAGCTTCACGACAGCCACTACGCAGGCGCTGAGCGGAGAGTTACAAACAGGCGGGTGCTGGATGTCTCTTGTGATTCTCATCACTGCCGGCTCTGAAGCTGTTGTCCAGGGCAGAGCTGAGGCCAGGAGAGAGAGGCAGAGCCCCGGCCACAAAGATGAGTATGCGCAGTCTCTGAGAATGCCTCTCAAATCCTTGCTCCTCTCTGTTTGAGGGGCTACAGGGAGACAGTACAGCCGACGGTTCTTTTTGCACCCAGAAAACAAGTAAAGTAAGAGGTGGGCACGTGTTCAGACAAAAGCGCTCCATGAAGATGCTACTCAGAATCTACACAGCAGTGAAGCACGCTTAGACTTCCTTTGCCCCTTTAACACTCCCCAAGCTTGACGTACCTATTGCATTCTTGGGGGAAGGTCTGCAGAAAATTCAATACTTAAGGAAAAGTGGGAGCGGGGGACAGCTTATTTTTGCTATTTCCTTTGTTCCCTGCAAAGCTATTTCTTTAAAAGGAATCTTTTCCAAGTAAAATAGACTACATTATATTTTTACCCCAAAGCTGCTGGGTGGTAGGTGTGACTTGCAAATCTCCAGTTTGCTTCAAGCAAACCCACTTGGGTTGAACAGGACCAGAAAAAAAAATGTGAAAGGAATGGTGATGAATAAATGGACTTATAATAAACTTAAAGTAAGTTTTAAGGATGGACTTAGTCAGCACTTCCGTGCTTTTACATCTATGCAGCTTCTCCCGAAGACAAAAAGACACATACGCCATGTGAGAGGAACAAAGAATAAGGCTGGAAATGAAAGTCACCATTGGCGGAGTTGTCTCCCTACAGCCCCTAAAAACGGGCAAAGAACGTTTATCTTCCAGACAAATGGTCTCCCATAGATGCAAAGAGTTCAGCTTCATTTCTTGCCACAGCCATGCTCTATTTCTAAACTGTCTCCAGTGGTGTCTGGTGTGTTCCTGTGGAGATGGAAATCGGGGGTAACGGCGACAAGGAGGCCGGTGCCCAGCACCAGGGCCGGGAGCCACGGCCTTTGTATTTCTCACCCCCTGGAGGCATAAGAAACACCGGCTCTCCGATTGAGGCTCCAATCAATACTCAGTGTCCCAATAAAGATTTTTCAATGAGTATTTTTATATTTCCTCTCATTAACCATATTGTTTTAAATATTCTATTTTCGCGCAGCTCGAGGCACATGAACAGTGGGTAAATGGCATCATTGAACAATGCACTGTTATAAAAAGGCCATATTCTCTGAGCTGTACTAATGAAGTGGTGGTGGATTGTCCCCTTAACTTTCTTACACATAAAATACAGTCTTGCATTTACCTGAGCTCTCCCGCAGGCTGGCTAAGGAATGCCACCTTGACTATTCTAAGCCGCCTCCTCTCTTTTCCAGTTCATTCCCTCTCTTTTCTTTTTAATTTGACATGTGAATCCACCCTCTCTGCAGAGAAGTTCAGTGTCGTGGATTTTAATGTCGTGTTTTATGAACCGGTTTTTATTGAGATTTTCCCTCACTCTTCAACCCAGTACTTTATGGAGTAAGCGTGGCTGCTCTGAGTCGCCGGCCAGCGTGGGAACTAATATTTATTCTGTGGCTAATGTTTACAGAGTACCTTAAGCTGTTCAGCGGAAACTCACTTCACTTCCCAAAGAAAACACATTTGCCTCCTTACTTCTCACACCACCTCCCTGGCAATGACTGTGCAGGTGTCTCTGCTTCTGAAGGTGTTTCAGATGCCTGGGGCCACGGGTAGGCCTGCCATACACAACAGTTTTATAAACAAAGAGACTGGTTCAAAGATTCCAGCTGGGTTTTGAAAGTAAAATTTAGAGAAAGTACACAGGCGGGAAAGGTTGATCATCCTGAACTTTTATCACACATCACAACTTCCTTGCTGTATTTTCAGGGCTGTGGTCTCAGTGAAAGTGTAGAATAGCACTGCCAGTGTCTACAGGCAACAGAGTCGTTAGGGTTTGGGAAATGGTTTCAGAAAAAGTGGCTTTAAATAATTAACATCACAGCACTCTTCCCTCCTTCTTCAGCCAGGAGAGTAAATGTTTCTTGGCAGGTAATGCCCCTTACATGAGGCTGTAACTCCAGATTGCTCAATGTAACTGTACTATTATTGAAAAGTAATAATAAATAATACTTTAGTATTCAATACTTAAGTATTGAAAAGTAATTAGTGCACTTCAAGTAAATACAAAGTCTTCAAAAACCAGGCAACAACTCTTAAACATTCAATTAATCAGTTATCACCTCAAATGGATAAAAGATCCATATGCTACTTCTATTTTTTTAAAAAAAGCAAAAGAAGAGAAAAATGTTAAGAATAAAAGTAAAACATAAACGAGCTAATCAATAAAATAAGAAACAATAATGCCAATAGTGAACACCCATTTTGAACTGTGCACTATTAACTTGCTGGCTCCTGATTAGATACTCGTATATGTGTTTTCTGATTCACCTTAAACCCCATGGCAGGTATTAACGTCCTTAGATCACATAGAGAAACCGAGGTTCCGAGAGGTCATCCTGCCCAAGGGCAAAGGCTCTAAAACGGAAAAGCCAGAGCTGCCATCTGGGTCCCGCTCAGTCCCATGGTCCTTCCCCTCTTACAATGCCTCTCAACACGAGAAAGGAAAAGGGGGAGAGAAACTGAAGCCTGACCTATCTGAAAAGACACAATCCAGGATTATTCAGAGACATCGAATTAGCCATATTTTGAGTAAATATGTGTTTTCCAGCCATTGGATCAACGATGATGTGCTTCAAACTGGCTCTTACGAAAGCCAAAGACACCAGATGGATAGTCTTTCAAGCTGGTGTTTTTGTCATCTAAACACGGTCCTAGAAATCAAAACAAATAGAAACATAAAAACCATTTTTTAAAAAATATGGGCAATCTCTACCCTAGAATAAAGGCAAAGAAGGAAAAATAGCTACCCAAACCAGTCCTGGAGTAGAGTACACCTATTTTACTGTTAGGAAAGGCAGACACCCATCCTGTTTCCTTCTGCAAACGGTCCCTGATCACTACCTCTGCTGAGCGGAGATAAACACACCCTCCTGTGGTGTCCCATGGACTCCTGACACTCTCCGGCCCGATCCACCCGTGCACCTGCCTTCCCTCTGGCCCCTGAGGGGTTTTAGGAGCAGCATGGAAAGGTGAGGCCTTCAATGGTCTACCCATTGGACGAGACTTGAAATTAACCTCTTAGTGAATCTTTCACATTCGATGTGAAACGGCAGCACCAGTGGGGATGTGACATTTTTGGTAGGCGAGCACATCAAAGGCTCCTGTCTCTGCCGATCTCCCTGAACTCCCAAGGGTGTCTCAGGCTGCCAGGTCTCCTTGGACTGGATGGGCAGAGGAAGTCAGAGGAGGCAGCACGAGCAGGCTCACTGGATGCTCTACATAAAATGAAGGTATTTCAGCCCACTTCTAATTCAATTTTATGCACTTCATTACATCTGGCCGTTTAGTATTCAAGTATAAAAGAGAAAAGTAGGATAAAAGACAAAGAGTATCACTTCTGACTGCCAACCCCCCAAATGTAGAAAAACACGAGCATGTGACTTCTGGCCGCTGCACACGCCACCTTGATCTTTCTGCCAGCGTTTCTGGGCAGGACGTGTTTAGTACTTTCTGTTGGGAAGGCAAGTGTCTTCAGCACTTCTTTAGATGTCATGCAGCACTTTTAAACTGAAAGCACATGAAATTTGGAGTCAGCACACGACATTGCCTCCTAATAATGAAAGTGACAATGAAATAATTATGCCCATCTCTCAGGCACCAGCCTTCTTTCTGGTCCCCGAACTCAGGGCCCAATGGGCACCCTGGAGGCATGCATATCTGTAGAAACCTCTAGATGTTTCGCCTTTTCCACTTCCCTTAAAACAAGAGACTCGGGAGAGGAGAAACCACACAAAAAATACCTGTCTTTGCACAATGTCACCTTTAGGACCCACGGCTTATACTTGAGAGTCTCACCCAGATTTGCTAAAGAGTAGATGACCCAGGACTCTAGTGTTCCCAAAATTTCTTCATTCAGGAATCCATCCTTCAGGAAAAAAATACTTGTTAAAATAGACCACTGTGGCTAGGGAAGATTAAAGGACAAGTATTTAATTCTGAATCCAGTTTAAGAAGAGATTTAGTAAAAGACTCAGGGGTACTAGGGGTTCACTACTGACTGGATAGGGTATTTTCCAATGTTCAGGTCTGTCCCCTTATGGCCAGTAGTCAAGGAGGCCTCATGGAAAAGAAAGGACTTCAGTCAGACCATGGTGGGGCCTCGGGATACCCCTGAAGGGAGCAGTAAAGAGCAAAGGAGGAGAAAAGATCAGACAAGGCTTGACGTGAGACTGTGAAGAGGCAGTGTTGGACAGAAGGTCACATTTAGAGAAGAGACGGGTAAATCAGAAAGGCAAGGTGCGGCCAAACCGGACATGGTCAGGCTAAGGTTTCGAGTTCATCCCCAAAGTCATGGTAGTTTTTAGTGACACGAAGCACATTATAACCACTTGCTGAATGAGCGAATGTGCAGGAGTTGAAAGCTCAGGAGGAAGGAATTGTTTTAAAGAACTTTAATGTTGCTGCAGGGTCTGATTTAGGTTTGAAGGAAGTCAGTTCAGGGTCAAAGAAATCAGTTTAGGAAGCAAGGAAAACCATACCGGTAGGAGACGGACAGGACCTGGGTTCAGGGCAGTGGCAGAAGAAAGCAAGGTGATAATTCGAGGCATGTCAGGGAGATTACGGACTAACTGAATACCAGAGGGTAAGCTGGGAAGAGAGGACAAGATTGATAGCCACTTTTTGGTGTTGAGGTGACCAGAAAAATGATGGCAGCACTAACAGAGACAGGGAATTCAGGGGCACTTTATCCCAACTTCCAGGGCCTAACATTTTGTATTTCAACCAGATAAAATACACTTTATTATCATTATTCGGTGTTGCCTGAATAATGCTAGGCAAGGACAAAGCCTGAATCTCGTTTTCCTTTATATGTTCCAAGCTCCTGAAGCAAAACACCTAACACAAAAGAGGTGTTCGAGAAATAGCTATTGTACAGGGAGGCTCCAATTGGGAGGAAGACGAGGTAGTCCACTTGGAAAATTGGGTGAATTCACGGTGATTAAAGCATTTTCTTAGATGTAACCAATGTTGAAATTGAGAAGTCCTCTTTGACTTCTTCCTTAAGTACCCCCCCTCAATAACAGACAGATACTGCTGCATCGTCCTTCCTAATGTCTACCGGTTATATCCTTTCCTTTCCAACGGGCAAATACACGTTAAGACAATGAGGATGAATCGGTCCCCTAGAGAGAGAGCAGAGGGAAGACAAGAAAGCCAGCAACTGAACCTCAGGGGATCCCTCCATCTTGGCAGCAGGAGGAGAAAGAGAAACATAATTTGCAGTTGCGTTAATAGAGTCAGGACCCCCGAGGCCCGTGGCTACTGCAGGCACACCACGGTGCAGGCCGTCTGAGCCATGGGCAGGTGGGCTCAGGAGACGGTCACGGAGCTCCTGAGAGAGATGTTTACCCAACTGCAAATAACGATACTTGATTGTCATTCTGAAGGACAGCTCACTTTATCTTCTCTGCCTACAGTGATTCGAATGCACCTATTTATTATAAGCCATTGTATAGGCAATTACACATGTTTCTGGAGGAACAGAGGTTTACAGAAATCCTCCTCCATTCAAAATCTGCTTTGAGATACACTCTTGCGACCGGTATCAACAGAACCTCTCCTCTCATGGGGAAATCAGAGCCCAGCATTTCCTGCTGTTTATGGGCTACAGTAAAAGATTCTTCTTCTCAATTTTCCTTACCTATTCTGTCTCTAAATGGGGGTCAGTCTAAAAGTAGGGACAAACACAGATGGTATCAAGGAGAAAAATAAGCAGATTCAAAGCTCCAGTTCTGGCAGCTGAAAGCTCTGATCAAGAAAATAGGATTTGGTTACTTGCAATAAAATAATCCATAAAATGTATAAGGTAGATCGAAACACAGTTCCACGCTTGGAAATAAAACAAACAATGCCTTTCTGGTAAATGCCATCCAGCAATTAGTTCCATGGAGGCAGAGGGGTGTCCATACTACCTGACTGACTGGTCACCTCGTGCAGGGTGTGGCTCAGTAAATACTTGGTGAGTAGATTGTCAACTCACTTCTTACAGGGAGAGACGGATTCCACATTTCCCAGGCTCCTCCTCCACACTGGGCACCGCGATGTGTAAAATTAAGCCCCTGATAATCATGTCCCCTGGTCCTACGGCATCCAGACTCCTGTTTCAAATGTCCTCCTGGGCTCACCTCTTCCTCCCCATTCTGCTCCAGCTAAGTCAGTGCACTACAGGAGCCGGCTTCTCACTGGCCTGGTCCCAGGTGGTTGCCATGACAACACACCCTAATAGCAGGAACCTGACAAGGGCCTTCCCCTACACTCCAGGGCAGGAGGGAGTGAGGGAGACGGAGGCCCACAGCTGGGGGTGACATGAGGGGATCCCAGCTGCAGTTGATAACATCACTCGTGGCCATGCACCACCATCGGCTGCTCAGTGAAACTGGGGACCCTGTCCCTAAAGATTCTGCTTTCTCACCCAAAGAACACAAAGGGAACAGTAGCTTAGGATGTGTCAGTGGTCACACATAACCTCATTCTTTTTATTAAAACAAGTGAAGTAAATAGAATCTGGCATCAAAGACAATTTAAAATATCCTGACTCTAAACTCAGGTATCCCCAAAGTCCTTATAACAACGGAGCTGCTTTCTTCCCCCCGGGAATTTGGCACTCAAGGGCATGGCAGGAAGTGCTGCTATCCAGTGACACTGGTGTAGGTGGCCAGCATGTCTGCTGTGCGCTGATGCGAGGCATGGGCGGTATTAGTGGGTGTTGACGGCACAGGGTACATAAGCTTCTGGCCTCATCCCTCATTCTAAAGTATGATTCTGAGACTTTAAATTTTCTCATGCACAAGCCCTAAAGCTCTCTATGATTTATTTATCCCTAGGTATACTGAAAATTATTCAGATGTACATCGCTTTTTTCTAATTACAAGAGTTAAAAAACTATCACTGCTTTAGCTGCTGGGCAGAAGGAGCCTACAGAGTAGGGTTCTATGCATCACTGTATCAGCACCTTGTATATAGTAAGCTCCCAATAAATGTTAATGAACTGAATAGAAAGACTAGAGGTGACGCCAGCACTGGCACCCCAAGGAGTGCTGTCACTTCTTTACTAGGTCCTCTCAGCTCCTTGTGCCTGCAGGTGCATGGGGGGGGGGGGATGCCACGCCTCCCAAGGACAAAGGCTCACACCCACACACAGGGCCTTTGCAGAGAACTGCAGAACTGAGGAGATGGCCTTGGGCCACATTTCCCACTTCTTGTCTCCTTTTTAGCCCTTTCTTCAACATCAAGCTCAAATCTTTCTCCTCAAGCCTTCCTATTCTTAGCTACCTTCCCCTTCTCTGCAGCACTGCACTGTTGATTCTGCATTTCATTTGGAGCTTACTAAGTAGCCCCTTTTACATTGAGAGTATTCCCTCTCTTCCCATGTAGGCGATAGGCTCTAGAAGTGCCATGCAGTGGCTCCCGGGCCAGTAATGATGATGGTCCCAGTCCCCAAACGCCAAGCAAGTGGCCCAGATGCTAATGAAAGGAAGAAGAGTATTCATTCTTCTCCCTAGGCCAGAAAGGAGCATTTCTCTGGATTGGTATTTCCCTGGAGAGGCCTCTGGGAACCCTGAAAACCAGGTCTAGCCGAACAGATAAAAAATCATAACCAAGCACAGTGTAGAAGCTAACTTAGGTCAGCAGAAAGCAGGGAGTAGAGAGGGAGGCTCTCCTGGCCTGGATGGAGTCAGCGAAGAGGTCTCGGAGGAGGGAAACTTGAGCCAAGTGTTGAAAACCAGGAGGAGTCAGCCCAGCAGAGAAGATCTGGGAGGGTTTTTCAGGCAGAGGGAACAGCCTGGAAGGAGGCTTGGCATGTTTGCGACTACGCCTCTCAGATGAGCAAACTCAAGGAGTCCCCGGGCAGCATTCGCATAAATATAAATATAAGTTTATATATATTAATTTACACACTCAGTGTCTACAGGGCATTCATATCTAGCAGACAGAAGATAGCTACTACCCAGAGAGAACATGCTCAAGTATTTATATTCTACCAATGTAACTGGATAAAGCAAAGGTTTTGTAACCTACAATGTGGTGTAGAGTAAATGTTGAATACACTTCATCTTTTATCATCTAAATGTAAAGAGCAATTCAGAGAAGGTTACCTGGCCTTGTATCTACACGAAAGGAGTTTTTGTTCATCAACGCAATCAACTAACAGTCTAATGAAATATAAAATAATATCCTGGAATCAGACTGGCCTGGCTGAAATCTCTGGTCTCCCATTTAGTAGTTACATCTCCTGGGAAAGGTTCTTAAAAGTTTCGAAAGCCTCATCCTCCCCATCTTTAAAATGGGATACTTACCTCATAGGTCTGCTGAAAGGAGTAGATGGTTAATGCATATAAAGTGTTTAGCACACTTCCTGGCATATGGTATGTGATCAGTAAATATTAACTTTTGTAATTATAAAAGAGTAAGAACACTAAATGACAGCTTTTCAACTTAAAAACGCCAAGTTGTTCTAATCAGTTTTCCTGAGAGAAATGAGCCAGTGTTGCAGAGTAAAGAAAGAGTGTGTTCAGCCTCCCTTTAGACGATGGAAAACACCAGGAAGGCCAAGTTCTAGTCCTGTCCTGAACTACCTCTCTGTGAAGTCTTGGGCACATCATCTCACCTTGCTAGCCTCCTACTCGCTTCAGTATAAGGCTTTGGTAGAGTCAGTGCCGGGTAAAGCTGCAATCCCCGTCCAGCCGTAACATTTGGAATCAACCTCTGAGGCAGCTGCGATGACAAAGGTCAACACAGTACACTTTATAAGCCATAATTAGAGGACGGAGTGATAGGGCCTATTGGACACATTATATAATTAGCCCTCTGCCTCGAGGGAGGGCTGTGCCTGTGCACAATTACGCAATCCCACTCTGAAGGGAAGGTGCCAACTCACGTCAAATCACTCAGAACAACTATGATGAGCCACAGCTTCCACTTAAGAAGGTTGTCCAGGTAATTTTAGCCTGCACCTTCTCAGCACCAAATATTTAAAGAACTCTCTCCTTTTGTAATACCTTGGATTACAAAGGGAGTGTCTACGTGGCCCACCCCCACTGGGTTTCTATTAGACCGGTGAGCTCCATCCCGTCACACCTGGACTGTAACTCAGCACTCCCACGAGCCTAAAACCCTAGTGCGGACTTCAGAACACGTGAAAGTTGCCTGGGGACGGCAGGTCTATGGCAGAGCCCAGGGAAGTGCCAATTAATGAGCCTCCCCAAATTCCTCTGGTATCGGTGGTCCACGCTGTGAAAACCACTCTCCGCATTCATTGTGGATCGATTTGGGGAGACTGCGTGGGTGACTACCATTTCCTGAGCTCAGGCTTCTCTACCTTTGCTGTCACCAGGCAGCAAGAAAACCCAGTTCACAATCCGCCCACCCCCTTCCCTAGCACACAAGTGGAATTCTAGAATTTCTAAGATGCAAGCCCACTTGGGAATAATAAGCAACCCCCCCCCCCCAAGTTTCCCACCTTAGCCCTTGTCCCCTTATACCTAATGCTGACTCACTGTTTGCCCTGAGCTCGCCACTCACTTCTCCCAGTCTCCCCCTACAGAGACTAAAAAAGGGTCAACTCAGTGTTCCCACTACATCAAGCATGGAGAATGAGTCCAAAAAGCAATTGAGAAAACAATGTCTTTAAGCGTTCAGGATGTTTCACAAAGTAACAGCAGTGCTATCGTTCAGGTCGGACAAATAAATGGTGCGACAAGGCTTGGAACACCAGGGTTCTCACTCAGCACACCGTGGGGCCATGCTCCACAGACACGGCCACCGTGTTTGCGGAGCTCATCCAGATCCACACTGTCCTCTCCTCTGTGATCTTGCAGGTCTCCACCCCACCCATCCTCAACTTTCTAAATAAAGGGTTCTGGGTACATCTATTTGTCCTTATGTGGAATACCTCAAATCCCTTAGCTGCTGCACCCCTTTCGGGACCTTCCTTGGTTTTGTCAGGTTGTTCTGAAGGTGTACTGGTTCAACTGTAAATTACATTATAAATGGCCAGAGACATAATTTTAATTTTAATTCCGGCACTGTCCATGATTACACCCAGTTTGGGTCTCCCTTTATGGGTACGACCACAGTTTGGTCAGTCCTCACAGAGCCTTCTGCAACGACCTACAAGCCCCGTGCACTGCACTGTTGCTCACCTATAACTCTGGCTGCTCGTCTCCATTTTTTCCACACGCCTCGCTCATACAGATGCTCTTCTGCCTCTTTTTAGCACACTTGCCCGTGACAGGGTGTATTTTGTTGTTAGAAATATCCAGAAGTTCCACTCCACATACAATCACATAAAAGTGTTAAACTGGATCGCCCTAACCAATGCCTCGGGGCCTGTCCTATTTATAGACCTCCATTCAGGGAAATGACACTGCAGGTCCAGCCACCCGGTCCTGTTTCTAAGACAGCCTCCACCCCGAGACTGTTTCCTCCGATATCACACTTATTAACAATTACAGTGGGAGGAAATATCTGGAAAAATTCACTTTGTCAATTACATTTGCTAAACTTTCATCCTAATTGTTCGATTATTCCATGTTCTCTGACATCTTAGAGTTGACTTTGACTTCAGAATATTTCATTGTGTTGTGCATGTGAGTCTATAAAGCAAGGCCGGGCAGGCGACTGGCTGCACAACTGTCCTATGAATCTGGGCCATCACGCAGTCAGTGCAGACCATCCTGGGAAGCATGAGATTACTTTTCCCACGTCAACAGACCCAGTTCCTGTTCTTGGGAATAACCACAGCAATGCATGTGTGTGTCTATGCAGTCCTATTGTTTGGTTTTGCTCTTTTAGCTCTAAATCTGCGGCCTATCACCCAGTACAATAGCAAAATTTTATTGGGCACACAAGCAGTTAAAAACTTTCCTCCATTGGGTGAGAGGCAGAAGCAAGTCCTCTTGAAAATACAAAGAGAAATTAGTCTGATAATGAAAAAGCACTGAAAGCAATTTATAAACCATTCCCCTGACAGTTTATAAACTTTTATATACTGTACATAATTCAGAGTTGGTCTGTTTTTGATTCCTCCCTTCTAATCATACATCTTTCTAGCAGCAATACTGACACCTGAATTTCTTTTTCTCACTGTTTCAGAAAGATATACAGTAGCAAACAGCTATGCATTGCATGAAGCTAAGAGCTTGTATTATTTATTCAATGGAATGCCTGTGGTAATTTTTTAAAAAATGTTAATCAAGCAGTTGAGAAACCGAATATTTGCAGAATCCAAGCACTTGTGTAAAGCCCAAATTTGTTGCTGTGTGCCCTTAAACAAACAAACTACGTGATGGCCACAAATAAAAGGGAACTTAAATGGTAAAATTATTATTTCCTTAAAACTATGTAAGCCAAGAAAAAAAGTTTTGCAACATAAAATTGGGTGGAGGCTATCATAAATGGGGAGCCATGGTATCCCAAAGGAGAGAAAAGCAAAAAGAAATTTCAGAGAGGATAACGAATTAGTTTAGCAAAGTCACAATGAGAGAGGGCAGACAAAAATAAAGGCAAAGGATGTAGCGTCCAAGGAAAGAGGAAGGGGCGAGTGGAAACAGCTGGAATTGTTCAGCTGTGTCAACATTCGGCTGTTTCACAGATTGACTAGCAAAGTGTCATCTGAAACCAATTACATTCCCAAAACCCCACGGACCCAGTTCATAACATTGATTAATCCACAATGTGAAAAAGTCCCCAAGCAAAACTAGAACAGCTGTCAGCCCTTCGAGCTCAAAACACAGCAATTGCTTAAGAAAAAAAGAAGAAAAGCTCCTCTTCAAATTTTAGGGATTTTTCAGAAGGTACGCCTACTGAAAGAAAAGATAGATTTAAAACTGCTCCTACCCGTGCCTCTTTGAGAACTGACTATAATTAGAAGACTAGGGGTCATGTTGAAAAAGAAAAAACCCACAGTCCATTCCCCGAATCAGAGCACGAACGCCTCAAAATCTGAAATGCCTGGTATCATTTTGCTCCCTGCTGGGAGTAACGCTAGGCATTTCATTTTTTAAAAGTATGTTTATTTTTTTTCCTTCTCGTTATTTTAAATGCTTTGACCCATCTCCTTTGGGCCAATTACAATGTAGCTATATTTAACATACTTTCTAATAAAAACCTTTCTTTATACCTTTGTTGCATTTCACAGAGTGTCCACACACAGTCCTGTGCGTGCAGACATCCAACATGTGCAGGAGTCACACACACACACACACACACACACACACACACACACACACACACACACACACGGCCGCCACACCCCGAACGGGAGCCTGGAAAGGAGTTTGCAGCGCTGTGAGGCTTGTCTCTGAAGCCACGGCAGCTAGACGTCCCGCCACCATGTCCTTCAGAGGAGACCGCAAAGCCATGTAAATGGCCATGACGGCACCTGAACAAGTCTGGATTTCTGTAGATCCCAGCCTGAAGTCTCCGGAGACTGCAGAGGTTGCAGGGGGCCCTCATCTTTTGGGTGAACTGTTTCCACAGAAATAAAACACAGTGCTTATGCATTTGGTCACCCAGCAAACTCTGCATCAAACACTGGGTTTCAACATGTACATTTTGTATGTGACTAAACCAAAGTTTAGAAAGGTTTAGGGACCGGCCCAGGGCCACGCGTCCAGTAAGTGCTCGAGTCGAGACTCAAACCCAGGACTATCAAGTACCTAATTCTGGGCTCTTCCCCAAAACCATTCTATTACATTATGCTTGACACAGATTTTCATAAACTAGCTTGGGAGATCAAAAGCATAGAGAATGCAGTCCTACAGGGAAATACATTGCAAATTACAAAAGCTGAGTATAAATTGGACTTTAAGAATGTAAGCTGTTTATATATTCAGATTCTACTGTGCTTTGCTCATTCTGTAAATACCCTATTAGTAATCTAATGGTGTCCTCTGTTGAAACGACACTCTGTAACTACAAGTTTTACTAAACTGAAGTATGTCTTTGATACACTGACGCTTTTCACCCAGATACTTCTGCTAGTGTCTCATGGCATTAACCGGTGTCGCCAGGATCAGATTTTTTCCAATTCACACCATTCAGAGATACACAAACCTTGGCTCCACTGGAACATCCTTGGATTTGAAAAGAGAATAGAAAAAAAAAGAAAAAAATCACCACCCACAACTCATTGCATAAGACAAAGGAATCCAGGCTTATTCATTTTCAGATCTTAAGAATTGGAAGATCATTGTTAACTATGGCAACAAATTATTTCAGATGTAAAGAAATAGCATTACTAAATACCATTCTCCAAACAGTAACAACATCTTCAGAGCTTTGCAAAAGGCAAATCTGTACTGAGTTTTGAAGGATGGGAATGGGAGTGGGGGACAGTACCCGCAGAGACAGAGCAATACAAAAGACCCTCTAGACAGATTCTCCAATTCTTTCTACTGTTTTTTCCCTATAGAATATTTTTATTTTTTTAATGCTCATGATGTCACAGATAAAGAACACCAATTGCTCCCAACAGAACTCTAACTACAGAACATGTTTATAAGAGCAAATTACTGTTTATACATGGACAGGGTTGTAAATGAGGGGAAGAACATTGCAAATTATATGTTACTCAATGACAGCCAAAACATTTCCATTTCTTTCCTCTTTATGAAAAAATATCATTACCTGCATCGTGCCCCCTTCTCTCAGTCCCCTCAGTGGACACTGGCACTGATAAGCCTACAAGAAATACAACAGGAAGTTTACATTTTTATGTTATGATTTTAGAACACGGGCTAACATCCAAAGTGATGGGTGCAAAATCACTCACGTTGTCATACTTCAAGCTGCTCTAAGAATCATTAGAGCAGACAGATTATAACTTAAGTGCTGAATGGAGATACTGTCAGTCCCAAGAGTTACTCACGTCTATGACCTTCAAAAAAATCCATACTAAAAGGTGTACTATTCGACAACAACAATGAAATTCAACCCTCAAAGAACCCAAATGAAGTTTTGTATAAGGTGGGGTCTTTTCTTTGTGCATTTGATGAACAAAGAAGTTACCATAAGCTACTTTGTTTTTATTTTCTTACAAGTAATTCTTGTTTTATGAAGCCTAGCCCTATTCCCAGAAACCAATGGAGGGTCAAGATTATAGATATAGATGTCAGGCTACCATAAGGCCCTAAGGAGGACTGAAAGATCACAATAACAGTATCTTCCTCATGGATTTTAATATTGTTCTGAGAATTAAATGTGTTAGTGCATCTAAAGCACAGAACACAGCGTGGACCATAGTGAAAGTGTTGGAATAATGTTAAGTGGTCAAAGTTGGTGTTTCCATTCCACTGGAGGTCCAGGGAAAATGAGTTCCAGGAACGTAAATCTGGACAGTTTCAAGGCGGTGTTGTAGCAAATGATGACTTTTATAAAGATGTGGCTTCCTATTCACTTCCTGCCACTATCAAACGCCACTTTTTCTTAACTTCCTGCAGAAAAGAGGTTGAGCGAGGTAGGCAGTGCGCATCTGCTCCCAACCGCGACTGAACCTATGACTGGCCAACGGTCTCTTTTCCTCTGCTTCCGGGCTGTAAGTGGATGCTCTGAGCAGTTGGTTGAGAGTCGTATGTTGAAGAGCTTTTGTTTGATTGTGAGGCAAGGTGGAGGGCAGCGAGCAGGTGTGCTCTTTGTTTCCCTACCGCTCCTGCTTTATTTAAAACCAGCACACCCAGACAGCCTGTGGGATTGCTAACGGCTCACGTCTCAGCCCCGTGGACTCTGAGGGTGGAAATGGGTAGCAGAGGTAGGTTAGGCCCGCCCCCTCACAGCACTATCAGTCATTGCTCAGTTGTCCAAACTTCTCACAGTCAGGAACCACCTCGCCCAAGTGCCACCACTCATCGTGCTGGGCTTGACTTGCCTCAACCCCGGGGAGTTCAGTGGCCCAGTGGGTGAAAGGCAATGGACTAGTGGAGAGAGTCAAGAAACCCCCAGGACCGAAACTGTTGTCTCGATTTGTCAGGTATCCGACTTAAATAAGGTAAATATTACATAGGACATGAGCGTGTTGTCCTCGCAAGCCACTTCCTTCGTGAATATGGTCACGCTTTGCCCATCATCAGGTTAGGGCCGGCAATCCATGGTAGAGATGCTTTCAAAGAAAAAAATGTTTGGGTTTTTGGGAATTACTGAATTTTTTCCCACCACAAATGCCAACAATTGCCAAATTCATTGCTAAATTTCAAAAAGCA
This sequence comes from Desmodus rotundus, assembly GCF_022682495.2. Taxonomy (NCBI): domain Eukaryota; kingdom Metazoa; phylum Chordata; class Mammalia; order Chiroptera; family Phyllostomidae; genus Desmodus; species Desmodus rotundus. The sequence goes on from NC_071393.1 coordinate 91,031,383, forward strand.
TTCCCTGGTATTAAAACCATCATTTTCCAGAATATCACGCAGCCCATTTCAATGAATGGAAGATGCTGTTTCTTAGTTTCTGGCCACCAAAGCTTTGCCTTACCACTCACAACCAAGTTGAATCACAGCATGTGGATGGTAGGGAGGTTCCAATGGCTTCCTGTTCTGGAACAATGACACCTACAGAATGGAGCCTAGGTACAAATCTGCAAGTGTGTGCTTGCTATTGTACTTGGCAAAGGACCCCAGGACCCCTCCACTTTGATCCCACTTCTCCTTGGGAACTCTGGTAAGGATATGCCTAACCCTTAGCTGCACTGCTGAATGTCTTTATGCTACTCTTTGCCCACGAGCCTAAAAGAAACAAGACTAAAGAATGAGAGCAGTGCTGTACAGCAGGGAAGCCACGTAAGAAATTAAAACTATGCACTAGTAGGCAGAAGACCTGAATAGACACTTTTCTCAGGAAGACACACAGAGGGCCAAAAGGTACATGAAAAGATGACTAACATCACCAATCTTCAGGAAATGCAAATCAAAACCACAAGATATCACTTCACATCTGTCAGAATGGCGATTATCAAAAAGACAGGAGACAGCATGTGCTGCTGAGGATACAGCAAAAAGGGAACCCTTGTGCACTGTGGGTGAGAATATAAATTGGTACAGCTACAGTGGAAAACAGTATGGAAGCTGCTCAAAACTACCATATGATCCAGCAATTCTGCTTCTGGATATTTATCTGAAGATTACAAAAACACTAACTCAAAGAGATATGGACACCTTCATGTCCATTGCAGCATCATTTATGATAGCCAAGACATGGAAACAACCTAAGTCATCATTAATGGATAAATGGATAAAGAAAATGTCATGCAATGGAATATTACTCAGCCATAAAAAAGAAGGAAATCCTGACATTTACTACAACACAGATGGACTTTCAGGATATTGTACTAAGTGAATAAGTCAGATAGAGAAAGGCAAGTACTATATGAGCTCACCTATAAGTAGAATCTAAAACAAAAAGAAAAACCAAGGTCATAGACGTAGAGAATAGACCACAGGTGGCAAACACAAGGCCCACAGGCCGAATCTGTCCCTCCACCTTGTTTTATCCGGCTGGGCATCTTGTTTCTACCTGGCAGCAGGGCCAAGCTCCTTGCCCCTAGTTAAGGAGTAGGTACATTTATACGGCCCTAAAATTACATTTGGTCCTTTGAAGGCAACCACGAAGCTGATGTGGCCCCCAGTGAAAATGAGTCTGACACCCCTGGACTAGGCTAACATTTGCCAGAGACAGCAGGTGGGGACGCAGAGGGCAGGATGGAGCGGTGTGAGGGGCGGGTAAAATGGGTAAAGGGCGTCTAAGGTGCAAACTTCCAGTTATAAAATAAGTAAGTCCTGGGGATGTAATGTACACCATGTTGGCAATAAGTAATACTATGTTGCATATTTGAAAGTTGCTAAGAGTGTACACCTTAAAAGTTCTCATCATAAGAAAAAAATGTAACAATGTATGTGATGGATGTTAACTAAACTTAAGTGTGCTGATCATTTTGCAATACATACAAATATCAAATCATGTTGTATACATCAAACTAATATATATTACATATGAATTATACTCAATTTAAAAATTTACAACATGGAATAGTGAACCAATTTAAGCCATTATGTGTGTCAGGGTGACTTGATAAATTTAAGTCTTTGTGATGGCTGTTTAGGAGAACATCTAAAAATACCCCATTCACAAGCCATCCATAAAGAAGTTACATAATTTAAAAAACCATACGTTGAGCAACTGAGCACCTACTCTCTACCAGGACCCAGCCCTGCAGCAGCCCAAGGTCTACTGATTGATTCAGACATGGAAAGAGACATGCTACATGGACAATCACTCTGTTACTCCAGAAAGAAATCATTGTTTCAAAACCAAACCCTGGGCAGCAATAGGCCCGAAGAGATTCTTGGCCAGAAGCTCTGACCTTTGGCCTGAAATTGGTACTGATATTGAAGTGCCTATAAGGAAATAACCATGTCTACCAATTTCTTATAATTTATCAAAATCACCTTCCTTCCCAAAATTATCTTCCTTCCCATAGAAATGGATAAAAATTCTTATTTGTGTACTGTACAGGTCCAGGGGAACATTTCATACAGGGAGCAGACTCCCGGAAGTGTTTCTCAGTGTTTTAAGCTCCTTCTCCTTAGCTTCAGGTGAGGGTCCTGCCTCGAGCCACAACAAGCTCACAGCGAAGCTGCAGGATATTTGAAAATTTCCAGAGTAACAGTTGCATGTCAGACAACAGAAACTACTAATGCCACTAAGCATTAAGTTCTTTGAAACTCACTATTAATAAATGGCACTGCTAGGCATTTCTCTTGGTCTAGGGAGGGGCAAAGTTGCTGAGACACAAAGGCACTGTGAGCTGAGACTGCTTGGGAACCTTGGGAACGCGGGAGGAGGAAGCTCTCTCCATCAGTCCTCAAAGTCCTCAGCAAGGGGCTTAAGAGTGCCTCTACCCTCCATCTTCAAAGGGAGTGGCTACGGGAGACTTGATAGTTTTTGTCACATGTGACATGCCACTGTGGGTTTAGGAAGAAGAGATGGACCTGCCGAATCAGTTAGAGAAAGCTTTGTGATGCCTCTCAACCATGTATTATGTGCCTAGCCTGTAACAGGTGCTCCATAAATGTGAGCAGTAGCAGTGAGTGGGAGGGTGCTGGTTGTGATTATTATCTTTAGCCAAACTTGGTTGACTTAAAAAATTGCAATTTCTCTGAACCTATTCTTTTGCCCTTTTTACCCCAAGAGCAAATCTTTGCAAGGAGCCATAGAGCTTAACAAAGTTGAGTCGGCCAGTCTAAGTTACAATACATACACAAAGAAGTATGAAAAACTCAGTCTTATCCATGCACTTGGGGCTGCCAGATGTGTCTACATACCCCATACAGAGCCTACCATGCAGAAGGCACCATCTCAAGTCGTCTAGTACACAACCTGCACAACCCTATACAGCCACCCTGCTCAGTATGCTGAAGTCCCATCTGATAGGTGGAAAATAGGGATGGGTGTCTCTAGCCAACAGTCATGTTCATTACTGGGTGAATGTTCACACAGCACCACCAGACAAGTGGAAATGGGAACTCAGGCAGCAATGAATAAGGCCAGTTAGGACACCAGTGGGGAGAGCTCCCAGGTTCTCACTCAAGAATGCTGGGGTGGAGGACTGTCTCCAGCCTGGCAGGTGGCAGAGCACCACAGTTTAAGCAGAACAGTAGTTGTGAGGACCAGGCACGCAGGCAGAGTCTTGGGCAGCTGGGGGTGGGATGGGGGCGGGGCAGCACTGAGATACACTTCAGGTACCACTTGGTAGTGGGACTAGGGCTTTTAGCGTGCTGCCAGCTTATGCCAAAACAAGTTCTATCCCTAGCATTTTAGATCTAGCAAATCCACCCATTCAACAGGCCCAGCTGGCTGGTAAAAGTAAGTAACAAACACCAGCCACCATTGGAGGCATTCATCCATAAGCCCCCTCCCACCTCATTTCAATGTGTGCTTCATCCTAATTGGTGAGTCTCCTCCAGATTTGCTCTTGACTCCCACCTTCCCACACTGTCTTGCACTCTTCCCACTCCCCCGGAACTGCCTCACCCACCAAGCTGAGCTAGCTTGCTGCCCACCCTGCTGTGGAGGCCCATCCCTGCCCAGCAGGCAGGGAAGAGCCAGTCCTGCCATGGAGGGCTTTCAGGGCCTGCTGCTAGTCTATGCACTCAGAGACTGCAGAAAGGAAATACAAAAGCAATACAAAATCGCACACCTATATAAATCGTTAGCATTTTCAGAGTGACTGCTTGGCTAATGAGGAGGGAGGAAACTTCTCCCATCCTCTCCCAGGGTTTGTACTACAGGGAAGGAGGATTTCTGCCTGACAGAGTAGAGAGGCTGAGCACTTTCTCATTTGAGAGGAGTCTTGCAGGCGTTGCTTCAGACCTGCACCTCTACCCTCCGCTCCTTGCTAGCTCTCTCATGGGAGGGGCTGCCCCAAGCACTGGACTGGAGCCTGGCCATCACTAGGCCACGATTGCAAGGGGCAGGGTTGCTGTCCTCTCATGCAGCCTTCTCAGCTCGCCTCCTCTCAGCTTCCTGCCTGTGTGTGGTCACCCCACCCTTGCCTTGGTCATGCTTGCGGTTCCAGCTACTTGTACCTGGGCTGGCTGGGCAACTGGACATAGAGTCTGGCCACAAGGCGGATATGGGAGGCCTCGTTTAGGTTGTTGTGACTCAGCCCTGTGTTCTACCACCCCTTACCAGAGAAACCCTACAGTGTGTGTGCAGTATGTAAATTATGTATGTAATTAACAGAGCACTTTGTCCCAATTGAGCGGTGATTCTTGCTGGTAGGGCACCTTCATCCAGGAACAAGTTTGGGGAAAATCCCTTCCTTGCCCACCTCGATGGAGCAGAACGTCGTATGACACAGCTAGGGCACATATAATTAGCTCCGTTTGTGAGATGGGGAAACTCAGGTCCATCTGAGTTTATTGAGGTTAATGGATTTTCCCAGGGTCCCAGAGCTACTGCAGCATAGCTGTGCCTTGACCCGAGTCTTCCACATCTAAACCTCCTCTTACTGCACCGCAGCCGCTTTGATTTTAAGCAAGAATCAGTGCCCTTCTCTGCCTCCAAAGGCATACTCGGTGGAGAAGCAAGCAGACGTTCTCTTCACGGCAAGAACAGTCCAACATCATATGCACGCAGCCTTGTGGAACAGCTCGACAACTTGAGCTGCCAGCAAGCCCCGGAAACATCCAGAGGAGGCAGGTGGGAGGCTCTGTCAAAGCTTGTCCTCAACCCAAGGAAGCTCAGTTCCCAGCCCTCTGGTCTCACTCATACCTGAAGTCTCCTGTGCACAGCAGAAAGTCTGTGGAGGCACTAGAGGGCCAGGAGGAGTGTGGACCGGTGCTTCTCAAACACGAGCACATGTCAGAATCACCTGGAAGGCTTTTTGAAACACTGAAGGCTGGGTCTCACCCTCAGAGTGTCTGAGGGTGAGGCCAAAGATGTGCATGTCTAACCATTCCCAAGAGGTCCTGATGCTGCTGGTGCAGGGACCACACCTGGGAACCACCTACACATAGTGACTTGTCTCTTCCCAGGGCCTGGCTGACTGCCCCACACGTGGCAGGTACTCACTGAGGAACATCACGAAGAGGAAAGCAGCTTCTGTCTCAGGCTCTGTTTTAGACCCAGTGTGGTATGAGTTAGAAAAATAAGTCTGCCCTCTAAAGACAGACACAATTCACGTACATGTGCTTAGAAAGATGAGACGACCACATTCCAATTATAATAAATCCCCCCAGAATAAAACAAAGGGCTGACCATGGGCATTGCAGGCTTCCTTGGGAAGTCTCAGGAGCTTATGCTTTCTGATTTGCGGTGCTACCATCATCGTGCCGTGGACAGCTGTGCAGCTGTTCAACTGTATGTAGTCTCAGTCCTACAGTCAGATTGAGCTGCTCCAACCTAATGACACGTGTGTCCTTGACCACCGTCAGGTCACTCGGACAGACAGGAATGGCTGCAGCAGGCAGTTACGGCGATGGGTTTCAGTGTGCAGGACTTACGGTATCAAAGACCCGTGAGCTGCTCAGCTACACAGAGGAATCATTCGAATAATGATCATTTTTCACTCTCCCCCCTCCCTTGCTTGTTCAAAGAAAGAGCCCTTAATTGCTTCTTGAACTGCACACAAGTGGGCCATTGACTGTGACTGTAATTCAGCACAGAGAAGCAAGGAAAACTCTGAAACAGATTTTGTCGAGGCAACGTCTCACACGGAGAAAACGCGACAGCGGGATCAGCAGGCACGGGGCACTGCTAAGTGGAATGAAATCATCTTAAAGAACAGCTTGGGGTACTCTCAGCAGTTGAAGTGATCTTTAGTTGTAGATGGCCCTAGGTGTGATGGTGGAGCTACCTGTTTTAAGTGGGGAGGGCGTGGGAGGGAGAAAGAGAGGGAGGAAGGATATCACATTACGGGTGACCTAGCAGATGCAGATAGACTCAGGTTCCTAATGAAGAAGACAGTGTTTAAGGAAACCAAAGAACTCTGCAGTCGGTCATTTGCTATTTACCGTCTTTCTACAACCACGTCTCAGGCACAACATTACATCTTGAGAAGTCTGAGTCATTTCCTTCAGTCTAGACTGCGCGTACCTAGAAAAAGGGTTATGGACCAGGTGAGGAAGAAGCTGGCTGCCCCACTGCCCAGTTCACAAGCCATCCTGTCAAAGCCATGGCCACCACTGCATAGGCAGCACTCACTGTGGGGACTAGAAAACAGATGCCTATAGCTGAGAGCCAACTGCCAACTGGCTGTAAATATTTCTCTCCGTGTTTATCTAAGGATGCAGATCTTCCAAGGAAATCACCTTTTCAAAAATGTGCCTTCTTCCTTCTGTCTGCTGTTAGGTCCCTGAAATGAAAATCGATGCCCAACACCTCTCTGAAGCCCCCCACCCTGCTCCATGCAGAGGAGTCTCTTCTTGAGTTCCATTTGAACTACCCTGCTCGGTAGCTCTTTCATGACTATCGCCCGTGCAGACCGGCTCACTCACCTCACTGTCCCACATCCCCTGCGCCAGGAAGTGAGGGCCCCCACTTCTGCCCTCCACATAGTAGCGATGTCACCTTCTCAGAGACACTGAGCTGCAATGCTGTTCGAAAAGCAAGCCTCAGTGAGGAGGGCAAGGCCTCTCATACTGGGAAAAGCCTGCTACCCACTTCCCAGTAAAGCAACTACTGGACAACAAGGAGAGTAGCTGATAATAACGAGCATCTATTGAGTACTTAGTCTGTGCTAATTTATACTAAGAGCTTTAAAACAGTTTCTCTCGCTCAGTCCCCAAAATAACCCTACTAGGTAGATACTATAATATTCCTGTATTATTCCTATTCCTGACTTTACAGAGAAGAAGAACCGATGCACAGAGAAAATAAATAAATTATCAAAGTCATAGCAACAGTGGTAAACTCATGATTTGAACCCACATCTGTCCGAGTTCAGGGTCCAAGCTCTTCCATGAATTTAAGGCCAGAAACCATGCCACAACTGGGGCGCATCCCACACAGGGCCACTTTGAAGAAAAGGCATGTATGTTCATCCATCTCACAGAATCAATGTCTACACACTGGGCAATGAGTTGTTCTTCATATGCTGTTTCTAAACTTCACAACAACTCTAAAAGATGAGCTGTTTTATCCTCACTTTAGAAAACCCCAAGTCCATGTGACTGAATAACTCGCCTACACTTCCACAGGTGGTATATACAGGAGATTAAATTAGAAAGCCCACATGCTTCCTGCTCTGCTTTCTTGGTTCCACTTGTCCAAGACTGCCTTATTCACCAATTACCGATTTATTATCTTCTTCCCCCTAACTAGTAAAAGAAAATAGTAACTCAAATCCAGGACTATTCTAAGACCGTACCCACGAAGATATTATATACTCTGAGCATCAAAAATGGTGCCACCAATTCATTTAGATGTTACCTTCCAATTCTCAAATAAAATGTACTCACCTTAAAAAAGTGGTAAAATTGAAAATTATTAATCGATCAACTAAAGAGATGTGCCTTATTTCACTACCAGATCTTAGATGCAGTTCTCCATCATTCCTCTAGTTTGTAAAGCTTTTTCCATGACGTAGCCTGACTTTATTTCCCTGGTGGCAGGCTCTGCTCTCTCCTCTCCAGAAATCATCATCCCACTTGCATAATTAAGGAGCGTATGAGGATTTCAAGTATTTCTTAAGAGTAGCTAAAGTTCTCATAAATCAACTAGTTCATCTTCTACTCAGTGATCTACCCAGTTTCAGAAATACTATTAAAAAATGCCTGAGTCCAAACATCACTGTTGAGTTCCTACCAAACAGTTACAAGAAGGGTAGAAAGGGGACAAGAAGTAGAGTCGCACTTCTGTTAGCAAATGTGTATTGAGAAGGTATAATATGCCCGCTCTTCCATAGACACGGCAGGGCTGCTGAAGGGTAACCTCACCCTCATCCTCAAAGAGCTCGCAGGGACTTAGGAAAGGGAGACGCTCAGATGAGACAAACTAATGAACGTGTTCCGTGAGTTTCACTCGGCCCTGGGCACCTGTGGATGGTGATGTTGAGGAGCTCGTGTTCTGAATCCAAACTCGTTTGAAACCTGGCTCCGTTGTTTTCTTTTCTGTGCAACTGTGAGCGTGCTATTTAACCTCTGGAGGACTCAGTTTCCGTTTACAAATGGAGACAAGAGTATTTATAACAGGGTAGGAAGGAATAAACAAGTCTTTGAATTTTTATTTATTGATTTTTAGAGAGAGAGGAAAAGCAAGAGAGAGAAACATCGATTTATTGTTCTACTTACTTATGCATTCACTGGTTGATTCTTGTATGTACCCTGAACGGGAATCAAACTCACAACCTTGGCATATCTACAAGATGCTCTAATCAAGTGAGCCACCCGGCCAGGGTAATAAGTGAATCTTGTATATAAGGAAGCCAGTGTGTGACCAGCAAATAGCAACAATTATGAAAGTCAAGGATAGCACACAGCTGAACAGATGAAAGTGGATTCACCCTCCACATGGCAGGCGACTCAGGAAGCCACTAGTTATTCAGAACGTCCCTGTCTTTCTTCTCCAGGACTTTGCACACCTTTGTTTGGTTGCAGCTTCCACTTCCCTAGCTGGAACCCCATGCACATTTTACTTGGTTAACCTCTACTCATCCTCCAGCCTAACCTAAACTCCCATTCCCATTTCTTCCTGAAATTCCCACTCCATCACAAGAGTGATGACTCATCCCACATACTCTCAAAGCACCTAAGCTTACCCATATCTCAGCACCTGTCACTCGCTTCTGGGAGTCCTGTTTTCTTGCCTGCGGCCTCTACCAGAGTATAAGAGACTGGAAGGCAGGACCATGTGCCAGGGCTCTCTCCCCAGCTCCTAGTACAATAATGGATGGTAGCAGGTGGTCAGGAACCATTTGTTTAGAAGATGAATGAATGAACACAAATAGACACCATGTCCAAACCTGTACAAGTCTGCCCTAAAAAAAGCACATGGCTCAAATGTGGCATCAAATTCTGCTGTCCCATCTTATGCCTGGTAGCATTAAATCTCTGGACAAGAAAAAGAGGTGGTTGTGGTGTCACCTGGAGGCCATCCAGGACATCCGCTGTTTGTCCTGCACATGGTGGATGTAGAGTACCTTACAAGGCTTGGCTGCCTGACTCTTAGTAGGTTCACCACTGCTAGGTATAGGTGTGAATATAGATGGGATGCAGATGTTCATTCCAACGTCTGGCATACATAAGTGTGGGAAGAATTCGAGTCGGTCAACCATTAGTAACAATATCTTCTCGCTCTCCTGGGAGCTGTTTGGGATTTTGGCTCCATCCTGGCCCCTGCATAAAGAGACCGGGATGGGACTGCAGCTTCTAGAATTACAACCATTTTGTCAACTTGTCATTTGACTCACTGTCTGGCTGGTGCCTCTCCCTCTGGGTCTGGAGACATTTTGAACAGGAAGAAAGCAATAAAGTGAACAGTCACGGGGCCGATGAATTCTGCAATCTTCAAAGCACCTTGTTCTGTCCCACAGTACATACATATTTCTGGTAAGCACCATGGAGAGCCTCACATCTGTTCCCTCCTGCACTGCTGGGAATCAAAGCATTTATCCCCACGAGATGTTTTCTGAAGGCCCAAGGGCACTGAGCCATCTTATCCTCACTCCCTTGGCGAGCTTCCCTGCCTACATGAAAATACCTGAAAAGGCTAACTTTGTCTGTTCCTTATTGCCTTAAAAATAACAGTACTCTTAACCTTTAGGGATTTATATTTGGAAAAGGGAAACGAACTAGATACAGCTTATAAAAAGGCTGGAGGGTGAGTCATTTTTATACTTATTTATAAATTTGGGACTATATATATATGTGTATATATATATTTTTTGCAGACACTAAATATGAACTGATCTCATTAATCACTTCTCAGTGTACATACTTTTTTCCTTGGTTGTATTTTTTCTTTCAAATATAATAGTGGAGTCTATAGAAGGTGCTAAAATCCTACCTAATCAACAGCATAACCAGGATTTATCATCAGTAATTAGTTCGAATTAGCCCTGAGAATAATAACCAGAATTCTGTAAAATTGGGAGACAAAAGACAATTTTTAGATCTCAGCTGCATCACTCCTTCATCATTCCCCAAACGTGGGGCTGACACACCGTCGCCTCGCAGGCGGGCCGTGGTGATCACAGGCAGCACGATCTTGTAAAGGGCTGCACTTCACAGGACCTGACATCTTCCCAGTTCCTCATCAGGTTTGAAGGGAAAATGCCAATGGGGTTGCCCTTTCAGGGAAAAAGTTACTCCAGCATATTTTTTTAATGTTAAATCATACTTATAAATAAATCTCCACCTATTATTTCCTTAGTTTTCTTTCGGATCCTAAGAAAAGAGGTAGAATATGAATAACTGACTTGGTCAGTTTACTATTGAGTCAAAGAATCAAACAGTGTTGTCATTAGAAGAAACTTAGAAAGCATCTAATTCTTTTTTATCGAATTTATTGGGGTGGCGTTGGGCAGTAAGATTACCGAGGTTTCAGGTGCCCGGTTCTATAACACATCATCCGTACACTGTGCTGTACATTTGCCACCAAAGTCAAGTCTCCTGCAGTCACCATCTATCCCCCCTCACCCTCCTCCACCTCCCCCCACCCCTCTTCTCTGTTGTCTGTGCACGTGAGTTTTGGGGTTTTATTTTTAGAAAGCATCTTATTCTAATCCAATGTATTCATTTGACCAATGAAGAAAGGGAGGTGGAGAGGGGCTGAATGAATCTCCCCAGATGACAGAGAATCACCAAACCAGGTCTAGACCGAAGGGCTTCTGACTCCTTAGGTGCCCTGAATCTTTAGAACTCCATGCTAAACAAAATCTTTTTCCCCAGCTTTCCACATGAAGCCAGCGTCTCAGACCACAAATGCGTCCCTCTCCAAAAGGTGTGGAATTGCTATGAAAGCTGTTTCTGGTGGCTGAGCGTGGTGCCTGGCCGGTCACCGCAGGATGCCGGCTCTGTACTTCCGCAATAGGCAGACAGGACCCATGTCCCTTCCCTGAGGCCTGACATGGCTTTCCTGTCCACCCCACAGCGTGCGAATGGGTCATCAGCTTTAGTAATCGTGACCATGTTACAAAAATTCCAGGCAGAATCCATAGGGGAAGATCAGAATCAGGAAAAGTCTAGTTCCCATAGGTGTCACAGAAGAGCCGAGCCTCCTTCTTTTAGCTTATTTGGATTTGAAGCGGGAGTTTCCCCAATACAAAGCCACGCGAGCCCACAGACCTGCTAGGACAGGGGAATTAATTCCGTAGCCTCTCCAAATCTGAGGCTGGAAATCTCTCCGTGACCAAAAACCCAACATATTTTACAAAATCCTTTGGTGCAAGAAAAGCCCAATGTAAACAGACCCGAATAACCCAGAATACGCTGTTGCCGACACATCTGCTGCAGTGTCTGTTCATCTGGACAGGGATTCTGGAGTGCTCTAGGCTAACAGGGAAACTTAGAATAGGGGAATGAAGACCCCTCAGCCCACACCCCCACCACCTCTCCCAAGTCCCTTCTCCCCTCTGGGGATCTTTCCTCTCCCGGAAGTGAGGTAGAGTCAGCCCCACTGTGCCGGACAAACAGAACACTGGACTACACAGACCTCTCTTGACTATCGAGTCCTCGAAGGCAAGAAGAAGAATGGAGAAGAAACGCACACTCACACAGGAATTATTTCTGTTTGGCTCAAAGAGATATTAAGAGCACATGCAAATACCCCAAGCCACTCCTACACGGACAGCCTGGGGCTGTTTCTACCCCTTCGTGGTATCGCCAATGTTTGAAGCCCAGGACTTGGCTGGGTGGGAGCGGGCAAGCAGCTCTTCAGCATGGGGACGAGTCCCTGCCACCAGCCTGAAGGGAGAGACATGTGAGGGTTGAAGGGGGCTCTCTCACCTTAGACTGGCCCCATGAGAACTGCCTAGGCCACTCCACTCACCTGAATTTTCTGCCAAGCCTCTCAGTGAAGGCAGACAAATTATTTCCTCTACTTCAGAATGCTCTGGTCTATTGAGCTCTTTCAGGGTTCATTGAAAAAGCACAAGGTTCTTCCAGACTCCATTAACCATGCTTGTGAGAAGCCAGTTGGGCTGGACACTCACTCATCCCACATGGCAAGAAAAAGCCTTCTAGGTACCAACCATAGGGACCCAAAGTCAAAAAGTAGAAGCAAGCAAGTCCATAACCTCTCTGGGAAAAGCAAAACACTAACTTGCTGAGGTCTCTTGTGAAGCCCAAGGATAATCACAAGAGATGGATAATGTATTTGACCCTTCAAAGAGGTGCCTACATATCGGGAAATATCTGACACTTTCCTGGGATTTGCCGTATCTTTTTAAAAGCGTGTAAGTGCGCGTGTGTGTTTGTGTGTCTCATTTTCTAAATTTCAAGTATTCTATCGCCAGTTTGAGTTCTCTTGGCAGAACCTTCAAGTGTTCTCAGTAACAGATGCCTGGAGGAGAAGGATGCTAGGAGTTCTGAAACAGAGCAATGCACAGAGTTGGGGAAGCAGCTGCTCTGCTCTAGTCACTGTGTATACAACTTCACCCAAAGTGTTTAGGAAACAGATCATTCTGGAGCCTATACCACCTATTCAAAATGCAGGCCCTTTCAGTTCCGCTCGTCCTTTTCTCCCTATGCTGTTTGTTTTTTGCCATGAGTTTTAGCAATCTGTTTACGTTGTGTGTGTACACACATGTGTGAGTGTGTGTGCATGTGCGTGTTTCCCTCTGCAGCCTAGCTGAATTATCCCCAAGTGACTCTTAATCCTCAACAGTAATTCCCAGTGATTGCACTGACATGATGATAACAGGGAGCCCATTCTCCTCCCGCCCCTCCTTGCTAAGCTCAGCCAAGGATGCTCCAGGGAGCTGTTTATTTAAAAGAGGAAGTTCAGCAGCAGGGTCACCAGGCTTTTACACAGAGAGAGGCTGCCCAGGGTAGGAGGGTAGCTCGCAGTCACAAGCCCTTCCCTTCTTCCTCGAACCCAGCATCTCTCCACCATGGTGTGAATGCTGGTGGGCGGACATTGGTCCCAAGTCATCACTCTTTCCAAAGCCTTTGCTCTCCCTGCAATCCACCTAGACTGGCACTGTCACTGGCCAGAGATCTAGACAAGCTGCTGCATGGTGGGCAAGTTACCTGCCCTCAATTTCCACAACCATAAAAATGGACAAGACAGATCTGACGGGATGGCGACTCGACTCCAATAGTTCTTGTCAAACTTTCACTATCAGTAACAATAATCGGGTGGCCTTGTTAGACGGTCTTGCAAAAAGACCTCGTTAAAGGATTCCTGGGCCCACCTGCAAAGATTCTAATTTGTTAGGCTGGCCACAGGGCCTGAGAATTCGCATTTCTAAGTTGCTTCCTGGTGATGTTGGTGCTGCAAGTCTGAGTGAGGAACACACTTTGAAAATCACAGGCCCATGGTATCTTCCACCCCAAATATTCCACTGCTCCGTCCTTGTGCTTGGGGGCCTAAGAGAAATCAGAACTATTTGGCCCTGGTCTTATGAAGAATTCCACAAAGGGCTACAAAGGTCACAGGCCTCTCCTTCATTTACACAGTTTTTCTCTTGTCCCCAACTCCTGCACAGTCATTTGCAAAGACAAGCAGCAAAGGCAGGGGTCAGGAGTGCTACTGGCGTAGCTTTAAGCTGTCAGCAGTTGCTACACCCGTGAAGGCATCTTGGAAACCATTTGAAATTATAAGATGGAAATAACTCAAAATAGCAAAACAGGAATAAGAATAAATCATACAGGCTCCACTTGCCTAGGCTGTTATCCTGGGTCAAACTGCATAAGTCACCTGGAACAGTGCAATGCAAATTTGGTAGTATCACGTACTGTTTGGAGAAGCATAAAAAATGACTCCAAAGCAATAGAAAAAGAAGTATTACAAGGTATACTCTTAGATATTTACCTTGCTCATAGCTCTATAATCCTTTTCAAACTGCAAAACCAGAGACCTTTCTGCTATTCGGCAACCTGACCTTCACCTGGAGGTGTCTGCAAATTCCTGCATGTGTCCATCCTCACAGAGTGGAGGGGTCCCGTGTGAGACGGAGGAAGCACTGGGCTGGTGATGCGGGGATGATGTCTGAGAAAAAATTCTGGTTCTAAGCTCCTGCTTTTTAGATGCCTAAATATTAGTGCCCATCGGAAAGTCTAGTTATTCAAATACAGTAGGGCTCAAGCTAAGGCAAAAGTTTAAGAGAGACCTTAGAGAAAATTATTGAGAGTAATGTCACCAGACCAGTATATTTCATAGATCCCCTCCCTTTTGGAAATGTATGCTGCAGTAAGCCAGTTACTAGAATGTACTGTATGCATTAGATTACCTAAAATCAGATAAATATTAAGAACCATCGCACTAGGATAAAGAATAATTTTTTTTTATTTAAAATCTTATACTTAAAATTTGATCTGGCCGCTTTAGAAATTATCAAATGGAATAGGAGCCAGATAAGAGGTTTATTCCCAAAAGGTCTAAAAAAATTTTTTTCATGAATTTCCCAAAAGCTGTTTGAAAGATCCATATTTGTTTGAATCAGGGGTTATCCTGCAGTCTATTTTTGTTAGTCCAGTTTCCCTGGAACACAGCCGCTCTCTCACGTTGATGAACTGTCCCCTGTCACTCTGCTACAATGGCAGAGTCGAACAGTCACTAAAGAGAGCAAATGGCCCACAAAGCTTAAATATTTACCATCTAGCCCTTTACAGAAAAAAAAAAAAAGTCTGTAAACCCTGGTTTAAATAATAGAAAGGAAATAATGGCAGCATTTAAACCTTAAGACATGATACATGACATGCATACTCCAACCAATTACCTTGTAAATTAATTACCAACCTGCTGGATCAAACGCCCTATCTACCAATATCAGAATCAACTCCTTTTTCCTAGCTCTCAGTAATGTCTCCAAATGTAAAGTAACAATGCGTTGAAATTCACTCAGCTGTTCAACAAACTTTTGAAAGCCTGTTCTATCCAGAGCACTAAAATCAATCTAAGTACTGAAAATTTATACATACCCCATTATCCACCAAAAAAATAAAAGCAGAGCCACACTAATTACAAATTTCTGTATGTGATTTGAGTCATATAAAAACAACATACGAGGAAGGGGGCAAATGGGTTTTTAGAAGCCATAAGTCTATAGTTGGCAGATAAAATGCCATCTCAGACAATCACATTTGATTGTCACTAATGTTAATATACGTCGATAACAGTCTAGCACTGCACACCAGAGGTTAGCTTTACTGCTTATATGCAGATGTTTGCAGTACTGAATCTCTGCCATAACTCTGTGGGAATGGCATTTTTTATGTGTTCTGCAGTGAATTTATGGCCAGCGAGCCATAAATGTTATAGTTCTTCAAACCTTTTGCTTGTGGAGATTGTCACAGTGCTTGAAAAGTAGGAAGGCACAGATGTCTTCCCTTAGCAAGGCCATTTTCAGACCTGCTCAAGGATATAGCCTATGCCACCTCCTGAAGTGCAAGTAACCTGTATTACCAATGCCGCCTGGATTTGAAATCTCCCATTATTGATTTGGTTCAGATCTGCAGAGAGCGCATACAGCCTCTATGTTCCAGGTGCTGGGCTAGCAAGGCCCTGAGACAAGGCCCTTGACTTTAAGGCACTCCCACGGTGGCCCAGGTGACAGGCCAGATGCACAATACCACATGGAAAGTGCTGTAACAGAGCTACACAGAGGGCCACAGGAGCTCTGCCCAGACAAGAGCAGAGGCACAGACAAGAGCTCCTGGAAGACTGCTCTGAACCAAGGCTTGAAAGACCTACATAAGGAACAGAAGCAAAAAAAGTTCTCTGTGTATGTGTGTGTTGCTCAAATAAGAAAAAAACACGAACAAAGCCACAGCTACAGGAAACTGGACGATTTCTCCCAGAATGTCCACAAAGTTTACTAATGGTATGGCATCAAGCGGCGGGGGCTCCGGGGACACAACTGTGAAAAGAGCATGGGCTTGAGTGAGATATATCTTGGTTCGAGTTCTAGCTTCATCACCTACTAGTAGTGTGACCTTGAGTAACATCCAGAATTTCCATAACCTCAAAAGTGCTCATTGGTAATTTGCATCTCGGAGGGCTGGCACGAGGATCAAGGGAGATGATGGCTGAGTTCTAAGAGCAAAAACATCTAGGGAACTGTCACCTCACAGCAAAGTCACATGGCAGAAATACACTCCTTCTATACAGCAAGAAAGGGCCTTCTTAAAAGAGAAGTTAAGGATTTTTAAGAAGTCTGTGGCCAGCCTCTTCCATCGGGCTCTGGAAAATGACAGAAGGAGTCATTTAGGAGAGAAACTCAAAGGCAGAGCGACGCTGCTTGAACCCCCCATGTTCCTGGGTCATCACCACAAAGTAAAAGACATGCTGTCAGGGAGATGACGAATCACAGATACAATTTTCACCATTCAAACTGGCAGCCCCACGAGGCACCTTCCCCGGAGTCTAAACCCAACACAAGCTCTGTGGGTGCCACGTGTCCCCAGGACCACAGGGTGCGAAACAGACTTCCCCTTGAAGGGACACAAAGCCCGCTTCTGACACACCAGGAGCTACATGACAGACGCAAAGGTTCTTTCCAGAGAAATGAATCAGCACCTCAAGCATAACAAAAAGAATTAATTTAAAATTTTCTGTTAACATGAGCTGTGCCAGTTTCTCTTAGGGAGGACAAAAAGCCCCTACTGACGATGAGTAAATGTCTGTGCTCTGGGAAAAAGTCAGAGATTAGTGGTTACTGTTCACCAAGGCCTTCCTGGATTCTGTGTGAGAGGGGACTCCCAGGGAGAGCATGGGCGATGCTAACTTGGGAAATCATCCGGATTTGTGCAACCGTATCCAAAGATATGGTTCTGTTCACACTTTCTTGCATGAACAACACAGGCATGCGTGTGCGCGCACACACACAGAGAGAAAATGGAATAGTCATGTCTGCGGGGTTGAGACCCAGAGCTTCTATAAACACAGTACAAAGTAGAAGGGATGCCTTTCACATGTCTCAATACCCAGGCCACCCTCAGAGGCTTCTCAACAGTCCCTGGGAAAAAGCCCCAGGGGCCCAGGAAGAGAGTCTTAGTATAGGAACAAATGGGGAAAATTCCTCCTAATCAGGACATTTTCCTTCAAAGGATTCAGAGTCACAAATTTTATTCATTTGGTTGTTTTTTTTGTTGTTGTTGTTTTTTTCTGGGGGAAAGGGACAGGCAGAACCATCCAGCTGCAGCAAACACCACCTGGGCAGACTCTGGGCCCCTGGGATCAGGGCTGGCTGCTGGGTGCCTCTGCGGCCCACCAGTGAGAGTAACGACAAGCAGGGGCTCCAAGTGTGCCGCTGGGGAGCCATGCGTCGTCCCACTGTTGGTAAACACAGCTTTCCAAAGATGCATGTTTACAAAAATTCAATTGCCACGTTTATGATCATTCCGAGGGTGGATCTAAATAAACAAAGGAGCCACGCAAGGACAACCTCTAACTACAAAGCCTGGGGGCTGGAATTCTCTATCCCTCTAGTCCCTACTCCTAACATTCAAAACACCAAGTGGAGCAAGCCCAGAATCTCCTCCCAAGGGACTGCTCTGCTGGAGGAAACTCTCCATTCTTGACCTCTAGCAGGCCAGAGAAGGAGGAAGGAGTTTTCCCTGCAATGGAGTGAAGCAGGCAGAGCTCCAGGCACGAGCTGGGTTCTGCAGACTAGACCTTTCACCAATACTTCTAGGTAAATCACTGTTAGGACCTTAGGGTTTTTTTGTTCTTATTTTTGTTTTTTCTTTTTGGTGTGTTCACTGAAGTGTTCGGACCAACTAAATGATCCTAAAGATTCCTTCCAGCTCTAAGTTCATTCCATGACACTAAAAGAAAATAAGGCAAATCAAGTTGTCCCCGTGTAGATGCAAATGAGGCAGTTGTCTACACGGTGTATTTGAAGGCTCTGAAAAAACATGCAAGCCTCCACTGGGGATCCCTAAAAATCTTGCCACCTCGTGAGTCTTGGATGAAAGACTGAAAACTGCTAAAATGTACTCACTGAGTCATGTTGGGACGTGTGACCATTAACTCATTGTCAGCCACGTGGTCATCGACAGGAAGTCAGCTATCCCATCAGTCAGCCAAAGGTTAAGTAACTTTTGTTGGGGCAGGAAAGGTCTTACATCTCCAGCACAGGAAGATGTCAACAGCCACAGTTCGTACACACTGAGATGACTGTGGAGCATTAGACAAAACGGGGCAAGAGACAGGCCATTTCGTTCCTGAGAATCCCAAATCTCTCCTGAGCAGGAGGGATCCACGGTCTGCCGCTCTTTGTGATCTGATGCTATGATGCGCTTCTGTTTGATGCCTCTTGTCAGCCCTAAAATGCCCTCCAAAATTCACTGCCTCAACACACGAAGTCGTTGGAGAGTTTCAAAGCAGCCAAAAACAGGGTCGGAAAACCTCGCTGTATCGCTCTGCCCCTCCTGTTACCTAAAACGGCCGCTGTTCCGTTTGCATAGGCTTTTCTTCGGCAGATTTACAAGGTAACATCTGCTTCAGAAACAGATGTTTATGCCAGAATTCTCTTCTGCTCATTAATGCTTTTCCGGTTAACATCTAACTATCTCACTCATTAGTTCTTAATAATACTTTTTGTATCCGAGCCATGCCAAGTACGCGCTCTGTAGAGCTCTGTATTATTGTTGCTTCTGTCGCTGCTGAATTACGCTGCTGAATAAAGGAAAAGTAAAAATAAGCCCCTCTAAGAAGGCTGCTATGTGTCAGAGCTCTATCTTTGTGAACTGAACAAGCTGAAATCAATTAAAAGTGTGTGTTTAGAGAATGCATCTCAGCTGTCTAATTGCACCACCTCTGCTTTAGGGCCAAAGTTTGACTCCCTGCCAAATTGCCATCAAAATGGGCATCCATTAGCGCTGCTACAACTGCTACTGCCTGAGTGCGATTCAAGGGCTTGTTTAATGAAGGAAGCCCAGCACGCTCTGGGGCTGGGTGCACACAGACTCCCACCTCCCAATCCCACTAGGCTCCCCTGCTCAAACAAAGGACACTGCAAAGCCCTCTGGGAGGAGGGTCCTGGGGCTGAGTAATTTACCTCCCCCCTCCCCCCAGCTTCCTCAGTCTGACAGTCTTAGATTAACTACAGGAAGTCGTCACAAGATGTTCTCTACTGATCCACAAGCAGATACATGTGAAGAGAACTCCTTCAGGAAAAGCAGAGTCAACACACCTTTGCTGAACAGTGCCCCAGATCACTAAGTCAGACACGTTAAGAACTATTCCTGAGGACTCATATCCAATTGGAAAAAAAGAATCAGGCAAGCTTCAGTGTTTCCTGATTTGTAACACAATGGCATATATTTAAATTTTACTTGAAATACTTTGAAAAAAACATTTTAAACATTTGATGGTGGTCCCAAGACTGGCTTTCAAGAAGCCAACACCATTGTCAAACAACTGATTCAGCCAAGAATGAAGTAAGCTAACATTGGTCTGTGTGATAAGGGAAAAGCTAACCTCCAGGGAACACGGGCCAGCACAACGTATTGTTTGGGATCAGGAGAAAGAATGCTTAATAAATCATCAATAACAGTTTCCATGGTTACAATAAGTGTATAGTCACCTATATTGTTTAGGTTGGTGTAACCAGTCCTATAAGGAAGAAATAATCAAGGATTTTGTTGATTAGCAAATATGAAACTCATTTAATTTAAAGGAAGGCTGGCAAACTGAATGAATGGTAGGAAAGAAGGAAGGAAGGAAGGAAGGAAGGAAGGAAGGAAGGAAAGGACAGAGGGAGGGAGGGAGGGGAAAGAAAGAAAGAAAAGAAAGAAGAAAGAAAGAGAGAGAGAGGAAGGAAGGAAGGGAGGGAGGAAGGGAAGAAGGAAGGAAACGGAAGAGAAAGGAGGGAGGGAGGGAAAGAAAGAAGAAGGGGAGGAGAGAAGAGAATAAGATTGAAATTTGAGCCTAATCAAACCAACTTAGTCTCCAGAATCCATGGTAGCCAAAGACTCACGGTCCCAATGAATTCCACTGGAGCTCCATAATATGCTCTGTTCTTTCATAGTAGGCTCTTTCCTTTCTGCCTAAGCAGCTGCTTTTCAACAAAATTACTCAGCAAACACTGTTTTATCAAGTATGAATCAGATATGCTACTCTGGAACCTAAACCCACAAAGACTTTTCCCCATAACACTACATAATAATGAAACATAGAAATATTGCACTATTGCTGCCAAAAGAAATGGAAAAATATGAATGAAAATGATTGCTGGGTGTCTTCCATTAGATTCCACATAACAGTCTCCATTTGCTTAAATCGCTACAATCGCATGAACTTACACATTGCAAAATGAAATAAAAGCACGTTTTAGGAGAAAATTAAAATGTTATGAACTGCCTGGGGTGGTGCTGGCATTGTGCAAGGAATGGTGAGTACTAACCACAGTCAAAACTTCAACAGATACCAGCTGAGGTTTTGAAGCAACTGCTTAAGGGAATTCAAACTAGAGCTATGGGAGCTTCTCCACAGCTCCTTTCACTGGGCAAATCCTAGAGAAAGCTAGAAAACCATGTAGCTATAGGATGAAGTAGGTGCAGACCTACTCTGACATTTTACCTCCAGCCCTTTTGCCATTTAAACAGTCCCCATCTCCAGATCCACCTCCTGTACTTGCTGTGAACACTGCTACTCAATTCTCCTGGACTTCCCTCCTGAAGTGCATATTACTCATTGCTTTCGCAGACTCTCTGTTAGACTGATGGCTGGTATCTCACTCAAGGGACTCAGGTCACAGTATTTACTCAGTTATCCCAGGAAGAGACAAGTGAACAAAACAGGGCAATATTCTTCCAGGTGTAATAATTTTCTGAAACCCCAACTAGAAAGAAAAGTTTTCTTTCCTATGACCAGGCTCCTTTCACTATACATGCATCAGTTGCTATGAAAGAACTTCCTGAACTCAGAGCTTCTCTAAGACACAGCTCAAGGTCTTGGACTAGGTGGCTGTCAGGAATGGCATCTGCCAAGGGCACCAGCCAAACAAGTGATGTAGACACACAGCCACGTGGTAAATTATCTGAGCATTACCCCTACGCCTGGAGACTCCAGCCAACAATGCAATCCTCTCTCCACCACCGGTGGCTGGCAAGTTAAATTTTTTCATCCTTATACTCAGAGTTTACACTGGCCATGGGGAGATGCAGAAAACCATTTGGGAGAGGGCCCACACAGAACAAATTCCACAATACGGTGGTGACTCCAGGTGGCTCAACAGTAAGCAAGAGTGCTCATCTGGACAGTGGGATTGTGGGTCCTCCTTGATGAATGCACCTTTCACGCCAACCCCTGGGAGGTGGGGACCAGAGCAAAGCTGGTCTCCTCACGATCAATCCCTTCACAGCCCTCTCTGAAGCTAACAAACTGCAAAGGTAAGGAATGAGCAAAAGCATCATCTTTCTCTTGCTCCACGAGGTCTATGTGCCGTCACCTTGCGTGTGGAGTCGACGGAGGTCCAGCACTCCGTGAAGCGGGGTTTGAGCAGGGAAAGACTGACTGAAAATGAAACAGTGTCTCCCACACTGGTGGGCCACAGAGGACAGAGGTGACTTCAGGGGGAGAACGGCAAACTCCCCTGCTTCTACTGCCAGCTCCCACAAGACACAAGATGGCCTGAGACCTTTACCAAGGTTCAACAGAGCCCAGGGCTGTGCCTCACAGTAGGACTTGGACACAGGACAGAGCCTCATGCTGATGAATGTGGCAGGTCCAGGTGTGGTACTCATTGGTAAGACCCAGCTCTTTCTCCGAAGGATAGAGGATCAAGAAACATCCATTCCTGGGGCAAACGTTCCTTTAAGTGAGTGCGCAAAAATACTGAGACTTCCCTAGGTTCCAAACAGACCTCAGAGTACTGAGAATTTTTGTCTATGGAAGGACCTATACATTTAGATGGCTGAGACTCACCCTCTAGTTACAGGAAGCAACATCTAGGCCATTAAATTGGCCTCAAAACAGTATTTTCCTCTTACACACTCTAGTTAATCAAATATGACTACAAGGGAATAACAAACAGAACCCATGTAGCGGATATTTCAGCAGTTGCTGTCTGATGCCAGCACAGAGACAAGCTTTTTCTCTGTCCCACCCCCAGGTGATGTCCAACCCACTGGCTAGAGGGTAAACGAGGAATGCTGCTCCCATTCTCCGAAAAGGAGCCTCCTCGCAATGCCGCCAGCTCTCCGGAACAAGACAAGGTGCCCCAAATGCACCGAGCACATCTTGTGCTCAGGGCTCTATGGGGAAGACAAAGACGGATTAGACAGAGTCCAGCCGTCAGGGAGCTTAGATTTCAGTAAGAAAGATAAAACAGCTAGATAAATAACTATTTTAAAAGTGGAAAGAGATAAATGTCATAAAGGAGGAGGAATAAGTTATTCCCATGCCAGATAGGAAAAGGGAAATCTCATCTGAATAACTAGTAGGTATCTAGGGCTGGCGAGATGCTGGGGTTACAATGACAAATGTGACCCAGTTGCTGGCCTTCGGGCATAGTTCTATAGACAACTAACTACAATAACCCTGCAGTAGGAGGAGGAAAATAGATACCATATTTTTCGGACTATAAGACGCACTGGACCATAAGACGTACCTAGGTTTTAGAGGAGGAAAATAGGGAAAAAACCACGCTCCACTAACACCTGCACCTCCCCTGCCTCCCCACTGCGAGCCAGGTAAGCTACATTTAGACTATAAGACGCACTCCCATTTTCCTCCCAAATTTGGGGTGGGGGGAAGTGCGTCTTACAGTGTATGTTTCAATGCCTCAGGAGCAAGAGAGGCCTCCTTCACCTAAGTGAAGAAGAATTCACAACAGGTGCTATTTGAGCTGCTTATGGAACGATGGGCCCACATTTTGCCAGGCAGAAGAAAGAAGAAGATTCCAGGGAAAAGGCACTGCATCTCCATGAGGGTTCCTACTTCCTCCCACATCAACCTTGATTCTTCAGTGTTCAGCATAATGCCCGAAACACATGTGCACTCAGTAAAGGTTACTGAGAAAGTCAGAGAATTCAGGACATGGACAGACAGACTGTCCTTTGGGTGCAAAGCCATCATCAGGGCAGTCCCTGGTCAGATCCTCGTTTCTGAAAGATTCTTCCAGGGGCTGGGGAGTGGGAGTGAGCTGGCTTGTCAGGGGCGAGCAAGAGTGCCGGGAGAGAGCACTGCAAGCAGTGTGACGGGCGGGGAAGACTAGGACATGCGGACACCCTCGCGGGAGGCTGTGGCCGAAAGTAGTTCAGACACCTACAGTAGGAATTTATTTACCAAAGATATGCTTTAAAAAAGATTTATGGAAAGAAAAAAGACAACACCCTTTCAAAGGCTTATTTTCTGAAAAGAAAGCGCAGTTAATAACATGTATTAATGATTTTACAGGAAGTCATATGTAAAACCACTAATAAAAAGACTTTGATACAACTAAGCAAGGTCAATGGCTACCCATCTGAGGAATCCTGGCAACTTTGTAAATATCAACTCAGGCTGAGGGCTGGGCCCGAGTGACAAATGCATTTTCCAATTTCATGGAGAATGAGATAAGACCGCGCCAAGGTTGTGCAAGGATACAAAATCACAGAGTGCATAAACCGGAGGTTTTAAACACTTTTTTTTTTAAAGCAGCAGAACCCTTTCCCAGAAAACCGTATGCAAAAGCCAGTAGGCAAATCAGATCTCAGATAAGGATGCCTGTTTGAGATGGAGCTGTAGGAGCTTGGAGACCCCAGGGTCCACTGTTTTCTGTCCTTTCTCACATCTGACAGCAGCCCAGAGGCCCCGAACAAACGCCCAGGAGTCCCCTGGGTCTCAAAGTGCTCTCCAAAAGTCTGGGAAACTTCCACACTGGCCCGTCTTTCACTGCAAGAACCCACCTCTCCAAATGACAAGATGAGCTCCCGAGGCATCTGATTGTTATTTCCGGCTGCTTGTTGTATAATCACCAGGAAGCTGGAAATTATAAATCACACACCAGGGGCCACACAGAAAAACTCCAAGAATTCATCCCCAAGTGGGAGACATGAGAGTAACAAAGGACTGGCTCCTCATGATGAGTCCCAGAGCTGGGAATCCTGCAGATGACACACTGAGGGCCCACGGGGTAGCACCTCGCCCAGGCCTGCACCCACACGGAAGTGGGGGAGTCTGTGGCAGAGCCAGGTCCGTGGCTGTGCGCACCAGTGTCCCTTACAGAGCTGCAGCCTTCTCGGGAAACATCCGAATTGGGTACAGTCCACATCTAGCACTCCAGTATAAGGACACAAAGCAATGCAGTGTGGGGTAAATCCAAGGACATTTTGTTCTTTAGCAGAGACTGACAAGCTCATTTAGTAGCAACAATTCACCGTCCACAAAAAAGTGCTGAATCTCTCACTTACAGACATAGTGAAATTCAGGCAAAGACAGCCAAATAGCACTGGAAGCTATTTTAGACATGCATATTTTAATACCATAAATCTTTATTTTTCTTAACAAAACAGTCCCGCACGAAATGATCTGTTACCACCAAGGGCCCGGGAGAGGGGCTGCAATCCCCATTTCAGAGATGGAGAAACTGACAGGTGCAGGCTCCCAGAGAGGCAGCGAGCGCAGAATCCTCCTTATATGCACACAGCCACCCGTGGAGCTCACACAAAGAGCTTCCACTGTCAGCAAAACGCAGCCTCTGAGGACCCAGGGAAAGCGGTTCAGAGTCATTAAAAATTGGTCCTGTCCCATCCCAAAAGGACATCTGGATAAATATGCACTGGGGAGACATGACTAGCAGGCTTACCTGAGGAATTTAATCCCAGGTTGCTTTAAATTCACAGTACTTATGCCTGGTCTGTGGTTTCCTTGCTGATGGAGTGGCAATTCTACAAGCGCTTCACAGGCGAATTTACCTTACATGTCTTTCTCTCAAACCCCTTCCAGGAAATAAAAATTAAAGCCACTAACTGTATAAACCACCCCATCTAAACAGTCTTTCCCCATTCTTTCTGATTTTCTTTGCCTGATCCCCTTTTAAATGGATTTCACACTCTAAAGGTTGCCAGGCTGACATCCTTGGGGACCAGTCCTATCCATTTAGATGCAGGATCCGCAAAAGATGCTCGGCCCCTCTGCACACAGACTCCACGCAGAGCCAGAAGAGGGTGGGAGCGAGGAGAGAGCAAGACATACTTTAGCCCCGGTGCAGGCCCACAGGAGTCAGGGGCAGTCCTGCCGAGATGCACCGTACAGTGTCGCCTCCACTCTCAAACTAGCTGATTAGCTTGGTTTCTTTGAAAGATCAGGATGTTATTTTCTACAAGACATGAGTTAGAATGTGCAGCAATCTCTTGCATGTTTGCATTAAATGCAGTGGGGTGAGCCCAAAGCTCATGAAAACCTGCAAACTCTTTCTTACACATAAAGGCCTCTGCAATTTGATTGGCCTACTCCTTCAATCCCATCTCTTTCTCCTTTTCCCTCCCCCAACATCCTACATCCCAGCTCCACCATTCCTGGTGTTTTTCTTTGTCCCAAAAAGCCCTTCTCCAGACCACCGTTTAAAAGACCACTGATTAAAAGTCCATCCCCTCTTTGTGCTTCTCCCATGACACCCACCAGCACATCGGACTGTTCTCCTTCTAGGTCACCTTGACACCTTGCGTTCTCCTCTAGGCTCACTTTCATACACTGTGCACAATTACTTAGGTAGAGCCAGCTCCCTGCAGCAGACCACGAGCTCCTTGACAGCATAGGCAAGATCTAATTTACCCTTGAGTGGTCTGGAATATGGAAGCAAAGTGCCAGACACACAGTAGGTAGTAGAACATGCACGTTTAAAAAAAATGGAGAATGCACTCCTATGTTGCTTCAGCAAAATACACCATTTGAGAGGTACAGTGGTATGAACAAAAAGTTCACTATGATAGAGGCCAACCTAAACACCTCTCAGTAGGGGAAAGTCTAAATAATATGCCCACTTTAGGGAAGACCACACAACAGTCACAGAATGAGGCGGATCTGTGTGTACGGACATGGCCAAAGGGAACTGAAATAGCAGGTGAAAAATTCTGGAAAAATAAACAAGGAATTCTTAACAATAATTACCTCTGAATAGGGGATGATACTGGGATTATGAGAGGTTGACTTCAATTTTTTAATTTTATGTACTTTTCTAAATGTTTGAATTTTTTAAGTATATATTATATTTGGAATTTTAAAAATGGATAAAAATGCCCTCCCTTGAAGTGGATTTTAATTCTAAAAGTTTCCAGGTTAACAATCCTCTCAATTAAATCAAGCCAATGAAACAAGCTATAATGCACTATAATAGCCTTGAGTCTATAATATCCTTGAAAAATAAAGACAAATAAAAGAATGAAACCCATGAGCACTCACGACACATTTCCCACTGTGCTCCAGGATCGGCTTCTCCCTGGTGCAATGCTTTAGCAAACTATTCCCTGCTAGCCTGATATTCGGACTCGAGTTATTTCCACTTGATAAATATTTACTGGGCATCGCCCACACAGAAAGCACAGGTGCAGGGCATGGATGCAGAAGAAAGAGGGAGTAACATAAGGCCCCAGCATCCCACGGCTCTCCCTCCACCAAAGGAGACCAACACCAAGAATTAAAACAAGGCAGAATGGGAGAAGTGCTATAAAAAGGAAAAAGCAAACAGGAGGGGGAGTGATTCTGACTGGGAAGACTGGGAAGATCTTGTGGAAAATGAGATTGGGGCAGGGTCCAGAAAGACAGGTGAGACTAACAGGAGACGGGACTGAACGAGAGAGGTGCCCGCCTTGTCCTGTATGCTGTTCTGGCACATCGGACGTGCGGCTAAATACCTGAACTTTAAAGGGCTTTCTGCATGCCAGTAAACAGAAGGAATTAACTGCCACATACCTGGAGTAAAATCCAAACTCTTTTCCTCAAATTACAAGCCCATGTGCCCCCACCTTACCTCTTTTTCCAACCTCAGTTCCTCCTCTTTCCTCCCCTCCAGCAGCCACCCTGCTCTTCAAACTCATCCAGCTTGCAGGACTTTTCCCTCTGCCTGCAGAATAAAGGCCATCAAAGAAGGGCCTTTGTCACATTTACGATTTCATCCTCAGTGCCTAGCACACAGTAGGAGCTTCTCAACTGATATCTTTGGAGCAAATAAACGAATAAAACAAAGCTTTCAACTAGAGTGTAAATGAGTTGGCAAATGTAGAAGCTGTCCTTGGATAACTCACCTGGATACGTATTTTTTAATTTTAAATAACTCTGTCTGGGCTATAATCATTTCACCAGTCCTCAACCACAAGGACTATAATGAGGATTAAGACTGATACACTGCGGCCTTTCATTCCCCAAAGGGACCTGCTACAGCCCTCACATACGGGGTCGTCTCAGCCCACACAAAAAGACTGGGCATTTTAACACTTACTTCACAGTTGAGAAAACTGATACTCAAGCCAAAAAACCTTTTGGACAGTCCCAAGTCAGTAACTATAGGAACTAAGACCCGACCCCAACACTCTGCTTCATCTAAATCCTATTGGCTTCTACTAAACCCCAGCTGATCTGTTGGGTTCGGAAGAGAATTGCTACTCCCATTCTTCACAGGCAGCTGTAAAGGGCTTCCAGTCCCCAGTTATCTAGGAAGACTACCAGTGAAATGTATCAACAAGAGACTGCGGCGTGATTTGAGGAAAATCTTCCCCTACAAACAGGAAGTACTAAGCAAGTTTTGACAATTATTCCTATAACTCCTCTTGATTATTGTTATTGAAATGTCTAAATTTTTAAAAATAATAAGTACCACCCAGGAGCAATTGTTATTTTAACTGTGAATTAAGATCATAAGTCTTTTGTGTAAGAGGCAATCGCGTGTTCAACCAAACACTTCCAAAGGTGCACGGCTGTAATTCCCTTGCAGGCAACGAGTGCTTCAGTGAAATTTTTCATTTGCAAATTAGGTTAGTGTATGGCAGAAAATGAAATGTCATCATCAGACAGACCAAGAAATGGGGCCATTCTTTACCTAGAAGGAGTAATTAGCTGAAACATCTGTGGGGAAAATTTCTCTGTCAAACACTGTCGATTTTAAAAACGAATGAAAGAATCATTCTAAAATTTCAAGAACACACCTAATTATGGCTTCCCCCAGTGACCGTTTTATCTGTCTGTTTACTCGGGTTGCTGTGGGAGTTGCAGGCTCACCTTGAATGAGACAGTGCCCTACAAGGAGCCAACTCCATCACGGATTTGCAGTTCACAACTTCCCCCTGCACACTGGGGCAGATTCATTTACATAAGCCTATCTGTCCACAGGCAGATGCCCCTGTAAAAGTGAGTTACAATTACCTCCAAAAAGACAGACTATCTTGTTCTCTGCTAAATCCCCTACAGGGGAGGGGACTGTTTTCTTGGAACATTACCTCACTTGTTTAATTTTCTAGATAAATTAGGAAAGACATTAGGGGAATGGGAAGGTAGGCTCACACTTCACAAGCATTCTTTATTATTATTATTATTATTACTATTACTATTATTATTATTGATTGATGAGAGAGAGAGAGAGAGACATCGATTCATTGTTCCACTTATGTGTGCATTCATTGTTTGATTCCTGTGTGTTCCCTGAACAGGATCAAACTTCCAAGTTTGGTGTGTTAGGACGATGCTCTAGTGGACTAAGCGACCCAGCCAGGGCCTTCCCGAAAATTCTTAACAGTTACAGGACATTAGGCAGCTAATCAGACACAGGTTGGTTTTTCTTTATAAACGTTACTTATTACTTTAAAACTAAAACACTCCTCCACAAGAAAACCAAAAAACTACTTTCATCAAGATTGCATATCAGGTTCAGCTCTCACCATTTTTATTTCTAACATGTTGGATTTGTTCCATTTTTAGCGGCAACTCCTTTAGGAAACACTCTTTTAAAACCTGCGTTTTGAGAAATGAAGTTAATGGGCCATAACTGGTTTATCATGAAATACTCATCAAGTCAGGAAATAAAGTTCACACCCTTCTGCCCTCAGGTGAAGGGAGCCACAGTTCATGGGACACTCTCAGAGTAACTATCTAAAGGTCATTTTTCTAGAGTTAGCGAAGAGCGTTCAAGAAGTAGTAAGCTTGGATTCAGCACTATCATCTCCTGTCATACGTAATTTTAAAAAGGAGGACACATTTAATTTACTAAGTTCAATAAAGTGCTCAATCATGTTAAATTACATGCAGAATTCAAAAGAGCCAGAAATTACCTCCTTACCTCTCCCCACCAATACCTAATAATGAGTGGCCAATCTTTAAATGCTCTCCTAATTTGTAACAAGCATTTTGAAAAGCTACAAGGACTGGGGTTCTACATGAAAGATGAAGAACGGTTTCCTTTTCTCCATCCCAGGGCTTTGTGTACCCAGAGGGGGACCAGTCACTCCTGTGGAATTTGAGCCCTCACTCCCCCAGAGGGAGAGGGGCCCTGACACAAGCCTGCTCTCCCAGACAGACGCTGCTTTTCCATATTCCTTATCAGCCACCACACTGCCTATCAGTAACACACCCCCTGGTGTTACCCTGAGCCAGATCCCAGTTTATCTGGGACTCCTTACAGTTTAGGTTAATGTCTTCCAGATGAGATTTGGGAATGGTTAATCACTTCCCTGGCACTTTGATTCGCACCAGCTTCAATTTCAGAAAGGTATACTTAATAACCTACCTGCAACACTTACCTGGCCACCTTGTCTATAACTACATTAGAGCATTTCTTCTACTGTGTGGAAAATTAGCTTATTCTAAGACCGTCTCTTCCAACAGATCCCCTTAAAGACAGCAAATACGCCTTATTCTTGCCTTGCTCACACTTACTGCTCATTACATGTTTGTAGAATAAACAGATTAATGAATACATGCTTAAATTCTTCTACAGGGAAGCACAAAGATGGACATTGAGACCTGCTGTGATGTATTCAATTCAATCATTAATTCTTTTATTCCATCAATATTTAAAGTGCACCGGAGACATGGAGAGGAATACAATAGGTATGGCCCCTGCTCTTAGGACGTTTATGGTTAATGGAGAAGGCAGAAGTCAACCAAGTAATCACACAAATAAACATATGCAATTGCAAACAGTGGCAAAGGGAATGAAGAAAAGTAAGGGTTATAAGAGACCATGCAACACTGAGGAAGGGATTACATTTATTCCGAGACTGGAAGAATGAGTCAGAATTAGCCGGGGGGAGAGATGAGAAGACAAAGTTTTCTAGGTATTGGGAACAGCACGTACATGGGCCCTGAGGTGGGGAAGAGCTTGACACATAAAGAAACGGATAGATCAGTGTGACTGGAATTTAGCAGTAAGAAGGTGAAGCAGGAGTGATGTGGAAATCAAATTTCTCCTTTTCCTAAGTGTGCAGGAAATACCCTTCTTTGAAAATAACAAAATAAAATCAAGCAAAGCTTTGTAAACCTGCTGAAGTTTTTTTTTTTTAAGATTTTATTTATTTATTGTTAGAGAGAGGAAAGGGTAAGAGAGAAATATCGATGTGAGAGAGAAACATCAATCAGCTACTTTTCGTAGGCACTCTGACTGGGAACCACATCCACAACCCAGCCTGCGCCCTGACCAGGGATGGGACCTTTCACTCTGTGAGACCACACCCAACCCACCTAGCCACACCGGTCAGAGAGGTCACATCTCAGGACAACAGAAAGGGAACCTGGACCAGAGTAGGGTGGGGTGGGGTGAGGGGTGGGTTTGGTACAAACGCTGGAAGTGACTCTCAAGGTCTTGGGTCATGGATTGAACATGTGGGCTGACAGCCAATGTAATCTACGGTTTGTGCAATCGGAAGCTAACCTAGACCACGAGGGGTGGGCCTATCTCCCAGGCCACCTCTCAGGCACACACCTGGGTCAGGACAATCCTCTGAGAGTTAACAAGCTCCAGGTGGTCCCTTTGTTCTGGTTCTGGCACAACCTGCGCATATGTTTCTCCGATCCTCGTCACAAGGGTCTACCCTGGTCCGGGTCCTGGCCCCACTGAAGACAGTGGATGCTTGAGCGAACCATGCACTCGTTCTTGTTAACAGCTGTCATGCAAGGTACAGACCTCCACTCCTGGGGTTTCCATGTAAGCCCCGTCCTCAACCCTCCCGACTTGACAAGCTCCGTTTTGCCCACAGCAGACTCTAAAATGTCACACAGACAGTACAACCGAATTTCTCCTCTTCCCTGCGTGGCCCATAAACATCCTTCCTTTAAAACAACCAAATAGAAAGCCTTGCTTCCCACTGTGAGTTCTGGCCTTGACTGCCCCAACTGCCAGGGCCACGGCTAAGGACCTCTGGCCTCCCAGGCATTTTGCTTCTGCTCTGCTATTCCCTCTGCTCCATTCTCCCGACACCCACAGCTCTTCCTCCAACATCCTTTGATATCCGGTTTCCCTTTCATATGGCCCCTACTGTCAAAAGTACGGTTTTGTTTTCTTGCTGGAGCACTGATCCAATTTGTTCTGCTGTGCACCCCCACCTCCTGGTTCTGTTCCTACATCCCCAGCGCTTAACCCTCACAGCGCCCCGAGCCTGCCCTCTCCGGTGCTGCTCCCACTCTGAATGATGTCCCCACCTTTTCTTCTGTTAATATAAAACAGTCCTCTCAACTTTCTCTTGCTTGACCACTTCCTCCCTTCCGTGACTGTGTTTTACAAAATCAGATTCCTCCAGCTAATGGACTGGGTGCTTTCCTAAGAAGGACTACCAGAGGCCTTTCAAAGCCCCAGCGAGAGACCCCAACCCTCCATTTCTGAATTAAGTCTGTACTCTGAATCTAAATGTCTCTTCATTTTGAATGCTTGGTGAGGTTACAGCTGAACAAAAATTGAGTTTGCAGAGAGATGTCTGCATAATAAATGTCTCTGTTCAGATACCCTCACATCTCCCTTGCTCCTAAGTCTTTCCACTAATTTTAGGTGGTTAACTGCAGACAGTGTGCTACGGAGGAGGAGTATGGGGAGGGGTGAGCAGAGTCCTGGCTAACCACGGGAAGGCACAGTGGGACAAGGGTCGCCCTCCTTTCAGGGGTGGGGCTCAGTAACTGGCAGCAGAGGGCTGGCACTGAGTGTCAAGGGGTAGTGGGGGAGAGGGGGGGCGTAGTCATAACTGTAGCCCACTGATAATTGAGAGTTAACTGAATGCAAACTTGGGGTTATCCGGAACCTCTTCCATCGCCCCCTTCCCTCCATCCTAGTAAACTGAGTGCTGAGAGTGTAATGACTTCCACCTGCCAGATGTAAACCATGGGCTGAAGGCCTTCTCCAAGCCCTCAAAGAGAGGGTGGTGCACCCAGAAGCAGAGCCCTCCCACATCGGGCTGAGTTTGAAACATAACCACCATCACTGACACCAGGACAACAAGAAGGTCCACCAAGGTCCAGCATCCATGCCTTCCTCAGTGTCCGGCCCTGTCCGTACTGGGGGGACTCTGCCTGCTGCTGTGGGGACACCTCAAAGACCTAAAGGCAGTGGGTGCAGACAGCTCAGAGATCCATTTTAATTCTCATGGCATTCACACTGTCCTGGCAACTCACCCCGAGAACGGATCCAGATACAGGAGCCAGCAAAGAATTCGACAAAGGCAACACCAAGATCATTTGCATGCAGGGAAGAAGCCATCCCCCATCCTGTCCATTTACACAGGCAAAATGTGTCCCAAGGCTTGGACCTAAAAAGCCCTCAGCAAGCACCACAAGTTTTATGGAACCAAAGAGGAATGACAACAAACTCAATAAATCAGAGGAAAGAAGAGGGGTCTGTTCCCTTCCCCTGATGCTCACACTATGCCAGTTACAAAATACTTCACCAATTTGTGCAATTTCCTTGGAACTCTGAACACTCTGAGTTCATAAAACTTAATTCTGTGCTAGAAGAAAGATGAATCTTAGATAAACAAGGGTGCACTTGGGAAGGTGGGAAAATCCACACCTGTTCTACTCTCCCCCTTCCCCACAACTCACCTGTCATCTTCCTGTGCCTCTTCATTGCAAAACCAGCATCCCTCTCACGGTTGGCTATGCACAAAATATCCTTCTGTTCTCCTAGTCACATCAAAGCACCTTCACGCTATGCAGACAAGTCATCGAGGGAATGGAGAAAATTAACAAACCCACCTAGGTTATTTCTATTAAAATTAGCCCCTCAGCCTGTAGGCTCTGTCAGTTCCCATAGAACACAATTCTGACAAGTCTGTTGAAAACTCTTCACCTTTCCAGGTTGTGTCAACAGCTTGCAAACACAACAGGAGGGCGGTTCCTCTGAGTTCTGCCTCTTCTTTTGAAATAGAGGAGGCATCAGGGTTTGGTCATAAGCAACTTTCACATTTATCTTCATCTCCCTGCTCATCACACACTCACCACCTAAGGAGCATACAACCACCTTACTTGGTACAGACTGACATCTTTCACTCATCTGTACGGTCCTGTTAAGATTTACTTCTTGTCTGCTACTCCATTCATACCTTACCCCCATCCCCTCTTCATTCTACTCAGTCCCACCAAAGGCTACGTCCTCAATTTTTCAAACAGGTCAAATTTCCATCTGCCACAGGGCCTTTGCATACACTATTACTCTGCATGGCATCCTCTTCTCATCAAGGTCTTTCTCATCCCTTTGGGGTTTAACTCGAGTCACTTCCTCAGAGTAGGAAAGAACCCGCATTTACTCTCTCACACTTGCACACATTTATTTTGATGCACATTGCACAATGGGCAATTAAATACAGCATTTATGACATGTAACTAACTAAGCTCTATCTTCCCCACAAAGTTTCATGAGAGCTAAAACAATGTACATTTTGCTGCAACACAGAACTTGGCACATAACTGTATGCTTCAGGTGTCTGTAATTAAACAAATTAATTAATAATTCGGTGTCATTCCTCTAGTTAAAAATTTTCCAGTGGCTCCCACAACATTTTATAAAGTCTGAAATTTTTCAAACCCTTCATAATCCCACCAAATCATAGGAGAATTCAAGACTTCTTATTAGTCCCCCAAGGATACTCCCCTCTTCTGCCAAGGTCA
Source organism: Desmodus rotundus (assembly GCF_022682495.2). Taxonomy (NCBI): domain Eukaryota; kingdom Metazoa; phylum Chordata; class Mammalia; order Chiroptera; family Phyllostomidae; genus Desmodus; species Desmodus rotundus. The sequence continues at coordinate 91,065,677 of NC_071393.1, forward strand.
TTGCCTTGATTGTGGCTCCTCATCTGAAATGACCTCTTTGCTCCCATCTGCCTAGTAGCCCATGGAGGTTGCATAACACAGTGGTAGGAGTGCAGCTCTAGATTGGAGCCCTAGATTCAAAGTCACCTTTCACTACTTACTGTTTGTGTGACTGTGGCCAAGCCATTTCCGTGCTCTGAGCTTCTGTCTTACAAAATAGAAAAAGTAATATATCTACAAGGCTATTGTGAGAGTTAACTAAAAGAGCATTTTCCGAGAACTGAACACACTTCCTGGCATATACTAGATACCAGGTAACTATTAGCTCTCATCAGACAATATGAATAAAACACTTCCATCCTTCAAGTTAGACCGTCATAAACTAAAGTCCACATGCCTAAAAGTTGACATACTGTAGGAGCAGCATGGGCCAAGTTCATGTACAAAATTAGTTGTCAGGAAAATTAGCAGGTACGCAGTACCTCATGAAACGTACATAGGTTCATTCTCACTAGTAGTGTCAAGCAGAGGTGGGTCTGCTCTTTGTGACCGCAAAGCAGCTCATGCTACAAAAATTGCTTTCTCAAAGTGCCCAAGAAAACATTAGTTTCAATCAAAGCTTAGCATTCTGTGATTTTAGCCATTTTGTTCAATAAGGAAGAGTGTCTAGGCAGCATCTGCTCCATGCTCAACATTCCACTTAGTACTGTAGAAGATTCAAAAACATTGAATGGTGGCCTTTCCCACAAGGCACTACTAACAGTAGAGCCAGAGAGAGAAGAAATGTCTTGATATGCGAGATAGTACAGGATTCAGTTCTAAACTGGGTGGTGTAGGCTAAGTTCAAAGCAGAAAAAGAATCAAAAGAACCACTCATTTGCTTAATAAGCATCTATTAAGTGGCTACCAAACAACAAGAAACAATTAAAAAAACAAAAACAAAACCACCACATGCCTACTCTTCAGGCAATCATAACATAGACCACCTGTGATCCCTCCATCCAAATCCTGCTCCATCCATCCATCACCAACCATGGGCGTGGTCAGGTCACATCTCCCCCACGAAGCCTTCCTTCATCATCCTGGGCCAGTCCCACCTTTTAAAAATTTTATCTTTTGCATACTGATTTTATCACTCATCCAATACTGCTTGGCTTGCGCTGTTAAACACAGTCATCTTTTATTGCATAGCTCTCATTTTTCTTTTTCTCAGTGTATATTTTCTCCATCTTGTTAAGAACTCCGGGAGGCCATGGGCTCTTGAACCTTCTGCAGATTTAAAACGAATATATTTTTGTTTGAATCAAAGTAAATCTTCCTAAGAGCAACTGATAGCTGAAAGAGGGGGTTAGGATGGCAAGTAAGCCTTTCCTCAGGCCCACTTAAGTCCTAATAATCCTAGAAGAAGGTAACTGAGTCCTCCTGGAATCCTTCCTCCCTTCCTACACACGTCTTCCTGAACATGGTCACTGAACAGCCAGCATCTGCCCACTCGGACCCCAGCACATTCATTTCCCAAGTGGGCGTAAAGTAATTACTTGCTGCATCCAATGGGCTGGAATCACCTCTGCTCTGCTTGCTCTTAATACCCCCATCAACCCAATCTGAATACACAGGAGACCACAGAGAGGGAAGAACACAAGCTGTTTTTGCATGACTGCCTATTTGAACAAATTCACAAAGGCCTCCAAATGCAAGGAAGACCATCTACCAAAGAAGAAGCTTAAAAATGATTAGTGGCCGTTTTACCAATATGTACAAAAACTACAGAACTTTCCCCTTTTTTTTTTAATTTTATTTTTAAAAGAAGTCCACTATCTCCATTTCCCAAAAAGCTCTTTGTTCTTTTTCTCTAAATTATTCCTCACCTTGGGCAAGTGGTAGGAACGTGAGAAAATTACATTAAATCAGACATCCTTGAGATCAAAATAGATGGGAACAGCGTTTCTATTTCTTTAAAATGGTTCTTCAAAGAGAAAGCAAAGGAGCTTAAGGGAAAAAAAAAAAAGCTGTCCAACACCCTCAAGCATTTTGGAAACACCTAAGATCTACACACCATTGATATGTTAATTAAATTTACTTTTATCTACAATAGGTGTTTGCTGGTCATGGTCCCATTACCCTGTGGCACTTTTGGCTTCTTGAATAAAGTTTCATTTCTTGAAAGACATTAGAAAATGCTTCCTCTTTTTCATTTCAGACTGGCTTCCTGTCCCTTCCGTTTAGTGAGACTTCATTCTAGTTTGCTAATATTACAGAGCTGATCACCAAGTCCCAGAGAGAACCATACAACCCATTAAGTTCATCTACCATCAGCCTTCTGACTGGATCAGGAACTAACCACCTCAGAAAAGACAAGGTAAAAGTCCAATTTTTTTAAGTCTGTGATTAATAGTTGTGTGTTGACTAGCAGCCCCAGTGGTGCCTATCTATAGAATTTAAAGCACCTAGAGAAGGAAAATCCTTTCCGGCAGGAACCCTCCTCAGAACTGTGTTTCAATAACGCACGGCCCGCACTGCTGTACATTCCTCCTTCTACTAAACATAAATCCCACGGGACAGTTTAACTCTGATTCTGTTACAGGAAAGATGCCCTTTCTGGGTTCTTGAAACTTCTTTGTACTGGCCTCCGATCAGGAAAGAAGGTCATGCCAAACAGGAAACTAAAACCATCAAGAGTCAACTCCAGACTCGAAACTGTCTACCGAGCGTAGGCCGAGTTTGAGGGGAGTCAGTGTGATGTTTGTTCACGTTTCACTTCACAGGCGAATGCCATGCACGATGTTATTGCTAACAGAATGTTGACTTTCTTCTGGAACAGAGGGCGGCAAACTAGGGCCTGTGAGCTGAAGGCCTGCTTTTATCACCAAAGCTTTACTGGAACACAGCTATGCCCATTCATTGTCATACTGTCTGTGGCTGCTTTCTGGCTAAAGGGGAAGGCAGAGTTGTTACCATAAATCCTGTGTACTAGTTGGCCATTTACAGAAACAGGGTGTAGACCCTTGTTATCACAAAAATGTTACCACTGAAATGCACACTATTAAAAATACTTCCAAAGAGAACACTTTGAATATCAAAAAACTGAGGCCAACTGGTGTATGATTAATTCCCAGGAGTCATCACGAAGGCCTCCAAGGAACCACAAAATCACCTCGTATTACCTAATTTACCATCGGCACCTACAACCCCTGTTTTGCCATCTCGTTTGACACGCCTCACAAAAAAAAAAATCAGGAATGTGCCAATACTTCCTATAAAAAGCAATAAACAGCATCACCTTACCATAAAATTAACAGATAATCAGAGGCACTGGGCTAACCATGTAATGCATATTTTTATGTAACTAGAAGGGAAGCTCTACTAGAGCAGGGTGTGTCTGCTTGGTTCACTGCTGAATCCTCGGTGCTTAGAACAGGGGGTAGCACATTGTCATTACCCCAATGATACTTACAGAATGAATAGAAGTTAGTTCTCACACAGATGCCACAGAGTTCGTCCTGGTACTAGGCAAAGTGACAGAGTGGAGATTTAAAACCGGGTGTTTTCATTTTCTTAAAACTTACTTCATTGCCTCTGTTATTAATACATGGTTCAGTCAGCAAGTCTCCTCTAGCCCATCTTGTTTTCAATTAAATAAAGACCCTTTGGCAATGGGATAACTAAATCCAACCTGATTAAATGGCTAATAATTTTATTGGTGATTTGCTTACAACTGTGTTAGAAACAAAAAAGCCTAAAAAAAAATAGGATTTTTTTTTGTTGCCCATAGCACATAAAAAACAGTCCAGGGGTTAAATGCAGAGCTCTGAAAGACTGCTCAACGATCACACCTGCTTCTCTCCATCAGTCGTTTGCAATGTGACCTTGGGCAAGTTACTTCACCTCCTACTGCCTCCCTTTCTCCATCTGTAAATAGGGACAATGATAGTATCCAAATAAGAGGGCTGTTGCGGTCACATGCTTGTCACATAATAAGTACTAATATGTACTTGTGAGTGACTTCTATTGCATTTCCTTAACTCTGTGAGTGGGAAAATAAGAAACTGGCACCTGAGGCAATTAGTAAAACATAATAATTTATAAGCCCATGTGTTGGTAGAGGTGATGATTAGAGACGACAATGACCTACAAATCCTGGAACATACCACTCCCCATGACACACTTCCTTTGGTTAATTTCTACCCATCCTTCATGTCTACTTCCCAGGAGCAACCTCCCCTGACCAACCCACTCTCCGACTGGGTCAGTGTCCACCCTACAGTTCCCATACTCCTTGCACTCTGCACTTCCTTTCCATACATGCATCACTCTTACAATTACTTCTGCCATAAACTATCAACCACACTTGTGTAGCTATTTGCTCCTGTGTCTTGCTGACTCCAGCTTCACACACAGGAGACCTCCATGATTGATTGTGGACTGAAGCACTGGGCAGTGTGGACCTCCGGAGGCAGGAGAGGTTACTGTGTATTTGAAGTCTGTGGGGAGGTGAGATAGTAAAATGAAGAAGGCTGAACTGTCCGCAGGTCTTGATAGTTCCTTTTTTTTGTAAGGTAAGAAACACAGTAACGTGATTTGTAGAAAAGAATGTATCGAGCTTACCCTCAAATCTGAAAACCTCCTTTACGTGATTATAGAGGATGTCTAGCTGGGTTTCTTTTTTGTTGAGACAGAAGCAGAGATGGTTGGCAAGCAGAGATGGTTCCCCTGCTAGCTGGGGAACTGGTCCCTTTCCACATCTTTGGCAATAACCAAAGTACATTCCTTAAGGAGAAGAAAACCCTGGGAGGCAGCTTTTCTTTTCATCCAACATTGAATCATTGATTGAAGGCAATACAATAAAATAAAATTTTACCTCTCTTAATTCAAGTATGGTTCTTGATTTGTAACTATTCTAGTCAATATTATATACATATGAGTATCTAATCTCTTCCTTATGCTCTCTAAATATTAGCTTCAGAAATTCTGAATCTCACCAAAGCACATGGTATGTGTTCGCTTAAGGTTCTCATCCATGTCTTGGTGCTGAGGATATTATCAAGTATGCTCATATTCTGGTGAAAGCATAAACCTTATCTCCATTTATCTATCAGAGATAGAAAACTTCAACAACCAAGGAAAAATAATGAGTCTTAATATGCAATGCAAATGAGTGAATTTTATAAAAGGGAGAAATAAAAAAAATTATAATCCCTTTGGCATGCCATTCATTAAGAAATTCTTCCTGAGGATTATGAGTTTTAAATATGCTCTGCACAATCATTTATTCATTCATTCAATTCAACTAATATTTGGAGTGCATTCATTTATTCACCTATTCAGATTTCAACTAATTTATCAAGCGCCCTCTATGTGTAAGGCTCCTGCCAGGTGTGGGAGTTGGAGAGCACCGGATTCACCATGTACCTGAATAACTATGCCAGGGGGGACAGTGAGGACATAACCTGCACTATTCTGAGTGTGCCTCATGGACAGAGCTGGTCCTCAACCTGGTCATTACCAGTCTGGGACAAGAGAAGGACAGAAACCAAGAGTGAGCCTTAAAAGCCTTTCATGTAAATTTCACAGTGTAGTTTTATATCTGGTAACTCTCATAATAAAAACCAGGGGCTTGTATTTTTTAATTGCTTTGTTCTTTTTAGTTGTTTCTTCTAAAAGTATTGATCCATGATGCGCTGAAGGTGGACAAAGTCCAAGGAGCCTTGCTGGAGCAAAGGGAAGTAGCACAGCCCAGGGGGGGAGAGCAAGAGAGTGAGCCACCCTCCGTCCTAGGAGGGAAACGGGGGAGGGAGTGGCACGTGAGCACAGCCACATGGAACTGGAGGAATCTGGAAACAAAGGCAGGAAGGAGAACAGGCCTTTAGAGGTAAGGTGAAAGGTTGAGGCCAGGAAATGAAAGGTTTATATAGTGTATGGCATATATTTAAGTCTCTGTAAAGCAAAGGGCAGGTGAATAATAATGATAATAATGGCTAACATTTACAGACTACTTACTGTGAGCTGGGCTCTATGCTGAGAACGAGGTGGAAATTATCTCATTTGTTCCTTCCAACTACCTGCAGGGACAGTGATTTGTGAGAATGGTTTCCAGACAGATGAAGGCTATTAAATCAGAGGTGAGGGTGCACCTTGGGAAGGCAGGAGACAGGCACCATTCAGAGACAGAAGGGCACCAACTGCATGGTCTCTAGCTGGAAGAGGGCGTGGGACTGAGCCAGATATGAAAATATTCTCTTTAAACAGAAGGACATAAAATTTTCTTGCAGGTTCTTTTGGAACGGTGATGTAAGCCCAAGGATGAATGGGCAGGCAAGCAACAAGCATGAACTTCCCAGAACCCGCAAGACCCCCGTTGCTGCAGACCCTTCTTGGTGACCTATACAAAGCTCCGCTGAGCTGGGCTGCATCTGTCCCCTGCTATGAGTAGCCACCTCACGACACATGGACAAGATTTGGTACCTCTGGCTAGTTAACGACAGAGCTTAATCTAACCTTACAAGGTGTGTGTTCTGCCCCTAACAGTATAGCAACACTGCACTTGCTTTTAAGTAAGTGTGACGTAATCTGTATCGATGACTCGAACACAGGCCTGGCTGCCTCCAGAGAGGCAGGAAGGGAGACCACTCAAGAGGTTGGCGCCAGGAGATAGATGGGTCTGGGTGTGGACTTGGAACTGAACACAGGAAGAAATTAATACAGATGGATGGAGCATAAAAGTCTTATGGGAGGCTCCTTACCTCCACAAAGAACATTCTTGGGCTCAGCAGGACAATGTTGTGGGAAATGACAAAGTTACTCATGTGGCCCTAGGTCACAGTCCTCTTGAGAAATTAAAAAAAAATGAGCTGATCTAACAGTCAGTGCTCCCTCAGAGAGGTGCCTGCTGTCATGCCCAAGTTCACAGTTTGCAGACAGGGCCTTACAATGTCTTGCTAGGGAGTTCTTACACCTGCTTTAAAACAATTTTTATATTTGTTAAAATAGTAAATAACATAATACTAAATGTAAATAATGTATAAATATAATTTACAATAATACAAATATATACATATGCACATACGCACACACATTTATAACCTCTCCCCACCTTTCCTTGAAATACTGAAGACACATTTGGTCTGGACTGCTCACTAGCTCGTGAGGCACCTCAGCAAATTTTCAGATGTCAGCGCCATAAAATCAAAGTCCCTGTTATTGCAGTTAATTGGCCGTCGTTGCCAAAGCAAAACCAGAGACAGAGTTAACCGTGGCAGCCACGAAGAGCTGATCTTGGACCAACATCATGATTTTCAATGGTTTTCCATCTGAAATAGGGGAATATTACTCACTAGAGCCTGAAACCGTTTCCTGCTCCATGAAGCTAAATTCCTACACCAGCAATAAGGTCCCCACAGAAGACCTTACAACAGAAATGTCACTCCGCAAAGCTCCCGTTTCAGCCAACAGGGCTTTAGGTTTATGCTTAACTGGGAGCCTGAAAATCTGGCTCACCACAGAGGCGACTGGGAGGCCTTTCTCTTTAAATGCCTGGAGACTGATGTCAGCGTTCTGTCTATCCAATGTCACCACGTCCCTCTCCCCAAAACCAGAGTGAACTCTGGAGAAAGCAACAAAGGGTTGAAATTTCAGCTTTATCCCATGGTTGGCATACGCTTCCAAACTCATTTAGTGCTCAGGTAAGTTTCAGCTTTAAAAATCTTTGGGAGGAAAGAGACCAGGTGATTTACTCCATGAGTATCTTATTCTGTGAAGGGGAAAAAATCAACTACACCAATATGATCTTTAGCAGAAAAAATGCACTGCTGTTAGGCCTGGTTCTCAACTTTCTTCACTGTATCCATATTTACTAAAATGCCCGTTGCTGTGATGGAACGAAATTGGGCATTAACATTTACCTCTGTTGCTTGAAAGAATTTTCCAGGCAAAAGTCCTGTAGACGAATGCTCCACCTACAAAATGGTTTAACTAGATGCTGGTCTGTAAGCCCCTCAGATACAGTTGGATATATAATTGGCTCATCGGCCAGGACAGTTCTCCCCACGCCTTGCTCTTGTCGTGGCAATCAGCCCAAGTGGGCAAACAAACCTATCTGAGTTGGAGTCCTGGCCACTGTTTATCCATGTGGACATGACCACAGACCCCCAGGGTCTCTGTCCATTGGCTGTTTGCCCAGCGAGGGGGTGTGAGAACTCCTTTATGACATCAAAATTTTATGTGACTCCCACATCTTTCAAGTTATAATTTCAGCCTATTAATTAAAACTCCCACAACTTATTTACCAGTTCTTTAAAATAAGCAAGCACTTACAGATCCCAAGGCATCTGTACTTATTTGCAAGAGTACTATAGACCATGTTCTGTGTGCAGTGGGTGAGCACTGTTTGGTAGAGGGAGGTACATGGATCCCCACCCCTAGTGAAGACTCGGAGGTCCCCGGGGCCCAGCACCCATCAGTTTGAGATCTTGGGACTGGCCCAATGAAGACACCGTCCTGTTTTGTGTCTCCAGAGTGCATGAAGGAGCTGGCCTGCAAGACTTTTAATTTTGCCCCTTTTATTGGGAGGTTCCCTACTACGAAGGCTTTGTAATGGATATTCGAATGAAATGCGAATGCAGCCACACTGGAGGGCACCATTTAAATGAAACCCACACGGAGGCCTCAGCAAACCACTGCCTCAGAGGGAGCCCGGCTGACTTGAAAGACAGGACACTTGATCCGGAACATGCCGCACCACAGGCCTCCTGCCACAGCCCTGCTGGTTGCGACCATGGAATTTCCAAAACAGACTCCATCCAACAAAGCCCAAAGTACATTGCTGTGGCTTCAGAGTGAAGAGAGTTTTTTTTTTATTAGAGAGATAGTATTGCTAAGTGGGCCCCCTTCCCCTCATATGCCAGCAGTCTCAGAAAAATCAGCCTCCCCAAAGAAGTGCTTCCATTAAGGTGCCACATGGCTTGGGAGACTAGGCAGGCGCCTATGGGCCCGGGAAGGAAGAAGGAATTACAGCACCACAACTTTCTGAGTTAAGAGGACATCAACTATACGGGCACCAGGACGGAATGATCCAGGACTTATTCCACCCAAAGGCCAAAAGCCAAGAGGTAGTCAAAGAGGGGGCTTCCCTGATGGGGTAGTCATGAGCTCGTTCCTTATCAGCAGAGAGAAAGGCTCTTTGGGTAGATGGGAAGAGAGTGGGCCACACATAGGGGACACAGTGTAAACTGGTTGGGTGGCTCATTGCCAAAGGAAGAACCACCACTGGGGAACAGCCGCTGCAGGTCAGGCAGTGGAGCAGCAGTGATCCATGGCAACCCATTACTCCTTGAACACTTCCTCAAGAAACACTGTCTTGATGAAGGATGAAGCATCTTAGCAATGATGGGCAAGCTGGGTTGGGAAAACAGGAAGACTAGCTGTAAGTCTGTGGTAATCATTCAGGTGTGATGTAGACGGCATTAGAATGAAGATGGTAACTATGAAAATGTGAATTAACAGGCACAGCTGAGAGGTGACCTCCTCCTGAGCAATGGGTGTGCTGACCCACTGCCCAACTGTGGGTCTAGTTTTAGGATTTTAGGTGCAGATAAAACAGGATAGGGGCTGGTCATGTCTACCACTGACCTTAAGTAGGACCTGCTGTTGCCCTAGAATCACAGGAGAGCAGCAGTTGAAAGACACACCCCCATGTCCCTTCTCCTAACGATGTCACAGTACAGTCATCTACCCTGGACACCCCAATCTTGCACATCCCATACCAAGCCACCATCCCTATGAGGCGAACAGATCAGACAGGGTAGTACAATACACAAATCACCTCTACGATTACAAATACCATTGAATCATGAGATTTTTGAAGTAAAGCTCAAAACGTGCTCATTTTATAAAGGAGGCGGCAGAGGCTGAGCAGGTAGCTGCCATTTCCCCAGGCTCCGAGAGCTGGACGCTGTGGTGCCTGATGAGTTCTGTTCCTGCCTCCACCACCGACACACTGGATAAAGCTCGGAGAATTATTCTTTCTTCCTGAACCTCGGATTTTGCATTTGTAAATAGAAAAGATATAACCAAATGGCTCCTGGGTCCCTGCTAGCACTAACTTCTTATGTGATCAATGCTTCTAAAATTGGGATGTGTCCAGGTGGGGAAGTTCATCTACCCCCTATCTGGTTTATGCTCACTTAAGGGAGTGATTTCTTTCCTCTGAGGCTCTCATCTCGCCCATTATTCAGAGTGAGCTGCCTCCTGGTGTGCTGTCAAAATACATCAGCTTCAAAGACAAACACACACCTTTCAATCCCAGGCCAAGAGAGTTTACTGTATAATTTATGATAATGTTAAGTCTGTTTCTCATAAATGTTAATGGTGCCACTTTTTTTTCATAGATGGGTAATTCTCAGAAAAGCAGCTGGATGTTAAAAGTTACATTTTTTTTTTTAACGACATAACTGCCTCAGCCAACAAATCGGATTAAAACAAAATAAAACTTCACTGGATTGCAGGCACAAGGCTTCTGTTAATGGTGGTAAGAAAATCCAAAAGAAAACCTTTCAAAGATTCTGTTCTAGTGACTGTTTATCTACCGTGATTTGGTTAACTTCATGCTCACAGACTTTTCTCCACTTTAATGTGCAGATATTAATAGAAAAAAAGAGTCCTTTACCTTAATACAAGTTCTTTCAATTCCTATAAATTGCTGGATTTGTTGTTCAATAGTACTGGTATCATATTGGGTTGGCCAAAAAGTTCATTTGGTTTCTTCCGTAAAATAAAAGACAAATTTTTCACTTTCACCAATAACCTTATTGATTTGGGTATTTTGAGTATGTTGGCTCTCTCCCCTGTGGTATAACATTGACTGTTCTCAATTAATGTCTTGATTTGATCTCTATCAACTTCAGCTGGTCTACCTGACTGTGGAGCATCGTCCAATGAGAAATCTCCAGCATGGAACTTCACAAACCATTTTAAATATGTTCAGTCAGTCACAGCACCTTCTCCACACACTACACAAATCTTTTCTTCTTTTTTTGCATTTCAGTTGTGTTTTTATCTTTCTTGAAATAATAAAGCAGAGTAAGAGGTCTGTCCAGAAGGTATCCAGCCATGTAATATGAAAAGCGGGCACATTTATTGAAGAGGATAAAAGATACAAGAAACATTGTACACAGGACAATGACGCCTCAGTCCTTTTCAAAGTAGGCACCTTGGGACCCCACACAGTTCTCCTAACCGCCATCAGCTGCCCTGTCATATTTTCCTGAATATTAGGAAAGGTGACTTTAGCTTGGGAAAAGCCAGAAGTCACACAGCGCCAAATCTAGACTGTAGCGAGGCTGAGTCACTTGGGTGACTTGATGTTTTGCAAAAAAAAACCCTGCACGAGACATGAATCGTGAGTGGGTGTGTTGTCGTGATGAAGCTGCCAGTCACCAGTTGCCCATAGCTGCAGCCTTCTGAATCATTCAAATAGTTTCCGCGGGGGAGTGTTCAAGCTTAACACAAAATCTGATGCAGATTTGATCTACTCGCTCAGTCATTTTGAGTATGACAGCCACACAGTACACATGCTCACTCAACAGCGCCTACTGCCCTGACTGACTAGGAGAGTGAGGTCATTGTTTACGCATGCACATTCCAGAGCACTCTCCATGGCTACCAGGTTACATCGATGTCGGGCAAACCGTTCTTGTTATATTAACAATGGCTGGACTTTTCCCCGACAGACCTCATATGCCGAAAGTGTTGCTTATTTTCTTCTACCTTCAATATTAAAATGGCTACACAAAAATTCACCAATTTTGATATTTTTTTAAGTGCACACTGATATGACAGCTGTCATAATACAATCTAAGACAATGGTTTCAAATGAAATTAAAAACAATGAAGTGCTACTAGAGCCATCTTATAGAAAAAAAAAAAAAAAACGACTTTTTGGCCAACCCAAAACAATATACCGATGTACCTCCCAAAGTAAATTCTTTCCTGCTGAAAATATTTTGCCATTAAGTAGTCACCTTTTTCTCATTAATAGAATTAGCAAACTTTAATTTGAAATAGAAATGCTTTCCTTTCGACCGTATTAAATTGTTTTGACTGCTAAACATGTTTGAGAAATTTTCTCTCAGACATTGGAAAGCTGGATTTTGAAATCACTTGAATCTTTCAAAGAGCTCCCCTGACAAAAGAAAATGAGTCAATAATTTCAGTTTAGCTCCTGTATTGGGGCTTCTGAAATTGTGAATTTTCTATTTTGAAGCATCATACAATCCATCAAAATAAGAATGCAAGTACTCTTAATAATTGCTGGTATAAAAATCAAGAGTAATAAATAAATTTTAACATAAAATGATTTCAAATCCACAATAAGACAGCCAGAAAATCATCTAAAAGAATTAGGTTTAATGTCCCCAAATTGTCCTCAAAGTTCAGGACAGCAGGGTTCTCCTCCTCCTCCACTCGGTAACTCTGCAACCTTGTTCTTTTATTTTTTCTTTCATTCATTCCTTCCACTCAGTAAGACATGTGAAACTTGACAGCATGGTGCCATGCTGGGCACTGGCTAGAGAGAAATGACAGAAGACAGTCCCTTCTCTTGAAGAGCCCGCAGTCTAAGGGGGAGAAAAACATACAAACGGATAATCCCACATGTGGTGGGTGCATTGATAAAGTTACGCAATACCTGCCTGTCTTGGCCTCACAGGCCGGGGTGAGGCTCCTGGGAGATCACAGCTGGGAAAGGGCCTTGTGACCCAAAGCACGGAAGGGCTGGACTGGGATTATTTCCCATGGTGAGGCACAGAAAGCTGTAGCATAATGAATGAGTGCTTTTGCGTCTCTAGTTATTCAGGAAAACATCCAAACGTGATTTGGAAGAGGGGTTTTAAAAATCCAGTTTCAGCGATTTTCTCAATCTTATTTGTATTTATAGAGGACTTAAAATGAAAGGACTATGTATCTCCATTTCACAGATGAGAAAATTTAGGCACAGGGCCCAGAGAGTTAGGGAAGATTCTGCTAGGGAAAGAAAAAGAAAAAGGCTCAGCGAGAGGTCGGAGAGAAGCGGGAGACTGGGTGGTGGTACCATGGGAAGTGGCGCTTTCCTTCCATTACCCCCCCCCCCATGACATTCCTCCTGACCAACATGGAAAGAGTGACTTTCTCTACTTTTTTCCCTTCCTAAAAGCAAGTCAGAGAGAAGTATCCACATTTAAAAACAAAATCCACATTTAAAACTCCCCAAATATTTCTGAGACAATTTTTTTCTCCATTTCTCTCCAAGCCAGACAGAGGAGGTATTAAGGCTCAGTTCATCTCTCATGTTAAGCTTGGCCCGGACCAGCTTGTCATGAGTGACCATGATACAGACTTCAAGTGTGAGAGGAAATAAAGGAAAAATAAAAATGGAATCCATGAGGGATGGGGTCCTTGGAAGACACTATAAAACAGGACATTGTCTCAAGCTGGTGATGAAGTCTGGGAGGATTCAGTGAACAGAGTAGGAGGGGCAGCCGCTATGGAACGATCACTAGGAGGTGTAGGGACAAGCGTTGGGCTTACCCACAGGAAGGGCATTTCCCAGAGATCACCTCAGAGGTAAGGCGCAATTATAGCTTGCCCCACGGCCACTACTCACGAGGAACACAGTCAAAAATTAGACTTAACTGCACTCAATCCCTCCCATCACAGTTAATTCTTACAAATGAGCAGACAGCAGGGTGCAGCAGAGTTGATTCATTTATTCCACACAGGCTCAGTGGGCTCACCCTGCAGACATGAAGAACCAGGAAAATCCAGTCTATATCTCCAGTCTTTGCAGGAGCGGAGACGGTCCTAGCTCTGTGGAGGAAACAGACATCTACGCATTCACTCTGTGGTGCAAAGAGCCAAGGTCAACTAAAGAGGTGTGCCCAGAAGCTGGGGCGCACAGGTGGGCAAGGCCAAGAGCTCTGTGAAACGGAGATGATGGCGGGAGAGAGCATGGGCACAGGGGTGTGAAAACACACCGGACATTTTGGGGAGGGAGGAAAAGCCAGTGTCACATCTTGAGTGGATGGCCGCCTTCTCGGGCTGTGGTTCTCAGCCCCGGCTGCTCACTAGAGTCATCTGAACAAAAAAATACAGATGCTGAATGTCCTGTATATGTTGATAGGGGTGGTGGTCACATGGATGCATTCCTCTGTAAAAATTTATCCAGTCATGCACTTAAGATTGGTGTACTTTACTGTTTTAAACCACTCACCTCAAAAATAAATAAATAAAATACTCGTGCCCAGTCTGCATTCCGGAGCAATTAAGTCAGGATCTAATATGCAGCCAGCAGTAAAGACCATTGTCCCAGGTGAAAAATTAAAAAATAATCCCATCATTTAAAGGCAGCACATTTTTTTTACAGGAATCAAAGACTTATATTCCTCTATCTACCAGACAGAAAATTGGTAAAAAATTAATGAGGGTTTTGCTAGTGCTTTAAAAAAGGGCAATCAACAACAAAACAAGCACTATCTCCAATACTTTAACACCAGCTTGTAAAATAAATTAGGATATAAGATACCCATTTGAAAGATGAGGAAGCTGAGGCTCAGAGAGGCTCCTCCTTGCCCAAGGGCACACAGCTAGTAAAAAGCAAACCTCTTGGTGGGGGCAGTGCCTTTCCCCTGAGGGATCCATGCATTCAATCTGAAGGAAATTTCTAAATACCATCAAATGACTTTGGGAGCCCACCACCCTCTCCGACTCAAGTTCTAATAACTTCTCAAAGTGGGAGCTCCCTGATGCTGCAGGAACAATTTCTGCAGGCCAGTAAGCCTGAAGTCAGCAACGATTAAATTGCCCCTTGAAGCCCTTAGCCACTAGCATGTCTCTTTGTCTTTGGGGTCTCATCTCAGCAATTCGTTTCAGCTTCAGTCTGCACCAGAATCTCAAATCTGTCATGCCAATGGCAAGAAGAAATGCTCTCCTAACAAGACTCTGGGCATCGCTATCACTGCCTGCAATCCATACTTCCAAAGAGTCACATTCTTCATGCGCAGGTAACGAAACTCATAGGAACAGGAGAAACTGCACAAAAGCAGAAAATGACAATTCAGAACACACACCCACTGAGTGACGGCGTTAAGGAAACCCTCAAAGCCCTTAGCAATGTAGCTGTCAAAAGAAAAAAAAATGACTTCTTATAAAAAAGGACCCAAGTAGAAGTTATAATAAAGATCCACATACATACTGCAGGTTATGAAAATTACTGCAGCGTTAGAAGTGATAATAGCATAATGGCATCTAGTGTGTATGAAACCCCGGACAATATAAGATGGGTTGCTTAAGCATAAAGGCTAATACTGCCTAGTAACACCAGGGAAATAAGACCTGCATGTAAGAGGGAAGATATTCACTTGGTATTTCGGGATCACCTTTCACAGTGCTTGCAAGAGAGTAAACAGCATTTCCGGTTGGAGTCTCAGCAGCTCTTTGTACGCACAGAACTTCTTTCAGAAGCCAGGCTCTGCTGTTTGAGCTGAAAAGTTCTTGAGGGTGTTATTCCTCAGCCCCCCACCTTGCCATTTTATTTCTAAGCTCTCACAATGGACGATGGAAAGGGGAGGAGAGGGACTGGGAACTAAGGAAGTACTTGAAAAAGGGCAGTTTGGGAAAACTGTATGCTTACCCTCTTCCCTTCGAATCTACACACAAGAACTACAGAGCTAGAATGTATTTAAATGTGTCCCCTCCAAACTCCTGATTTTAAAATGAGGAAACCAGGCTCAGGGCAGTGAAGTGATTCACCTGAGCTTATAAAGCTGGCTTCCTGGATGAACTGGGTCTAATAAAGTCCTAACTTACATTGTACACATGGGTTTATAATGCTTAAAGCCCTTTCCCAGGAATGATCTCATAAATACCCCACTGAGGATATGTCCCTTTTCTTCAGATGGAAAAACCAAGGCTAAGAGAATCTGATTCCGTCTCTCCCCCCACACCCCAGCTTACAAAGCTAGTAAAGGGCAGTCCTTGTAGCCAGGTATCTGAACTCCTTCTCTGGTATCCAGAAAACTGCCTGTGTTAGGCATGTGGCTCGCGGGCAAATGTACCTATACCAGGCTCCTTTAGTCCTGATTCACCCTATGTGGAGCTAAGTCATTCCTCCCTGCCCACCCCCCAGTTAAGGGCAACTGCGTTACTGGGTAAAATCTATTCAGGCAGCTTCAGGCACATGCTGTACTGAGAAAATTGAGACAAAAGACTAAGGATGTTTGGGCACAGGCAAGAAGCTGTATTACAAAGGTATACGACTTTCATATTCATTTGCACAATTTTCCTCATAAGAAAATTAGGCTTTAATGTAACCTCAATTTCAACCTTGTTGCTTCATTGCCTAAAGCCCATTAGAGAGTGATTTCCCAGGGCCAGGTACTTATGATTGGAGGTCACGAGGCTGGGGTTTTAATCGACTCCTGATGAGACTTCTTTCCTGCAGCTCCACTCCTCTGTCTCGGCTCTGCCCTGTTCTCAGGGGATTGGTGCACCCTATATGGGTAGTGAGGATTTTTCTTCATACTCTAAAGGCTGACTTAACTGCCAGCCAGCATGGTGTGTGTGTCTATGTGTGTGCGCATTGGTGGGGAGGGCCCAGAGTTCTCACTGACTCACAGATCAATGCCTGTCAAAACAGAGCAGCTAACACCTGCAAATGCATCACCCCATATGACAAAAGGGCAGGTGGCACCTTGTCTGTCTCCTCTTCCTTCCTCCGGGCTAAGCCAGGTGTCTGATCCACTCTAGGGGGCACATAAAGAGTCCCTAAAAATTTCCTGTGGCCCAATACAACCCTTCCCCCCAAGTTCCTTAGAAAAAACTACCCGCAGATCAGGAATGTGTAGCCCTGTGGCTCTTAAACTTAGATCCTAATTGAAAGCACCTACATAGTCTTTTTAAAAAGCTGATACTTGGGTTCCCCCCACCCCATGCCTCCAGATTCTGATGTAATTGGTCTGGAGAAGAGTGTGGGCAAAGGGGTTTTTAACAGTCCCCTACCCTGTCCCCAACCCTGCACCCAACCCCATCCCCTTCTGCCACCCTCCCCAGGTGATTCAGGCAAGTTTGAGAAGCAAAGTTCCAGCCTAGGTCTAAGCAAGATTATTACTCTAAATGCCTCCAACCTAAAACGTCTTCCCACCCTCCCCCTCCACCCCTACTGAGAAATAGGGATGGCTGCGATCATACTTCCACTCCCTCCACCTCAGGGCCAAACTTTCCAGGCACTAGACACCTCCAGACAGGATGCTGAGGGAAGAGAGGAACCATTCACTTCAGACTGCTTCAAAGTCTTCGAAGTCTCTGCTTAATCTACTACATAAAATGCTTATCAGCCTCAGCCTTCCCCAAGTACAGGCAAACAGCCTTTACAGGCCGTGCGTGTGAGGTTCCTGACCCCCCAAGCACCCAGCACCACGCTGGCCCTGCTGATTCCCTTCAAAGCACAGCTCCCTTGCAGTTTCCCAAGGCCAAGCTCCCTCCTCTTGGACCATTATGCATCCTGGCACCCCCTACCATTAAGGTATCAGCTCCTTTTACTTAAAGCAATTCCCTTATCAGGACTCAGAGAAAATGCGAACACTAGGAAAATACTATTTTTACATTCTAGTGGGTGCTTGTAATAATTCACACTGGTAGGTTTTGTTCCCCATACACGAGGACCCTGACTGCGGTCTACCTCCAGGCAGGAACAAAATGGATGCAGGTGGAAGCAGTGGGGGAGGCTCCTGCCTCATGTGCCGACTCAGCACCCTCTCCGGCTGCCTAAGAGCAGTGTGGAGTCCACCTCCCAGGTCTGTCTTCTTATAAAGAAGCTCAGAAAGACCAACAGCAGACGAGGGCTGGACTTGAACACAGCTTTCTAGCCAGAGAATCTCAAGAGAAGAGTAACACCATAGTTTCTGACATAGGTAACTTTAAAAGCAACGGCTGGCTTGTGTTTATTCAACCACTTTTTAACCTTCCTTTTGTTTTTTCTCAGCATCACTTTTCTCTAATTCCTTTACTTTTAAATTCCTACCTGGGAGCAATAAAACCTCATCCCTAAACCTGGCAGGTGCTACTGCTAATGAGTCTTGTAACTCCCAGTAACACTAAATGCCTCTCTGGGCCTCAGTTTCCCCTCTGATAAGGAGATCGCACTTCACTAGGTGACTGCTCATCTCCTATTCTGATCTCACATGGCTCTCTCTGTACACCCCTCCATCCCATTATAATCTTAGGTATTGATCTATCATCCAATCCATAGCGGGCATTAATATCGTTATCTTCCCTCACACAACCCATCCCTGTCCACCCCTGCCACCCCCCAAAGTACGTGTGTATTTCAGGTGGAGGGGGTGAGAGAATCAAAAGAATTTAAATTTTTTCCTATTATTGCAGCATTGGCGGTATAAAAATAAATTGGCAATAACACAGAACTGCCTCTCACCCCCCACTAAATGTCATATTTTACATATATTAATTTAGTATTCATATCAAAAGCCATTTACCACATTATTGCAAAAAATGCATTTTTTAAGGGCAAAAGGGATGAGGGAACCACAACATGTGACATTAAGTACCATATGTATATTCACGTAAACTGATGGAGTTTGGGCAATACTCTTGGTATTGTAGACAGAGAGGTGGTGTAAAATTACACCACGGGGCTGTTGGCACCGTTTCCGTGCAGAGCAGTCAGTTTCCCGATTAGTACTATTAGGTTTCGAAACACGTGCACGGCTCTATTCCGCATGGTGTTCACACCAGGGGCAGAGAAGGTTTCCTAATTTTGTTTGAATTCATGCTTATTTCAATTATAGTACACCAAATCATTTTGTTTGTTAGCTATAATGAATGTGCTATATTATTTGATCCCAAATATTCCCATTTGTAAAAATAGATTAGAATGTGGTAACTTTATTATACTATTTTAATAATTTTTCTATGAATGGATTTTAAAAACTGACTATGCTTGTAATACCTTTATTTAGCAAATACTGCTGTAATTTTGCTGCTTTTTCTGTACGTCCCCATTTCTCTTCTCAGTAGAATTAGAACTACCAACAAGGATGAACCTAAAACTTCTGTTTTGCATCAAAGCCCTCCTATCAAATGCTTCTGATCTGAATATAACCAGTCCCGTTGGCACATTTAAAAAATCAATTAGCTAAAAGTAGTGGAAACTGTCACAGTTACTGTGCGCACTATTGTAAAAGCACAGGAACGGTGGCACAGGATCCAGAAGAGCAAAACTTCGCATTGGGAAGCTACACTCTAATACCAGTTGACACATGCATTAATATTGTGTTCTTTCTGACATCTCGTATTACATTAAATTATAGTTCTGCAGCGGGGTAATGAAAGCTGGGATGATTTCCGGTCACTTTTCTTCAGGAAGTCCTTCTTCTGAGGCTATAAGGCATGAACCTTCTCTATCATTTAGCTACTCCTCCAATCAACAACCAGACCTTGATTTTTCCACATCCTCAAATCAACAGAGGCTCTCAAATATTTTTTATGATTAATATATGGAGACAGTGAAGAACACTAAGTGAGAAAATTACCATTATCAAAGGAGTTGTAATTAACAAGTTATCTTCCATTCTAGATGCCAGATAGTTTTCCTGCCTCATCCTCTTTCATGGTCACTACAAGCCCCCAGCCCACACATACACCCGATAAAGACTGCTACTCCGTTTACAGAGGAGAAGAGCGGAACTTAAAGAGGGTGAGTAACTTGCCCAGGGACTCAAGGATAGGAAGGGGCAGAGTGACTACAGCAATTCCACTGCCTGCCACCCTGCCCGGGCTCTCCCCACCATGATGTACTGCTGGGCGAACCACAGAGCAAGGTAAAACACCCAAGAACAGAGTGGCTAGGGTGGTTCAGTCAATACACTAAGGCAAATAACACTGCGCGTGCATTTTATCCTTCCAATATATTTTTGGCGGAGAACAAACTGCCCCAGGAGAGGTATTGTGTAATTTCATTTGGGGCATTGTCCTTCTGTAGCGGCAAACTGGAACATACACACACTAAAATCAGATTGCAATTAAAATCCAATTATAAATATATTATGATATTAGACACCTACCCAGGAAAGATCCAGCAGGGGACCATCTCTGAAAGGCAGTGTGTCACTGTCTTCAAACCGCTTCCCCGTGCACTGCTGACTGTGCCCTCTGACCTTGAGGCGTGTCAAACAATGCCCGGCAGCCTTTCTCGGAGCGGAAAAGGGCTCGGTTTATTTCTCATGACGGAGTAACTTTAATAACCCCACTACCAATTGACTTTGGAGGATGACATGTGAGGAACACTGAGTCTTCCTCGTACAGATTACTAAACAAATTAAACACAACATTTAAACTGGCGGGATTCCAGAGATGGGATTCTGTGTGACGTCAGAAAACACGGGGTCACAAAAAAGGTCTATACGGGACCTCCATACCTTTTAGGCCCTTTATTTAAACAACTTGTTACTTCACTGAATGACGGGTTTAGCAAATACTTATCAAAACAAACAGGCAGTCACTTCCCCACGACCCCATATTTTCTTTTCTTACAACATGACTTTAGAAACCAAATTAGTGGCCGTATCAACTATGCGGCGTATCTGACAACTGGGAATTTACTTCCAGTTGCCTAGTAAAATATTTGCACTCGTGACAACTCAGTTGATTTTCTTTAATTCGACAGAGCATTTCCATGGCAGAGCTCAGGCTTCCAACATTTTTCAACAGTTGCTCTTAAGTTCACTTGTCATCATTAACATGGGCCATCCGGACAGTTCGCCCCACACACTGCACTCGTCTGTCCAGCTCTCCGGCAAGAGCACAGCACTATGGCTGACTCTCAATGTTTTCAATTTATGAAAATGCCAAAGGGCCAGGCACTGAACCCCCAGTTTCTTTTTAAGTGGTCTGGCATAGACTACAGGTCCACACTGCATGCACCAACTTCTAACAGCTATAGGACAGGTGCTAATTAATCCACCTAATTATGCAGTGAGTTGAAGAGGCTTACCCATAGGATTCTAAATCTGGAGGAAAAAAAAATGAGAAGGGAAAAGGGAGGCAAAACGCTTTTGGTTTCACACTGAAACATAATTTCAGGAGTCAGCTCACTTGTCATTTCTACTTAAGTTGGATTGATTCCTGTATTTCCCCTCCATCACAATTGCTGCGTGTGTGTGTTTTTTCCCTCCAGGGGTACACAGAAAACACTGAGAAGAAATGATAAGCTGGCCTGAGAATGATTGGCTTACTTTTATTTTTTTAACTGTAAATAAACAAGAAAAAAAGAACCCAAGCAGTATATAAATTTAAGATCAGTCCCATGAAATGTGCAAGACTCCAAGTGATGCTGTCGTTCCACCAGGCTCTTGTTAGCAGGGAACCACTCACATGCCTCGTCACGGGAATTCCCTGGATGCCCATAAAAATAAATAACATTACAGATACCATGAGCATAGACCTAGGAGGCTGTTGATTAGGTTCAGGAACTGAGGGATACAGGAAGAGAGAGATCCTGGGGTGGGCAATCGATTTTGTCACACACACTCCCTTGGCCTTTCCAGCTTTACAGGAGGACTGTAGTGTCCTTTCTCTGGTTCTCAACTGCCAGCGACACATGAAAGTTGTGATATCTGGCAGGGAAGGGGAGAGGAGGACTACTGAATTTCCTCCAGGGGAGTCGAAGCAGATCATAAGCGATCAATGTATTCTTTCAGGAACAATCCAGCGTTGGCAACGTGGCTCACGGCCTGAGAGAAATGAAGTCAAGCAGTAAGTGAAGTCCATGGGCACAAGTAGACTGTGGCCCGGGGAAGGAGAACCGCCATCTAGTCCTATACACGGACTGACACCTGGGTCTGCCTATGACCCACTCCCTTCTGCGAATGCCCCCGACCCTTCAGAAGATAATTTAGTATCATGAATTAAAATAGCTGAAAATAATTTTTAAAAAAAATGAATAATTTAAGAATTCACATGTCTCGTTAACACTAAATGACTTTCCAGCTGGGCAGAAAATCAAAATCTGCATTTGGCAGTTTTACAAGTCATTATGGAAATATGTCTCCTCTTTATGTGATCTCCTATTTCTAGATATCGTCTTCACTTCTAGATATTTTCCTTTTCTGCATGTTACAGAAGGCATTTGAAGAGGCTAAAAATTCAGGTACCATTTGTGGTCTGAAGGAAAAAAAAAACCCTGCTGAATTCTATATATACATATAATAAAATACCTGCTGACTTAAAATGCCAATGTTTTCTTGAAAACATGTTAAGTGAAAGAAGCCAGACACAAAAGGCCACATCTTGTATGATTCCATTTATACAAAATGTCCAGAATAAGCAACTAGAGACAACGGAGATGAGTGCTCATCGGGGCCTGGGGGAGAAGTGTGGAGAGTGACTGCTGACCGGGTGCAGGGTTTCTGTTTGCGTTGGGTGAAAAGTTCTGGAACTAGAGAGTGGTGATGGCGTGCCACACTGTGAATGTACTTAATACCAACGAAATGTATATTTTTTAATGATTAAAACAGTAAATTTTATGGTATGTGTATTTTACCACAGTTTTTAAAAAAGTGACAGTGTTTTAAGTGGTAGAATTATAAGTTTGCATAGTGATGAATGGCAGACGAATCAGTGGATGAGAAAGGCTGGTCCACTCTGCTTCATGAAGATTAGAGGAAAGAAGGAGCCGTCTCCATCTACCTGGTTTCTTACTTTCACCTTCCAATCCTGAGATCTTTCTGCAGTAGAAAGAGACGCGAGACTGAGAAGACAGGAATGAGAACATGGACCACCGCCTTTTCCCTCCTTTCTTGGCCAAAAGGTCCTGAGTCCAAAGGAGCAGGTGACTAACCCATAGTCAGCCAACAAAGTTTCAGACAGACTGAATTTCTTAAGAGCATCTGTGCAGACTGACAGTGGCCAAAGGGGAGGAGTGGGGAGGATAATGGTGGAACGAAGGGGAAGGGTCTAGTCAAAGAGCATGTATGAATGACCAATGGACACGGACGACAGTGTGGGAGCTGACTGTGGGAGCAGGGGAGGGGGCTGCATGGAGGAGGGCAAATGGGGAAAAACTGGGACAACTATAATAGAATAACAATAGAAAAATAAAAGAAAGATGATATTTTCACAGGTAAATAAAGTCCAAAGATAATTCACAACCTCAAAAAAAATGGGCCATCGGCAAACAACGGAAAATTGAAGATGACTGCTTATGAACTCCAAAAGGCTCCAGACACTTACCTCCTGATAATGTTTCCCTTCCTTGTCAATAAGGAAGGAGAACAACGGGGAGGAAAAGCAGCAGGAAGAGGATGAAGAAGAGAGGAGATGTCAGTATCTGGAGAAAACTTTTCTTGAACCTTGAGTGCCTGATTAATTACTTTGCACTGCTCTGAAGAGGAGGCATAATATTGGTTATGAAATATATTGGCATAATAATTTACTGGTTTCCTCAACCATAAAACGAAGGTGATTCAGATTTGTGTTGGAAGGGATGCCACACATACACATCTGAATTATAGGTAATGGTAGTTGATGCTACGCGGACCTTAGGACTGGAAGAGGCTCAGAAGATTCTGCAACCCTCTCAGCTTACAGGGGGGAAAAGAGAGGCCCGGGGAGTTACAGTAAGGCACCTGAAGATTTGAAAAGACAATATTTTATGGTGGGCTTTGAACATTTTGATGCTTTGAAGATTCTGATTCTATAAAAATGGAATCAAGTGAAGGCTTTGTCATTAGCAGCATGAGAAGTTTTGGAAATGAGGTGGTGGTCATACATTCAGAATTCAGAGTTAACACATTGGTTCAGATACTGTTTTGCCACTTAATAGCTAAAAGTACTCCAAGTAATTTACTTTATTTTGGCCTTGATTTCCTCATCTATATAATGGGGAGAAGTAAATTTGTCTCTTTGAGGATGATTCATGGAAAATGCTGGGAAGAGTTGAACACATCAGGACTCAATACACGACGGTTGTTGCTGGCACCATGGCCGCTGGAATCCACTGTAGGGTGGGTTTTCTGTACACAGTTCTTTCCACTGTTACTTGTTTCAACATGTTTATAATAAAATGTTAGGAAATTCATAAAAAAATAAGTTAGGGCTTCAAGAAGAAACAAAGAGAAGGCTGGCACCTATCTTCACAATGTAGTTACAGTATCACTAAGCCCCAGCTCATCAGCCCTGGCCAGTTGGCTCTGTTAGTTGGAGCGTGGTGCCATACACCCAAAAGGTTGTGGGTCTGATCCCCAGTCAGGGTACAAACCTAGGCTGCGGGTTCAGTGCCTGTCGGGCGTGTACAGGAGGCAACCAGTGGATATTTTGCAAATTGATGCTTCTCTCTCTGTATCCCTTCTCTTTCTCTCTCTCTCCCTCCCTCAAATCAATAAATATATCCTCATGTGACAATTAAAAAAAAATCCAGCTCATCAGTAGTAACTGAAATCCAGGTCTCCTGACTCCAAATATAAAAGTTTTCCCACTCCTCTATACATATGCATAACCTTAGCACACACGGTACTTTTTAGCTCCTAGGATGCTACTCGAACCCTCTGTTTCCAGTGAGGCAAAATACAATTCACTTAAGAAGGAGACACTAGCGTGTTCTGTGGGAAGACTTAACCATTTCTGAACATCGGGTGTGAATACGGCAGTCACTAACATCCCTGCCCTTGCTTTTACCGGGGCCCATTTCTGTAACTTTCCAGATGACCTGATCCTGCTCACGTCTCAACAAAGTGTTTCCACTATGTGCATGTTCACCCATTAAAAATAAATAGACGAGCTGTCTTGAAACTGTTTGATTCATCTGTGGAAAGCTGAATCTAGACTCTGTCAAACAGAGTCTTCTCACAGGTTTAAGCAACGCTTGCCGGGCAGGGTGGCTCCAGCCCCTCTATAGGGCATGCAGCGGTGGTTCCTTGGGAAGCGTACTGGGCAGGGTGGGGACTAAGGGCTCGCTGAGCAAGGAGTGAGGGAGGCTATAGGGTGCTTTGACCATTTATTGGAAAGCCCAAGAAACTGGGATCAAATTAGTTATGCTATGAAAGTAGTATTACTGATAGCAAACATGCTCTACTGTTTGTTACCTGTTAGACAATATTCTAAGCACTTTTCATGTATGAACTCACTAAATACAAAATAAAAGTCAATGTTCCAAAATCCAAGCTATGCTTTGGTACAGCGGGGAAAATGCACTGAGCCAAAGCTCCAATGCTTATGGGGTGTAACAGGAAGGGGGCACAGGGCTGAGCAAACGGAGACCCAACTCCTCACTTCTGGCACTCAGTGGTTCTAAGGCCAGTCACTTCTCTTTCGTGAAATCTCACACGGCAACTCAGGACATTTTCATTTGGAAAAACTGCACTGAACTGGCACTGGGGATGGACGGCTGGTGGATCTGGGACATATTGCAGAGACTTCACTTCCCTCTGGGCATCCCCATCAGCTCCCTTTCTTCCTCCTTCCTGCTCTCCCTCTCTCTTTTTGAAAGAAATCAGATATGCATTCAAGTCTTTAAAAAAAAAAAAAAAGAGGGAATTCACTCACTAATCTGTCCATTCTCTGGATAAAATGGAAGTAGAAATTCATTGAAATGCATAATTCAGAGTGGTTTATAGAAACCATGCCATTCCAAAAAAATAAATTCAATTCATCTTAATTTCCCCAATGAATAACCACATTAAATGCTAATATAAATACATGTCAACAGGAAATTATTAATTTTTTTTATCTTAACAGATATCTGAATGACCAATAAACCTCGACCTCCATCAGACAAAACAAAGACAGGGCAGCCAAGTGTCTAGAACTGTTATTCCTGTGCTTAAATTTTTCTCCATAATAAAATATAATCATCCTTGTTCCTGTTTTGTAGACATCAAATAGCCCAGTTCAGACGTTTTTCCTGATTTCCAATATTATCTTTAATAATCTCATGATACTGCAATAAATAATGTCAAAGATGAATAATGAAAATGTAAATTTCAATGTGCTATAATTACAATTCTAAAACACTGAAGTGCAATAATTAAGGGCTTGTTCTTTGGCAATTGTAAACATAAATAGAATTTCCTTTGGCTTCGGGCGCATTCTGGAGTGACAGTGCTGCTGTCAGAGAGGCAAGCAGCTGAAGAACAAACACAGCACCTACCTACTCCTCTGCAGATAAGGTCAGACTGCACTGCTGGCGGGAAACACAGCCCTGAAGTTGGGGGCCGCCGTTTGCTCGGCACGTTTCTATGACTGACCTGTATAAGTGTGTGCTGTTTTTACCGTTGACACTTTTATAAATATAAAGAACTCGCTGAATAAATCTGGCTATAGATCTCGGTATTAAAATGGAACAGCTCCACTGTTGTGAAATCTGGCAGTTAATAAAAATAGCCTGCTTTTTATTAGATTCTTCCAACTATGGGAACACAATAGTTTAATAGTAACTAAGCATGCTTCAGATGGTAAACTTATGTAAATACTAGAAAACGTATAAAAGACACAATAGCTTTGGTCCTTATTCCCAAACAAAAGTTGTCTTTCTTTTGTAAGTACTATTTCCAAATGATTAACATATATGTAAAATAATGTCGATCAGAGAACACGGAAGGTTCCGCCCAGTAGCCGCTAAAGCCCTCTGTGAGGTAAAGAGAAAGCAGTTCCGCACACCTGCCTGCATCTTTTAAGGACGGGACAGCCACAGATTTAAATTACAGCACTCTCACAAGACATAAGGTAGTAATTCTCATACAATGAAGTAAGTTACATCTGCCCTTCAGTGGGTTTACATAACCATCTTCTTGTGAAAACAAAACCAACGAAAACAAAAATGACCCAAAGCAAGAAGAATCTGGAGAAGCATATATCAGGATTAAGAAACCTGGAAAATGGAAGGCTGCTGATTGATCAGAGAAGGAGGAGGTGGTCAGCAGATGCTGTAATGTTCTGCAAGCCCGGGGAGAGGCTGAGTCAGAAGTTAGAGTGGCCAGGGAGAGCCCAGACAGACAAAAGGCCCATTGGCTCCACTGGAGGTACTTTCAGGCCACGACTACATCTACGTCAACTTATCTCCTCTGCTCTCCTCCAACCTGCAATAAACCAGCCATCTGCTGAAACGGACTCGTTGCTCTGGCATCATGTACAGGCTCCCCTTTGGTTCCAGGAATCTGGGGATATTTGTCTTGATGCCTCCTGCCCTTTTCTGAAACTTACCCTTCTCCCTACTGCATCATTAGGCTCAATGAAAATAACCTCTAACTGCAGCAAAACACACTGAAATTCCCCAAAATCCCCCACAGGAAGGCACCTTACCTAAATGCAACTGAAGTGAAAGCCAGGTTGGTTTGCTGAAACCACTCTCCGCTTTCTTTTAGGATATGCCTGATTTCTGGCAGGCTCAGGCAGGCAGGCCACAGATTTCTGGAACCACAGAGCACCCCCAAGCTTCTTCTGCATCAGACAGACCTCTTATTTGGTGTCCATATTTAGCGCCCTGATTTAGCCTTTTACAGCTCATTGAAACTTTATCTCTCTCCCTCAGAAACCTCCCAAAGTCTGAGAATTGGCTTGGCCAGGCCAGTCTGAAAGGGCAGGACGGTCTGCTGGATTTGGAGGGCATACTGATGATGAGTAGTTTCAGAACACTCTATAAAGTTTCTTGATCAGTTTGCCTTGAAAGAGAGTCCCCTTCCCACATAGGGGCAGGCAGTCTAGAGTTAGCAAGGGGCATGGACTCTGCAGCCTATCACTAGGGTTTATTACCAGCTCCTGTTCACCTTCTGTGCCTTGGTACCCCATTTACAAGGCCAGAGGATAGTAAGAGTACCTCACAAACCCTGTAAGGAAAGATCCAAAGAATACATGTAAAGCACTTAGAACAGTGCCAGGGACAGAGCAGGCACTCAACAAATATTAGCCTTTATGATTAACCTGTAAAGAACTAAACAAAAGTTCCTGCATTCAGCCCTGTGGGTAGGAATAACACAAAATTATGCAAAGGTCCGAGTTCGATTTATAAAAAACACAAGTGTGCATTTTCCTTCAGATTACTAAATGCACATCACAGTGTTCAAACGTGACTCAGGCCCTTTGTAGTTATCTTTGGCCCAACAAACACAACGTAAGCAAGTGTCTGACAGGTGCGGCCACACCTTGAGACTTTTCAGAGTTTTACAGAGTTTTTCAGAAGAACAGGCATCTTCCTTATCATCTGTCACCTCCCCCATCCTTTACTGGTTGTTACCTCAAGAAACGTGGCGTCTTCCCACAAACCACTGTCCTGACAGATTTCAGGAGCACACACCATGTACGGTTATTTTTTCCCTAGGGTGACAAAAATGAAAATGTCAACAATTATTTGTTGTCAACAATTATTTGTTCTATTAGGAAAAGCACACAAGAAGAATTCTTCTTTTGGTCTTACCTACCTGCTTAATCAAGAGGAACATGTTTTTATTCTTAGGTATCTGTATAATTACTCAATTCTCTCCTTGGCTTTGGAGGGCACACATGAAAGTCCACATTCTCAGCCAATAATTAGTAACCTTTTAAAGATGAAAACCCTCCATAGGAACAAAAGTCAAAACAAAGGATAGTAGAACCGGAACTCAGACAAGAAATTGAAAATTGATGAGGAGATACATAAGTTTATTTGCATTAGTTTTCAAATATAGGTGGAATGAATGGATCTATTTGTGAAATAAGACAAAGTCTTTGTTGAAACTTAATATCTGTCCATTTAAAACATAATTTAAAAATTAGTATCTTGGCTGGCAAGACGCTAAAGGCTCAGTTAGTTGGAACGTCATCCCATACACCAAGAGGCTGTGGGTTTGATTTCCGGTCAGGGCATGTGTGGGAGGCAGCCAATAGACAACTGTCTCTAACACTCTTTCTCTCTCTTGCTCTCTCTCTCTCTCATTCTCTCTCTCCCCCTCTTCCTCTCTCTCTTTCAATAAACATAACTTCTTCAGGTGAGGACTTTAAAAAAATAGTATCTTCATTCCTTTTTTATCTGGAATGACTAGATCCACAGCCTTGATCAAAGTCACCAGCTCCTTATCAGTTACAATTTATTTGTGATACAGACTTCATTGCTCCAGTGGATGAACTCAATTTGGCTGTTCATTTCTTGAGGCAAAGGCCATTCTTACAGTCAAAATCAAAAACCCTTAGACATCACAAAAGTACCCTCCCTTCCCCTTTTTTCTAACAGTAATGAGTTCGCTTTCTGTATATTGTTTTGTTTCTGGCAGATGTACCAGTTAAATGTGTGCTTGAACGAAACTTTTGTGTTGTCTGTTTATATCATAACTTTGGAGGAATAATATGATATATTCCACTTACAGCAAGCACAGACACAACCTACCAATAAAGTCTATTTTGTTCCCCAAAGTGTGAGAATAATATTTAAGTGCGAGAGCTTTTCTCACACTTTGATGTTATTCTCACATTTTTAACGTCAGAGGCTTGTATTTCCACATTTCAAAATTTTAAATAAAACCTACCACCAAACCCTGAAATCATGTAGCTCCAAATGCCAGCACATCTCTCTGTGCAAGTGCTTTGCCTGGCACCAGGAAAGAAGAAAGCAGCACTACAGAACCATGGGTGGTGAACTCAGAGAGAAGGCTGAAAGTAATAAGCCAGCCCATGAGAAAAATCTAACAAGACACCAAGCAATCCTAGGAGCCAGGCCCGACACACCATCTCAAATTAAACACAGACAACCAACATGCACCACTATGATCTTTACCCAACTGGCCATCTATCTGCCTGCTCTGAAATATCAGGAAAACCGATATCCCATCGTTGGGTAAAGAAGTGAAAGCTTTGTGGGGGAGGGGTGTAAATAACTTATGACTCCTCAAAAGTTCAAGCAAAAAGGCTACCAAAATCTCCAAGTAGAGTTTGCTTTGAACATCCTTATGTATCACCTGTTTTCCTTTTTAGGGATGGACTCTGATTTAGTGTGCGACTTCCAGAACTTACTCTCCGCTGTTCTTGGAAGGGTGTGGAATATTTCCTAGCTCAGAGTCTGTGGCTGTCATGGTCATCCCTACACCAAGAATCTTAACTGCCTCCAGAATGATCTGTCCACAAACCCATTTGGAGAATTTACACTTTCCCTATTTATTTTCCTCCCACATACAATTCCCCCCATTTTCTTTCTTAAATGGTTATGTGATGCTGATGGGCATTATTAACCAACTGGAACACTTGGCCCTAGAGATGGTTCCATTTTAGTGAAGTTCACAGTTGAGTGAATTTGTAACTCATATCTAAAGTTTGAGATTTAATCTACAGTCATTGACAATCCAAGCAAAATCATTTAAGCAGATTGTTTTTTAATTAAAGAAAAAATAAAGAATAGACTACAATGAGATAAAACAAAATGGGCACCTTGTTACCACAAGACAACACTGGGGAAAAGAAAAGATATTAGTTATTGTAAACGATCAATAAATGAACACACAGTAAAAACAAAAGCAGTTCTCCCAACAATGATTTATCTGGAAAAAAAAGAAAAAGGAAAACATTTCTATTTATAACAGCGTCAAAAACAATAAATACTTAGGAATAAAGTTAACCAAGGTGGTGAAAGATCTCCACACTGAAAACTCTAAGATATAGATGGAAGAAAGCGAAGCAACCACAAATAAATGAAAAGGAATCTTGTGTTTGTGATTAGAAAGAATTAATATTGTCAAACTGCCCCTACTATCCAAAGGCATCTATAGATTCAATGCAATCCCTATCAAGAATCCAATGTCATTTTTCACAAAAGTAAAAAGAAAACCAAACCTAATATTTATACGGAACCACAGAAGACAGGAAACAGACAAAGCAATCTTGAGAAAGAGCAACAAAGTGGGAGGCCTCACACTTCCTGATTTCAAGCTATATTATAAAGCTGTAGCAACAAAAATCATATGGTTCTGCAATGAAAACAAACACATAGATCAATGGAACAGAATTAAGAGACCAGAAGTAAGCCCATGCATATATGGTCAACTGATATTTGACAAGAAAGTCAAGAATCCTCAATGGGGAAAAAAAAGTCTTTTCAATAAATGGTGCTAGGAAAATTGGATGTGCACATGTAAAACAATGAGCTCCCTATCTCACAAAAATTAACTCAAAATGTATTAAAGACTTAAATGTAAGACCTGAAACCATTAAACTCCCAGACAAAAATGTAGGGAAATAGCTCCTTGACATGGGTCTTAGCAATGATTTTCTTGGATACGACACCTAAAGCACGAGCAACAAGATGAAAAA
Source organism: Desmodus rotundus (assembly GCF_022682495.2). Classification (NCBI taxonomy): domain Eukaryota; kingdom Metazoa; phylum Chordata; class Mammalia; order Chiroptera; family Phyllostomidae; genus Desmodus; species Desmodus rotundus. The sequence goes on from NC_071393.1 coordinate 91,096,961, forward strand.
TAAACAAGTAGAACAACATCAAACTAAAATGCTTCTGCACAGCAAAGGAAACAACCAGCAAAATGAGAAAGAAAACTTATAGCCCTGGCTGGTGGGGCTCAGTGGATTGAGCATCAGCCTACAAACCAAAGGGTTGCCAGTTCGATTCCCAGTCAGGGCATATGCCTGGGTTATGGGCCAGGGCCCCAGTGGGGAGGGGGGCGGTGCATGAGAGGCAAGCACACATTGATGTTTCTCTCTCTCTCTTTCTCATTCCTTCCCCTCTAGGAATAAATAAAATCTTTTAGAGAGTGAGGGAGAGAGAGAAACATTAACATGAGAGAGAAGCATCAATTGGTTGCCTCCAGTACGTGCCCAGGCTGGGGATTGCACACAGCCAGACCAAGGATTGAACCCACAACCCAGGTATATGCCCTGACCAAGAAACGAACACGTAACCTTTTGGTTATGGAACAACACTCCAACCAACTAAGCCACACCAGCCCGGGCTAAAGCTGCCTTCTGAATACCACAAAATCTGGCATGCTTTATCCTTCTCCAGGCTCTTCATCATTCATTTAATCTGCAGCATATACAATACAGGAAATGCCAGCCACAACAGTTACTAGATCCAGAGCCTACTGGTTTAACTTTCAAAAATGTTCTCTCTCAAGAGAGAAAGAGCCCCAAATTGAAGATTGAGGTTCACATATCGCCTATGTTTCTGAATATTAACCTTCTTAAAGAAACAGACCTTAAGCTCTTTCCTGCAAAATTAACATATCACACATACGTGTTCCCCTTTGTAAAGTGTCCCCTTTCCTGGCAGTGTATGCCTGCAGGAGAAAGAGGCATCGGCCAGCGCCTGTTCAGTGTGCTGGGCCCTTCCAACTGCAGACATGCTCCTGAGCTGCAACACACTCCTGCTCGCGGTGCTCAGAACAGAGCCAAACTACAGTTAACATTTTTTAATTTAAAACCTGTGCTTAGACGAGTGCCACTCTTGCTGAACAATCAATTTGCAATACGTTAAATTAACACAGTAATGAACAGCTATAAAATTACAGTTTTCATACATTAAATTTAATGATGAAATAATAGGTAATAGCAGGTTCCAATTCTGACAAATATCATACAATCAGTAAATCCACTCAACAGTAATGAATAACTTTAAACATTCCATTTCCTGGGCAACAATCTTGAAAGAGGAGCATACAAATGGGAAAGTTACTGTCCATCAGGACAACACAATTAGCCTGGAAAGAGAAATACAAGGGGCTGAGAACCTGAAGCATATGGTCAGAGCAAACTTTCCCATTTTTTATTTATATTGACTCATTTGGAAGAACTTAATAAGTATCACCTCTATTTTGACATGCTGTTTTCATATTACTCATTTTTATGCTAAAAAATGCTAACTCGCATGCTTGGAATAAGACCAGAACAAAGGTGGTAATTATTGGTAATCCAAGAAAGTGAGAAACATATGTATTTGATTCTTAAGACTCATTTGGGTTTTTTAATTAAACAACAAGATTTATTTTTATTCGTTTTTTCTAATTATCTATGTGCATAAGACACTTTTTTAAAAAAGAAGTACTTAAAAAAAGTGACTCACACAGACGTGGGATGGAGCTAGATGGTTCGTGTATGCTGAACGATGCATGAATAAAAATGTTCAGAGAGCAGACTTTACACAGTATGAAAACTTCCTGCTTTGGGTTTGCTGTCATTACTCCCCTGGGGCAAAGAAGACCACTCTAAAAATGCTCAAATCGCAACGGGGCCTGTTTTAAGCACAGATCCTTGGAATTTCTTTGCAAAATGTGCAGGCTTTCACAGTAAAAGAAATCCAAGTCCTTTCATGCCTCAAAATCAAACTAGTACCACCAGCAAGAAAGTTTGTGAAGCGCCAACAGAGAAGCTCCTACCAGATGTGGGAGGACCTTGCTCTGCACAGTCTGGGCTGTTCTGTGGAAAGCTTGTGTCCCTCCGATGCCAAGAGGTACAGTTCTGCCAATGCGAGGCTAAACAAAGTTTTAAAATGTTTCAACTGCAAACGTATCAGTCTTTAATACACTAATGAGCACAGGGAAGCAGCAAAGGAGAGACACAGCAGGTAGGGTTTTCCCAAACTAAACTGACCAGGAAAATATTCTCCACAAAAAAACCACCACCACCCTTACCAACCACTAGTGTTCCGTGAAATTCAATTTCTGTAACATTTTGCCTGAAAAAAAAAAAAAACAAAGTTTTTCTTTTTTGCTTTCTTAGAAAACAAAAACAAACATACCAACAAAGAAAATTATTTTTTTTAATTTAATTCAAGACGTCAATCTAGGACAAAAGAAAGAAGAGGATCTTAACATGTCAACATGGGGGTAAGTTAACAGAAAGCTTTTTGATGTGCAGGTGAGGAAATGTGACCAGGGCCCACCTACACTAGTAGCATGACAGGGACCCTCGGGCTTTGAGGGACTACATCTTGCTGGCGGAAGCAGAGCGCTTTGGAAGAGCCCATGAGTTTGATCCTTCAGGGCAATCTCTCGCTCACCAATCTCTTGAAGAAATCCAGCAAGTCCACTACAGGACAATATACACCTGCAGCCCTGCCTTGGTGGCTGCCACCAGGGTCAGGTGGGACAGAGGGAGCCTAGTATCTAATGGGAGAAAATGAACCTAAAAAAAAAAAAATCACAGTAAAAAAATGAAAAGATGCTCTCCCAAAGGCTTTATGTTTTATTTTCCCCAAATTCTAGCCTCTTTTCCTAGGTTTTCTTTCAAAACAGAGTTAAATAAATTGGACCAAAAGGAGCTGCTACCTGATTGAAAGTTTCTCTCACACCAGGAAAGTTCTGCTAGCTGCTGGAGGACACCATTTGGCACTTCCCAGGCTTCATTTGCACATTCTCAGTTGTACTGCTATAAATGTAACCACCGGTATGCATATACATTCACAGCACACTGAATGTACAATGTCGAACTTATTTTTCGGGAGAGAAAATGTCTCCTCAACATGTCAATTGTCTCGTTTTACCAGTGTCTGCTCACTGCCAAAAATACAAAAACAGAAGAAGAAAACTTGGTTCTGATTTCACTCACTTTCTGTTCAGGGTGAAGGCCGAGCACAGTGCCTAAAATGTTCTGCCTCGAGGCCTCTGGGGACAGGGGCTTTGCAAGCGAGTGAGGAATGCCATTGCATGGGAAGGTGTGCTTGACTGATAACCCCTGTCAAAATTCTACTCGTCTTACAGATCCATTTTAAATGTCATCTCATTCAAGAAATATTCTACGATGTTTCCACCCAGATGTGAGCTCTCTCTCTCTCTTTAATGGTTCTCTGCTAGAACTCCAGAAAATGCCTTGAAAGTGTTAAATTAGTTCAACAAGGAACCCATTAGACTGAAGTGACTCTAATGCCCTGGTGGCCTATGAAAGCAAACGAAAATCTAAGCCTGTAAACGCCTCAAGGTTATGAAATCAAACCGCTAAGGACAATCAATCACAAACAGCCAATAGGCTTTAAACCATAGCCAGTCAGATAATTCCTTTCTTTGCTTCCACACTTTCTCTACCTAAGTTTTTTCCCTGAGCTGCTGCTGGCGGAGTGCTCCTAGTCACTGCGGGTTCGACAATGCTAGATTCAAATAGATTTCTGCTCAAATAAACTCTTAAAATTTTGAATATGCCTCAGTTTACCTTTTAACTATCGAAAGCACTGGAACCAGGAAAGATAAGTTCCAGTGCTGGACAGAAGAGTTGAAGAATGGTGCAAAGAAACCCACACATACATGGGCAACTGATTTTCGACAAAGGAGCCAAAAACATGGGGTGGAGAAAGGCAAGTCTCTCTGATAAACGGTGTCGGAGAAACTGGAAAGCCACATGCAAAGGAATGAAAGTACATTGCTATCTGACACCATACACAAAAATTAACTCAAAATAGATTAAAGACTTGAATAGAAGGCCTAAAACAGTTAAATACATAGAAGAAAACCTAGGCATTAAACTTATGGACCTTGGTCTCAGAGGGGTCTTGTGAACTGGACCCCAAAAGCAAGAAAAGTAAAAGCAAAATAAATAAATGGGACTATATCAAACTAAAAGGCTTCTGAACAGCAAAAGAAACCATCAACAAAACAAAAGGCAACCACCTGAACGGGAGGAAATATTTGCAAATGACACCTTCTATAAGGGGCTAATATCCAAAATATATAAAGAACTCAAACAACTGAACAACAACAACAATAACAAAAACCCACAAACAACCTGATTAAAAATTTTCCAAGGAAAACATACAAAATAGAAAATAGAAAAATTTTCAAGACATACAGATAGCCAACAGATACATGAAAAGATGCTCAACATCACCAGGTATTAGGGAAATGCAAAGCAAAACCATAATGAGATACTCCCTCATACCTGTTTAAAAGGTTATCATCAAAAAAGCAAGAAGTAACAAGTGTTGCAGAGGATGTGGAGAAATGTTAACCTTTGTGTGATGTTACTGGGAATATAAATTAGTGCAGACACTATGGAAAACAGTATGGACGTTCCTCAAAAAATGAAGAATAGGGTTACCATATGACTCAGAAATCCAAAGTCAGGGTATCTTCCCCCAGAATTTGAAAACATTTATTTATAAAAATATATGTACCCCTATGTTCACTGTAGCATTAGTCACAATATCCAAGGCATGGAAACAACCTAAGTGACCTTCAACAAATAACTGGATAAAGAAGATGTGATATGTACATATAACGGAACACTATTCATCCATAAAGAATAATGAAATATTGCAATTTGTGACAACATGGATGGATCTTGAGGGTACTATGATAAGTCAGATGGAAAGCAACAAGAACCAAAGGATTTTACTCATATGTGGGATATAAAACAAAGAGCAGGAAAAAAAAAAACCACATGAAAGAAAAAGATCACAGACACAGGCAACAGAATGGTGGCTACCAGAGGAGGAGGGTGGGGGGAGGATGCAGAGTAACAGGAGTCAAATACAAGTTGATGAAAAGACACTAAATTGTGGGTGTGAGCACAGAGTACAGAGATGTATTAAAATGCACACCTGAGATTTATATAATGTTATCATCAACTGGCATCACCCCAACAAATTTAATTTAAAACATGATGGTCCAAACCACTGGAGAGGAGCTGGTGAGCTAGGGAATGCTGAGAACAGAACCAGAGAACTAAGTCAGGAGCAGCCCATGTGGGCCCGGGCGGGGGGCGGTGGGCGGAGGGCGGGGGGCGGTGGGCGGGGTGGGGGAGGGGCGCAGGAAACCTAGAGCAGAGGCGCAGGGCAGGTTTGCCAGGGTCAGCGCTTTGTCTGGGTTTTAACACTGGTCCTCTAGGGCAGAAAAGGAAGAAGAACCTACTGAATATTCATATTGGGGGATATTTTTAGTCTTCTGTTATTGTGTTGTTGACGGTGAGCGGCAAGCACAAAATACACCAAACAACTTACAAACTCCCTCAAACCAAATAAATAAATGAAAAGGGAGGCTTATGAAAACCTTGACAAGCAGCTTGTCAAAAAAGGCTGTTTTTCACACAAGAAACCTCCTTTCAGAACCCTAAATCCTACCAACTTCCATTCTATTTGCAGTATACTTATCTGTTAATATCACAATGGGGAAAGTGTAAATTGGACCCCCCAAAAGTTCCTTTTATTTTTAAAGCCAAAAACGGCTCAAGGAGTCACATTTCAAAAGGCTATATTGAGAAAGGGGTGCATATTGACTTCTGGGGTTGAAGCAATGTTCACAGGCTTGTCTTATGTACAGTGTTCTTCAATATATGTCTTTATGATGAGTGAAGTTTGGAATTGATGCAGAATTTGGGACGAAGACTGTACCAGAGCAGTTTGTGGCTGAAGCAGTGTTAAGCCAATGAACATGTTATTATGTAATAATCGTATGCCCTGTTATAAAGTCTAACACAATTGCTCAGGACTAGCAGCAAGACAACAAGAGAGAAAAAAATAAAATAAATTTAAAAAAATCAAAATGATCCAATTTAATCCCACTGTCTAGCATGAGAAAGAGGAAAAAGGAAACCTGGGAAAAGGGCTTTTTTTCTTTAAATTTTAGAAATCTATTAGAGGATTAACCTCAAGACGACTTTACAAAGAAATCAAGGCCTTCAAAGATGCAACAACTGCTGAGACCCAGTGAGATGGTGTCAGGGTTGGATTTCACAAGCATGAAATCGACCGCACCCTTCACAGCCTGAGTGAGGACCGGAGCAAGGCTCCCCCAGACACACAAAAAGGCGCTGGAAGCCTGCCTGCCAGGTCACCACCTGCCCCAAGCTTTAGGTATTGTCAGACTGCCCTGAAAAATACAAAGAGGTCACCTGTGGAAGACACGGAAAGAAACCACCATCACCAATTTGCGCTTGAGCTCGGACTGGCCAAACAGCTCATTAACAAAGGTACAGACACTTTGGGGGGAAGGAGAGTGACAGGGCCCTGGTGTCCCGCCAGTGACTGCCACCAGGTGGATCCTGTGGTAAGTGCGGAAGAGGCAGGAGGCTGAGGTATGGGGAGGGTCTCCAAAGAAATTACGAAGTGGGGGAGAACTATGACAGGGAGAACCCTTCTCACATTTTGCCACAGGATAACAGTCTGAATATATAAAGATTCCTAATTTCAGAATGCACACAATATAGACCAATGTGTAAAGGTTTTCTTGTTACCCTCAGTATCTCCAGGGTTTCTGCACGGCTTCCCAGAGTGTTCCAGATGACTATCACAGCTCCCCACCTTCCCATTCCACAGGCGAATCACTCAGCACCTGCGGCGCTTCTTCATGCCTCAGGAATACAGGCACATCGCATTGTAGTGAGCTTCGCTTTATTGCACTTCGCAGATGTTGTTTTTCTTTAAACTCATCGAAGCCAAGACTCTCCACCAGCAAAAAGATTATGACTTTATTGTGATACCCGCTTTACTGCGGTCGTCTGGAACGGACCGGCAATATCCCTGAGGTCTGCCTGTGTACCTGTTACCCTCTCCACTCCCCTTTTCTGCTTGAATAGGACAGGTCCAACCCGGTCAATTAATAATATAACTTGTCAAATATTCTCCTCTACAAATATATTTAGGGAATCACTGAAAAAACACTATTAATAAGCTGTTTCATGCTGATTCACATTAAAATACTTAAATATGTATTCAGGAAAGAAAACTTCCAAGTTATTTTTTCAAAACAGCTTTAACACTCATTCCACACCTGACAAAAATAACTCAAGAAAGAAAATTCAGATCAATCTAACTTATAAATAACGATGTAAAAATATTAACTCAAACATTAGCAAACAAAATCCAACAACACATAAAAGAATACCATATCACGACCAAACAGGGCTACCAGCATAATTCAAAAATGGAACTTGTACTTCTATAATTCATAATATTAATACATTAATGGATAAAGATCATATGACAATTTCCATAAATGCTAAAAAAGCATTTAATAAAAAAATAATCCATACAACTTAATGTGCTAATAAAATAGGAATCTATGAATACTTTGTATGAAAAAGAAACATATAAATATGTCTTGCCCTGACTGGGTGGCTTGGTGGGTTAGGTGTCCTCCCGCAGATCAGTCACTGGTTCAATTCCTGGTCAGGGCATATGCCTGGGTCGCAGGCCAGGCACCCCCCACCCCAAGTTGGGAGTAACCGATCAATGCTTTCTCTGTCATGTAGATGTTTCTCTTCTTCTCTTTCTCCCTCCCTTCCCCTCTAAAAATAAATAAAATCTTTTAAAAATATATAAATAAATACATCAACTCAAAAGCCAGAATCAGGCTTAATGGTGACACATAAGCAGCATCCTCATTAGGACAAAAATGGCCACGACCAGTAATACCCCATAATTTTACATTTTCCGATGGAATTAGGAGGAAGACATTGTTATGGACAGGATGTTGGTGTGCTCAACCTCCAAATTCGTGTGTTCAAGTCCTAAATCCCAGTGTAGCTTTATTTGGAGTAAAGAAGTAAAGTTGAATGAGGTCGTAAGGGTAGGCTCTGATCCTATAGGATTGGTCTTTACAAGAAGCGATACCAGAGGGCTCATGCTTGAGCCCCCTTCATGCCCTTCACCTTGGGCTTCAGCCTCCAGAACTAGAAATAAATTTCTATTGTTTAAGCCCCCTTCCCCACCAGGTAATGTATTTTGTTATGGCAGCCCAAGCAGAGTCATAGAGTCATGAATAATATAACTTACAAAGGAAGAAACAATTATTATTTTTGCAGATGATACATATACGAACCTAGAAAATCAAAGAGAATCAACTGAAAATGAATAAAAACATTGAGAGAGAATTAAAGCAGATGAATTACAAAACTGACATACAACAATTAATAGCTTTTATTATACAAACAAAAGCTAATTGAAGATATAAAAGCTAGTATGTACAAGAGCAAGAAGCACACTTTTTCAAAGAAATAAATTTGAAAGTACATAGAATTCATTAAAAAAAGTTTAAAATCCTACAGTGAGATAGGAAAAATGACAAATTAATGGAAACATGTACTTTGCTCATGGGTGGAAAATACATTGTAAAGACTTATTTTCCCCAAATCACGTAAAATAAATCACTTTATTTAATGTGATCCCAATAAAAATGCCAGTAAGAATATTTTTGAAACTTGGGAAGTTAATTTTAAAACGCATATAAAATATGACCTGTGAGAGTTGTCAGGATACAAAGGGTTATTAACCCAACTGGATATTCAAACACACTATGAAGTTAAGGTAATTAAAACAGTTTGTTACTAGCAAAAGTACAGTCAGAAAAATAGTACAAAAATAGTTCAGGAACAGATGTAATACGTATAGAAATTTATTTTATAATAAAGTTGGCAATTCAGATGTGAAAGAATGATGGATTAACCAATAAATACGTTGGTACAACTGGCCAGTTACTAGGGAGAAAAATATGCAGGTTCTATTCTCATGTCTTATATCAAAATACATCCCAGATGGCTCAAAAATGTAAATGTGAAAAATAAAGTTGTTAGAACAAAAAAATGAGAACATTAAAAAAAGTCTTAACATAAGGAAGGCCCTACTAGGCTAAGGACAAAAAACCAAATGCCATAAATCAAAAAAGAAAAATAAAGAAAAACTGATAAATTTGTATCAGCATTTGAAACATTTGAAAGGCAAAGAGTACCAACAACAATGTGGGGGAAAACAACAGAGAGGCAAAGATATTGGCAACTTAGAGAAACAGCTAACGTGTCCTAAGCAGAGTACCTTTAAATCCCTTACAAAGGGACCAAGAACTCAGCTTTAAAATGGGTATGGTTAGGGGTGTACACTGGGCTCTCTGGGAATCAGAATTAGAAATGGAGAACAGAATGCGGGAGGCTCACTGGGGAGTGTTCCCAGGACCAACCCCCGTATGGAGAAGAGAAGGAACCAGCACTGCACAGATGAAGCAGTGCTGAAACCATAACCAAGACCTCTGCTGGCTGGACTGGCAGCTCTGGGGCTGGTGCTGCCAAATGGGCAGTGAAGGGGTTGAGCCCTTATGGTCCCACACTGACTGATCATTGGACATGGGTGTCTGCAGGAAGGGAGTGAGACCTTAGGCTAGTGGTCTCTCTTCCGCTGAAGCAATCCCCAAAGTGGAGCTGACAGCTTAGTTCCTTCCTCTACAGCCTGTGCAGCAGCTGAGGGAAGGGGCTTCCTCCTGAACAGCCCTCTGGGTAGCTGAGCACAGCAGCATCTGCTTTAGTGAGTGCCGTTCACAGAAAAAGAAAGGCAAATGGCTAATCCACATACAAAAAGACACTCAACTTCATTCTCAAGAACAAAATACAAATTAAAAAAACAATGAGTGCCATTTGTCCTACTAGAGAAACAAAGATAAAATGGTTGCCAAGGCAGAGTTGTTCATTTTGATACTCTTACACACTTGTTGAGAGGAATGTGATTCCCTCCCAACCTTCGTGGAGGACAATTTGGCCTATCTTTCTAAATCGAAAGTGCACTCGCCCTTGGATCCAGCTTCTCCACTTCTAGGAACTGGTCCTACAGATCGATTCACATGGGTATCCAAAATACGCTCAAAGCGTGGTAACACTGGTTACTTCTGGGGACTCGGTCCAGAAGGAAGGGATGGGAGTTGCGTTTCATTGTCTATGCTTCCATATTCTGTTGATATTCTTTACTCTGTATGTTTATTACTTTAAAATCCTAATGGTCAAAAGAAAATCTGAACATGAAATCGAAATTTCTGCCTATAAAGATATGTTTATGGCTTGTGCTTTAAGATTATTCCACATCTAACAGAACTCGTTTTGTTTCCATACTCCTGTAGCTGGAATATCTCCTGATTCTCTTACAATCAATACCATAAGCTTACTCCTATATGCAACAATCTGTATAAAGTCTCCAAATGTATTTATCTTCTGCATGGGAAACTATGCCAATTTAACTCAAATCCTAGTAGTTCTTAACACTTCTGGAGAGGAAAGTGAGTTGTTGAAATACTATGTGCCAGTTATGCTAATTGGCATTCTAATATATATTCCAATTTAATCCTAAAAAGCCTATGAGTTATGTCTTATTGTTCCCAACTTACTTATAGGAGAACAGTGCACAACGGTTAAAGGACCCGTTCTACGTAGTCCGGTTAAAGTACCCAAGTCCAGCGCTGACCCAGACGTTTACCCCTTCCTACCACATCCTTCTGCCTGCATTTTTGGGGGGAGGTAGGGGGGCTCCCAAAATATTTTGTACACAGATATTGGGAACCTACGTGAAATATAAGTGGTATGATTTCTATTTTTAAAAAGAAAGGACTGAGAAACAGTAACAGGCAAATGTCTCCTTCCAGCTCAGAAAACTAAAATTTTGCATATTAGAATGCCAGTCTTCACCCTCCCTACTATCTGCTTTTGAGTGCCCTTGAATCTGCTCGTAAACCTCCCACTAAAAAGGAATTCAAAGTAGGTGGGATCTCTGCCCCGTCTTCCTTGTTGGGTTGCCAGGAGAAGAAGGATTAGAGGAAATACCTTGAGCCAAGAGAAGGGGTAGGAGTCCAGCACAATTGTTTTCCTTTTAGTCATTAAATGCAAGGCCAAGTAATGGAAATCTATGTATGTTTGGGTGAACTATTTGAATCTGTGGGGAGAAAGGGGACCCACAGAAGTTCTGAGACAAAAATCAAACAAACAATAGGGGCATGAAGTGAAGGATGCTTTCCTTAAATGTTGAGGTAATTTAGTCAACTAGGGGAGGGTGGGTATTTGGAGTGAGCTCCTACATATAGGAGGCACCGCTACCTTAATGAAAACAGCCAACGTTACCAAAAATTAGGCTTGGGCCAAAACAGCAGAAATCTTTTTTTAGAAGATTTTAATTGTAAGTAATCAGAGTAAATAATGGGTTAATTAAAAAATATATAGCACCGACAATTCTGAACCTGGATAGCATCATTGGTCATTGCTATCCAGTGGGGGGACAGAATTGCTTCTGCTTCGCTGACACTGTTCATCATCCCGCCTGGCCTTCAGCAGAGGTTGCTCCGTGTCTCACCGCCAACCATCTGTTGTCGCCTACATGAAGGAGCGACATAAATCCCTACCAGTTGCTTACCTCAGAAATGCCCCCTCCCAAAGAAAACCATAAATTGTGGCTGCTTTAAGACTCTAAGAAAGGGGGATGACTCTAAATATACCCCCAACACACTCACAGGCGCGCAGAGCAACTTTCATCTATAATTTAGAAAATGGATACAGCTCAGCAACAGTTAAAGACGAATTTCGTATGCTTTTTGTGCATTTACATAATTGATTCGCTAGATAATGCACTCTGCTTCCTTATTTAATAAACATGTTAATGATTTCAGACAATTACTCAAAACTGCCTACAAGTGTCTGCCTAAGAAAAGCAACAAAAAATAATTAAAATGAAAATACACACCAAAAGGCACATCTTTCATATCACATTACACAAGATATTAAGTCAATATGTCACCCTGTCACCAGTCACTTGCTACCTGCTGTTACACATTTATTCAAATTCTAATGTATCAGCTGAGGCTGGGACATTGGTTAGACGCCCAGGCGGGCAAACACGCAGAGGGAGAGAATGAACCTGGTGCTTTGTCAGGGTAGAGGCGGCGACACAGCAGCAGCCGAGGAGGGGGAGGCAATAAAACAAGGGCTAGAAACAGAAGGTTGAAGCAGACGTTTTCACAAGAAAACCCTCTCCAGGCGATTCATGGTGGGGGGCAGTCACAGGGGAACTAAATGGATTCCATTTCCTCTGCCACCCCTGAGCGCTGGGAGAGCACCAGGCAGGCCACACATCACAATAGGTCCAATTCTGGCAGATGCCTCATGCATTCTGGCCATTTTCAGGCCGCCTTAGCTTATTCCCTAGAACTTTCACATGAGGGAACCACAAAGCCACAGCCTAAACTGCAGACACTGTCACCACCTGTGACCAGGGAATCTTTGAAATAAAATACATAAATCTCCAGTCCCGCTCCACCCGAGGGCACTGTGAGGACGGGACACGGAAGATGTTCACACACTGGGCAGCCATGACTTGGGCCCTCCATGGTGCTTGGCTGTCCACTTGAGCTTGGTTGGCTCTTTCTGCTCCTGCTGGAAGCCAAGTTGCTTGGGCACAGCAAGTCCCGGCCACCTTTCTGACCCTTCAGGAAAAGAGAGGAGGGTCACCTGACAGGTGCCAAGAGGACACTGCAAAAGGAGTGTGGAACTTTCCAACCCTTGCTAGAAGCTAGCTGACTCTGGTTCAGGAAATCCTGGCTCCAGCCCTCCTGGAAAACAGACAGGTTACAGGCAAAAAGTAAATAAATAAAATCGAGGAGAAATGGGCCCTCCATCAGTAACTTCTGATTCTGGTAGAAAGGACGGCAAAAAGAGTAAGTAAGCAGGGAGGCCGTCCTAAGCAGGTGACACTCATTTCACATTTCTAAGCCCAAGTGACCTGGATGGAGACAGTCACGGTCGCAGCTCTAAAACAGGAGTCACTGGTCAGTAGGCAAATGGGTGTGGGTGGTTTTGTGTGGGGGTGAGTGTGTGTGTTCATTCTTTAGGTGTCTGACCTGCCTACTTCACTGTATAAGCTCAACCTGCTTACACCCTGGGTAGCATGCAGAGGAAAGGGCGAGAAACAGGGCAGGCCAGAAACAAGGACGGGTCATTCAGCCTCACCCTAAGAGATCTGCACTTTACCAGGAAGGTTATACAGAGCCGCCTGCGAATCTGAAACAGAGTGACAGGGTCTGTCTGCTCCTGGAGTGATCAGTCTGGCAACAAGGTGAAAAATGGCGTGACAGGGACCAAGAGATCAGTGAGGAGGCTGTTACATCAATCCGAGTGAGAAGGGGACCAAAGGCGTGGACCGATGGTGTGCAGTGGAGGCCAAGTGAAGCGGGCAGCAATGTGGGCCAAGAGAAGGGCACGAGCATTCTGAAGTCAGGCCAGGAGAGTGAGGGAGAAGGAGATGCTGGTCTCTAGGGATGAGAGGGGAACAGGAATGAGGACAAGGTATGGGGAGGATGGAGGAGGAGGGCGTCGAGCTCTGCTTCACACACTTTGGGAGTCAGGTGCCTGAGGTCCATCCAAATGATGGTGTTCAGAAGCTAACGCTAGACTTCTGGCTTGTAGCTCCACCTTCCCCAATAGTAAATAGTCTACTACACTATAGTGATGTGTCACCTGGGTCACCACATCACCTTGCTCACTACTGGAAAGTTCTCCCTAGTCTCCAGAAATGGCCAAGGCATGAAAGAGAATGGATTTACTCCTATTAAGTATTATTAAAAGACCTAATAAATTAATTCATTCAAACCACCTTTCCCACCCCCAAAAGAAAGGAGAACGACAAAGAGAGGGTGGGAGGAACTGCCTACTAATGTTTATAGCATTCTTGCAATGTCACGGCCAATTCGTTCAGGTCAGAAAGTGGAACAGATAACACCCTGACCAAATGTTCAATATTATTAAGAGGCCCTTATAAATCTACTCAGCACTTATGTGAAATCAGATTATAATGGGATCATGTGGTCTGACTAGTCCACGAGGGAAGGAGGCCCAGATGATCTTTTGTATGGGCCAACGTCTACCCAGGTGACCCTTTGTGCAGGCTGATCAAACATAGGGAGCTCACACACCCTGCACACAGTGCACCTGATGTAGAGAGGAGAGGGCAGCTGCATCTGTGGATGCATCTGTTTCAGATTCCTTCCGGCACGCTTGTTAGATGGGCCCTCTGGCCAGCTCTGTGGGGGCTTCACATCAGGCAGTTTGCTCTGTTCCCCTTGATGATGCTTCAACAAATGGACAGAAACTACATCTGGCAATTCCAAATGCTGAGGTATGGTTTATGTAAGCAGGTGTAACTCAGGACTTAGGGACTGCATCTAGTCAGCTGCCTATTCCTGTGCTGTCACCTACACGAAAGACAGCCCTGTCACCAGCTTCTATGAGAAACTCGTGGCTTACTGTGATCGCTACTGTTATTGAAGATCTGTGGGACCATAGGGAGGGGTCCCATTAGACAGTCTCCCCCCTCCTCTCTGTGTGCTCACCTCCCCCATCTGTGGCCCTCCTGTCCTTCTTCATCTACAGAGAAACCTTCACTTTGGTTTGAAACGTGGGTACCCCAAAGTCTTCCTTCTCTCCTACAGAGAGGCCGTCAGACAAATTCCTCATCAAAAGAACCCTACTATCGCTACTGGAAAAAAAAGTTATTTTAGCTGCTAGGAAGATACCATTCTCCCTCAAGCATTCCTTTTTTATTTATTCATTTCCTCTTCTACTTGCCTCCAGAGAGGATTTGAAGGTGCTTACAGCAGATATGCCATAAAGAAAATCAGAAAGCCATATACCAACCCCATAATGATCAAAGTAATTATTGAGATTCAACATGAACATCAGCCAGGAATCACAGGTAGCCACAAGAAAAGGTAAAGTGTTTAGGGAAAGCTACCTGTTGTTTAGGATCTGAAATGATGAAACATACCAACATCTCAGTGAGAAGAAGTTCAGAGAAGCTTTCAAAGCATTAACTTGGGAAAGCCAAATCATTGGATAAGAACTCCCATTTCTCCTCTATAATGTTCGCATGACTGCATCCTGTTTTATACAGTCTTTATCTGATGAATTACTTGAGCAAAGAACAAACATTGGACTAGGAGTCAAGAGTTCCTCATGCTCTGACCAGTGTGACTCAGTTGGCTGGGCATCGCTGCACGAAACAAAAGGCTGCTGGTTTGATTCCTGGTCAGGGCACCTGCCTGGGTTGCAGGTTCGGGGCACGTGCAAGAAACAACCAATTGATGTTTCTCTCTCACATGGATGTTTCTCTCCTCTTTCTCCCTCCCTTCCCCTCTCTCTAAAAGTATATAAATAAAATCCTTTTAAAAAAGATTTCCTCACATAATCCTAGTTCTGCCATAACTAGCAAAAGTCTTAGGAAATAGCTTCACCTTTCCAATAAAATAAGAGGCAAGAACCAAAGAGCCTTCCCTATCCAATGCTATAGGATTTTTAACGTATCATTTGTTTTTGAAAGGGTTAGGAATATCACACCTGGTAAAACTCCTCTGTATGTGTACAAACAGGACTAAACCCTCCTTCGAGAATAAATTAATTCTTAAGCTTTTCTGTTTTGGGAGGTATCATATGACTCAACACTCCATGATTCTCTCTGACAATAGGCCACATATGACAAGGGGCATTCTGCCATATTTCTTAGAAATAAAAGAAATATGCTACTGGAAAATAGTTATGCTTACTGGCCTTATTTGGTTGATCCTTTCTGGACTTCTAAAGCTCTACATCAATTGCCCAATTCATTAAAATGGGGTGTACAATTTTAAAATAATTAGTTTAGAGCCACAATTTGCACAGAAATGAACATACACAGATAATACATGCAAAGAAGCAGAATTGTGGTCCACATTTATCGACCTTCTTTGTTCGTCCCTATACCAACTAACACTGTTGTTACCAAACATTTAAATTAATAACCTTAATTTAAACCCATAGTAAAAGGAAAACATCCTAATGAAACAAAATTTCAAACTGGAGTTGAGTCTGTCTCCTAGACCAAAATATACAAAAAGACTCTTGCTTATATTTTTAAACTTCATGTGACTTACTTAAAAAATCAAGGTTTTCACTGAAATGAGGCATAGATGACTAACCTTTCATTTAGGCTACATAGTAACTCAGGAAGAATTCTACTGGTCCATTTGGATTTGTTTAAATAGTCTTCACCGGCATAGATGGAAACTAGCCTGACCAGGGGAGGCCATCCCTTTCTGTTTTGTTTTGTTTAAGACCAATGATACGAAAAGAAATTGTGCTTGTTAAGAACACTGACATTTCTTTACTTATAAGCAGGGATCTATCATCATTACATTGCCTCAGTTGCCCTTAGGTGCTTTCATCTTTAAATTGCCCAGAACCATGAACACATGCAGAAGTTTTAAGTTCTTAGAAGGCAAAGACTCAGTTTTACGGAACAGCAGTATTATAACTGCACAGCTTACCTGGCCCAGGATGGAAATCAAGTTGCACACCTGCTGTAACTCCCTACCCACTGTCCACAGCAGACATTGCCAGCCAGTCAAGAGTAGCATCCATTTACTCTACGCCCAGATGTGGCCTCTGATTTCTTTTCAACATAGCAGGACAGGCAGTTAACACCAACTGACAGCACATGAGGTGAAAGCTTTTGCATTTGGTTACGCCATTCAAGTCCGATGTTGAGAAGACGACACCAAACTGCAAGCTGGTTAAGGTGCACAGTTGTTAAGCTATTGAGTCAGGACTACACCCTCAACTCTACAGCCCTTATCCAGTGTGCTCTCACTAGACCCCAAGTGCCGTGTTGTACGCTTAATAAACCATCACCACATAGGATGAGTGAATAAATAGACACTTCCCCGGTGTTCTTCAGTGCCTTCCCCATTTCCTGTGGGAAGATGTGAATGGAACAATACGCCTAATTATTATCAAGTCATAACATTTGGGTACCAGGTGAAGCTTAGTAGGCCAATGGAAAAGACTGAAACTCACTCCTGGATTCAAAAACACTGGCGTAGCCGTTATTATCCATTTCGTAATTACCAGTCCAGACACCCCACAGGGCAGAGGCCGCAGGGTGAGTACTGCACACCGTTCCTGACTTCCCTACTGCAGATCTGGGACCCTCTGTGCTGAATACTCTCTCCTCTGGGCACCATCGTGTTCATTTTTAGACGGAAAGTTTCAAACATCTGACTTCTAACACGTTTTGTGATGATGAAACTCAAACGACGTTAACTTGGAACGCAACGTCTAGTCATTAGCAGCCTACTGTAAGCAGAGCACTTTGATAGGTTCAGGGCAAAGTCAACGAACAGAATATGCAGACTGCGCTCCAGTTCCCATGTCCCCTATTAGCACATGGTTTGTCTTCCATCTGCCATACTCATGTTGTAAGAAGGCCCAGTTTGCTTCAGAGTTGGTGAAAATAGCTGCTCATCTTTCCCCATCAAGCTGCCAGTCAGAGTAGCTTGGCAAAAATTCCAGTGCTATTTCAAATGTTCTCTGCAACTCAATAGCTTCTCTCCTCGATATGCAAACGAAAGCAAACAACTGCACCTCCCGCCTCCTCCCCCACGTCTCCTGGTAGAGAATGATAAACCAGGAAAGGCAGTGGTAGAAAGTGAGTGTTATTAACACATTTTAAATGGACATTTTTCTGACGTGAATACATGCTCACATTCCCTCAAAGATCCCCCAATTCCTAAGTTGGAGAAACAGCTGAGCTACTGCCCAACTATCAGTAAGAAGCTAAGAGAAGGAAGTGCCAACATGCAGTCCTGAGGAAGGGAAACCCTGCCAGCCCTGTGAGGAAGAGTCATTCCAGGTGTAGGAGAGTCTTTTAAATCCATAAAATACGTGAGCAAAAGTTTAGTACCTTCATTAGTTAAAAACTCAAAAAATTATTCTAGCCCTAGCTCGTGTGTCTCAGTTGCTTGGGAGTCATCCCACAAACTGAAAGGTCATGGGTTCAATCCTGGTCAGGGCACTTGCCTGTGTTGTGGGTTTGGTCCCCAGTCAGGGTGTGTGTGAGAGGCAACCGATCGATGTTTCTTTCTCACACTGATATTCCTTTCTCTCGCTTTCTCCCTCCCTCCCCTTCTCTCTGAAATCAATAAAAGAAAAAAATTATTTTATTGTGTTTCCTTCATTCAATCAACAAACATTTATTGAAAGCTGTTACATGCTCAGTACTAATCTAGGTGCTGGGGCTTTTAGCAGTGAACAAAACAGATAGACATTTATGGCCTTATAGAGTTTACATTTATATAAAAAATAAAACCAGGAAAGCAGCTTCTTGGGCCATCTGTCTACACACCTGTCCACCCTTACATTCAGAGGTACTGGGTAGGTAACTGTTTCATGCCAGGCTCTAGGTTACTTTGGGGGAAAAACAAGACTACAACATCCTAGCACTTACAGATAAACAAGAAAGTCACAAGAATAACAGGCTGCTTTAACAGAAGGGTGGACAAAGCACTATGGACAGACAAGTGATCAGTGTTCCTTGCACGTTTAGGGGAAGGGACAACTCACAGTCGAACTGGCCTTTGAAGGATGAACAAGCATGCATGTACCAAGTAGACTATGGCAGAAAAGCATCCTGACAGAGAATCACGGGAGTGCAGAGAGGGCGGGAACATCCACAATAAGCCCTGGGACCTGGAGCATGGGAGGGGATTAAGAGGAGAGGGTTCTAGAAAGTCAGGCTGGAGCCCCAAGGGGCTTGGTCTCAATGCCTGCCTAGGAGTTTGCCCTCTAACCTGGGAAAATGGCATGACGAACCCGTTTTTGCTTAATATCCTGTTCAAATAAGCCTACACTATACACTCCTTAACTGGGATAGGATGGTTTGTCCCTCAATATTTTGATCCCTGTCCAATCCCCAGGCGAATGAGGAAAATTTTGCTAATTATTACCAGGAAAGGAAATTCGAGTGTGACTGGCCCAGGCTGGATGGGGCCCAACATACCCGGAGAGATGGCATTTTCTTGCTTTCAACCACTTCATCCAGTGAGCAGCTGCTAACCCACTGGCTGTGCCGGAGAGACTCCATGGGTCTGACGGCTGTTAATGGGCTTTATTACCTTGTTGAGTACCTCAAACTCCAGTTACTAATTACAGGGCATCGATGTGAATGTTTGGCTATACAATTTTTGTTAATTGATTTGCATGAGGGGATTCGGGCATGACACGCTCTGAATTTTCTTCTGGCTCTAAAGCTCCACGACTCTCCTCTCTAGCTACATGCATCAGTAATGACCTTGTGCGTTCTGGACTGTGGGTTGCATGCACGGGCTCCCTCCTCAATTGCTCAGAACCCTCAGGAGCAAAGTGTCTTGCAAGGACTCACAATGACATGGAGGCTCAGGCTGCAGCGGGACTCAGCCATTATCACTCACGCCAGCTAGCATTTATTGGTCTCTCACAGTGCGCAGATTCTGCAGGGCCAAGTCACTGCTGGCCGCGTGGACATCTAGCCTGCACTGGGTTCACACAGCTTACTGACACAAAGCAGGTGGCTCTGCTTGATCAGTGGGTCAAATGCTTATATCCCACAAGTCCTAACCAAACTCTTTCTCCATCTGTCCCTCGTGTTTTAATACTAAGGCTTTAACTTACCCCTTTCTCATGCCCACTTCAACGGTTCACCTCCCCAAAGCCCACAGGCTCATTTTGAAGATACTGCTCCCCACTAACAAAACTGCTTCACTCTTTGAATAATGTTCTTAGCATATCCTATTTACGGGATGGAAAGAGATACAAAAGGGAAGGACAACATAGGAAGGACCCACAGATAAGGTGATTCAAAACTTATGTACCAGACTTCCCTGGGGCCACCTGTCAACTGTTAATACACCCAGTAGGTCACTCTGACTCTCAGCCCTATAAACTTTCTTGTGCCCTTATTTTCAAGGTGAAAAACAGAACTACTAAGAAACTGTGAGCCACAGCACTCCCCTTCTGATCAAACTTCTGGGCAAGCGTCCACAGGAAACTCTCTGGCATGGAAGGAAGTGGTTCTCAGTGACTCTAGAGGACCTGCCATTCCAGATGTGTCATGAGCCATTTGTGGCTAAGAACAGTACAAATTCCAGTTTCCAAGCCATTAAACTCCCCTACACGACCTAGAGGTACGGAAAGGCTGTCACATAATAAAGCCCCTCTCACAGCCCTCCATTCAGCATGCTTCCTCAAACAGGAAAGAAGATGAGGGTGTGAGAGCCAGGACACCCACTGTGTCCATGCCTCCGTGCGCGTGGGCATCCTCTGTGGGAATGTCACTAGTTACATCTGCCATGCATGACGTTAGGAAATACACGTCGAGACCTTCAGCTGTTTCTTGAGTGGAGGGTGAGCCGAGCAATGGAAGAACGGCAGTTCTGCTTCTCACATTATGAAGAGGGCGTCACCTGGGCAAGGCGATCTGCGGGCACAGCAGTGATGCGGACCCCATCACTTCCCCAGATTAAGACGCTAGAAGGAATATTTCTTTAGGCATGTGAACCTGAAACACTGCCAAATCCAAATCAAGAGAAGGCACCAAAAGTGTTTCCCATATTATGAAGGAAAAAGAGAATGAGAAAGAAAAGTTAAAAAGTAAAGCTAGAAGACTTACTTGGTATTCCCTCCATAAACGGATGCTGGGCGTTTGGGGAGCTGTGGCCTCAGGCATGGGAAGACCTTTGGAGGAGTTCTTGGGCTCTATTAGGCAACAGAGATCATTCAAATGGGAAAGATTAAGCAAAGTACACTTGTGTGTGATGCCTGAGAAATTCTGTCTCATCTTCAGCTGTGAGAGGAAAAAATTCACCATGTCCTCCAATAACATTAATTATCCAACCACAGCAGAAACTTGACAAAGCTGATGATGTGTTTAGATGCAGAGAATGTGGTGAATCACCGGGCACGGGGCCCAGGATTCAGGCACCTCACAATAGTGGCTTTCTCCTCCCCACACTCAAGGTGAAGGGAGACCCCAGCGTTGTCATCGAGCCAAGGCAGGAGTGCCTTTTGGGCTCTGCATCCTGCAGGATGGGCTTATACCAAGAAAGATGCCGCTGGTGCTTTAGAACCCAACAGGCAGTGTTAATCCAGCTGCAAACATTTACCATCCTCACCCAAGTCTTTTCTGGACGAAACTCCCTGAAACTTCTGAAGAGAAATCTCAAGAGCTGCTGCAAAGCCAAAGAGATGTTCCTATTCTTTACTGGGTGAAAAGCCAGCTGCCTGTCACTTTTTTATGTTTGTTTTAGGAAAATAAAGCAAAGGAAAAGAGGGTAAAACAAGGTGGGAAACAGTCAGAAGAGATGAATTAAGATATTTAAAAATCTGTTCCTGTTCCCCTTTTTAGGATTCTACAGTTTGTCTGGTAATTTTTGCAAACACCCTGTGTGGAAGAGGCAGCTGCTTGAGATAGCAGGATCCTTGAGTTGTGTCTTCTAAGTGGAAAGGAAGAAACAAAGGGAAGTTTCCCTTCTCCCCACGCCCCCCCATAGGCCAGCACCCCCTACAGTTCATGAGTCATAAAATAGCTCATGGAAGAGGCAGCTCCATGCAGTCTTCTCAGCTCCTCTCTATTATCTTCCCCAGAGACAGGGAGAGATGGCGCCAGAGAACAGCCCAGCAGGAATCTGTGGGAGTGAAAAGCAAACAGGAAGCCTGAGACCCTAGGAGGTCGAGGCTGTTTGGGAAGGAGGACAATTTTGGTAACTATGGGATTCTAAGAGCAGCCACTTAGGTTAGGGCCCTGAAACACAGCCAGTGCTTAGCACTGCATAGAAAGACCCTCAGGAACTGCCTCGGTCTCCAGACCCCTCTCTTTCACTACACTTTTAGGACTTAGTACTGGCCCATAGTAAGGCTTTGCTTTTTAAAAGAATTTCCCAGAATGTAAAACACAACCAGTGCAGATTCAGCTCAACGCCATCTATCTTTTGTAATGAACAGTGAGAGATGCTTGTGCTGAAGAGCCCGGGGACTGTCAGAGCACCAGTCCCTTCCTTCCAAACGACCCAAGGATACATTTTCAAGGGAGAACATAACTGATCCTTTTCCAAGCTTCAGGAGAACAAACCAACCAACCCCAGATGTCACATGTAGTTAAGTCTTAAACATAACACTTTAGTTAGTGCCTGGCACACGGTAGGTACACAGCACAGGTTTGTTGGATACATAAATGGCCAGAACCAACCACTTTGGCAACATGGGAGTATAGTGCATCATCTGGAGCGCTGGGTTTTACCGCCTCTCGGGAGGAGGAGCCCCTTGGCACGGTGTAAGCAATGCCATGAACGTAAAAAGGGACTTCGACTCGGAGGCGGTTCCATGATGGGCTTGGTAACCAAGAGCTGTGTGATGCTGGGGAGCTGAGTTAGCTCCTCTGTGTTTAATCCATCGAGAAAAGAAGAAAAATACACTTTATTTTTAAAGTTATTTTGCGAAAACGAAGTGATAAAGTGAATATGAAGCCGAACTGTAAAGTTAAAAACACTGGACCAAACTAGGTATTTGTGCTACACAAATGCCATGTATTTGGTTCCCATAGCCCCTTGTATCTTGCTTTAGTATAACACTTATCTCATTGTTCTCAAACAGCCAGAATTTAAGGGACCCCCTCACCAAGTGCTAGGCACTGTGAATGGAACTAGAAATAACCAAACGAAATAAAGAAAAAAAATCCTTGTCATTAACTTTACATAGATCTCTCCTACCAGCGCACATAGGGATAGACACACAGCAGGCCACTACCCATCACTGGGCGGCCACTGAATAAATGGGTAGGAAAATGCACGCACAGGAGAATGACTAGATGAAAACGGAAGCAGCACTGAGGCACATCTCCCCACGCCTCAGACCCACATCAGTAAAATTCCACAGTCCCTGAAGCTGCAGAGAGCAACAACACTGGGCCTTGGAGGCCTGCATGTGCTCCCTGGCTGGAGCCAAATCCAAGCCCCTGGAGAGCAGGAGGGCCACAGTCCAACGCATGGGAGGACATGCCAAAGCCCAACCCCAGCTGCACACTGACTCGTAGGAAAACTCACCCAACTCCCTTCCAAAAGAGTTTGCCGTGACCACTACCCCAAACGAGCATGGATCACATGTCGGGCTCCGAGGCCAAGCCCTCGTCCACAGAGTGTGGGATGAACAGTTCCATCCGTACAGATGTGCTCTCCAGAGTGACAGCATGGAGTTTTCCACTGCTCCAGGCAGTGGGGGAATGCGTGCTGATCTGACTTGGCTTAAAGGAAGGTCTGACAGTCTCCTTCACAGGAGGGGCGTCTCTACTGGACATCAGCCAGGACGATTTTTGCAAGTCCTGGATTCTCCACTTTCTACAACTGGTGGGAGATGGGCCATCTTCAGCATCAATTGGATATTCACCTTCCATTCCTTCTCCAGAGTAGCTACTGCTCACAGGCACAATATTTTGACCCCCCCATGTCTAAATTGCTAGGTAGCTCATTACTTCCTGGAGAGCAGTCGATCTTTGCCTTTATCGAATGAACACTTTTTGAGCCTTGCTGTATAGTAACCACTCTTCTAGTGCTTTACAAATACCCGCCTATGTACTCCTCACCCAGTCCTTTCAGGTAGGTACCGTTATTGCCCCCAGTGTGCAGATGTGGCAATAGGGGCCCAGAGAAGCTAAGGAACAGCTCTCAGTTTTGGATGGCTGTAGGAGCTGTTACATCAGCTGAAACAATATTTGATGAAAGACTCGAGAGTTAGAAAAGCTCCATTCCTTTTTAGGGCGAGTCATTCCGAAGCATAGTCTATGGCCTTTAAAGGACAGAGGCAGAGGCGGGGGCCAGGGAGGGTCACAAGATAAGTGGACATTGTTCATACTGCATTCACATTTATATCAGCATCTTACCAAGGACAGAGGACACCAAAGGAAGGGCATGACCCACATGGTAGGGTCTTTTCTTAGAGTCAGCCTCAGTCATTTAAGATTAGACCTCAGTAAACTGCACGCATGGAGGATTTTATACATAAATATATAGATAGGCAGAGACACGTATAAGTAGATAGAAATAAATCAGGGCCTCTAAGTAAATATATTAAGAACCACCTTCTACCCTTGTTAACTGGAAAATAGCCAGCTCTTGCCGGTCCTCCTACACAGAATGCAAGGGTAACAGCCCACGTTGAGAGTTCCAGTTACTAGCCTTTCTGAAGGCAAAGTCACACCGTTTGAGACACTTCTCATAAAGTGACTCTGCTTTTCCTATTTATCCATCTGCTCTTGCTGAACATTATTAAGACATTAAGCCATTATCTAACCCAAGTGATAACATTTAACCATGAAAATCGACTTCCTTTTTTCTTATCACTTTATCATCTACAGCTATCCCTTTCTTCCATCAGGAGCCCTTGTCAAAAGCTGATGGTTATTGCATGCTAATTTCATCACAAACGCCTGATCTGAATTCTAAGTAATTAGCAAATCGGGTAACCTGTGAGATGCTGATCTTTTTTTTTATAACCACAAAAACGCTTTTCACGGAGGATATTTTAGTTCAAGAACATTTCCAATCAGGAAACCTAACATTGTGTTCCAAAACACCACGCTGTATATCACCTTTATACGTTTAGGCGACATGCTGACTGAGGATACTAGTGTACCTTCACGCCAATCACACCACACTGGGAACGTGCAGTGGCCACGAAGTGTACCTTGTGTATGCTTTCCCAGTTCCGGCAGCTGTCCACAGAGAGAGACCAAACTCATTTCGTGAGGTCCAGTTTTCTACTGTGAATGAAAAGCCTTTGTTTGTTCAAGGAGGAATGTGTATGTTTACTGGAAAGTCTCATTGTGTGAGGATCTGAGGACAGGTACACCAAATGACCCACATAATTCCGAAACATCAGACTGTCGTGCAGTAGACTCTGAGATAGAAAATGATTCCTTCCAGTGCCTCCTCTGCAGTCAGCAGCTGCACGACGTCAGCTTCCTCGTGCACGAAGTGGGAACACTAGTGCACACCTACATCCCAAGGTTGCTGGGAAGAACTTTAAAAAGACGGGCAAGTGTTGTACAAACTTAAAGCAACATACCACACAAGCTCTGATGTCACTGACAGGGATCAGTCATCCAAGAACTAACAAGACCTAGTTAAAAACAAACAGAAAATAGTAGCAAAGCAACAAGAACCTGCCTCCAGTCACCGATGCTGGTAAAAGCTGTTCCACATTTATAGACATTTATAGACATTAGCCTAAGGTACCATATGTAAAGTAACTGAGGTGAGAAAGAACTTTTTTTTATAATTTACAAGTTCATGTTACATTTCATATCTTTTCACAGCATTGTTTCAATGTTAAACCACATTTCACACTAGAGTATCTTATTACTGAGCTTTAATATTCAGTAAATAAGTTAATTCGTATTATTACTTCAAGTAAATGTGAAACTCCCTTGCAAAACAGCATTCGATCAATGCTGAGAAGGGACATGGGTGAGGATGCAATACGGCCTCGTGCCTGGTCTGTAGCTGGTGCTTGGCGGCTGCTTGATGAGTGAGTGGATGAGTGAACAGGCCGCAGAGGCGATGAGCAACATGGTGACAAGTGGAGAATCTCAGGGCTGCACGCCGCTTCAGAGCCATCACAATAGATCATAGAGAAGAGAATTCTCTGGGTGGGAACTCTCAGGGGTTATGGAGAGAACTGTCTTCATCAGTGAAAACATGAAAGTCACAATGTAGAGTCAGGTACAAAGATGATAATATTTTTCACCGAGGCCCAAACAATACCATAATTGTTCAAGAAATGAATATTTCCATTGGAAATCTGAGGAGGACACTTAGGGCCGTGTACCAATTTCACAAGCCCAGTGTGCACTGGGTGAGCACAGATCTGCTTTGAGCCAACTTCCTACGAAAAGCCACTTGCATCACTGTGAAAGACCAGGGCGTGAATTTGGCTGTGTTGTGGTAGGGGGCGGGGCTGCAAAAGTGGGGGCGACTTCTTACTCAGAAGTCTCATCTGTGCAACTGGGAAGAGCTGGGTGCTCTGAAGCAGCAGGAAAGAAGTACATGGCAGGCCGAGGGACCATGGGTGCCATATGAACCCCATTCTCCCAGGTCACCAAGTGGTTCCAGGGAACAGAAAATGCCAAGGAACAGGGGTTTTCTTCCTGAATTTTTCCTACAGATTTAGAGTGACTAGGGCAGGGAAGCAGGAAGCAAGGACCTTGAGGCAGAGTTGAATTGTACTTGGGCGGCCTGATATGATGCATATGATGCAGATGGAAGTTACATTTTGGATTTGGCACACCTGGATTCAAATGCTGGCTCTGTCCTTTTCAGGTCACATCAACCTGGGCAAGTGCAAAACCTCTCTGAGCTCAGTTTTGCCTTCTGTGAAATACGGATAAGTCACATTTATCTCACCAACTGGCGGTAAGACCTTTACAAGGTGATGTACGCGCATCCACACAGCCTGAGCTTCATAACCGTAGGTTTTCATTCCCTTCCTATGTCTTCTTAATGTTTCATTGTTTCCACTGTTTTTATCTCTACTGCTGGGTGTGGTCACACATAAGGACAAAAATAGAATCTCCAGAAGAAGTCCTTATGTATTATTTGCATCTTTAAATATTAAGCATCTTAGATTGTGGCTATAATGGAAAATTAAAATATGCTAATTACATGCAATTTCTTTTCACTGTGAATATGAACTTGAAATGTGTTACATATTTGTCTTTCCACCTACAAAGGCCACTTCAGAAACAAAACACAACTCACGAGGCCGAAACAAAAGTGCAGTGATACGCTGTGGCGACAGCTCAGCTGTGCCACGACCACTGTGGATTTTCTGTGTGACCACTGAAAATCATGTTTTTGAATGATTTTTTAAAAATTTTTATTGTTATTCAATTACAGTTGTATGCCTTTTCTCCCCATCCCTCCACCCCACCCCAGCTGAACCCACCTCCCTCCCCCACCTCCACCCTCCCCCTTGATTTTGTCCATGTGTCCTTCATAGTAGTTCCCGCTGAATGATTTTTAATCATAAGAGAAATGCATCCGCTATCATGTTTGATGCAAAAGCCAGAATGTAAATAGATAAAAATGTATTTATATGTATGCACAAATATGTAAAGTTAGTCATGTCTAGGATATTTTATTGTTGCTTTCTACTCCAAAATGAGCATATATTTTGTCTGTAGTCAGAAAGAAATTAAAGATGTCTTTAAAAACACTTCACAGTACACTAACAATAGGCTTCCACAGCCTTCTGTTAATTTGCTCTGAAAAGTGTTCCCTTCCCCTATTGTACGGGCCCACGTACAGGTAGGTGCCCTGGGTCCTCAACTGTGTTTAAAGACCACACGGTCCAGTCCTAGTTCTAGTTTGTTGCATTGGTAAAGGCTTCTAACAGCTAATTTTGCTCTTCCTATACCACTAACTGAAAATTTGTAAAAAGAAAAAAAAGAAACACCTTGGTTAAGTGTGCATTTTTAGAGAAACCAGTCTTGGCAAAAGCCTGTCAGGTGACACAGGAGACCAGCCACAGGGCTGGACGGTTCACGAAGGAGATGCTGCCACTCGGGGCATTTCTGGTGCTAACCATCCAAAAGTTTCCACACAAGGCTCAGCTGGAGCAGTCTTGGTGAGGAAATCCACCAACTCTGAGTAACACAGGGGCAACGTGGAAGCAAGCCATGACTCTCTTTCAGCCCTGACATTTCAAACTCATTTCTACAAATTAATAGACTTCAAGAGCAGGCTCACCTACACCAGCTGCCCCTTTTTATGGCTAGAAAACCCAAGGTCCAAGACGAAAATTAAGTGTCTTATCTATAGTCCCCCACTTGGTGAAAGAGCTGAGGTCACAAACAGGGTCTGCAGACACACAATCTAGTCCTCCGGGGAGCTGTATACAAGCCACTTCAGCTAGTTCATAGCTGGGCTTTCTGTTACCAGTTTCCAGGTACTGAAATCCACTCTGCAATTCTTCAACACAGCACCAGACACAGCCCCACTCTTACCGAGGAATTTGGCAGAACACAGAATTGTCTTATGCTCCATTTAATAGGGTCAGAATGGGTCTTCCAGTCTATGTGCCACTCACTGTCCCCGGAAGAATAGCTCGTAAGAGACACGGACCCGATATGAGTTGGATATAAGTCAGTGAGTGACTGAGTCAATGCCGACAGCTGCAAGGAGGCAGAGCCACATAGTTAATGTAATTGCGCATCATGACTTCCCTCCATCGATTTCAGTGGGGTTTAGGAAAAAAATCTGTTTTCAGTTATCTATTTCTCCACTTATTTGTGTGTGTGTGCACGTGTGTGCGTGTGCAGTTGGTCAGAATTGGTCAAAGCCTGCACACCAGTGTCATGATGTGACGGGGCACCCGTGAATGTCTGTGCAGAAGCAGGTCAGCACTGAGCTCCTTCCCAAAAAGGGGCTGTTCCCCTGTGAATCACATGGAGAAACTGAGTCTTACGGGAGATACAATGACTTGCCCAAAGTATCACCGACAAACTTGGTCCAAATCAGTAGGAGCAGAGGCTGGGCTCAATAAACTGCTAGATCATTTAAATACATACGTACCAAAAATAAACAAAAAAAATTTTTTTAAAAAAGAAAGAGGACAAGCTCTGGTGATTGGAAATTTCATCACTCAAAGGAGAGGAGGTTCCTGTATCACTGGAACAGCCAATACATAGCCAGATGGCTCAGTGACCTGCCTCAGATCAACAACATGGAGAGAGTGTATTCTTAATTATGTACTAACATGTGCTTTTCCTGACTTTGAATATGAGGTTTCATCAGCACTTTAAAGCTGTTTCCCACATGTTGTCTCTCTGCAGTGTCAGACCCCGGCACGGCCAGCATTTGCTGGTGAGGCTAGGCATTCAGCCCCTCTCGTTCAGACTGACCAGAGAAAAAGGGAGTGGAGGACCAGCAGAATAAATGACAAAAATCTTGCTCTTTCCTAAACAATCAGGTGGTGTTCTTTTATCAAGAGGAGTACTGCAGACCTATATAACACAACCTGGTCCTGCAGAGGTCCTGCTTTAATGAAAAGGAAAGAAGGATTTGTAATTAGAATATCCTTTTGCATGTTCTTCAGTACCACAAGTACCTTGTTCCCTT
The DNA here is from genome assembly GCF_022682495.2 of Desmodus rotundus. NCBI lineage: Eukaryota > Metazoa > Chordata > Mammalia > Chiroptera > Phyllostomidae > Desmodus > Desmodus rotundus. The sequence goes on from NC_071393.1 coordinate 91,126,168, forward strand.
GAACTTGCTCTGGAGAGCCCTTTCCTCCCAAGCAGAGCTAGTTACACTTTTGCTCTACCTCTGACACTATTATCACAAATTCTGCATCAGTAAGGTCTAAATTAACACCCTTCTCTGTACCAGGTCTGCAGAGTCTATTGAGGGTTCCTGCTAAGAGCTCAGGAGATCCAGAAGCTGAAAGACTGATTTTTGAAAAATTAAAAGAGAGGTACAGAGGTGTAACAGGAAAAAGAAGGTTGTTGAAGGTAATTACAAACTATTTTCCAAAGCCCACAGCACAAAATTCCGAGTGCCCCTCGATACTAAGGAATACTGTGCCATTTATTTCAGAGCAGAGACTCTTTGCAAAGACAGAGTTGGAGCCCTGCCCTAAGCCACCCTGCACTCCAGACCCCACTCGGCAGCCCCGCACGTGCCCTGCCCAACACCTGCTGACAGGCAGGCGTCCTGTGTCTCTCCCCAGGGCCTCCGCACAAACCCCACGGAAGAAACAGCTATAATGGTGAACACAGTTTCGTTCTTCCCACCTTCCTGCTGCTTCTGCCTGGGGAGCAGCACCCCCACATCAACACCATGTCAAGCACCCAGCAACAGAAGTCAGTTTTCCACAAGCTTCTGGTTAGGAAACTGTCATCGGTTAAAAAAAAATTGATTGTGAATGGAACTTGTCAACCTTCAGGGTTATTTCTTGCTGAAATTATAGCCCCATCTTCTCACCAATTCACAAGTGGTTGTGTGTATCTCAATCCGTTCTTTATTCCCAGAGCATTTGACTCCTCACCAGAGTCTAGTCTTGTACCTAAGTCTTTCTTTTGACCCGATATCTTTACCCTACACCAAGGTCAATGGTTAGTATTTTCAAACTCTCTGTTTTGCTCAGGAGCCGTTACCCAAAGTAAATCCCATTCTAAACTCCAATATGTGAAACAGAATGAAAGCAGGCTGCCTGACTAGAGCAGAGTTGGGGGCTGGGGGCCCACCAGCCCCTCAGCCTGGAGAACCCTAGAGTCCTGTGGACCACTGAGCCAGGTGGTGCTGATCCCTGAAAGTGGAAAAAAATAAACAAGACTTGGGGCAACAGGGGATTCATGAAAATGAAAGACAGGAAGGCAACATTCCCTCCTGAACGTGAAAGCTGAGAATGTCGACCTGTTCTTAATTGTTCAGGGCAAAGAGAAATGTTTAACTCATAGGCCTGCTTTACAAAAATTCAAAATATCTGCACCTTAATACAGGCACTTGTAGATACCTCATTTAATCCCCACAACTACTCTCTGTATAGTTTATAGATTTCCAACTTATAGATAAAAAAAAAAACATGAAGCCCAGAAAGGTTAAGTAACTTACCCAAGGTCACAGAGACCTAACAGGCAGAACCTTGACTGAGCCCAAGGTTGGACTCAGAGACAACGGATGAGTGAGACACAACTTGGAATTCCAGAATAATTCCCTTCCCCCGGCCCTTTGAATCTCTTAGAGGAAAGGGCCAGGGTGAGAGCTCGGAACAGGAACACAGAGAATGGGGACAGAAGAAAGCACAGAAGGGGGAGGGGAGCCAGGGGGAGAACAAGTAGTAAAACTTACATAGCGCTTGGACTCTTCAAAGAAATTGCACATCCGCTGATAACTGTCATACCTCCTTATACCCCCATAGCCACTCCGTGCTATCTGGTGGAGCGCCACTGCAGTATAGGAAGGGCATATATAAAAACCAAGCTTTACAGCTAAGGACGTGTGGCCTCAGAGAGGTCATTCCACCCAAAGACACAGAGATAATGGCGGCGGGGCAGGGGGCGGGGGGACACCAGACCTCAGGCTCCTAGCACAGTGCCTGTCCCACCACAGAGAGGACAGATCCTCGGATGTGTTTTTCCACTCCTACTTCGCCTGCCAAAAGCTAACATGGTAAAAAGACTCTTTCCCTTGCTGTCTCCACGATCAGATTTATCCCCTCCCATCCTCACCCCCTCCACCTCCTTACCAACAACAGTTATCTGAGCCCAGCTACACTCACTTAAGCCCAGGCCTCCGCACAATTACAACTCAGAATGAGAAAGTCAAGTTGCCAGAAGATGTCTCAAATTGGCTGCAGTGACACAAAAATCACAGAATCGGCTACATCCCCAGCTCTTCTGTTCAAAATCCAGGCCTTGTAACGACATCTAATCAGTCAGTGGAATCAGCTGAAATGAAGACTTCTGTAAAAACCACCGCTCGTCTAGTGCTCAGCAGTTAAATCTCTTAAATGCCAACCTGGTAGGAAGTAAGAAAGTTTTTTCTCCTTCATTACAAGTCTCAAAGCTACTGAGTGCTCTCAGTTTCCAGCTGAACCCAGATAGTTGTATATCCAGAGAATATAAACGTTCTTTCTCTCTCTGCTGGGTTTGAATAATTTTGAGTTACTCAAAGAAACAATGTCCACATCATTAAAGATGTACAAGTTAACAATGAAGTAGGCGATTCTTTATCTAGGTATTTATAAAGGTTTAGACGTCTTTGGAGATATAGATGACATGACTAGGAGTTTTGGCATCGGTGGAAGTTTCTCTACAACCAGGGCTCCATGCCCACTAGCCCTACAATTTGGCTGCGTGACCACTAGATGGTGATAGTGTGTCACAACCCAGAAGCAGCAGGGCGGGGAATCTGCTGACTTTCTCCAACACTTCTCATATCAAAGAGCAACCTCTTCAGCATAGACCTCACTTAATTCTCCACCACATTTAAAGTGTTACTTTTAGCAAAGCATTTCAACTGCTAGATTAGGCCCCTCATAATCTGCAGAACTCGGCACCCAATCTTAAACCTGGTATTCAAGGTGCTCCAAAGTAACAACCACCCCAGGACCCACACTCACCCCCACTAATCTCCTACACAGTCCTCATGTTACAGCCACGTTGAATCCATATTTCCTACACACACACACACAGATGCAAAAATAGTCCTAACAGTCCCCACTTCTATACATTTGCTCTTGCTCTTCTGTTATGTTTGGAAATATCCCAATGGCCCACCCATCCTTTGGATACCTCTAAAATACTTGGACATCTTTGTTCAGGAAAAACTTCTCCAAAAGGGTTTATAAGCCCAAACTTCTATTAGTATTTATGAATACATTAGATATTGTTCCCTGTAGAAAATTTGTAAACTGTAGATTGGCCAAAAGAATTTTAACAAAATAGCCCAAACTTCATCACTCAGAGGTAGCCACTTGATGTATTACATATTATATATTAATCTTGATATTTTTAGGATAAATGGGTGGTACTAAGAGCTGGATCACATAACCTGTGTTAGCCACTTATCTGTACCTCCTGAACATTTTTCCACATCCTTAAATAACACAGGAGGCTTTCTGCGGCCCTCCCCGCACCCCCCCCCACCTCCCCCGACCCGGAGCTGATGCAGTGTGATGGGAAGCACATGAGGCTTCAAACCCCAACTCCCAGTTTCAGGCCTGGTTCTGACAAGGACTCGGCTATGATTGGGCAGATTACTGAGCCTCTCTGTGCTTCACCCTAGGAAGCTGTGTAACATTTGCCTCAGTGTCTCTGACTGTCTAAATGAGAGAATTTAAGTGAATATGTCTAGCATGCCTGCCTGCCTCAGAGCGACCCTCTGCCCTTACTCATTTCTTTCCTTCCCTTGTTAGTCAGTGTGATTTCTTTTTCCTCCCAACCCCCCACTGCTCTTTGTGCCTCCCCGTAGCCCTATCCTGCCGGCTCTACCTTAAGAGGAATTTGTGAAAATGGCTGTATTCCCTACCAGGGCAGGTGCAGACCCTTGAAGGTGGGGCTGGCCCCAGGAGCTGCCAGCACAGCGCTGACCCTGCGGGTGGTCCCTGCATGGGGCCTCCTTTTGCCTTAACCATTATCACCCTCAATTCTGGACCTTTCCCTTTTGCATCCCAGTAGATAGCTTCAGAGAAAGTCTGGGATTCTTTCAGGCCCTGGATTAACTCTGAGGCTAAAAAACACTCAGTCTAGAGCTTGGCTCTTCAGGGTCCTGACGATGCCTGTGGCCTCCTCCCCACTGTAGCTTCTCTCTTGGCAGCCAGTACTGCTGCCTCTTCTCCAGGCTCCTATCTCTGACCCCGGAGTATAAGCTAGCTAGGTGAGCAGAAGAGCAGCGCCCCCTCCCCAACCCTCCTCCTCACCTCCACGTAGTAACTAACAACCTGTTTCAGCTGGGAAACAGACCACTCTGAGGCTCTCTCAGCCTGTGTTACCTTGTTGTTGGATTTTATTTTTTCCATTTTCATGAAAAAGCACCTTTGGTTCCTTTTCAAGCAGGTGATTGATCCATACTGAAGCTAAAGCCCCTTCCTGTTTTCCCTCAACACCACCCCCAGAAACTGCCCTTCCAGACTGCCTGAGAAAAGCGAACAGCTCTCGTTAACAGTACAGAGCACTCTGGAGGAAAAACTCATCTGATTTCATCGTGAAGTTGAGTCTCACGTGAACCTTTTGCCGACTCTACTAGGCAAGTAAAATCAAAAAGAAGGCGCAGAAGGCATCCCTGCTACACAAGGCACCTGCTCCCGGAAACAATGTGTGTGCCGTAAGAGTTCAAGCACCGGCTCTGGAGCCAGAGTGGGGAGGATTCCCCGCTGTGCCACTTCCTCGCTGTGTGACCCAGGCAGAGGCTCTGTCTTTCTCATTCCCAACCCCCTCTATCGAATGGCAGCCTCCCCGGATTACTGCGTTTTGCCACAGCTATTGAAACAAATTACCTCGGCTTAGATGGACCCAAACGTTACTACAGTACTTACAGTTCTGGAGGGCAGAAGTCTTCCAGTCAAGGTGCTGGCAGGATGCGTTTCTTCTGGAGGCTGTGGGGAGAATGCATTTTCCCCCTTCTCCAGCTTCTCTAGTCCATTGCGGTCTGTGGCTGGCGGCCCCTTCTTCCACCTTCAGACTCCTGTCCCTCTCTCCTCTGCTTCCAACACCACATCTCCTCCTCTAACTCGGACCCTCCCACCTGCCTCTTAGAAGGGCATTGTTACACTGGGCCCACCCAGATCATCTGGAATAAGCTCCCATCTCAAGGCCCTTAACTTATCACATCTGTGGAGTAACATCCTCACAGGTTCCAGGAGTTAGTTAGAAGGTGGACATTGTTAGGGGCTCACTAATTTGCCCACCGCCTTTCTCTCATAGGATCGTTCTGCAAATGCAGAAAGAGAATAATACATGCACAGTCCTCAGGACACTGCCTGGCTCCTGAAAGTGCTCCAGAGACGACAGCCATGGCTCTAGCAATGTATCCGTGCCAGCATTAGTAGGTAAGAAGTGGTTGCTAGTGCTTACTTAGACAAAGGGGGGCCGTGTGTTCTGAGTTTCATGGGAGCCAAAGGAAGTATTACTGGGACTGGGTAGTGCCAGGGACATCCCTTGCGAGTTTCATATCCTCATCCTCTATTTTTGAAAACCAAGGTTTGCTGGGCCCCCACTAGGTAGCACCACTTTTCATTCCTCACAATAAGACTCAGGTTGCACCGTTTGTTCAGGTCAGTCAACTAGTAACTAGCACAGGCAGGACTGAACCTCTTTTGCCTGACACAGAAACCTGTCTGTCCTCTTTCCAGGCACCAGGACTTGGCCACCTACTGGCTCCCACGTCCCCTGGCCACCAGGCTGCCCCCTGCACTGTTTCTGGGCAGAAAGCGGGTTTGTACTTCTCTTGTGTTCTACACAGCTCTTGCCATTTTGCGAGGATTAGGTGAGCCCAACGGGAAGGGGATGATGGGATGTGTCTCTGAACCCAGAGCTGCCATCAGAGTCACCTGGCAGCACACTCCCTGACGACAGGTGGCTTTCATTTGCATGTCCAATAAGCACCCCAGGCCCACTTCGAGAACCACTGTTAGGGAGTGATCCTGAGCTGAATTCCTTGGAGGAGAAGACATTGCTTAGATGTATGGGATCCATGCTCACCAGTCGCCACACTCTCTTCCCACTTGTTGCTTTCCTCAGAGCTGTGAGGGCCGCTAGAAGGATACTGCTCAGCGTAGGGACGGCGGTGAGCCCCTCACCGAACTTACACCAGCTCCTTCACTTCCCCTGCTGTTCCCCCAGGGGGCCCTGACCAGCAGCCTTGGCTTTCTCACATCTTCAGAAGAGAGGCCCCAGTCACCCATCCTGCCAGCTTGCAACTTTGCAAATGATGAAATATGAAATACAACATAAGACACCCAGCACTGCCTTAGGAAATGAGGCAGCAGAGGACAAGAGCAACTATTGAAAAAGGGCAAAATGTTCTTCGGGCCACCAATTCGTAACACGTAACCCACAGCTCAAAGTCATGAGCTTGCGGGGCTTCAAGGAATTTGGGAGCCAAGGCCTCCAGGGTGCTAGTGGCGTTATTTAGCTGTGACCCTACAGGCTGAAGGGCATGCTCACAAACATATTTGGGAACAGCTGTTGATCAAAGATTTTCAGTTTTACTCAGGGGACCAGTTGCAATGAGGAGCATTTTATGAGAACAATACAGAGTGTAGACATCTGAATATATTTTCATGAAAAAATAAGGATGAAGGAAACAAAAAGATGGTATAGTGTTCTTACACAGCTGATGAATATTTAATACGCTAGGGCTTATCTTTAAGGGGAAAAAAATACCCTTTGCAATTTTACACACTCCCTACAATAGCAGCCCATGGACAAAATGACAAACACTACAGCCACCTGCCTGAATACCATGTATTTCATTCTTCCCTCACTACAGTGGCACGGCGACCAGCTGCTACATGCAGTATCATGAAAACATAAATTACTGGTTATAAATAGCGTCTTAAAAACATGGCCATCCAAAGCTGGCTGGTTTAACACAGGCTGCCTAGAACAAGTCTGAGGAATTGATAGGACAGGCAGGGAAACTAGGCAGAGTATTCAGATCACAGGACAGCAGCCAACAGAAGCTGCGAGAAAGGCTCTCGACAGAGCGAAAGGGGACAAAGTGGCCTGCTCAGGAGCCCAGAGGAACGATCCTGCTTTCAGTTGACCCTTGCCACCCCAAGAGGGACCGATTCACAGACTGCTTATCACCACTATTTTTAACTTCTTGGCAGACTAACCTGGTGCAATGGGAAAAGTGCCCAAAGTAAATATATACTCATTTGATTCTTCCCCTGGCAAGTAATTTTCTATTATTTTCTGTTATAACCATTTCCAGGATAAATCACGCTCCAGAGGCAGAGCTTAAGTATGAGGGTCCTCTGAGGAGCCTCTAGCCTAGACCGGGGGAGCGAAGAAAAGGCAAGTGCCTGCTCCCCGCTCTGGATGCTGTGTCCAAACAAGCCCTTTGAGAAGCTCTCCACACTTTTCACCTTCGTGGACCCTTTGCCATTATCATTATTTCCCCTGAGTTTTGCTACCAAACAAAATTACATAGTCACTTATTATTTTTCCATGAGACAGCTTAATAGGAATAACATTTTCTAAGCATCTTCTCTCTGTCAGGCACTGTGTACACACCCTCTCACCAAATGGTCACCTCAGTTCTATGAGCCGGGTGCTGCTGCTATCCCTACTTGACATGGGAAACAGGAGCACACAGGTGAATGAACTTGCAGGAGACCTTGGCGCTGGCAGGCAGTGGGCTAAGTCTAAATCTCAGATCTGTCTCCAGAGTCCATGCTTGTAACCGCTGCAGTGGGCTGTCCTACCTGACCCATGTTAATCCATGTTAAGACAGACCAAGGAAAGGACTAGCCAAACTAGGGACAAACTTCTAAAGGATAATGTATAACTTGCTTTAGATTTTTCAAAACACCCAAAACAGCTTGAAGAGCCCCATTAAAGTCTTCACGGATCCCTGCCTATCCCACACCTCACCCTAGGAACCACTGACCTAGGACCACCCGAGTATCATTCACAATGTGATTCTTCTAGCACCAAACAAAAATAGCTAGTTAAAAATACTGCCCTGGGAAATAAAGTCAAATAAAGCCAAAACTCAGAATGACATCCAAATCTCTTCTTGAACTGGCCCGCACTATCTTTCCAAATCCATCTTCCAGAACTGTGTTAAGCACAGAGTCTGAATCAATAGGTGAGAGGCCTGAGAAACTGTGCTTGTTGCAAGCTCCCGAGAATACGTTGATTGGCAGTTAGATTGAGAAACGTTTCCATCTGATTGTGACCAGAACTCCAATCTCCTAAGCAACACACCATTGACAGGCACACTACCAACTCTCTCAGCTTGGTGCTTTGCCCACGACCTTTCCCCATCCTGAAATGCATGTCTCACCTTTCCTTCCAGCCCCAGCTCAGAGGCCTCCTCTGGGAAGCCTTGCTTGCTGCCTCATGTTAGAATCTGTCCTGTCCCACCTGCCCCTGCAGTACCCTGCGTACACTCTGCCTTCTCTCTGGGAGAGCTGTCCCCTGGTCTGACCGTGCAGACTGTACGCTCTTTAAGAACAGGACTGGTTCTCACTAACCTTCTCTGCTCCCCCTGCTCTTCCCACTGGCCATGGAAGGTTCTCAATAAGGATTAGCAGGTCTAATTTGTCGCTGGAGGCCAGGAGTAGCCACTGTACTAGAAACAGACTCCTTCCTTGCCAACAGACAGGGGGAAAAGCAAGGGGAGGGAGAGAGGCTTCTATAGGAATTAAACAAAGAGAAAAAAAAGCAATGGTTCATTTTTTTTTCCTTAAAAATGTGATCCAGGATTAATAATGGACAAGTGCTCCTCAGGAACTAGTATTACTGTGATCAAAACTTTCTGTAATAAAGTCTGACACAGAGGTTTAATATTTGCATTTGTCACCATGATCAACCACCTCACTCACACCTGAAGTGAAGCCAGTGCCTCCTGAGCCCTATGGCACCTCCCAGACTCCAGTCAGCCTCAGCCATCCAGGTCCACACTTTCAATTTGCATCTGCTCCCTAGGGGACAGATTTTACTGATTACCAACTAATGTTTATTGAGCACTGAGTCCCAGAAACCGCAGCCTTTTATATGCATAATATTTAATCTTTACAATAGCTCTCTAAGGTGTTGTTATTACCACTTTCGAGATGGAAAAAAAAACCAAAAAACCAGAGCTCAGAGAAGCTAAATAATTTGCCTACAGTTGCACAGTTAGCAGTGCTGGAATTCAAACTTAAATATGTCTGACTGGAAAGCCTAGGTTGTTGATTAACTACTCTGCTAATTTTTTAACAAGAAGATCTGTATGCCTTTACAGAGGATAAGCAATGGCATCAAAATACTAGCGGAAGAGGGAAAGGCTCTGGGTCTACACTCTAGATGCTCGAAAACACTTACAGTACGAGCTTCATCCTGAGAGCTCACCCTGCCAAGAGCACCGAGCTCATCAGGCAATGGCTCGAGCCTACCTGGGCCTCTTTCAACTGAAGACCCTACAGAGGCCCTGTCCTCAGTCCTCAGAGTCCTGGGCTCAACCTGGCCATCAGTGCAGACGCCCAGCTGCCTCACCAGCACAGCCTCTTGCCGGGTTCCCAAAATCAGAAGAGCCGAGGAGGAGATTCACAACATCCTAGGTCCCTTTCTCTCCTTTTAAAGATGGGAAAACTGAGGCCCACAGTAGTTAGGTGTTGGCCCAGGTTGCAGAGCTAATGAACCACTAAGCTGAGGCTCAAATCCATGCTTCTTGCTGTGAGTCAGGCTTGATATTTTTTCTTTTTAAAAAAATTACACACACACACAAAATAGGATCACTGTAGCAGAAAAACAGTAAGAGCTGACATAAGAAAACAAGCATCTCCTGCTTCACCCTAACCCCAAGCTCCTGCCTTCTAGAGAGGTATGTACAAGTCAATAGTTGGGTATGTACAAGTCATACTTCATCACACTAGTTCCTAAACTCATACACATAGATACAAACACACACACCCATTCCTTAACAAGATGAACACACACATCTATTCCTTTCTAAAACTTTTATCACTTAGCATATGCTGCATATATCCCCGAGTCAACTAGCTATGGTTCCTTCTCCCTCAGGGATGCACAGCACTCCCCAATTGGGTGGCTGCACTTTGCCTTCAGACGTCTGCGTACTGGCAGAAAGTCTGATTGTTGGGTGTGCCTTCCGCAGGCCACCCTACTGCCATTCAAGCAGTGAACTCTGCCATCTTGGGCTGGGGGATCCTCTAACTCATTTGGCTTTATGTGGATCAAAAGGAAAACCGATCGCCTAAATGCAGTGACTAGGGTAACACTCTGTTTTCTGAGAGTGGGTTCTGTTTTCTGGTGTACCAGATGGCCAGCTCTTTAAGTAAACCAATCTATGAAAATAAAATGTTTTTACTGATTGCTTAAAAACCTGCACACCAAGCAGCATGAACTTGGGCAGGCCAACGTTTCCTCATCTGTAAAATGGGCCAAGAATCGTACTTACCTTACAGAGTAGTGCAACTCATAATTAAATGGGATAACACCTCCGCAGTGCCTTGCATGATGCCTGGTACAGAGCAGCATTTAATAAAAAGGGCTATTATTACCGTTGTCATTGAAAATAGGCTGGCATTCATACGAGAGCAAAAGAGGCACAAAGGTTTGGACAGGAATGTCCATGCTTTATTAGGTCGTGACCTTCCAGTAGCATGTTACCAGCCTCTGGAACATTTCTCACCCCACATTTATGACATGCCCGTTCCCACAGGTGTGGGGGCCAGGGGGTTGGTGAAGACAAAGGGAACAGGGTTAGCTGGCCTTACATGGATGTTGGTGGTTGAAGATTTAAAAACCGCCGAAGAGATAATCCCCACACAGAACATTCAGTGTTTATAACAGGCCTTCTGTGAAGTGACAGAAGGAGCTCTGACGTTTAAGTCTAGAACATTTCAGCTCCCACCATTAATGCTATTCCCAGCAAAGGAGGAGGATTTGCGTCTCCAAGTTAAGGTTAGAAAATCCAAGCGAGCAGGAGGTGGTTCAAGGAAAATGTAATTAGTAAAGCAGGTAAGTGGAAGCTTGTGTTTCCAGAAATCTGTCTTCAGAAATATTAATGGGCTTGGCTTTTACACCCTACCTCTCTAAATATGTTTGTAATTTGTGTGGTCTGCATACTCCAGATTTTGTTTTGCAAGGGAACTTTATAAATCACTGTATTATCGCTACAAATAATGGGACCAAAGACTAATCTGTGGTCGCACACATGTTCACCAGCATGTGAAAAAGACTGCTGTCAGCTCCAGGGCCTGGTTTCCTTCATGTCACTGTTTTTACATTTTAGTGTGCATCTGAATGTTGCAAATCCGGGAAGGGGAAGTATAAAGAATGAAAAAAATCTGTAAGGAAGAACGGAGAAAATGAGGAAAAGAAAAAAGAAGGGGAGAGCAAAAAACCAAGGGAGAAAAAAAGTCAGCCTTCCATGTACTTAGCTTTCAGAAATATTTCCAACATTTTCACTGGGCAGTGTGTTTAGAATACTTTCATTCCTTGTTAATGGCATTTAAAAAAATAAAAATGGACCTAATGTGTGTTTTTCAAAATCCTTTGATTCTAAATCCATTCAGCTGTAAATCTGGGTTCCTAGTTGAAAAGCTAGATATACCCTGACTTCCCCAAAGTGACGTGAAATATTCGATCCTGGGTCAAGGAAAGTCCCAAACCAACCAACAGAAGTCAAGGAAAATTCAATACAGAAGCTTTCCACTTGAATTATTCAGGTCCAAAGAAATTAAGCCTTCCATCTTTTCTCCCCTGTTAACGTTTAGAACATTCTTAATACTTTGCTGTAAATATTTCAAAATATAATTCAAAAGTGATCAAATTCCATTTTATGAGCTGAGGAGTATAGATAAATATATCAAGTTTGTCTAGAATACCCACACCCATTTCTTTCACGGATATTGAAAAATATTGATAGAATACTGTGTCTATTAAAGTGCTTCCAAAGTATCATTGGAAAAGCTTTTTGATATTTTGACTAATTTAACTCTGAAATAAACAATTGTTCTAAAGTGCTTTTTAAAGATACTCTCTCTAAGAAGAAACTATAAAAGATGACACCACTTTGCCAATATACAGAAAAGTGGACAAGAAAAACCAGTTTTCCAATTAGTTAAAATAGAAAACAAGCCTGCATATAACTGAACAACAACAAAAACCTACCAACAGACATCTGATAAACAGAAACATCAAATCAATGACACGGGTTTTGAATAGCTTACTATACAGAACATATACAACTTCTGAAATATCTTTGGATGGAATGAAAACATTTTGGTACACCTACCACGTTATTTAATGTTTTCCCGTGACCCTCCCTCACCCACTACTTTTTCTCTTTGGCACAAAGAAAACCTAAACACATGCAGTCTGCTACGTGGATTCAAACCTACAGAAACACAGTCACATGAAACACCCACTGACTAATTTTTTTATTTTATTATTAATTGACGTGCGAGAGAGATGGAGAGAGGAAGAGAAACGGTGATTTGTCATTCCACTTATTTATGTATGTATTGGTTGCTTCTCGTGTGTGCCTGGGCAGGAGATCGGACCTGTAACCTTGGCATATGGACACTAACCACCTGACTAATCTTGAACTGTAGTATGGACTGGAGGTATTCAGTTTGCAGCTCTGCCTTCTCAGGGTCCTTTCAAGTCATTGCTAGTGTTTCGGCATCTCCACTCTCTTGAGAGTGAGGGCATCATTTAGCACGGCGGTTCCCACAGGTACGGTCCATGGACCCTGGGGGTCCCTGAGACTCTTTCAAGGAAACCCATGAGGTCAAAACCATTTTCATAGTAATACTCATCACAAGAAGTAGAATTTTCTAGAAGCTACATGACATGATGTGTCAACAGACTGAATGCAGAAGCAGAGTTGAGAATCCAGCTGTCTTCTATTATGCCAGATATAAAAGAGATTATTTACAAAAATTAAAAAAAAGAATGCCACTCTTTTGTTTTGGAAAATAGTTGTTTTTTTTTTTTATTTCAATGTTATTTATGTTAGGATGTAACGGGTTTATTATTTTAAAAATAAATATATTTAAAAATATTTCTCCATGTTCAGTTCTAATATGGCAAATATCAATATTTATAATTCCCATAAACAAAAGCTCTTGAAAGCCCTCAATATCTTTTAAGACTGTTAAGGAGTCCTGAGAGCAAGGAGTCTGACAGCCAGTGACTGAGCACAATGCCTGACATACAGTAAATGCTCAATGCGTGCGTGGCGACTTGACTGACTGAAGGGCTTTTGTTATGGTTTTTAAGTGTACAAGAGACTCCACAGTTCAATAAATGGATATGGTCAGTGAAGACCCTTGGATGACCATCTTCAGGTCCCCTGCACCTGCTTACCATACAATTTAAGGGAAAAAAATATGGTGCAAACACAAAGGAAGGAAAAACAATGATTGCCTTAAAGAGAACGCAGTATTTGTTTTACACTACAAGTATGGCTTACAGACGTAGCAGGTAATATGGCATAAGGACAGGAAAAGGCAAGGAAAACAAGGGCAGGTCAGTATTAGTGCAAACAGGTTCTAATTGTAAGTGGACTTTCTTTATCCATCCTATCCCCACTTATTTCTCATTTCAGAGAAACTATACTTGCTATTAATTTGGACGGCATGGTCTTCTAAAGCAGTTTATGAGGGTTTTATGCGTAGGCTAACTAAACGATGCACTATCCTGCATAGTGCAAGTGCTTAGAGCCCTACCAGGTCCTGGGGTCAGCTGTGTGGACCAATTAGATAACTTGGTTGGGTTCCACGGCCATGGTGTTCATGTGCTTCTCCCAGTTTTCTTCCTGGTTATGTCTTACTTATCTTAGAAAATCCACTTTGTACACTATGTACTTCGAAAAGCTTTCCTTGAATTCTTTCCCAGAGAAGGTTAAAAATTCCTTCATCTGTCTTACCTCTGTACACGTGTCTGTGGCAGCATGTAGCACATGCTATTGAAATTCTTTTTTTTTAAAGATTTTACTTATTTATTTTTAGAGAGGGGAAGGGAGTGAGAACAAGAAGGAGAGAAACATCAATGTGTGGTTTCCTCTTGTGCGCCTCCTACTGGGGACCAGGCCTGCAACTCAGGCACGTGTGCTACCCTGGGAATCAAACCAGCGACCCTTCGGTTCCCAGGCCAGCACTCAATCCACTGAGCTGCACCAGCCAGGGCTGAAATTCTTTATTTTCACTGTCTCCTTTAGTAGACCGTGGGCCCCTTGAAAGCAAGGCGCAAGTGTTGACCTGTGTCTTCTAGTACGTATAGCAGTGCCAAAACAGGGTAGCCACTTTATAAACCCACACAAACTAGTCAATGATCTTAGAGGACAATTAGCAGAAGTAAGTTAAATGCAAAAGAATAATAAGGAAGTAGTGAAATCCCATGTTTTTCAGCCCAGTTGGAAACCCAGCATGTGTGTGTCAGTGATGGTGAGTTAGTCTTGCCGTGTTTGAGAACGAAGAGCGGTCCACATAGACAGCCTACCATAAAAACATATCTCCTGGAAGAACATCTAGCTCCATCGTCCTTCTGAAAGGACACAAACTGCGAATGGAACGGGCAAGTATTTCAAATGATAGATTAAGCCAAGGTAAGACCTCACAAGGCAAACAGCAGTACTAATGTGAAAAACAGTCAATTAGCAGAAAAGGACTGGAGAAGGGGGGTATCTAACAAGCTGGGATGCTTATGTGACATCAGAAGGGTGGGAAAGTCATGCTATAAACTGAATCAGGCTTTGTTGCCACCTTTTAAGTGACACGCCCATCAGAAAAGAACACACATTTTCATTGGCAGATCAAAGGAAGAACTTGATTGCCTAGGGTTAGCTTTGGCAAAGACACGGGTAAAGTAGGTTGTTTCCTGTTTCCATGTTTAGCTTTAAGAATATGGCCATACGGTAGGAATTACGATGTTGCCCGGAATCTAATACAGAAGAGATGGCTGCCTGCATACCTCCAAAAGAAGAGGCCAATACTGGAGTGGAGAGTCAAGACTGGGTAACTACCGGCAATCTAATCCTACGACAAGCTACACACAATGGAAGTCTCTTGAAGCACAAAGAGCTTGTCCATCCTTGTGTGTATCCTTTTGCTAAGACTTTGAAAACAGCAATTTGTTTCTCATTTATTAGTCTGATTTCACACCACCCTTATTGGATGTCTTAATTATCAGAGACTCTAAATTCATATAACACCCAGACATTCTCTATATCTGCTTCTTTACTACTTTATAACTAAGTTTTCCTCGTTAAAGCTAGAGTCTTCGCCCAGGGGAAATCCCACCATTCTAGAGCTGAAAGTCACGCCCTGTAATGGACTAATCTAACCCCATCCACTTTAGGAAAACTGAGGCCCAGAACACTCAAGTTCCTTGCCTGCGGTCACACAGCCGAGGACTGACAGAAATAGACAGCGCCTCAGGTCTGCCTTCCTCCACCTCAGTGCTGTTTCCATAATACCAAATCAAAAAGCATAGATGCTCATTTGGAAGTGTGCGCTTGGACGAACTGCTAGCCCCAAGCACCATTGCCTCCCTACGTAAATAGAAGCAACGCTTTCCACCTGCTGCCTCCACCCGGAGACATCCATGGCGGGCGTGCTCATCCCCTCAAGCCCACGGCGGGAAGGCGGATGGCAGCACCGCCGGGAAGCAGCAGTGCTGATTCTAGAAGGAGGCCGTTCACGTGGGCCAAGGCACAGGCCTCACAGTGGCCCGTGCAGAGGTCTGGGAGAAAAAGGATCCTGGCCTCACCTCAGAGTGTCTCCCCAAAGTACCTGTTAATTACAAAAGGAAAAGTAGTTGAGAAGCCTGGCAGACACCACTTTAACTAGGGGATAGAGGTTTATGTCCCCCAAAATGGGATAAACTAATGTCCTGTTCCCCTGACAGGATGTACTGGGAAGGGCACTTCACCTCTGCGGTCTTCCCCAAAATCCTGGCCTCCACTTCACCGTGAGATGACCCAGGCGTGGGGGCACTCTGTAAGCTACCTGACCAGTGCTCTTCCCAAAGTCAAGATTGTGAAAAACAAGGAAAAACCAAGGATATATCACAGGTTGGAGGAGAATTAGGAGACAAGAAAACTAAATGCAATGTGAGATCCTGGACTGGATTCCAAAACAGAGGAAAAACACCGGTGGCAATTAGGCTAAATCCGAATCAAGTGTGTAGCTTAGGTGGCAGCATTGTGCCAATGTTAACGTCTGTTTTGCTAGCTGCACCATGGGGACATTGTGGGAGATGCTACCTTCGGGTGAGCTGGTTCAGGAGTGGGCAGGAGCTCTGTACTTATCTTTGCGGCAGTTCTGCAAGTCTAAAATTATTTCAAAATTAAAAAAATGTTCCAAGTGTCTCATGGATGGGCAGGAGACAGAACTGAAGGCTTTCTAGCTTCTCGTCTCAAACCCTTTAAAATCAATCACTTTTCCTTTCTCTTTCAAAAGCACTTTGCACAAGCTCTTTTTTCTCATTTATTCTGCTTATTGGTGTACCTGTCTTTTTAAAGTGGTAATGTTTTAAGAGCAGAAACCAGGAAGAATCTTCATCAAGGCTGGGAGCACTTCATCCTATGTTTTTCACAAAGTAAGTGCTCAATTAAAACATTGGCTACACCAATATATAAACAACAAGAGCATCCACTGAGGGCAGAATGGATACAGAAGTTGAGGGTTAAATACAATGGGATACTCAGCCATAAACAAGAAGGAAATCCTGCCATTTTTGACAACGTGGATGGCATCATGTCAAGTGAAGTAAGAC
This sequence comes from Desmodus rotundus, assembly GCF_022682495.2. Classification (NCBI taxonomy): domain Eukaryota; kingdom Metazoa; phylum Chordata; class Mammalia; order Chiroptera; family Phyllostomidae; genus Desmodus; species Desmodus rotundus. The sequence continues at coordinate 91,142,865 of NC_071393.1, forward strand.
TTAGAATGACAAATGCTGTGTGATTTCACTTTCATGTGGAATCTAAAAACATACTCATAGAAAAAGAGATCAGATTAGTGGTTACCAGAGGCAAGAGAAGGGGAGGCAGACAAAGTGGATGGGGGTCAACAGGTACCACCTTCCTGGTAAAAGAGAAGAGAAATAAGTACTAGGGGAGCAATGTACAACATGAGGACCACGGTTAACACTGCTACACGGTACATTTAAAAGTTGCTAAGAGAGTTTCCATTTCAAAGAAAAAGTCTTTTTTATATCTATGTGAGATGATGGATCTTAACTACACGTACAGTGGTAATCGTTTCACAATCTACGGGAGTCAAATCACGAGGCCGTACACCTTAAACTTATGCAGTGCTCCGTGACGACTACAACTCAGTGAACACGGGGAAAGTGTCGGCGACCTGAGTAAGTTACACTCAACAGCCCCGTGCTGTCTTTTTCATACCTCTCCTCTTTGCATTCATGTCAGACATACGTACCTTGGCTAAACCTGTCCATCCTTGGAATTCACAGACAAGGGAAGGGTCCCCCGGGGCTCTCTCAGCCCTCTGCCCCCACACAATGAGCCTTCTCATCCCGGGCTGCACTGACAGAGCCCTCTCCTACTGAAGCCCCACCCCCGCATGCACAGAACTCACAAACCCATCTCTGAACAGCTGATGTTACATGCACCTGCTTCCCAGGGATGGGTTATATGCATTCGGCTGCATTTCATCACTTTGCCCCCAGTTCCTCTTTCTGTAAGTTAAACATATTGTGCAAGTGTGCTTGCAACCTTATTTCTGTCTCTTCGCAGCATCCGACGCAGCACACTGCCCTCACCCACCGAACATCTCAGAAGCAAATGCTGTTGAAAATTCCCCCAGCTCTTTGTCTAGACTGTCCTTCAATTCCGTCTCAGTCTGAAGAAGTGTCCGTCCAGGCATCCTCCGAAACTTTTGCCTCACCTCCTCCAGGAAGCTTCCCCTGGACACTCCTCAGCCTCCCACTAGACAAGCCCCATCCTCCTCAGAATTAATCACTTCCTGCTCTGTGATACCTCTGTACCTGGTACATAATTCTGCTTAGTTCTTACAACACTCATTTTAATTACCTCTTTACACACCCATCTCCCTGACTATAACAAGAGCTCCTTGAGAGCAGTAACTTTGCTTTATTTATTGTGTATCCCTAGGACAGTAGCTGGCATGGAGTCAGTGATATAATAAACGTTTGCTGGATCAGAGAATGACTATTATTCCCATCTTCTGCCTCCTGGCACCCAGGAACATTCTGGGGTGGCAGACACATGGGCCATGCAGGCGTTACCCAGGCTGCAAAGACACCCCTCAGGTCCCTTGCTGTTGCAGCCAGCTCGCAGGTGCAACGGCTCAGCATGCTGATGACACGTGAGTGATTATCTGCTGATGCTCTGATTCCTGAGCCTCTACAGCAACCAAAAGGATTTTTAACCCCCAGACCTGTTGATCGGATCTTCTTAATTTCCCTGTGAGCACAAATGCTCGTTAGGAGGGTAGGGAATGACTTTAGGTGACTGGACCAGAAGGGTCTGTAGTGACACCAGGGTTATTCTAGTACGAAGAAGTGACATCCGCCCAGAACGTTCTCATCAGAAACCCCATCCCAGCCAGCTCGGTGCGGCCAGCGGTTTCCCTCTATTTCCCCTGTGCTGACGGCTTCTATACTTTGGGCTGGCTGCACTGTCATCTCTCTGGGTCCCCAAACTGGAAAACTTAGACTTGTCATTGCTTCTTTCTCTCAGCCACACCTCCAAGTGGAAACCTCATGTCAGTGATCGACGACGGAAATAACCCAAACTAACCCTCCTTTCCATCCCGTGTCAGGAATCAAACATTGGAATGCCCCACTCGCTGCTTCTACCTGATAAACTCCTGAACATCCTTCAACACCCAGCTCTGAAGGGCACTGGTTCCACACCAGCGTTCTCTCTGTGGCTGGCCCCTACCAGAATGTGCACAACTGCCAATCCATGAATTGTCTGCAGAGCACAATTTGTCTGTTGAATTTTATTATGTAAATCTTATCATTTAAGCTTTCGTGGGCACATGTGTCTTGTCTTTGACTAGATTGTGAGCCCCTCCCTCCCTCACAGCTCCTAGCGCAGCACCCTGCGTACATGGGTCATTTATAAAGATGTGTTATTGCGTGACTGAAGAGGAAACGCCGTTCTGCACCAGGAAGTGACGGCGTCAGGATCACACCTGTGGTTCTCAGCTGCTGATGTGCATCAGAAGCAGCTGGGAAGCTTGTTAAAAATGCAGATGCCCTAGCACTGCCCCTGCTGATTCTGATTCAGAGGACTGCAGAGAGTTCTAGAAATCTGTATTTTCCCCCAGGTCCCCTACTCCTGCCCGTTCACTTAGCTGCTCCCCAAACAGGAGAACCGCTCCCTCCCATGGCAGGTCTGACAAGCTCCGGAGGTCCCCTGCTTGCCCTTCAAGCTTCCTCCCTCTGGGGTCAAAGCTCAGAGGTAAAGTCAGAGGGAGTCACGGAAGGAGAGAAAGTTCAGGGCCCTCTGTGCCGGCCTCTCTCAGGAGCCGGCTCCCCACCTCCAAGGCAGCGGAGAGGCGACTGTATCTAGAGAGCACACAAACTACTTATCTGCTCTCTGCGAAATGCCAGCGAGTTTGAAAGGCACTTTGTCCAATTAGAAGTGTGGAGAAATATTCATCCTGTCCGTGACAGAGATGAAGTGCTTCTTTCAAAGGCAGCGGTGGCAGCCGGCCAGGTTTCAGAAGTCCAACTCTTCCACACCGAGCCAGCAGTTATTAATTAGTTTTATTAATGGCAGGTCTTTAATGCAAAATGACAGAAGGAGAGAGTGAATATCCCCGTCACTACTAAAATACAAATTGTCCGGATTTAGGTTGTGTTGTTCTGCAGCATGTACAGGCGGCCCGCCAGGCCCAAGTGGGGAACGGAGAAGGCAGCCAAACGCCTTTCTGCAGAGTTCCGGACTATTAATGGCATGACAAAGAGACTGGGATGCTTACCTCAGGTAGCTCTCTAGGGGAAAATCCACCAACTTTAATTATCAAGGAGAGGAGCCTCTGAGGGGAGGAGAGGGAGGCCTGAGGGGAAAACCCAAGAGCAGGGCCAGAGGATGTGGCGGGGATGGGGAGGGGGCCTGCGTCCCCCACACTGGTCACAGGCCTCTGCGAGACCCCAGCGCTTCCAGAGAAGAGTGCGGGGCTGTGTTGCTGAGAATTAGTCTTATACTGTCAACCTGTTTTTTATGACCATTAATCACATTTGTATTTATAAGCACTAAGACAGGATAATCAAATCTCATGCTTCAAAGCATATGTTTATCACCACAGGCATAAAAAGGAAGGAGGAAAAGTTTACAAGCCTGCACCATCCAGGAGAGCTGCTGTTTTTCTGGTCGCTTCCCCGGCGGCACCCTGGGGGTTCTGGAGAACACTCTGTGAGGAAGACAGAACTGCCCGATGTCTCTCTCTGTGCTTGCCGGTCCTAAGGCAGGAATTTTAAGGGATGTCCCCCAACATCCTCCACCTCAACGCTCACCCATCAGCCCTGAATCTCTGCCTTGAGGCCTCCCCTCCCTTGGCCCACACGGGGGTGGGTCCTGACAGGCCCTGGCCCGGACAATGCCTCTCTCCCTCATGCCTTGTCTTTTAGCAGCATGTACCTTCCCTGTGGTCCCCCAGCTACCGCAAGCTGCCTATGCTTTAAAGAGGTTTCCCACCCCACCCTCCTTTTAGCAGACTTCCTCTAGACCAGACCAGAGACGGGCAACTTCTTCCGTCAAGGGCCAGACAGTAACTATTTTAGTCTTTGCAGGCTTTTCAGTCCCTGTGGCGACAACTACTCAAATCTGCCCTTGTGGTTTGACAGCGCCCTGGACAACATGGAAAAATGGGTGTGGCTGTTCTCTAATAAAATTTCCTCTCCCCCCAAAAGACACTGGGTGGGTAGGTTTGACCCGTGAGCTGCAGTTTGCTGACTCTCACTCTAAAGCAGCAGTGGCCGACAGAGGAAAGCGGTTACTAAGGAGTTCTGCAAAACTGGATGAAAGATCTCAAAAGTTCTGACAGCAAAGATGCACTGGCTTCCTCCACGGTCACACAGGCTAACCCAAATCCGACTGGGATCATACCCGCACTTGTTTTGATAACTACTTTGCACTGGGAATACATATTGAAAAGTGATCATTAATAAATAAGGCAGATGATCATAATCTTTCAAAACATGAGGTCTGTAATGGAGAGAGGGCAAGTAACCAAAGTGACCTCACCATTTAGAAGCAAATAGAGTATCTCAAAAGCATCTCGTGCCACATGTTTCTCTAGAAGATTCCCTCAAGTGGCTCAAAACACGCGTGATGAAGCGGGACGTTATCTCCTAACGCAGGCGCGGCACGAGTCAGGGTCAAAAAGCCTGACTGCCACTATCAATATTAAGAGCCGATGTTTGGAGCACTCCCTGAAAAAGGGAATTTGACAAGCCCATCAGAACCAACAGCAACTCTCGACCCAGGCCCGTATTTTCTAGAACAAGATGGAAGTACACAAAGCATTAGGGAAAGACAACAAGAGTGAGACAAAAACGAGAACGAGGAGACCCCGGTTCTCCAGATGATTTGCTGGGTAACACGCAGCAATTCACCGAGTCTACATACCGCGTCTTCGTGTGCGACTCTCCAGTGTTCAGTATTTCCTCCAAGAGGAAATGAACTCTACACCCATGTTCGATGTTATAAAAGATTCAGAAATGAGTGTGAGATGATGTTGCCTTACTAGGGTTAACGGTGTGACCACAGAGCACGTGACAGGATGCAGCCAGACGACACACCGCATCTAGGTGCAGGCATGGCGTTTGCAGGTTCCCACCAGCACCCACGGACTCGCCCCATGGGGGATCTTCTCTGGCCCGCTCTCCCGGTTCCCCAGCTCCCAGCACATCTGTAGTAGACGATTTGGAGGATGGTGGAAGAAGGCGCCCTACGAGGCTGGCACCACGAAAATGTGCCAGCAAGAGGGAGAGCTATTGCCTAAAAGGGTCTCAGACACTAAAGGTAGAGTTAATACCTATAATGACCCCAGCATTGCTGATCATGAAAAAAGAACTGCAAACAAAGCACACATTCACCAATGGGGACGACCAAATGAATCGATGTCTGTACTACGTGAAATTTTACAGTTCTTAAGAAAAAATTAGATTTCTATCTATTGACTTGAAATGCAGTCCATGATACATTTAAAAGTGTATCTGGTCCTCATCCCCAAAGCCTGCTGGGGCAAATTCTCATGTATGTGAATAAAAATGATTTCCTCCATCAATTAGTACTTGGCCCAAACAACAGAATCGTCGTGTCCTGCGCTAAGAACATCAGTAAGAACACCGCGGTGGCTCAGAGTGGGACTGGGAGGCACACACAAGAAAAGCTGGGACTCCTAACTCCTCAAACAGTGTTCTCCTGGTAATGAGGGGACACCGATAGGTTCCCTAAAACTGAATGTTTTACAGCATGCAAGGAAAGCATGCCTGGTGGAAACTAAACTAACATGAACTTGACAGAAACATCGCCTGCTAAGGTGAGGCCCACCATTAAGTATCAGAAGATGCTTCTACTAAAAAAGATGCTTCTACTAAAAAAAGAAAGCCATGAAAGATAGGTTACATAAGGAAGTCAAGGAAGAACCTGCGTATCATCTGTTAGTACACTACAGAATGCTTGCATATACGCAAGGGTGTATATGTGTGAGTACAATTTTATATATAATTTATATAACGTATAAATACTTTTGTTTGTATCTATGAATCCTATTTTCCCACTGGCTTCCTTACAAAAAACCAACACCTGATGGATCTTCAATAGCTCATAACAAACAGCGTAGTTTTGAGATTCTTAGTCGTTCAGCTGAGAAATTAATGATCTACACACAAAGACTAAATGCATCAGGGAGGTATTTTGTACAGTTCAGTTTTCATTTGAAAAGCAGTGTTGTGTAGTGGAAAGATCCTAATGTTTAAACTCGAAGAGACCTTTGTAGAAATGCTGGCTCCACCACTGCGGCTTTGGGCAAAGCTCTGAACCTCTGTTTCCCCATCTAAAAACAGGCAGCGCGCAGCACTTCCCCGCACTGCCACCACGCGGGATGGAAGCACTGTGCACGGAGCCCCTGGCCGGACTCAGCACAGAGCACACACTCGACAACTGTTACCTCCATTACTATTTCACCAGTTGGCATTTCTTAAGGAAAGCACATCTACACTGCCAACTCTCTCATCATAGCAAAAAAGAAAAAGAAATCAGTTCTGATCAAAGGAACACCTAATAGTTGTTAGTGAAAAGTGGTTGGGTGGCTCAGTTAGTTGGAGCTTCGTCTCTTACACCAAAAGGCTGCCGGTTTGATTCCCAGTCAGGGCACATACCAAGAGGTTGTGAGTGCAATCTCTGGTAGGGGCAAGTACGGCAGGCAACCAATTTCTCTCTCTCTCTCTCTCTCTCTCTCTCTTCCCCTCTCTCTAAAATTGATAAACATATCCTCGGGTGAGGATAAATAAAAAAGAAAAGCAGGATGGGAAGATGACAGAGCCCTGCGGCCCCCTTCTCACTCATTTAGACGTGTCCCAGGACAATAACAGGCTGGCTACTGTATTTCTTAGGTTGTGTCCAAACCATTTTAGACAAAACCAGTGCTTTGTAGATGAAAACATCGTTGGCCTTTAAAATAGTCATCTGCCCCTCTTAGCCTCCCTTCAGTGGAACCGAGCGAGTGACTGTTTATCTGGTCTCTCGCCAAACAATAAAAGCAGTTCAGCGGCACTGAGGCAGGCTTCACACAAGTGCTAACCCAAGGACACAACCTGGTAACCCCACGTGCAACTCTGTTCATCGAGGCGGCTTCAGCAAGACCCAAGGGGCCGATGGGCTTGCCCATGAATTCTGCTTCCCCATATCCTGTGGTCTTGCATCTGTCCTGAAAACCTGGTGGCAACAGAATATTTAAAAACCAGGTCTGCCGAGTGCTGTAAGGTCTGAATGCCAAATACCACTGCCATTCAAGCTTCACTTCTCTCAGAACAGGCCGCCCGGAATGAAGATTACAACTGCAGTCCAGGCTCAAGCTAAACCTTGTTTAATGGCGCACTAGATACTTAGGTCGCTAGCCAGGGGATATGTACGGCTTTTGGGGGTAACTCTCCACAGAGCGTGTTGTGTGCAAACAGAGGTCATGTCGGCACATGTCGTCCGCAACCAACACACTGCTATTTAAGTAAGTGCTAACCTGCAGCTTCCGCAACTGTGATTTATTGAGGAGGGTGGTGTGAATAATGCAGAAGACTTGACCACTGGCCTTTAATTCCTCTCATTTAGGCTGCTCTTCACCATAAAACAGTCATTCAGTAAATTAATGTGTTTTATTTTTAAAGTGACATGTTGTACTGGCTTCTGCTTAGTGCAAATTACTCAGGGTTGCCGGTTTCCCAACCAGGCTACAAGGGATCCAGCCCACTCCACCCAGGGTAGAAGAGAGAATTTAAATGGGCTGCAAAAGAAGACAAAATCTACCATCCCCACCCGAGGCCCACAGGTACCCCATTCACCACCAAAAGGCACACCTGCTACAAACTACAGGGACCTTGCTCAGTAAATGGGGCCTTGTCTGCAGCTCAGCACTGGACCGAGCCTCATGTACCTGGAAGCACCCCAAGTACAGGTGCCTGCCATGACCCAACGCGGCTCTTTACTTTTCTGAGACCCAAAGCCCATTCGGCAGGGAGCCAGTCTATTGCTTCTCCTTGGTTAGCTCTCCACATGACTTAGGGAAGGAAGGACTGATTGCTGTACACGGTTCCCAGTTCACATCCAAGCCCACCCTGTTCCCCACGCACAGCATATGCGTTCTGGTGAGCAGAGACTCGTCTACCTCCCAGTTCTGTGACTCAGGCAATGGGAAAGCTCTAGCGAGCCCCTTCACATCTCAGAGCTCACGTTTTCTAATCTGTAAAAGAGAGCTAACACCTGCCTCACAGGGCTGCTGTGAGGTCAAACAGAAAAGGTATCCATGACAGTGATTGGCCAATGGGACAGTGTTTGTAAATATCAGCTGTTGCTATTACTATCATCTTGCAACTCCCAGTCATTGACGCCTTCAGCAATTCTCTATTACCAAGAGAGTAACAAGCAGACCCAAGCTCAGAGATCAGGACCCACCCAGCCCATGTTCCCTCTCCCAGCTTCTATCTTCTTCCCTCCCAGTTCGAACCATCGATTCCAACCACCCATCTTCTCACTGATCCTTGAACATATTATATAAACTCCCACCCCTTATACTTTCATTCATATCACCCTGAAATATTCCTGTCTTCATCTCAGCTCAGCCTACATAAACTCTATCCATTCATAAACCAGTAATATATTTTTGGAATCTACCATGTGCTCCACAGGGTAGGCACAAGACCCAGGCTGGCCACTGAGTGTAATACATACACCCCCTCCTAGGCACAGCTAATGATACTGGGTGGGGTCACATGACCCAGTCTGAGCCAATGAGTATGTTTTTAAGGATTCATATAGGTCTGGGGGAAAGGAAACTGTACCTTTTCCCTTGAATCTCTTGCTAGAGAGGAACTGCATGAAAATAGAGAAAGGCCAAGTCAGAAACTCTTTGACTCTCTTGATCTTCCCCTTAGAGTTTTTAGTTATATGAGCCCAGTAATTCCCATTTTTTGGCTAGTTTGAGTTTGGCTCATCTCATGTGAACTCCAAAGAACTGTGACCAATGCCAACATTCATAGCAGCTCCCTTTGAGTGTGAAGGAACACTGTGTTAACTGCTTCACAGATATGTATTTTTAATTCCCACCTTTACAACTATAGACCTGTTGAGACCCAGAGTGGCTCAATAATTTTTCCCAAGGTCACATCACCCAAGTGGTGACACTGCCGAATGTCAAGACTCCTAGCTTAACACTCCATCTCCGCCACTTCCCACCTGCAGGCACGAACCTTAGTGGACGGCTCTGGGGGCGCAGGGGAAGGGTCGCTGGTCTTATCATGGCCCTGGTTTTCAAGAACTGCATTGGAAGGGGCCCCACAGCAATTCACTGTCGCCCCGAGGGGTGCACTTTCACAAACCACACCTCCTACTGCCCTCCGTCACCCGTGCAGCCGGGCCGAGACTCATAATGTATGGCCAGTGCACTAATGAAACTGCTTCACGTTCTAGAGCAGAAGGTACACTGAATGCCTTTCAGAGACGTGTGACCCTGTGTCCTTCCAAGTCCCCAAAGAAGAAAAACTATGCACATGTCGGGAGGAGGGGGACTAGATGCAAACCAGCATGTTTCTCATGTTGACTTTAACTGTGTAATAATTTCTTATTTAGACCATATTGTTGGAGAAGGCCATATTATTCTACGTAAGTGATTTCATAGATAATAGAACTCACTGTTTATTTTTTCACTGTATTTTCAAATTGAACGTTGGACATTTCGATGTTGTTGAACGGGTTTTCTGAACGTTATTTCATCATGACCTAAGGTGTGAAGGTTATCAGGGACTACGGAGCCCTGCTGCTTGGGTGTGTATATCCCGCTTATAAAAGTTTCCAACTGTTATGACCTTGGCCAAGTTAACGGACCTCCGCAAAATACACTTCCTACATCTGCAACACAGGGGTAATAGCAGGACCATCCTCAGTGAAGTGCTGTGAGAATTAAACAAGATAATACAAGGAAAATGCTTAGCAGTGTGCCGGTCAAAAAATGTTAGCCTTTCTGTGATTATAAACAATAAAATCATTCATGTTATCTTCATGTCCTCAATTTTTTTTTTTTTTTTTGTAAAACAGTGATTCCTTTAGGATCTACAGAGGTATACAAGTGGGTTTACCCCATCCTTAAAAGGCCCCAGGCTGTTTAATGATTTTTTCTGCTTTCTGTAGTTCTTTTGACCCTAAGATTTCAGGCTGTGAGCTATTACAGCTATCAGCCTGCACACTGTGTATTTATTTTCTGCCTCCAATTTACAATAGAGTCGAGTTTACACACGCACTAAACAAGATTCATTACTATTAAGCTTTGCAGTAACTCTCTCAGCCACTAGAGGTCTGCCTTTCATTCATGGGCTCACTGCTCTGTTGGGCTTCCCAAAGGTCCATGTTTTAACAAACCAAACCACATTAATACAACTATTCCCTTAATGTGTATTCAGAGGTCTCCCCAGTGGGGTTCATACCTACATTTCTACCCTCCTATCTGCTCTTTACCATGTACAAACTATCACTCCCAAACATATTTTCATTGTTTCCCAATGGCCCTTGGGCCTCTTCATCTCTGTGCCTTAACACACACTACTTGCTCTCACTAATAAGCAACACACACACGCACACATACACACATTCCCCCATGGTCTTTCCATCTATCTAAATTCTTTTCATCCTTCAAAGACTGGCCCAGGGTCCACTTCTTCATGAAGCATTTTCCACGTTTCAAATTACTGGTGATACAGTCCCTCCTCTGAACTCACTGAACGTCAGGTCTATGCCAATCACTAGCCAATGAGTCCCAGACTATTGTGACACATCTCGCATTATTATTATTATAGTATGTGCCTCTATTTAACCGAGCACATGTTGATGCTCTGCCTCTCCAAATAGATTGTAATCTCCTGAAGCGATGGTTGTCTTTCTATCCCACACAAGAGTCCAAAAACAAAAGGAGGAAGGTATGCCGTTTATCAAGTACCTGATGTGAGTCAAGCATGTTGCTGGTCACTCCACAGTCTTGATCAATAAGTTTATTAAGATGGATATTTCCATTCCATCTGTAGAAATTGAGTCTTAAGGATATAAAATTATCTGGCCAAGGCTTCACTGCAGGTAAACCAAAAGCCAGAATTCAAAGCCAGATCTGCCCCTGAAGACTGTGTAATTTTGCCCCGTTAAAATCCTACGTATTTAACATTGCATGCAGTACCTCCTCAATACTTGTGGGTTGCTCACACAGATAAGAAGCAGTTTGCGCTGAATGTCTGCAATATTAGGCTATCCGCTAACCAGTAGCATGTGTCCCCAGTCCTCAGACCCCTGAGTCCCTGTGTGACAGCTCAGGTGGCTCAGCAGTCCACCCAACAAGCCCAGGGACACTTCAAGACGAAGAACCTCCTTCCCCAGCGGGAACAGCAGCTCTGACGCACTATGCCTGTCCCCCAACCCCCTGCCAAGCTCCTCACAGGTTGTAAGGATCTAATGGTCTTCTCAGATGAGAACTGGGGAGGTGAGAGTCACAGAGCAGTTACACAAGCTGCACACAAGGCCATTATCAAAGAGTACATGAGGCTCACACGCACATTTTCCCTGCTAGCAGCTTTGCCACTCTGATAGCACCGTGATTCAGTTAGCCAAAATATTATGAAATACATCGCAAACAACTGGATTTCCTTTCAAACAGCATAAATTAACAAATTGCACATGTGCACAGAGCATCTGCTAACCTAATAATTAAGATATTTAAAAAGTCACCTAATGGCACCAAAGTCAGGATGATGGGATAATTGGCACAGTATTTAAAAAAACGTAGAAGACACATAATCCAGCCACCCATGTGGCGCACCCAGCGGAAGGGTGCTTTTCCATGGTCTCGGTGAGCACCGTGTTTGGATTAGCACGCTGTGAAAAGCAGCAACTGCTGTTATGTAACTAAACCCTGCATATACAGTTGTCAGTCTGGGTAAATTTAACTCTGCAGGTTTAAGGCAGAGCTTGCTTGCCAGAGCAGAACTTAGGAAACAACAATTTAAAGACACATTGCCCCGTGGACCACAGGGGAAAGCTGGTTAGGGAGCTGTCCAGACTGCGAGGTGGAGCAGGCCCGTGCAGCTGGCCTGAGCCACAGCGGGCAGGAGCCCCCCCTAATCGCTGGTTTGAAAACAATGAGTACTGACAAGAGCATGGTTGTTCAATTACAAAGCTGTCTGCATTCTCCCTCTCCCTCCATGGCAATAAAGGCACTTAGGGGGCCTAATGTAGTTCGGAAGGAAAGGCACTGAAGCCTAGAATCAGGGGGAGGCTTTAATAACAGGTTGCTTTACAGTGAGAACAAAGTGGGTCCCCATCCCCAGGCGAGGGCTGCCCCATTCCTGTGGCGCAGCAAGGCCTGCCGAGAGCAGGGCGGTGGCCGGGCTCCAGGGCCGCCCTTGCACTGCCGGCCGTGTGGCTCAAGAGGAGCCCCATCACCTCGCTACCTTCACTCGGATTTGCCTACTGCAAAATAAGGGGCAGGGGTTCACGCTCCAGGAGGCCTTGCAATTCTCTGATTCCGTCCTCTGGTTTCACCAGTAGATCTTTATTCATCATGGACAAGGGCTAACTCTGCAGGGAACCTCTCATTCTAAACTGGGCTATGTCAGGTGAGGCTAAGAGAAGGACATTCACTGGGAACTGTCAAGATGTCAAAACACATAAATCCACTGGACCATGTTTCCAGTCCTCTCGCTCCTCAGCAGAACTCATTATGAAGCGGGTTTGTCCTGGATCACATCCAAAAAGCCTCGGTGAAGGCAGTCTTGACACGGAGGTTCCTACTCACAAGATGTTCTCCCCATGCATATCTCAAAACCTCATGGTAAGGGGCAGGCCCAGGGAAAAGCCCATCGCCACTGCTGAAGACAAGACACCCCAGTGAGTTCAAGGGAGGCTTCGACCTGAGTTGATTTGCTTGTTGATTGTTCTGTGGAGGGTGAGGGACATATTTTACAAGGACAGAACAGATTGGAGGAGATGCTGAAAAAACTCACAGCACTGAGAACAAAGTGGGTCCCCACCTCAGGCAACTCCTCTGTCAATGCAACCTCCACAGGGCACTCACCTCAGGCCCAGAACGCCGGTGCCGAACAACTCAGCAACCAAGGCAAGTGACATTTTAATATGATACTTTATAAGTTAATGTCAATGCAAAAAAAATCATGATGAGCACAATATCAATAGCAGTCTAGTAATGACTGAACAGCCAGATTCTTTTAAAAGCGTTAGTCTGACTTGTGTGAAATAAGCCACTGTAATAACACCTTTAGATCCCGGCTTTAAATTTAGATCTAGGTAAATAAGCAGGGGAAATTACTGATGATAACTTGTTACCTCCTCAGCCACAGCCACAGCCACAGCCACGTCTCCTCTTGCTAAGCATTCCGATCACGGCTATGTGGGAATGAGCACTATGGAATCACGCAGGAGGGATACACCAACAAGGGGTACTGGCCTCTGTCTGCTAAGACCAGACTGAGCAGAAATTCTCAAGGATGACTCCAGCAAAGTCTGCGTCCTAGAAGGAAATATTACCCAAATTTGTTTTTTATTCTGGAATGATAATTCTTTAAAATAATTCCTAGTCAAGTACTGATAAAGCACTAGCCTGCATTATATTTTCCTCTAAAAGACAACTATACATGCGACTGTGTGTTTGTTTTTTGGCAGCGCAGGTCTGATGATGCCCCCCTCGTTCAGAAAACTCACGTGGCTCCTGAAGCCCTGCAGACTCACATTCCAGCTCCAAAGCACAGAAATAAGAGCTTTACTCTCTACACTAACGCTTACGATTCTGTTTTATTTCCTTTGCCCGACCCCCGCTGCCCAGCCTTCCTGCCTTCGCTGAGGCTGTTGCCCCACGGGAACAGAAACACCCATCTCTCACCCGCACCACCCCATCTCTCCTTGTCTAAATCTCTTATTCATTCTTCCAGTCTCAATTCTACAACTGCCTTCTCCATGAAGCCTTAGAGCTCTGTTGGGTGCTAAATTATGGGACACGTTAATGTTAGTAAGAAATAGCTCCAAATAGCTTCTCTATTTCACTTTAACCCCAAATTAACCAAATGTTCCATTTACCCAAAACACCTCATTGTCAAAGCATACTGATTCCTCCTTCTCTACCCTTAGAATCAGCACCATAGGAAGAATAGAAAAGGAAAAAATAAAAAACATGAAGCACCTTTTCCTCACTGACTCCTCGTGAAACAAAGTAGGTATTCAATAAAAGAATAAATAGATACATCCAACTTCTAGTAGAGACCAAGTATGGAAAAGAGGTTCATTGAATGGCCCCTGATATAGACACAAGATGAATACTCTCTGGATCTTAAAGAATGCAGATGCCGAATCGCACACCACCCTGGGCCTGAGCAGGGGAGGAAAGAAAAATTCCATCTGGCCTCCTGAGCTGTAACTGGAGTCCCGCTCTCCCAGGCCTGTGCCGCTTGCCCAGTGTGATTTGCTTCCACAGCTGCGGGCCTGGTACTCAAGGCCTGAAATCCCTGAGCAGAGCAATTCAAAACCATCTTAGTCACACAGGTAGAAGGTGAAAGTATATTTCAAGCAAACTACTGGACGGAGGTCAAGTTTATCAAACCAATTACACCGAGATGTTCTGGGAAGGGGGGGAAACGCAATCACATATGAAAGGGATTATCAAAACTGCTTACACAGTAAATCAGGAAACTGATAACAGGCTGACAGCCGCATCTACCTGAGTGAGGAATTTCAGGCTCAGATTCCCTGGCTTGTAAAACAGAAATAACAACACGGAACAAGATGTGCAGCGCTGACCGGCGCCTGGGCACCTCGAGGGGGAAGAGTAGAGGCTGCGGACGCAGGGTGCAGGGGAGCCAAGGAGCCCCTCTGAGAGGCTGACCTCCAAGACTTGTTTTGAAGGAGGCCATTTCTCCTTACACTGTTCAGAAACATCTTAATGGGCCCTGACCTTGGACACCACAGAAGTACAGCGCTAAGTCAAAGGAATCTTCGGGGAGCAGAAAGAGGCAGACGAAAGTCACAGTGGTACATTGCGGTGAGGATTGGAGACCCAGTGGAAGTCAGGGAGGGGAGTCACTGCACAGTGTCTGGGAGAAGCTGACTTTCTGAGAATGGCCCAGAAAGGTCTGCAGAGCTTCTCAAAGTACCAAAGTGCCACACACGCTGGGAAGGCCTCTCTTCTTTTTGGACCCTGCCTCTCGGTTGCTTAGGGGTCCATGCAGGGTAGGCGACGCGTGCAGAGTGGGGTCATTCTGTATCCCCAATAGTAATAAGTGAACTTTGGGGAGCACAGAGTCACCACAGGATCTGTGGGGCCCAGAGCAAAAGCGAACTGCAGGAGATAGCTAATGAATCACTGACAGGCAGGACACCAAAATAGAGGCCCTAAATAAAGCAGCTGACCTGGAAAAGGAAATAAATACCTGCATTTCAAAGGAGGGGCCTGCTATTTCTCTGTGCATCACTGGGTTTTGTTTTCTGTTCACAATGTGGCGCCTTGAAACACCCTAACAAGTTTGGCTGACTCAGGGCACAGGCTTAAACTTTATCAACGCCTGCGACAGTAGCAATTTGCATCAAGTTCAATGTTGTCCTTTTGGCAGTTGTTGCACTTAATTGAGTGAAAAAAGCTGTCAGTCTAAAGCCCCAATCCCAAGGTAAAATTCACTCTGAACTAACCATCTGCCAGGGCTTCTCCCAGGGTAGTCAACACTTACCATCCAGAGGACTGGATTCACTTTCTCATAATTAGATCATTCCTGAATTAAATTGACGGTCCCGGGGAAAAAAAGAAATGCAAAGTGTGTTTTGAGACCAGAAAGCAGAAGCTGACTTGTTTTAACAAATGCAAGAGACTACATGTTTTTTTTTCACAGCCACAGAGCAGCACACTAAATGATTTTTCTAAATTAGGCAATTATTATCTTCCGCGCCACCCTCATGATTTACATTCGGGGGTTTTGTTTTGAAAGTTGAGGCATTTCTTGGAGGCACCGCACACAAACCCAAAAGATAGACAGCTAATTGTTTTCAGACCCAGGTGCCCACGCCAGGTCAGACCAGGTTGACCAATCTTATTAAATGTTGTGAATGTCAAAGTCTCTGTGAATTTGCTGGCACATCCATGAACCTGCTGCTTACTCGAAATAAAGGGAAATAATTATAGGTGGTTTCTTGTATCCCATGTAAACCATGGTGGTTGGAAAGGCTGGGAGCAGGGGAGGCAGGTAAAACAACCCACTAAGAAATAAATCTGGAATCAGGTCCCCAAAGCAAGACCATCCTGCTGCCAGCAAAAAGAAGGGAAGAAACGGAACAGGGATGGGTGGGATTCGGAAGGGTTCTCTGCAAACAGGATTTCATTCCCTACCAGTAATTGGGTGATTTGCCTCCAGTCAGATTCAGTCCCGTGGGGACCTAACTGCACAAGGTTTTCTCAAATACTGCACATTAACTCAAATGTTTCCAGGAAATACTTCTGAATTAACTAAAGTGTTTGGTAACTCTTCCTCTTGTTCTTCAGAAGGTGACACACCACTGGGTTACCACTACGTTTCTGATGAGTCGGGGAGACAGAAAGCAGTGAACCACTGTCTCACGGCCTCCTCCCGCCTGTGGCCAGGAAAGGGTAATGCAACTCAAAATAGAATGAGGCCCCCTCATCTTTGCCTGAACATACAGATGAGACGTTGCAATGCCCACTGTTGTAGGGGTGTCATGGGAAAGGTAAGAGAAAGGAAGACGGACAGAGACAGAGAAAACACCATTAGGTCCTGGCAACCTCCCAGACTAAATCCGACCTAAAAGGTTACCGCATATAATGCTTCTCAAACTTGCCCGATTTTAATAGCTACCTGGGGCATTTCATTAAAACATGGGGTTTTTAGGTACTTCTCCCAGAGGTTTAAATTGAGTAGGTCTGGGGTAGGCCTCACTAATCTATTCTTTTACACAAATTTACCAGAAGCCAAGACTTAGGATAAAGCACAGAAGCCAGAAGCAAAGCAAACATGTTAGAGGCAGAAAAGTAATTTTAAAAACAGTAAGAAACAAAGTTAAGAGTCAGGAAAGTAATGATCTCATGATACAACGATGGCTTGGGGGGTGGGAGGGGAACACGTCCCCATATATGATGCCCTGGGGAGGGGACCTAGGAGTTGGGGCGCTAACACCCACACAGGGACGGGAGACGGGACCCTGCATCCTTGCTAGGCCAGAAGCTGGAATTGTGACCCCTATTCAAACAGAGCTCCCTGAAGAGCTGTCCCCTTCATGAAAGAAACACTAGAAAAACTCTACCCCTTGCTCGGGGATGGGAAAAAGCAACTTGACAATGGCCTAGCATTCCAGCTGCAGAAAAAAAAAACAGTCTCCTGTAAAAAGTTGAAATTCCGAATCTATGCAAACGCATCCAGGTTCTGAACATCTATCCCCCTTGTGCTGAAGGACAGGGGCACTTCCACAACTTGAGATCCACAGAACCTCCGGGGTGGAAAACCCTGATGGAGACGAATACACAATCACCAGTTAGAGTCACACAACCTGAAACTAACCGAATATTCAATGTCAGCTGCAACTGAAAGAAAAATTACAGTCATATATGGAAAAGATCTACCGTGCATAAGATACAAATAACAAGAATTAGCACCATTAGGACATGACATAATAAAATATTATGAAAGGCTCTATAAGATAAGCAACTCCAAAATTATTAAAGTGGTCAGAAAACATAGGATAAATAATACAATTACTGAACACAATGGCAAAAAAAATAGACAAAGTAGAAAAATGTCTAGAAAGAACAGATATTAATCATTTAAAGTTAAAAACTCAGAAGACATGAGACAAAGGATGTATTTGGTATGTTTCCATTCAGATGAAATTCAGTATGAGGCCAACCGAATCTATGAGGATGAAGTCAGAAAGGCATTTAGCTTCGAAAGGTCTAGCCCAGGAGAGGCCATGCAGGGGAGCAGGCAACGTCATCGCTGTTGACCTGGGTGATGGTTGCCGGAGTGTATTCACATGGAACGCCATCATTACTTCATTGCATATACGTGTAACCACCATTTGAAAAGTTCAGTGGGCAGTTTAAACAATAAATTAGAGAAGATTAGTGAACTCAATGAAAGAACCAAGAAAATTGCCCAGACTATTGACCAGAGAGAAACAGATGAAAAGAGCTGAAAAAGAAGAGACATGAGAACATCTCTCATACACCCGAAAGGAGGCCCAGGAAGAGAGACTGAGGGAAAAAACACAGTGTTTGCGGACCATCCAGAATGAAAGCAAGCATGACTTATCAGAATGAATGAGCACACCAAACCCTAAGCAGAATGGGTACAGAGTTCCATGCCTACACACATGATAGTGGCCCCGCTGAACACCAGAGAAAGGGGAAATATGAAAAGCAACCAGGAAGACAATTACCTACAAAGGAACAACAAATCAGCTGACAGTAAACTTACCACTGCACAACGCGTGCCTCTATTTGGTCAAAGGCCACCCAAGCTGTAGAAAATGAGTTTTGTTTGAAATGACTGCAGAGAGAACTTATTTTTTTTCAGGAAGGTTTTCCATGTTAAATACATCCTTCATTCATTCCTTCAACAGGTTTTAAATTGATCACCTACTATGTGCCAGCCTGGTCAAGGAACTTCTGGGCTCTCAAAGAGCTCAAAACTCTGGATTCAAGTGTATTTTAAGTGCTGTGATGGCTGAAACACAGGTACTCTAGAAGACAAAAGACAAGACGCCTACCCCAGGGAGAGCTTCCACGAAGAAGCAAATCCAAGCTGAGATCTGTCAGATGAATGGGATTAGCAAATGAGGACTGGAACCTCTGTGAGCGTGGGGGCTTGTCTGTCTCTATACTGTGGTATCTCTAGGATTCGGAGCAGCACCTGGCCCCCAGGAAGTGCTCTATAAATGCTGAATGAATGAATGAACCAAAGGATGGCTAGAACAGAGGTCAGGGAAAGCATGTGGAGGGGAGGAGGCATAGCACGTTTGAGCGCCAAAGCTCAGTACAGCTACAGAAGAGACCACGTGTGGAGGAAAGGTGAGCCAGGAGGCTGGAAACCCAAACAAAAAGCTGAGTTAGGCTATGTTAAAGGGTTTGCATTTTATTCTAAGAGCGACAGAAATTCAATGAAGGGTTTAGATCCATTAGATTTACATTTGCAAAAATCACTTGAGTCCTAGTGTCAATGCCAAAGAAGTTAGCGCTGTTCTCTGAGGTGGAAGAATTCTTCCTCACCAGTAATAAGATGAGCAGCTTTCAGATTTCCACCCAAAGAGCTTGAGAGAGAGAGAAGAAGGGAGGGTGGGAGGGCACGAGGGAGAAGGGGGGATAGGGAGAGACAGAGACTATGTGTGAGCACATCTAAGAAATTAGCATAAAATCCTGGTTATCCAAATCCCACAGTGGGTATGTTTTCCAATCAGCCCTGAGGCTTGTGGCGATGATTAAATAGGAAAGGACTATGTCCCCAGCTCCAGCTGAACATTCTGTTCTGGCTTTTCGATCTAAAAACTTCAGCGTGCTCATTGGCACCGTTGCTGTCCTCATGTTGTCTGCCCTACACTGGTCCAAACTGTCCCTGAAATATCAGTGTGTCCAGGCAAAGGTTAATGTAACTGGGAAGTTGAGTTTTCCCCTTCTTGCAAAAAGCAGTA
Organism: Desmodus rotundus; assembly: GCF_022682495.2. Classification (NCBI taxonomy): domain Eukaryota; kingdom Metazoa; phylum Chordata; class Mammalia; order Chiroptera; family Phyllostomidae; genus Desmodus; species Desmodus rotundus. Next base: position 91,162,363 of record NC_071393.1, read on the forward strand.
AAGCAGAGATGGGCCTGTGATAACGACTATGACTCTCCTGGCGCAGACAGCTTCTAGAAAGGGACAGCAAGCCCTGAGGACCCTGGCTGAATAAAACCACTCCCTAGGCAATGTCAAATTCAGCACGTCTCTGTTGGCAGCTCTTGTTAGGGCTGCAAAGCACTGGAGGAGCGGGGGAGGTTCTGACAATGGGTCATCTTTGCGTGGGTGGACCCTGCCATGGGGCAAACTCCGCATCTTAACTTTCATAATCCACAGCGCGTGCACCTGCCTAGCTGCAACCGCAGGTCGCCCTCAACAATCTGTTCAAGTTCCTAGGCAGAACAGAACACAGGAGTTCCGCCGTCAAGATCGGAGTTTCACTTTGTCTCGGCAGCCGGAAGTCTGCCAAGACAGTGAGGGAGAGAGCTCAATCTCCAGGAGTTCTCTGGCAGGACCATCTCAGGCCTAGGAAGGGCAACAGGACGCCTAAGGAATGAAAGGAAAACCTGCGACCGGAAGGATGAAGACGCTGCCACAGGAACAGTCAGAGGGCAAAAGAAAGTAAAAAAATAAACAACAGTCTCCGAGGGCGGCTGTGGTCAGGTGACTTGGCTGAACACTGCGCAGAGCCAAGCGCTCCCTCCACTCGCCGAGACTGAACCTCCAGCAGAGATGAGCACAAGCGGAGATGGAAAGGGGCCCCAGGGGAACGGGGCTATTATGGAGACACGTGTGTCACAGTCAGGGGAAGGGGCCGGGAGCTGTGGTAGTTGGTCTGCCACAATGTTCTAAGCTCTGACAAACCAATGCTTCCAGGCCTCACAGTCTTCTCATCTGCAACATGGGGATCACAATTTTAAGGACTGAATCCAGTGTGGCCAGTGCCTGGAGCACAGTAGGAGCACATAACTATTATGAATTCCTATCAAATCAAATATGAAACTCCAGAATAACTGTTCTTGCAAACTCATTGAAGATACAGATAATATTTTACGTCATCCTTGTAACCTTGGCCCCTAAGAAGAGCGTGGGAACTGGATTCATGGTTGTGGAAGGAAGGGGCGGTGGGGGGGGGGGGGGGGAAGAATCAGGTATCCTGTCTTTTATTTCTCTCTTTGGCTCCCGACAATGTGAGGCACTACTGTGAATACTTACACGTTCACAAATATCTCTTGTTGTATAGAAAGTATTTATTCATCGACCACTTACTCACAAAACAAAGTTTTGTGCCTGTTGTACACAAAGCACTGTGTTGGAATCACTGGAAAACACATTGGTCCCTACACTGCATCTCTGTCCTCACGGATCTCACACCTCATGCGTTAAATGTCCCAGCCACGATCCACTGTGGCAACACAGGTCTGAGTGAGGGGGGCCACCGGCCTCCCCCCCCAGCCCACCACCCAACAAGGAGGCCACTTTTTTCCTAAGGGGTTCCTTCCCAATTGAGAGAAGGAAATTCTCCCTCTTTAAAGCTGGGGGAGAGAAGGGTAAAAATGTGTGCAGCTTGTCCATCGTTCAGAAGGCCTGGAAGCACACAGCCCCGGGCAGCCTTCTCTGCCCAGACCTACCGTACATCAGGCTCAGCACAACAGAGGGGCTGAGGTTTACTGAAGAATGTCCTGGTTTATCTTTCTTTGCAACACCCTACCATATGGATTCCACCAAGGCAAAGTTTTCCCAGGACCCAAGAGGCAGAGTGTGACGCTTTAAACATCACTTCCACCACTGGGAATAGTAAACAGTCTAATGTCTGAATTCCAAAAGATATTACTGATATTGTTTATAATTAGCGTGCTATATTAAACAGAGTCAAGCTGCTGGCTTTCATAGGCTTCACCCTATTATGCATTTAGAAAAACATGGATGTGTGTGTGTTAGTATATGTGTGCACATATACACATTCATATACATATGTGCACATACACATACTATGTGTGGGTCCAATCATTCTGAAATTTAGAATAGAACATGGCTACGAAACATACCTACCATACTGAGGTAAGAAAGGCAAGTGGAATAGCCTTTTTTCTTCATCCTACCTGACATACTAGCCAAGGATGGACTCCAGGAAACTGAATCGACCTGGGGGCAGCTAAAGATGGAAACACACTGCAGATTAACCACAGCCCCAGAGCTGAACCTAAGCTGGAAGATCATTTGAGGAACATCAAGACTACGGAGTTGCCACCCTCCATTAGCTTGAGCCTACCACGTGGAAATGCACAACCCGTCTTCACTCGCAGCTCAAAAGGAGCACCGAACATCAAAACCACGACGTCGTCTAGCCTATGGCATCTCTTTCAAAAAATCAACAGCCTGAACACTTAACTTAGTCCTCTTCTCAATCTATTTACCTTCTCTTTACCATTGCATTTAGTGGTCTTTGTGACGCACAGCTGAAAAGCAAAGCATGAATTTCTCTCTGCACGTATTTCTCTCTGGATTTGCTGTTGTTTCCTTCCAGAGGAAATGCTGAAAGGGACATTACTAAGTCAGAATAATGGCCAGTGGCCTTAACTCTTGCTCCCAAGAGTTTCATCATCCAAGGTGTGACATAAATGTAAAACAAACAGGCTGCCATTGGGAAAGCTTTTGAGTCAAGTTCCCTAGCGGGGAAACCTCACATTTATAGTAATTCTATATCACGGAGAGGGATCTACAGCGAGTGCTTTCACTCACTTATTGATAGTGTTTAATCATATTTTCAGTGACCCAGCCAGCTCAGTCCCATGACTGGGAATGTGGTAAGTGGTTTAAATACCATACTCTAGCCTCTGCTACGACAGAAGGCCTAAGAAAAACATGTTGCATTTCTCAGAGAGAACTTGTGGAGTAGGTACAGTGGACATAAGCACTCCACAGGACAGAAAAGGAAAAGAAAAGGAGCCCATCAATTGATGAATGGATAACCAAAATGTGGTATATCCATGCAATGGAATATTATTCAGCAATAAAAAGGACCAAGGTACTGATACTTGCTACAACATAGATGAATCCCCCAAATTATGTGATGTATAAAAGCCAGGCACAAAAGGACTGCAATTGTATGATTCCATTTAAATGAAACATCGAGAAAAGGCAAATTCTATAGAGACAGAAAGATTAATAGCTTTCTTAGACTAAGAGTAGGAAGGTGTAGTAATAGCAAATGGAAATGAGGGACCTTTCTTGGGTGACAGAAATGTTTCACAAGTAGATTGTGGTGGTGGTTATACAACTCTACAAATTTACTAAAAATCACTGAATTATATATATATATTCATTTAAAAAAGAGTGAATTTTATGATATTTAAATTAAGCCTCAATTTTTAAGAAGGTAGAGAGAATAAGGATGGTGTATTCTTTGCTAGATCCTTTAAAAAGGTGTGCCTTAGTCATGAAGTCACAGAGTGTCAGGCTCAGAAGGAACCTGTAGCTCAGTGCATCCCTGAGTTACACCTGGAGCTCACATGGAGACAGTGAGCCCCCCCTCGGGAGGGAAATGGAGGAAAGCCAATTGCTCGAAGGCACTTATATAATTAATGGTTGAGCTGGGACCAGAACCCAGGCCTCTTGATGACTTGTCCAGTGCACTCTTTGGTTTATCTTCCTTATTTTGCTTCATGCAAACTCCTAGGGCATTAACTATCCAGACAATAAAGTACGTTCACAATCAAATGTGCCTGACTCACAGATCACTCTGTGTTTGGAAAATATACCCTATTGGATAAGCCATGATTCACTTATTCTCTGCTCATATGAGTGCTCGTGTATGTCACAAGCATGTCTCTTCTTGTCTTCTCCCTATTTGTTTTTGCATGAGATGCATGGCTGAGTATAACCTTTAGACTGAAGATATACTTTCTTTACCCTAAAGATTCATAGATGAGTGTTTAAGAAGCTGAATCAACTCTGAAAGGTTTGCTGCTTCAGTACAACCAACACAAACACCCTAATTCAGACCTAGCCACAGGGGCTTATCTTCCTAATAGAAATGTAAAATAGATCTTTATTTGCTACAAAATTAAAATGTGATCCAATTACACAGAATATGAAGGAACTTGTTGAATTACAAAAAAAAAAAAAGTCACACGCACTAATTTGAAACAATGATACCACAGCCTTAATTACCATCAGCTTCACTACGGTAGTTTTCAGACAGTGCTGGGATGCGGTGAGACACAGCCGTGCCTACGATAAAACATGCAGAGAAAAACAGGACCCTGCTTAAACAAACAAATGAGAAAATTAAGATTTTTAACCAACTTTTTAGAGAAAAATTGACCACCCTGAATATTATTAGTAAGCTTTAAGCATCGACCAATGTCAGGGACTTAAATGTGCCTCCCAAAAATTCACAGGCTGAAACCCTGGACCCCTAATATCATAAGTGATGATATTAGGAAGTGAGGTCTTTGGGAGGTAGTTCGGTTTAGATGAGGTCATAAGGGCAGGGTTCCCATCATTGGATCGGTGCTCTTATAAGAAGAAGAAGAAACACCGGAACGACCTCTCTCCAACATGTGAGGAGGATACAGGAAAAAGACAGCCGTCTGCAAGCCAGGAAGAGGGCCCTCACCAAGAGCAAATCTGCCATCAGCTGTGTCTGGACTCCTCAGCATCCAGAACTAGCCGTGGTATTTTATTATTACAGCCCAAGCTAAGACAACCAAATATTTACTTTCTAGGTATGTGGACCTCTGTACAATGCATTGCAGTGATCAAGGTTAAGTGGTTATACAATGTCCCTTTCTCAGGAACTCAATCAGGGGTTAGTTATTCATGGGCATTAAAATATGTGAGAAAATATTTAGCCTTCCTAAATCTGCATTTCGCAAGGGGCTATTCTTGCAGTGACTTACTTACACATTTATAGCCTATCTCCCAATGCTTTCGCCTTGGCATAAAATGAAAATTAAAATAGAACTGCATATTTAGCTCAACTTCCCTGTCATAGAACCAGTCCTTAACTTGCTAAAATGTATGGCTTTAGCCTCAAAATGATGCCTGTCTCCAAACTGCTTCATTTTGCAGTCGTCTGTACACACAGGGGCCAGTTGGACAGACGCTCCCAGGATGCTGACGGTTCCCCGGGAGGTAGGTGTCCCCTTCTCAGAACACAGGGGGAAAGAGGCAGTTAATGAGGAAGAGCAGAGCTTCACTGACCAGCAAGTGTGGAAGCTCAGAATTTAAGTATACCGATGACCTCACATTCCCGGAAGGCTGTGGACCGCCCCTAGGGATCAAACCCGTCTAGCCAGTCTTTCTTTCTCTAACAACAAAGCCCAACACTCTTCCCCAGTGACCCAGGTGATACCTCAAGTAGGAGGAAAAGTTCCCAAACTGAAGTCGGTTGTTTTGCAGGGAGGCCTGTCTTCTGAAGCCTAAACCAGAGGATCGGGTAAGAAACAAATACTGTTTCGAATGACAGAGGTTAACCTCATACCCATTATAACAGGAGAAGATAAAATAACCTCAAACTGCGTGACCTCTAAATTATCAAATCCCGTACATACCCTAATTTTTTGAATGACTCAGTTTACCTAATTTGTGAACAAGGCAGAACCAGGAAGCTATGTGAGGAGAGCTAAAGCTATGAATCCCTTCTTCTTAAAAAATGGAAATATATAAACTGAACCTACTGAAAGCTTGATCGATAAAGAAAAACTGCACCACCCTAAGACAACTAGGTTTCTGGACATAAATATCATCTGTGACCCATTTCCATTCAGGATCCTTGCACATCCATCAGGTTTTGCAAGCTGACACAGGGCCCTTTAAAATCTAACCAAAACCATGCTTCCCCGAGAGCCATACCCTCTTCCTGCTTCTCTGCACAGAAAGGCCGTGACCCCCAGCTTTCTGGCTCTTGGGATGGTGGCCAAGGCGAGAGAAGTCAGGTTGGAGAACTCCCCACGGCGGTTCTCAGGTAACCAGCCGGTAAGATTTCATCTTGTGTGGGGTTAGCTTTGCCTCGCCAGGCAAAGGAGGCACTTGGCCTGGGTTTAGAACGATTTCTGTTTGGGTTTCTCCAGGGCTCAATTCTAAACAGCCCAAATAAAGGCTCTGCTGTCCTGAAGGGCACCTTTCAAGGCAAACAAAAATAGGACGCTTGCTTAACAAAAGGGGACTGTTCGGCCACCAACGTCCGAACGGGGTCTGACCTTAGAACTGGAAGGGCTTTCTGCAAAGCTAAAAAGGCAGAGAAGAAAACAGCAGCTAGAAAAGAATCATTACAGAATCACCCACTTCAAACCTTCCTTCCCTCTCAGAAGTGCCAAGGGATAAAACATAAACCTCTCCGAAGAAAACTGCAGCCGGAGCTCAGCTTTCAGGTTTTAGAGGACACTGGCATCCCAAGGCCTCCCCACCATGGGATCAAACGCACACAAAACAGTTCCTTGATATTTGCCCAGCTTCCCCCATACCATAGAAAACAAGCTTTCATTTTAATCGACTTACCGCCCTGTGGGTGCAGGTCTCTCATTTCACAGCACAGAGATAACACACAAAATTCATATGACAGATAGTGGAAGATCTACAGGGAAAGTACTTAGAGCCCATTGAAAGCAATAAGGAGCTTGGCTACTGCCTCAGAAGGCAAAGGTGTGGCCCTTCCCCCAGACAGGAGACCTCTCCTGTCACACTCACTGAAGGTGAAGAGAAGTTCAGCCTACCAGTATGCGAGTTGTTTTAAGTGAACAGGTCTCCCTAATTACACAACCCTTCTCTGGTCCCTCTGTTCCAGGACCTCCAAAGGCTACTGCACAGCTGAAAGCCCTTTGAAACAGGAACACAACAGGCAATCCCACTATAACCAGAATCAACACCGTCATCCACCCGCCAGTAAATACTTGTGCATTTTTTTTCTCTCTTCCTGGTCAACTAAAAAAAAAAATCTTTCATTTAGTTTCCCATGGCTAGAGCCATCCTTTGAAGATCTGACACCCTTTCTCAAGACCCTCTTTCAACTTTCCCTCCCTCGAAGCTTTTCCCCCAGGGCAAGGTGGAGACCTTTCCACAGCTACTATTCATCCCATTGCTCCCAGCCTTGAGGTTCTGCCAATTGTGAGGCACATTCCCTTTAGAGACAGGATAAATCAATGACAGGCTGTGTACAAAGTTAAAAAAAAAAAAGGCAGCCACTCTTCAGACATAAATTAGCCAAGTGGAGAAAGACACCACCATCAAGGCAGACACCACTGCAATGCAACCGGAAGTCACAGCGTGTGTCAGAGCCTCGCTCTGAATTTAAAGACATACTTGCTTTCCTAGGCCAGTCATACATGTAGTAAGTCCAGGGCTAAAGCCAGTTTTGAGAGATCCTTTCCTCTGTCACTACACCCATCCATCTCCTTTACTTTCTCCGCCACACTCACTTGGACCCTAGGCTTATTTTTTTCCTGATACCACTTCAAAATCCATGAACATGACCTGGTATGGTATAAACCATGAACATGGTATAAAAATTTCACTTAAAAATAAAGTAAGTATCTTTATTATAGCACTCTTCACATATTTAGAGATTACAAGTTAATTTGTCTTTCCTATCAAGTCCCATAATTCAACTTTGTACCTCCATGGAGAAACATGGGGCCCAGCACACAGGAAGTACTCAGTAAATACCTGATGGGTCAGTGAAAGGAGGTGTGATACATAGCATCACCTTTAAACACCACAAAGTTTCATTGAACATTAGATTTTCTTGCCTCATCTCACCTTCCCCTCAGCTGGCTGGTCTTTCATGTATTGGTTGTAAACCACCCTCACTGGCATCCCAGAGGCTCACTGAATGCTCAGGTAAGAGACAGAAGACTGAAGACAACCTACAACACTGCCCTGAAGGAGCTGAGACCCATGAGACACAAACACAGCTGAAGCGGGAAAATGTGAATTCAATACGGGCTGTAAGTGATGAGCGATAAAACCAGAGTGCATGTGCTACTAAGAAAATACTAATGTAAAAGACCAATTAATAAAGGGATGTTGTCAATCACCATGGTAACTTTCATTACAACATTTTATTAGACACAATGCAACATTGATACTTTTCAGTGAGGCTTGAAATAAAATTTCTTAATCCAGATGCCAGACACTGATCGACACTGTGTACTCTCCCCTCACATATTCATGGAGTTTCAAATCAACACTGTTGATCTGAGATAAGGGGGGTGCAGGGTTGTTTATGAAGCAAATTTATTTTCAATATTTTGGTCATCAGAGCAAGCATTACATATGTGAAAGTTAAATATGTTCTAAGGTACATAAAGTCTCCACTCTTTGGACAAGGTCTTTCCGAGGTTCTGGCTTACCAAGTCGTGGTGCTGCAGAAGCAAAATCCTGGGACAGAGCAAGTAGGAAAGAGAGGCTCCCAGGAAAACCCGTCCTGGAGGGCGCTGCGGGAAATGGAGGGAGTCCTGAAGGCAGCAATCCAGGCTGGAGATGAACCAGGCAAGTCTCCAGCATCTCCCTGGACATGCCCTCCAAACGGTTGGCAACTCATAGGCAATTACTGCCAAGTGACCCCCTGATGCCAGTCCCCCCAGGGGCTGAAGGGATAAAGTCACTGGAACCAACTCAAAGTGTAATACATTCCGGGGCTTTTTAATTTACAGGTCCCACTGGGGGAGCAGCACCATCTGAGCTGCTTTCTTACATCCTGTTTCTGCTCTTAGGGTTCGCTTATGACCTAAGGCATAAAAATGCGCCTCTATCTTTCCATTGTGAAAGGAGTTGTTTGGCCAATGTCCTTCCTTAGGAGACAAATGACAAAATAAAATGACCATAGTTCCTCGGCCCTTAATGCTTCTTCCCAAACTTACGAAATAACCATTACCAGAAGTCCTCCGACATGGTAATGAGGATGAAGAGGTTGAACCAAATACACAAAGCCTTGTTTTTAAACCCTTGTCTTGATGCTGTTATTGCCTTGGCCTGCCACAGCTGATGCATGTCCCCCCCAGACTAGCCAGCTTGTTAAAAGGCAACACAAGGCAAGCATTTTTATGGCAGTTATAGATCATGTCTTTGATCTGCCTGACTGGCACAATATGCCTGTGTTCCTGTGTGTGCATGTATATCTACATGCGTGTGTGTGCATACGTATACGCACATCTGTATTAAATGTATACGAAGTCACTTTCACAGAACAAGGGCTTACTTTCACTTACTGACTGTTGTCTTGAACATAGGGCTGGGGCTTCTCAGCTGAGTCGGGTTCTTGAAGACCTTCCACTCTAAGTCTGTGTATGTGTGTATCACCCAAACTATCACAATACACACTGGGCAAAATAGATGCTTAATGGTCTAGCCCACTTTACAATGGCACTACTACTACAGCATCACTCTATTCTCACCATTAGTGCACATTAGAATCAGCTTCCAGCATGTTTGAGTGAAGAAATAAAACAGCCTGATCACAGTGCCGATTAGTTCTGTGACAGCCATGTAGTGTATCAAAACTGAAGCATTTCCACAGCATCCCACAAAAATAGGATTCTACTCTTAGTTCACTTCTACTAGCTTGCTGTGTTTCTACCCCTACTACACATTGACCTATCCTAGGCTAATTACAAGCTAAAATCAATTTTAAAAACCCCTTAGCAAGTTCTTTAAGAAAAGGTATTATAATCCATCAGCACACTGTTACCTTGTGCTAATGTTATTTTCCTGGGTTTACCCAATACCATTGTGTACCAATAACCACTCTTTCTCCCGCTGCTCTCTCATCAGCTCAAATACTGTAACAGCAGAGCAATTTTAAGCAGGTTGTAAAACTCTGAGAGTATTACTTGCAAAGTGCATGTAAATTATTAGATTACATTACAAGTGAAAGACTCAGCAGTGGGTCACCATAGTGGAGCATTAACGCAGACCAAGTTGAATGGAACCCTTACAGACAAGCTTCTCCAACGTGGTTTTTTTGGCAGTGAGGAGAAAGTAAGTAAAAGGGTAGGAAGGACAAAGAATGGTAGGTTGCTGCAAAATGAGGTATAGGAGAACAGAGGAGCACAGTGGGAAGGAAGGTGCTCCCCTAGGCTCGGTGCCTAGAGGGGTCAGCCAGCGGGTACCACAGGAATAGTGGGGGCAGGATAGAAGGGGGCAGCTAGACATGGGCCCTCCTCAGGCTCAGCTCAAGGTGTGGGTTGTATGTGACCTCAGGGAAGGTAACAAGTGGTTGAGTGGGTGGAATTTCTATGATCTATCCTCACTTGACAGAATGCATCCCATGGCAGTTGAGCTGAGACTAGAGCAGGACGCAGTTCAGGAAAGGAAACTGGCAGTAAAGGGAAAGGCTTCAGGACTCTGATGCCCTGGAACTCCTGCTTATTTCACAGAGCAACAAATCAAAACCAAGGAAGAATGCTCCAAGCAGAGGGAGTTGAAGACTCGAGGAGGACACAGAGAGAAGTGGGTAGAGGGACCCACAGCTCCTGTGTGCTCCACGACCACCACCCTGTGCTCCAGCGTCACCACCATCACCACTATCACCACCCTGTGCTCCAGCATCACCACCCTGTGCTCCGGCATCACCACCACCACCACTATCACCACCCTGTGCTCCGGCATCACCACCACCACCACTATCACCACCCTGTGCTCCAGCATCACCACCATCACCACCCTGTGCTCCAGCATCACCACCCTGTGCTCCACCATCACCACCACCACCACCCTGTGCTCCACCAACACCAGTTACTGAAGCCACACTTGATGTGTACCAGGCACCCTGCCAAGTGCTGCAATATGCAGAACACAGCAAGCCCCTCACTCACCTTGGGAAGTCAGCACTGTCATCATCCCGTTTCCAGGTGATTAAAAAAACAGATTGAGTGGTTAATGAACTTGCCTAAGGTCACACAGCTCATACACGGCACACCTGGGACTCTGGCCTAGGTCTGTCTCATTCACCGCAGGCTCGTGACAACCACATATTCTGTCTCCCAACACGTCCAGCCTTGGTCTGAATTGCTCAAGACTGGAGCAGGCCTGAACCTGCCACTGAGAGGAGGCGTGGTGGATCCAAGAGAATCAGCAGTGGGACAAACAAGGGCAGCTGGGCCAAATCTAAGTCCCAGTTGGAAAAATAAGCAAGTAGAAGCTGCACTTGCAGATCTGGGAAGTGTAGAGCTGACTCCACTGAGGAAGCAAACAGCTCTGTGGGGCAGTGCAGGAGAGATCATCATCACAGTTAGTGAGCACCTACTTTTTGCAAGGCACTGTGCATGAATAAAAAAAAAATCCCTGGTGCCAGGTTCCTGGAGGCGACTACACTCCCACCCAGGATATAAAACGACAAGAGTGTATAGAGGAACCCGGCAAAGGAAGAGGGTGCATGTTGACTGAAGGAGTGACTACTGTAAAAGACAGGGCCATGATAACTGCAGTAGAGAGAGGGTGCATACCATTTGGAGCTTAAATGATCATAGGACTTCAACAGGCAAAGAGAGACTGGGCATAATAAGGGAGGTTGGGTGGGGCAGGGGAGGGAGGGAGGGAAAAGTCACACAGAAGGAACACGGGTGAAAATGGCCAAGTGCAAGGTACACTTAGAGGACATTCATCAGAAGTGTCTGGCCAAAGGTGACCCAGACAGTAGGGCACATGGAGAAGCGCCACCATTCGAATGTTAAATCTGGGAAGGCAGGGCTCTGACCTCTCCTGTTTGCTGCTTTATCCCCAGAGCTTAGTTAGCACTGTGCCTGGCCCATAGAAGGTGCTCAGCAAATATTTGTTGAATAAAAAATGCCACCCTCTTGCTTTTACACAGTGACATCAGCTCCAAGCAAAGGGGATCCCAGAATTTACATTCTAAGCTAGTCTACTCAGAAGCATGCCTACATGTAATAGGGTATTAATAAGCACGTGCTAAAAGTGGCATAGAGATACTGTATGATTACAAATACCATTTACATTATTTTCCCTCTCCCACCTCCTCCCTGAAACCAGAATGAGAACACCTGGAGTTCCACATCAGTTTCTGTAGAAGCCCTCCCTCCCTTCCTCCCACCGGCAGGCCACGGCCCACGGAGAGGCTGCCTTCACCTCCTGCCCGGGAGGGGGGTTTTCAAACTGCAGGGACAGCTCACAAACAGATCATCAGATCGATTTGGTGGCTCATGACTTGTATTTTGTCTTTAAATGATAGAAAAAAAATAACAGTGTATCACAGGTCAAGCTTAATACTTTACGTGAAAAATTTATTTCGACTGCCTGCGTGTGTACTGGCTCACGGTGTGGTATGTGTCCTCACTGCAGGTTATAGTGTAAACACTGGAGAGACACTGGTTGCCCCAGAGGGGCCAGAAACTCCAATGTTCAGACACTCATTTTCATACTCAGGTTGAATGACCCCTGCCCTCCTGGCTGCATGTGACTGTCCAAAGTATTGCTCTTTAGGCCAGTAAACTTGGCCCATCCTGAATATCCAAAAATTCTGCAGAATATGCTAAGTTCAGAATCCGTTCCTTCAAGGTATCCCTGGTTTCAAAACACACAAACAATGTTTTTTAAAAAATAATTATATTTTCCTAGTTACAAAAGTAATACATGCATACTGCAGGAAACTTTGAAATACAGAAGAGCGTAAAGAAAAAGACACTCACAGATAATCCCACCATCTAGAGATGAGCACTTTATAACTTCATCACGTAGGTATATGTTGGTCCATTCTAATATATATGTATGTGTGTGTACACAGAGATACACACACACATATTGTGTATCTACGTATGTATATGTATATAAACATATACACACACGCACACCACAGCTTTTACAAAGTGTATATCACTCTGTGCACAGTGCTATGGAAGCTGTGACTTTTCACTAAGCAACAGATCATAAGTATTTTCCCGTTAAGAAATATTTTTCTAGTACAAGATGATTTTTACTGGCTACGTAGTATTCCATTTGCAGACTTGCTCTTGAGCATCTCTAAAGCGCACAGCCTTAAACTGTATGCCTCGAGAAAAGAGGGCTACTGCTGAGATACGTCCTTCCCTGCTGCACTCCTGGCTGCGTCTAGCTCCCGCGACCATAACTGCTCCGACAAGCAGTGAGGACAAGATGCTCAACTCCGTATCCTGCACTTTACTTGCCAGTAAGCCAGACCATGAGATGCAGGCATTATTTTTGCTGTGTGTTAGAATGGCTTTCCTGATGTAGCCACAGGCTCACTGGCTAATTTTAATCAATAATAAAAATGAGCAGTGGGACTTAACAAAAATAACAATTACTGACAATTTTCCACTATTGATGAATAGCCAAAATACCTTTCACTTACTTTCACACATATCCACTACCTATTGCTGGATTAACTTGTGTACATCTGAATATCCTCAGGGGGGTTTCCTGGGAGGCAGGAACTTGGTTTTGTACCTTGCTGGAACTTCTGAGCATCCTGGCAGAGCACACAAGTGGAAGGAACAATTTTAGGTAAGAAAGGGGAAGACTAGTGTTCCAGTCACAGCCTTGCTACATACGAGGAACGGGCCCTCGCAAACATTATTAGATCTCTGAGAGTCCGTTTAAACATGAGGCTAGGCTAAATGATTCACAGGCCTCTTCCGGCTCTCCCAGGCTTTATTCTAATGAAGCACGAGCAGTGGCGGCATCTGGACCTATTTCTATCTACATCTATTATCTACGTATCACATGCAGAGAGTACACCCCCGTGTCTGACATATACACCCCAAGCTCAAGATCGGAATGCGAGCTTTAGAAATTTCCAGAGCCCTTTCAGAGTAGCATCAGTCCTCTTACAGATTCTCTGCGGGGCCTCCAGGAAGTTGTAGCACCTCCCTCGTCTCCAACCTCCACCCTCCACACTGTGAAATTTTACATCTTCTGGGTTGACAGCCCAGTCTGGAGAAACTGTCCACTTTCTGCATAAACGTGTTCATCAGCAGCGGTTCACAAGTGCCAGAAATGGTAAAATACACCGCTGGCAATTTCACACTTGTCATCATCAGTCAACTAGCATGATCACTGAAAGGAGAACCAGCTTTGATTACCCAAGTATTTCATCTGCCTCGGCTTCCCCAATGCTTCATTACCTGGACAACTGAGAGCTATGGGCAGTTCACCATCCCAGCCGCCCTGTCCTTTCAGACAGAATACCCCCGTCACACAAGTGTCCCTAAGAGGACATGCTACATTGTTACTGTAGCCTTCTTAACCACCCGCCGGGTTTATAATTGTACAGTGAAAACGAAAAGCAATGCAGTTTATTGAAGAGTTTTTAGACTTGCTAAATATATCCTTGTTTCTTCTGTGATGTGTATGTTGAAAATCCATTAACTGCTATAGAGTGACTCCTCCCCGTGACTGGCATCGATGGTGTGGGGTGACAGAAGCCTCTTTGCTTCTGGAAGGGCAGAATCACGTCTGGTTGTCTTTTCTCCGTCTGTGTCCATTTTCTTCAGGTTTCTTTAAAAACTAAGTGGAATAGTCAGTAAACATGCCCGCTGATTTCCTGAACACACCAGGAAGCAGATCATCGTGCCCTTCAGCCCTGTTCTGGTTCTGTTTTTCCAAGTACTCCCTTACCTGCCTTTGTCACCTGGCATTCTCGGCAAGTTCACCGTACTCCTCAAAGTGTCAACTTTTCCTCTTTTCCTTGCCCTTGTTAAAGATAATTTAAAATTAGAAAGGCACATTCCCAGCCATTTCAGACTCAATGCTAATTTCATTTTCTCTGGCACAGAAGTCTCTTTTCCCCTCTACAGAGTCCCTTCCTTCATTCACAGCCCCCACTCCCCGGCCCCAATAATCTCTGTATGCACTACTCCATCCCCCTACTTCCCCCGTTCTTATCTTTTCCCGCAAATACTTCACCCAGCGAAACACACTTTAGCTTGTGGTTCTCCTTCCTTCACTCCACTTCTGAGAGAAATGTCTGTGTCTGGAGATTGTAAAGTCACCTTCAGGAGAGAGGCATACAGTGGCTGTCAATTAATCAGGATAAGACAGAAAAAATTACATCGTGTGCAGCTTTGCTTCTCGGTACATGCATTTACACTTTGGGGATCAAGAGGATTTCTCCCAATACAACCTAAAATTCATATTTATGCCTTTTGTTTGGCTATAACTAATTCTTTACCTCGCGCATAGTTAATATTCTGGATTATTTAAAACAGTGATTAGCATACCTTCATTATAAATTTAAGTGTTGGTCCCTCCTTTGTCCCCCATTCTGCTTCACCTCTATTCTTTGCAACCTGCCTGTTTATCCTTGGTGGCATTCTTTGCTTATAAAATAAGTCAAATGATTTCATATTCTGTAATTTTTATTTCCACATCTAGCTTGACATATAGACTTTAAGCCAGTTTACTTTTTCCCCCATTAAGTACAGACCCGAATGCCACCATTCTTGTCATGTCCACAATTCCATCAAGTTTCAGTGTCATTTATACACAATTTTACTTCTTTCTTCTTTCACATACGCCTACCACTTACGTACAGCAACTCACTACATTCATATTTCATAAACTTCATCAGCATTCAGCCAAGCCCTCCCCCGAAGCAAGCTAGGTATTTTTAACAGTGTGCTGCCTTTTACAGGCTTGAGGATCCCAGACTAAGTGGCACCTCTCCTTCTACCCCAGAGTGTCATCTATTATGGTCTCTTCGTGGATGTAGGAGCTTCCTAATAATTTCAAAAAACTTTCAGATAGTTCATTACCAAAACTCAAACGCCCAATCACACTGCTAGAGGTGATCCGGGGCTGGGAGACGATACATCCTCTGCATCGTAATTGTTCCTACTCATTTCCAGCCTCTGCCAGAGCTTCAGGGAAAGCAGCGTTGGGACAGCAACGACCTGGGACAGCCTGCGGGCCTTCAGCCCTTTCAAGGATGTGGGATGCCTCTACTCTTCAGTTGTGAGGGGACACTGCAAAGGGCTCCCCAGCTGGCCACTAGGGCCCCACCTCTGTGGACAAGATAATCACCAGGAAACCACAGCACCACGCATTGCCAATGTGCCACAGCATGTAATGTGATAAAAGACAGTTTGCAATAGTGACACGTGAGTTAAGGCCATAAACATCTGTGAGGGGGAAAAAAAATAATGTTCTTCCATCAGGACAAGGGAATTGTTACCTGTAATCCCTTTTAACATTCACATGTAAAAACGAGCAAAAATTGAGCCTGCCTAAACCATGAGCTCGGGCACAGGCATTCCTCATCACGCCTTGGTCCCTTCTTCTCAGGATCTCTTTAGACAATCTCATGGATCTTTTTACTACAAAAGCAAAAAATAAATAAATAATTGGGATGTCACAAAAGAACACCAAGACTCTCAAGCTGAATTCCCAACACTTCGACATCAAAGATATCAAAAGATAACCGCAGACTGTCACCAAGTTGAGTGGGACGGCCCTGGGAAAGTCAGTCGGCCTCTGCGGTGCGGGCCCAGGGGTTCTGTCCTACTGGTGTGGGCAGCAAAGGCCTAAGCTTGGAAAAAGGGTTTCTTGGGGCGGGGGGTGAGGGGGCGCAGAGGGGGCAGATCTAAGTGTTCTTCACTGCTATTCTTGAAAGTTTTCCTTCTAACCCTTGAGTTTCCTAAATTTCCCGATTTATGAGCCCTTTACGAAAGAGACCCTTGAACTTATCTAAGCAAAAGGCAAAATTAGCTAGCATTTCTATCTACCATCACACAGGGACGTCGTCACAAAGTGCTATGATACAGCAGTACATAACTTACTGGTTACGAATACAATAGCCTTCCTGAATATTTGCGAGTGCTTCTGCATCCTTTACAATTCTAGAGAAAGAATGAATGGCTCTAGACTTGGGTTGAAATTTTCCCATAAAGTAAAAACCTCAATTAACCAGAACCAAATAATTGAAGTGACTTTCTATTTTGGTACTTGCAACTAAGAGAACAAGGGAGGCAAATGACAAAACATACCGCTATCAAGGATTAAAAAAAAAAATTCCAAGATGAGGTCAGGACAGATCTAGTCCAATCCCTGATACTGTCTCCATTTACAGCGCTATAAAACGTACAATCAAAATTCACCCTCAGAACAGCGACCCTGTGGCACCATCAGATCCTCAACCTCCAAGAGTCAGTTACATCCTCAACTTTCTTTTAGGGTAGAAAAAGGGATCAGCACGTTTTAAAAATATATTAATAAGAAAACGATTTTAAAAAATTCTGGTTAATCTGTTTGCCAAAGAAAAAAAAAGATCATCAGTAATACCTTGGTATTCTTATAGAAAAATCATGGTTTATTGCATATTAATCAACACTTGAGCACTGATTATGTAAAGAGACTTTTTGAAACATTAATTAAAAATTATTCAATTTTATTTTTCTTAACATACAGCTTAATAAGATGGGTGAAAATTTTAACAGCTCATTTCAAACCAACATTTCCCATCATGTACTAGATATTTTAAAAAATAATATAAAAACAAAAGTTTTTTTTAATGATGGACGAAAGAGAGAGGCTGTCCCTAAATTCTCAGCAGGAAAGATAGTCTTCACATTCAGAAAGGCATTCTGCATTCCAGGTGAGTGGCCCAGAATCTGCAGGTCTTTCAAAGCAGGCTCTTCTTGCTCTGGAAGAACTTCTCACTAATCCGGCACGCACGGGCCAGAAATCTCCTTGAGGCAGTGGTTGATGTCCACCTCACATTGGCTTGTGGAGGACAAAGAGGGTGAGTCGCAGGAAATATCAGATGAGAAGAGCTGCATTTTCTATAAAAAAATTTTTGGCACGTGGGGCAGTCACATTAAGACTCTTTCCCTGGACACCTGAAATGTAGTGACGTATTTTGCTTCTGCAGACGCTGCACTACGCATTGAAGCTAAGAGGCACAATTCATCGAGCAGACTCGGAAGAGGGAGGGAAAGAACGAGAACCCTCCGGAAGAGCAGCACATGCTGCAGAGAACACGGCACGCACACAGAATCTGCAGTGACACCCAGCTCCGTCTGTCCCTCCAACATCATCCGCCACCTCCTCAAGGACAAAACGGGAGAATTATCTCCCCCAAATGGGAGGAAACCGTGCATTTTAACTCCGAAGTGAGAGAGTGTGACTCAAGGAGAACCCATGGACTTGGAGAATGCATTCCAAAGGTCAGCTCTGGTGGACAGGCGTCAGTTTGCTTCCCAAAGTGATTCATTCAGTTGTCACCAAAAATCCTCAGGACATTTCCATCTGGAGGCAAAACTATTGCAACGAAACTCCCTGCATCCCCCTCAGTTGTCTAGTATGGAATCAGCACCTCTGCTGCCTGGAAAACACAAGCTCGAGGGTCTCCTGGTTAGAGGGCTTTCACACGGGCTCCGCGTTACAGCATCAGAAACAGAGACTTTTTGCTTCTAAAGCCAAGGGCTCCTTATAAAGCCGGCAGGCTTTGGGAAATTCCAGCAGGTGACTAACATAAAGAGATTCTGCTAAAAATGATTTTAGCCACTGAGGATTTCACTTCTGGATTAATAATTCAATTCTTTTTAAGAAATAAAGAGGGAAGCAACAGAAAAGGTTATCATAAATATCATCAAATGCATTTTTCTAAAATTATTCTATTACATTTTTAGAGGGTATAATTATGCATGTTTTTATGAGCGATTTACCGGAAAATTAAAGTCCCTTAGTTTAAAAAATAATTATTCCATCCCTCTGGCAAAGGATTTCATCCCAGCCAGCATCTCTTTTAAGCTATGGGGCATCATTTGTTCACTGCAGAGAGCTGTGCCCATGTAAGAAAAGCTGATCTGAGAATCAATCTCTAGAAAGGGTACTAAATTGCCACAAAGTGAATCAGCTAAGACTGAAGGGGGGAGTGGAGGCAAAACACTTTCAAAGTCAAAGACTTGTGTGGTTCTAGAATTCCTCAGGGCAACAAATAAACTACAGGCCTTGTTAACTGATTTTAAATCAATTTAAACTGAGCTTCCAGGGGGTTCGATCTCAACCCAACTGAGCTTTTCAGTGTTAATCCCATCTTTTGGTTTCGATCTTTCCCTTAGGTAGGCCTGCCCTAAAAGCATTCAACCTTCAGCACTGGTGTTCCAAACCAACCGTGTGGCACACAGCCCTGTGAGGATAACTTCAGTGAAGTAAAATATGTAAGCTTCTGGCATGCATGTAATCATGAGATTCTGGAAAAGGGTTCTTAACAACAGCTATGTCACAATGCTCACGAAGTCCCTAAAAGCCCTGTTAAATTAAAGATTTGCTGTGGTGTTTTTCCACTTTATTCTTACTTCCCATGTTACCTCTCGCCTCCCCCGCCCTTCATTGTGTTGTAAAGATGGGACTGAATGACACCAGCCACCATTAATACACCTAGAAAGTGGAACAGTTATCCTTAAAACTGCTATCAGTCCCTGTCCAGTTTTTAGGAGAGAGAGGGGCTGTCTTTCAGATTATACAGTCACACATCAGATTTCGGAAGCTTAGGCGCAAACCATACACAGCCTCAGGAGTTTGAAATTTAGCAACAGCTTTCAGTCTACCTAGATGTCTCATGAGGTCACCTCAATGTCATGAGAATCCAGACCACAATCTCTGTGGCCTTAAAACATTGGCTGGCTGGATGCTAATCCTGCAACCTCTCCAGAAAGCATCTCCCAAGTCAGAAAGCTTCCGGATTCACCCAATGCCAAGAACTCCACTCAACCTTCCTTGAGGTTGAAAATGCTAATTATAAGGTGATGATGTTTGCTTTTCCTTTGAATTGTGTGCCTTTACGTTTAAGTATTGAAAAGGTGTAATCACCTAGTGTGTAGGTTAATTTCTTTCCAATATTGTAATTTATGCAACATTAATACAGGATGCCAGCTCCAATTTTCTTGCTGCTTACACTCTGGGAGCCGACTTGCATATTCTGCCAACTCCATTACATCATCTGAAAACCCAAACATTTCCCATTTTCAAATCACTCTCATCTACCAGGCATACTTACACATTCTCTCTTTTTCTCCCTAGCTCACACACAAAGATTGGTACCCATGAGGAGCAGATGCTACATCTGAGGTTAAAGCTTGCAAATGCACATAATTTCTGGAAGCTGTTACTACTGCTGTGTTAGCTAAAGGATGCCTCCATCTCTGACCTTCCTTTTTCCATTCAGACTGTTATATAACCTAGTGCCTGCGTGCAGGATGTGAGTTGAGTGCTTGGGCCTTACCTCCTCACCCTCTCCTCATGAAATCTCCTGAGGGATAGACAAGGGGTTGCTTCAAAGAAGAGGCAGGGGTGACCCTCTAGGGGCAAGGGGATATGGGTCAGCAGGTCAGCTGTTCAAGATGCATGCCTCCTCATGTTGTCCCTCTCCCCTTTTTACTGAGCCTAGGGGGCTGGTGGTAGTGAATGCCCGTTATATAATTTGCAAGAACAGCAAGTTACCGATTTGCTAGTCGGTTCTGCAGCCTGCCACCCTGATTTCTTGCAGGAACACCTTCTGGCAAGAATGACACCTGAAGATGCTAATAAACTGGGGGGGGGGTGGAGAGGGGGCAGGTTAAGACACAGGGGAGTGGCAGCTCAAACCAGAAATTATTGTGGCTTCCTAAATAATATATCCCCCTTTCCCCCCAAAATAAAAAAGCCTCAGAAACACATGAAGGGGATTTTCTCCAGTGTTTCTGATTAACCCTGTTACATAACCCGCTCGCATTCCAAATCCACCGTCTCAGGGTCTAAATATACTCTTTGCAGCCAAGAGCTCTCCACACACAAACTCACTGAGCCGGTGTCAGGTCCGGGCCCCCAGGTCCCCAACCCTGATCCCTCTCCCTTCACTCCCGGCCCTCGCTGCCCCCACCCCTCCCGCTCAAGCCGAGGTTCGGTGTATTCACTCTTACGAAATGGCCTTTAATTAAATGTTTTTCGCGTGTGTCATCCTGATGGCTTTTAACTGTACTCAAATTCCGTGAATGGGAAAGCTCCGGGACAGGGGGTGTGGCTACGGGGGGGGGGGGAATACTGTAAAACAGCCAGCACATGATCAGCCATATTCCTACCTCCAACTATAACATCGAGAGGAAGGGAGCGGCTCCCGGGGTCCCCACTCGCCGCTCCCCAACCCTCCCCAATCGCCGCCAGAAGCCGAGTGGCGAGAGGAGGGGACGCGCTGGACCAGTTCTCAGGCCAGGACTGGAGATCCTCTCTGTCCCCAGCCCTGGGCTGCTCGCGCGAGCCCGCTTCCTCCGGAGTGACAGGCGTGATTTATACATTATTTACAACAGTAATTAAAGCAATAGCTTCCTCCCGTTCTTTGCAAACTCCAGGCACATTCGAATAAATAATTGTCCCAACCCCAAGAAAAACCCCACATCATGTTCCGACACCTTTAAAAAAGAGAGAGTGAGTGGGCTTTCCCGAACACTCTAACTAGGAAAAGGCAAGGAGGGGACAATGGAGCACCCCCACACGCACAGACTCCAAATGAAGTGTAAAACTCGCCCGGGGCGGTGGGGAACGTCGCTGGCACTATCCAACCAGCATTCAGCTTGCACTGACCCGGTCTCAGGTTCTTTCCGAAACGCTTGGAACCTCACGGAGGGAAGGATTCCCAAGGCAAAAATAAGTTTTGGTGCCTTTCGAGCTTTCTTTTGCTGCTTGTTTGCTTTTGCAGACGCTCACTCCGAATGCGCGTGGAGCGCCCCACAGGACCGCCGCCCCCCGCGCGCTGGCGCGCACACGCCTCCCTGCCAGCCCCGGCGCGGGGCTTCGAACCTCCCGTCTGCAAACTTGCGCATCTCCCCTCGCCGCGCCCGCCAGACAACTTAGCGAGCACCTCGCGCGCCCGCAGCCCACTCCTTCTAGCGGTTCTTCCAAATCCCCAAGCCCACCGCCGTGCTCCAGAGAAGGGGCTCACGTCGCTCCTAGATCCAGGGGCGCCCCTTCTCCACCCCCGGGGCTTCCCTGGTCGCTCACTCCTCCCACCCCCCTTCGCTCTGTGGGGGATCGAAAACAGCCCTTCTCGGGCCGCCGGGGCCCAAACTGTCAAGAGAAGAAAAGGTAAAAGGGGAGGAAGGTGGCCATAAACAAATTTTTTTCCTTCTTAAAAGGACACTGCCGCTTTAAAAGTTTCTTTCCCGGGCCCCCACTCTCCGGTTCTCCGTATTTTGGGGGAGCGTATTTAATTTCGGCAACGCGGCTTTCCTCCTCTGTTTGCAGAAAAATCAAAGCCAGGGGTGAGCCCGCCGGCTGTCAAGCCTCCTGCCGCCTCCCCCGCCCCCCTCTCCTCCCGCAAACCGAGAACGTGCTGCAAAAGTTTGCAACATTTCTGGGGGGCCGTGGGGGGAGGGGGGAGGGGTGCTCCGGGCTCGGGGTGCCGCTGCAGGCTCGCCGCGGCCCCGGACCCCGCGCCCCGGGCGCCAGCTCCCGGCCGCCCCCCGCTCCGCACCCCGGCTCCCGCCGCCCCCTCCTCAGCCCCTCTCGCAGCTCCTACCTCTGCTGGTGCTGGAATAGCTCTGTCTGCGCACCGGGGCGGGCGGCTCGCTCTTGCGGGCGGATTCCTGGTTCAGCGGGGTCTCCCTGGAGCCGGCGGCCGCGTCCGCGCCGCTGCTGCCCGGCTCGCTGGCGGCGGGGTCGGGGGCTGCTGGAGCTGACTCCATGTTTTTTCCCAATGTAGAGATCGCTGGAGATGGCGAGCTCCGAGACTCCCTCTATCTTCTGTTTTCAGAGCAACTCTATGGTACCAAAAAAAAAAAAAAAAAAAAAAAGGGCGAAGGAGACCGGGGAGAGCAGGAGGGAGAGAGCAGGCGGCGGCGGGCGGGCGAGGGAGAGCGCAAGGGAGCGCGCGGAGTGTGTCTGGGTGGACGTGTGTGTGCGCCCGAGAGGGGATGGGAGGCGGGTCTGGCCACAGGCAGCGCTAGCGAGAGCTTCTCCAGCCAGCCCCCACACCCACATTCCCCACCCTCCAGACCCCAGACCGAGAGCCACGGACTGGCTGCCAATTTTGGGAGGTGGGGAAAAAAGGGGAGGAGGAGGGAGAACCTCTCGTGCCCCCAATCTTCCCCCCTCCCCAGTCCAGGGACAGAAATTAGGATCGGGGAGATGATTCTGTGCCTACTTCTGAGACTCTCTCGGGAACAGAGCTGGTCCGCATCCGCATCAGCCTGGGAACAGACAGACGCGATTATCCACGTTGGGGAACCGAGGGTAGCTTCCTGCAGCCCAGCCCAACCCAGCCCAGGACTGAGAAGAAACTTCAAAGGAATTAGACCTGAACTTGACACCCCAAGGAATGCAAAGGATGGAAGGACCGGGCACTTCTGACTCCGGGATGCGACGTCCAGTGGGTTTCCAATATTGGTTTGATACATGTGTCTAAAGCAGATTTCGTGAGTTTAGAATCTCCGTGGATGGCTAGCTTCGGATGTTATTGAAAGAGGTCACTTTCAGCTCCTTTGCTATTTGCTCCGCGAACCATCCAGAAATACTTGGCAGGGCAATTTCTACTGAAGAAAACTTTGGCCTGTTTGGTTGAGGACTATCTAAGACAAGTAGGATGCATCTTGTTCATGCGTGGCTGCTGTCAATTTCCACTGTAACTGGCTGTTAAGTATACAGCCTCATCCATAAAATATATACTGGAGAATCATTAATAAATCTAGATAATAAAACTCAGATAATTAACAGCTCCTAATAAGTCACATCGTTATAGGCATCATTCTACACCCCTCCTTTCAGTGAAACAAAGTAGGTGCTTACTGAAACCCAAGGAAACTGGAGAATTGCATTAGTGTTACCTTGACCCCCAACTCCAGTAGGAAGGAACAACACAAACCGTATCAGTAAAAAAACATTCAGGTTGTAGTAACCTCATTTCTCTGCATCAGTACTAAATCCACCATTTCCTTTTGCCTGCGGAGACACTGATGAAATCAGTAGTTTTTTAACACATACTCCCCACCTTTTCAGAAGGTTCGCTAGCAGGTTCTATTATTTTATACCACATGTGGCATAAATATGTGCATTTATGGGGGTAGGTGGGGGAGGCAATTGGGGGACATTTTGCTTTTGCTAACTTCCCAGCTTGGGGAAAAAAATGCCTAGTGAAGTAATAGTTTAAGAGAAATCCCCGCATGCCAAACTTCACACATGGTTTGTGTTACTGTTACCGATCTTGGTTTGATTTCAAATACACAGTGCTGTCTGCCATGGTCTGTGTGTGAATCACCAAAACCTGTGGTCTACTCTTGAGAGTGATGGAAATGAGATGTTAACAGTTCCGATACCTTAATTCAGTCTCTGCAAGGATCCCTGGCTTTAGCCTATCCGTCAGCACCTGCGGACAATGCCGTGATTGTCTCTTCCATCCCAAGTAAGATGTGTGTTTCCCCACACAGCAGAGCACAGAAATCCAGAGCAGCCTTCACACCATTCACAATTGATTCGTCTGTTAATGCTCTTGATACAGTTGACCCATCTTGTCACACTTGACTTTTCTAAGTAAACACATATTATCAAAGTGTGCAGTTTAATAAGTAAGTCCCTGTGGGACAGTGTCTCAAAATACATCCACTGACCCATATTTATTTTAGAATATTTAAAAAATACTTTTCGTATTAAATTCCACCAATAATTATATTTGGAATACCAGTGCCTTAAAGAATATCCCAGCTCCTTTTTAGGGGCCAGTAGCAACTTGTTAACATTTCTTTGGTTAAGTCTGTTCACTTGGGCCTTCAATTGGTTCCTGAACTGGTATTTGTTCACTGTGGAAAGACCTTCCTGAAAATGGCCCTAGTGACCTTAGTCAATTAAAATAGAATCCATACATCCTTTCCCGGGTAAATTTCAGCTCCAAAAAGCCATTTCTCCTAACTCTCTCAATTACTGCTTCTGCAATTTAAAACAATTGGGAACTCACGTGCTTTCCCCAAGGGAAAAATAAAAGTGAGTTAGATACATTCCTTGACTGTCAATCACTGTTACTAAAGTGTAAATTACCTGGATTGGGGAAGTGTTTGAAACCTGAAAAGCACAGTGATTAGGTTTATATTTCTTTCCTTCCCTCATGCCCCTACTCTGATCACTAATTAAGGTTTTCAAAAATTCCAAATATTTGGAAAGCTGGGAACCTTCTTTAAATTCTGCTCATTGACAGGGGCCAATAGTGTTTGCCTAAAAATGGGTTATTTTACTTCGCACTGCTGAGTTCTCTGACAGACAATGACTTAAAAAAATACTATGCTTTCTAGAACAAATAAGCTTAAATCCATTTTTTTTTTTTTTTTTGCAACCCCTCTCTCCCTACCCAAATTCACCAGGGCTCTCTCTGCCTCCTGACAGATCCAGAGCTTCCCTCTTAATGGTAAAAATAGGCTCCCACTACTTTTCTGTTATAACAAAGTAACTACTCGTTTTAACTCCTGTC
The DNA here is from genome assembly GCF_022682495.2 of Desmodus rotundus. Lineage (NCBI taxonomy): Eukaryota > Metazoa > Chordata > Mammalia > Chiroptera > Phyllostomidae > Desmodus > Desmodus rotundus. The sequence goes on from NC_071393.1 coordinate 91,187,684, forward strand.
TTTGACTCCTGCCCCTGCCCTAGCTTTCCACAACCTAACATCTTTAAATTTTGTTTCTGTAACATCTGCCTGGTCTTTCTGCCGCCACCATGCCAGTGCTAGACATTATTGCTTGCCTAAACCATGACCTTCCAGATAACTGGCCTTCAGTCTTATAACCATCCTAATCCATCCCAGACAGCATTGTCAAGTTAATTACCCTGAACTGGAGCTCTCATTTCCCACCATGTCACTCCCTGCCTTACAAGACTTTAATGGCTCCCCACTGCCTATCCAATTAACTAACTAGTCAACATAGTATTCAAGGTTCTACCTTACTTTTTTGCTGCACCAGGGATGGCAAATCAACCTCATCCCATGAAAGAACTCCTGAGGTTGGTTGGAAAGGCATGGGCTGTGACTGATTCATGCTGTCTCCCACAGGTGGAGAATTGGGAGTGTGACCCTCATGCCAGGAGCTTGCCAACTACCTTCCATCCTTACATAATCCCTGCAGTCCACCTGTAACCCTCAAACTATGCCACAGATAACTCCTGCTCTCCCTCCTCCCTGTAGTCCAGGGTGTAGGGGACAGACATCCATGCTTCTTCCCCTGAAACGCCCTTCCTGTCTTCTCTGCTTGTTGAAACCCTACTTTTGTTTCAAGCTCCATTCTAGAAGGCAAATTCTATGTGGGACCTTCCCCAAATATTTGAACTGTCTTAGTACTTTGCACGCCTCTGAAGGCACTTGGTATACTCTACCTTGTGCTATGCTTGGTTTAACATCTGCCTTACCCTCCCTGGTGGAAGATGCATTTTTTGAAAACAGGGGCTGTGGCCTTGCACACAGTAGGCACTTAGTAGAGTTAGTGGGCTTGGGGAATGGAACTGATGAACTAATCATAAGGTAGCATGTCTACACAGAGATTCCATTACACAGCAAGAATGAAAACTTGAGCATTTCAGCTTTCAATCACTTGAAATAAACCTTTCCCTCCTGGATGAAAGATTAGTTGACATGTATGGGCTGTTAAAATTTATATATGCAAAAAAGTTGACAGTTATTTTCTTTGCATTTCTTGGAGAGGGAGAGAAGGAAAATTATGAAAATACATAGAATTTCCTTGGGAGAGGGGAGCTGTCTACAACAGGCCTGAGAACAAAGAAGACAGAAAAGTAAAAGCTAGTATCCAGCCAACAAGTTCCTTTCTTTCGAAAATGCGTCAAGCTGAAGCTGGACCATATGCTGAGAATACAAGAAACTCAGATGAAAATGCAGCACCACTCTTAGACCTGGGAGGGGCTCCATCCTGCTGCAGTGTGTTGTCAGGGCGGCCCCAACAAGGAGAGTCCAGGCTAGGAGATCCCTCTGTTCCAATCAGAGAAGGAATGGAGGGAGCCCGAGGTCTCCATGGGAGGGGACTGGGAAGCCAGGATTGCAGACACTGGGAAATAAAGAGGAAAGCCGAAACGTGGAGCACCCACCCTGGATGATCCACTCCACCCCTCTTCCCATTTTGTGGATCAGGAAACTTAAATGCAGAGAAGCGACTTGCTCAAGACCACTCAGTTAATCCATGGCACCATGTGGTAGCTTCAAATCAACTGAATTCAAGACCCAGCTTGGCCACGAACGAGCAGAGCGGTTAAGAGCAAGTCACTAACTATTTCCGGGTCTATATTTCCTCATATATGGTTGAGGGTTGTTAGAGGACTAGAGGAGATAGATGATCCTTCTAAAATGCATGCCACTCAAAATTTTGCTATTATTGTTATGCATCTTACAGGAGTTAACAAAATACTGCATAAAAGTGCACTGTCCAATATAGTAGCCACTGTCCACATGTGGCTATTGAATACCTGAAATATGGCTTAAATCCACGTTCATTTTCAAAGGCAGTACAAAAAAATGTAAAGAGTCTCATTAATCATTTTATGATGATTGCATATTGAAATGACAACAGTTTGGATATATTGGGTTAAAATAAAATATATGATTAAAATTAATTTCATCTCTTAACTTTTTAAAATCTGGCTACTAGATAGTATAAAATTACTATTTGCTTTACATTATACGTCTATATATTATACAGTGCTGGAGTGGAGCATGCCTGCACATAGTAGGTATTACAACGGTTTAATTAGAGTAACTGCTAGGGTTCAGCTGGAGGCACCACTGGGTCAAGAGTGAACATCTGTATTGTCATTTTGCAGAATCTTCACTGTGCTCCTGCTGTTTACAGGGCATTGAGCTGGGTGCTAAGGGAAATACAGACAATACTATTGTGTGTTATAGAGAAGGTAAGATAGGCACACCCACACTGAGTGGCATTCAGTCGGAAGAAGCTTCAGCTGCCCTAAAGTAAATAGTCACATGAAGCTAGTGGTCACTGCATTGGACTTCAAGCTTTTCAAGTTTTAATCTTTTGAACTTCTGAGCCACCCTCACATGGATATTCATTCATAAATTTTAGATCCTATAAATATTTGTTCTGCACCTGCTACGGAAAGATGCTGTAAAGGATTATAAGGTGAGTTGGGTAGAGCTCTATGAGGAGCTGAGACAAGTCCATCAGCACCTATACTTTAGGAGATGACATGCGGAATGCCACAGGACAGGTTCAAACAAAGTACTAGACTTCAGAAAGAACCAATGTTCCTTGGTGGAGAAATCGAGGAAGGCTTCCTTGAAGAAGAGGCATTTTATGAGTTGTTTCTCCTAGAGCCAGGACTAAAGATATGTACCCATTTGGTAAGTGGTTATGGATATAATGGGTATAGTCGAGCCTTTTACAAAGAGAGTTGAGGTCACTGGCTCCGTTTGTATTCTCCAGGTGGACCTGTTCTCAGTGTTGCATGCAGACATTTACCCGCTAAGGAAGGTCATCAGAATCTTCTCTGTGCCGGGCAATGTCCCAGTTAGAATACATCTCACCCATCTACATTTTCACCCTAGATCTGTGGTTCTCAAAGTGTGGTCCCCAGACCAGCAGCATCTGCATCACCTGAGAACTTGTTAGAAACACAAACTCTCTGGTTGCACACCAGACTTACTGAGTCGGAAGCTCTGGGGCTGGGGCCCAGCATCCTGTGTGGTAACAAGCCATCTTTGTGATTCTGATGCACGCTCAAGTTTGGGAACCACGGTGCTAAATCAAGCCCTCCTGATTTGTAAATTCACATATATGAATAACTATGAATCCCCAAAGAGGACTCGTCTTATGAGAGAAGATCCGTGCCTCGGTGGGACTCCAGAACAACCTCAGATTTCCCAGCACCAAGTAAGCAACCATAACTGCGTCTATGCCTGTCTCGTTATGTTGGCGGTAATTACACAAAGAAGAACTTTTGTCTGTTCTTCCGCAGAAACTTGGATAGAGCTTAAATTTAAAAATTAAAAGAAAAAGTAAAAGAATAAAAGCTGCCAAACTAGCCTGAGGCACCGATGATTCAGAATGCCAGTTCTGCCTTGGTGAGGATAGATATTTAGATGGAGGGCCTGTGTGAAACTGAGTAAGAAATCAGCAGGAAATATTTTCTGCTTAACAGATCAGAAGGGTGACAAAGACAGTAGCACTCTTGCAAAAAGCTACATCATACTAGGTATTATGGGTCCAACTTTCCTTTAGAAATAGTCTGAGTTGTCCCTCTCTCTCATGCTAGAAGAAAAATAATTGGCCCCAAAAGGTAGTTGGGCATCTCACTAAATGATTTTTTCCACTTTAGGTATGTCAGTTACCTATTATACAACGATACTGAATAACAAACCACCTCAAAACTCAGCCACAAGCATTTCCTTCTCATTCTTTGTCTGTGAGAAAGCTAGGGTTTAGCTGGACTGGGCTCCAGGTGGCTGATGGGATGTAAGTCTGTTCTATACATCTTGCATTCTTCTTGGGACAGTGGTTGACTGGGGTCTGCTGCGCTCATGGCAAAGGCAGGTGCATAAGAAATAGAGCCCACCAACCAAGCACAGCCAAGCCTTGCTAACATCCCATTGGCCAAAACAAGTCACATGGCAAAATCCAAAGTCAAAGGGTGGGGAAGCACCCTTTGCCCACCAAGAGTCAGGGCAAGGCTGTGAATGTATAGAACGACTACAAGAGAGGGAAGATTTGAGGCCAATAATGCAATGATCAGAGATGGCTTATCTGTAGATCAAGCTTGGCTGTACACTGCAATCCCCTGGGAAATTTTAAAAAGTACTAATGCTTGGGTCCCGCCCCCAGAGATTCGTGTTAAATTGGTTTGGGGTACAGCCCAGGCTGGGAGTGGTAATAGCTCCCCAGGTGATGCTAGTGAGCAGCCAAGTCTGAGAACCACCGGTGTTAAAGCAAATGCTATTGATTAAACAAACAAACAATTTTGACCACTGCTTGGGGGAGGTCCCTTTCCTATTCATTTGGTGAACTCCTATCTTTTAAGACCTGTTACAGTTAAAGCATTACTGTGGCAGAAGCAATTTCAGTTCCCTCCAGTGAGCAGCCTCAGGTCAGAGTCATAAAAAGGTATCATCAGAGATTTTCTTAGCACTGAATTCTAATGAATTGTTAGTGATTCTGTTGGTTACTTATCTATGGTAAAGTGAAAACACTGGTATGGGTGCTAATTGCTAAATGTCTACAACTCTGGAGAACAAGGCCAGAGGGGTATGGAGTCCTGCTGTGTTGTCATTAGAAGTTAGGCTCTGCCATCTCAAGGCATAGAACCCTTGCACAGATGACGAACACGTGTATTTTGCTTTTCATTTACTTGCATATGTTCTGTATGTATGTGCATGGAGAAAGGCCCACCATGGCCACTTTCAGAGGTGCCTTCTGGCATTCAAAATTCTGTAAATAAATATTGAGTTGGTCAAAAAATCCATTTAGTTTTTTCCATAAGATAAGATAAAAGACACATTTTTCATTTTTACCAATAACTTTATTGATTTGGATATTTTGAGTATGCCAGCTGTCTCCTGCTATTGGCTTCTAGCGGTTAGAGGCCAGAGGTGCTGCTAAACATCTTCCAATGTGTAAGACAGCCCCACAGCAAAGAATTATTTGCCCAAAATGTCAATAGTGCCAAGAAACTTCGCAAACCACTTTTGACACATTCCATCAGTTATAGGACCTTCTCTATGCACTGCACAAATCTTTTTTTTTTTGCTTTACCTCCTTGAAATAATAAAGCATAATACACCAAACATGTTGCTTATTTTCTACCATCTTCAATATTAAAATGGTTACACAAAAATTCACCAATTTTGATAAGTTTTTTTAAATGCATGCTGATATGACAGCTGTCACAATACAATCTAACACAATTGTTTCCAATGAAGCTAAAAAAAACTAAGCACTACTAGAGCCATCTTACAGAAAAAAACTAAAGAAACTTGTTGGCCAATCCAATAGAAGTCATAGGACTTTACAACTGTTCTTTCAAACATCTGCTCTAAGGGGGTTGTTTTCTGCCACACAGGTTTGAAAAAGGGATACCCAGGGCTAGTTAAAATCAGCAGTCTCGGTCCTCTTTAAACCATACTTCTTCCCAGCAGAGTTATTGCCACTTAAGTGCCTCTGACTTTTTTTAGTCTTAGAACTCTCATGTCATTTATTCCATCACTGATTTATTTTAGTTCGCAGTTGAGGATCTTCCCAAACCTCTTCATGACACTGTGAAAAAAAACATATGACATCACATGCCCCTTTCGTATTTTCTTTGTGTGAGAGAGAGAAAGATAGTATTTTAAAAATTGACCTATGTTTCAGAAAATCCTTCATATCCTTCAGGGATCTTCTAGATATAGTGATCAAGCAACACATCCCCCCCCCAATACTTCCTCAATATGTTGTTTGGCTCACAGGTGAGCTCATTTGTTAGAAAAAGACGATTGTTGCCTGTCAGGGTGTTTGAGATTTTGAATAATCAATTGAATTATTAATTTTTGATGAAATTCCATAATGCTATGGCTAATTATCGATTTGGGGCAGGAGCACTGTGTAGAGCAACAAAAAGTGTCAGTTTGAAAGAAGAAGAAGAAGAAGAAAAGACACATCCACCCTATAGATGAGTCACTGGGAACATATTGGATACATTTATCAAGTAGGAAGCACTATTGAGTCAATAAGATTTCAATTTGACACTTACTTCACATCCAAAAGTTGGATCCACAGATATTTTCTTCCCAGGGACATGTTGTCATAATAAAGAAAATAAAGGCTTCGGTCTGCACAGCTGTTACCCTTTGCATTTATTCCAGGATGACGTGACCAAGAAGGATGCATCATCACACACAGCCACCGTTCCACTGCAGAAGGCCGGAGGCAGGAGCCCTGGAAGTGCTGCCAAAAAGCTATGCGACTTTGGAAAATTTGCTAAATATCTCTGGGTTTCAGTTTTCTTATCTGAAGAGGTAGGTGACTTCCAAGGTCCCTCTGCAATTCCATGTAACTGCCTAACGAATACTCAGCACTGCAGATGACAATGTTGGAGGGAACTGTGCTACAAGAGATGGATAAAAGCAGATGTTCGGTATGGAAGATGTTATGGATGGAATGCTCTGATGCTGAGGAAGCTTGTTAAACAGAGAAATAACGCTGTCCACTCAGAAAACTAGAAAGGTTAGGGGGAACTTGGCCAAAGACACAGAGTTGGTGGCCAAGGGAAAGAGGGACCCGAGACTACCAGATCCCCATTTAGGGCTCTTCCTTCTGCCCCAAGCTGCTTCATGGACCAAATTTAGGCAGCCCCAAACTTTACAGGCAGATCTTCTCATTTGGCTGATAGAAAAGTCACTTTAAAGCACTTTCTTTTTTTTTAGTGTGGGATAAAGGATCTTTGCGGACAGGCATGGCCTGTGAAATGGGGGCAGCATGATCCCAATGAGTGTGGCCCCAAAGGTAGTCAATATTTCACCTTCATTGTCAGCCATCCCTTCGCTACATGATTCTAGAGGGTCAGCAATCAGCCTCAGCATTCACCAAATGATCAGGTTAGATTCGAATTAATTTGGAGTTGGCCCAAAGTGAATGTGGCAAACAGTGTCACTACTCAATCTTGGGGGTACAGTGAGAACTTGGAACTCTTGCCTGGATACTTACTGGTCTGTGGCCTCAGGGAAAAATCAACACGTCGTGAACCATACTTGGAGTGTTACTTATTTATGACAGTGCTAGGAACTGGGTGATGGAATCCCTGCATTACAAAGAAACTTAGCCTAGATTATGACCAGGTTTGACCAAAGTTCCATGGTTAATATTCAGTGAATACAAGCTCTCAACCTAAGTCTGTCTAATTCCAGTGTCCATGTGCTTTCTATGACATATTTCCTCTCTAATGCCAACAATGATAAAATGAAAAACAAAAGTGAAGCTTAAATCTCAGGCTAGAGGAAAAAAAAAGGAAAAGGAAAAAAAAACCCGGAGGAGTTAGTGGAAATAAATAAGAATGCTAAAACCTGGGTCCAAATTCCAGGTCTTTCTTCTTGATCATTATCCCATCCTCCTCATCGGCACATATTAGGTATTGTTATAACTAACAGCCACTGAGCACTCACTCTCCAAGTGCATTAACATATTTCCTGGGCTTTCCCCATATTTCCCACACAACAATGCAATGAGGCAGCTCCTGTGATCATTCCCATGTTATGGTTGAGGACACCGAAGCCCAGACAGAAGGTAAGTAACATGACCAAGACGATCCAACTTGTGAGAGCAGAGCTGCACCACGATACCCCATTACACCTTCCCAATTTGGGACCGGCTCTGAACCTGTCCTGCACCTCCCAGTGCACCTGCTAGAGCTGTTCAGGGTTCCTAACAAATCACCTTCCCTCCCCAGACAGCAGCTTTCTCATCATTCAAACAAGGAGGCTATTCTCAATTATTTTTAGGATCCTTTCCAAATCTGACACTGGCTGGTTCTATGTAAGAAAGGAAGACTAAGAAAAATGGAAGATCAGAAGTAAACTAGAGTAAGAGGTAAAGGAGAAGAAGAAGGAGGAGGAGAGTGGAGGAGTGGTGCCAGCCCTCGCTCCCTAATTTCCCAACATATTGCTGCCTCCGACTCTCATCAACCATCGTGTGCCGCCAATGTACAGAAGCATGTGTTTCTCCACTTTGCTTGTTATGCAGTCCTAGAGATTTCCCCACTTTGCGCTCTCCCTCTCCTTAATCTGCCTCCGGTGGATTTCCTGTACCTACCTTCCATTCTTTCCTTTCGTCCTACATGCATAAGAGGAACTGCAAAACTGCCACCCTGGAGCATTTGAGATCTTGCTCCCCAGCATATATTGTCAGTTTGGTTCAGTAAAGAACTCATAAAACTTTGCAAAAAATTAAAAAAATAAAATGTTGGCCTCAGTAACCACAAAGTCCCTTTCTGATCTTACAGGCAGTAATTCTATGGAAAAGCACAAGCCTCTTTCCTCTCCAGTATGCTCCCCACTGAACTCTGACATTTTTCCAGCAAGGGCTTGTCTGGGTTAAGACATAGAAGACTACCATTAAACTGACTTTAATAGAGCTGGAGTATACATACATCATGAATAAATGAGTGACTACTGATGTCACTTATTCATTTATTCATGTTATTGTGTGGTCATTCCCTCCATTAGACAAACACTTTTAAGGCATTATAAAAGTAAAAGTAATATTTGTTACCATTTATTGTGGGCCAGGCATTTTGCCAGGTACTAGGGATGAAGATGTGGCAGCCTCGAGTTTCAGTTCAAGAAGATAGCTGTTGGGGTGGGCGGTGGGAGTGGTGTGGGATGCAGCATGAGGAACGCAGGTGAATTGCTGCATTAGTTTGTGCCATCCGTCAGAATCCAGCCACCATCAATTATGTTGTAGAAACAGCAGCGGTTCAGAACCTCAGAATGTGAGTTCAGATTGCTAGTCTGCTACCCTGGGCCAGACTTTCTCCACTTGGGACTTTATCAGGTTGTACCCCATTTCCAAGGAACAGAAAACCTAACTCAATGTAGCTTCAGCGGGAAGAGAAATTTGTGATAATACCAGAGGTCCTATGATAGGATGGGCCCGGGATCGGCCAGTTCTGCCCCTCATTCTTAGTGACAAGGGCCTTTCCTCTCCCTAGTCTGCACTCTCTGAACAGCAGCCTGAGTCTCATCCTGCCCCCCTCGTGGTAACAGATGGCTGCTGCTGTAGGTATCGTGTCTAGCAGAAGAGGACCATCTTGTCCTTTTGCTCTTTTTTTTAAAGAGAGAAAACAATTCCAGAAATTCCTCAACAGAGTTCCATTCAAGCCTCTTGACCAGACTGAGTCACAATGCCAACCCTAAACCAACCATAAAAAGCACTGGGAGTACCAGCATTGGTTAAGGCCACTAATCAGGATTTATTCTAAATGGTTGAAGGTCACCTTCCCTGAGGGATGGACAGCCAGACACAAGTGCAGTGCTGTTAGTGAACCAGCCGCTTCTACCACAGCAACTGCCATTTCTCTGTTGAAAATGGGAAATACATCCTCCTTCTTTACCTGCCTGTTGTATTAAAAGCAGGTAGCAACGTTTTTGTACTCTTAAAGCGCTCTGCAGATATCAGGATGCTAGTATTCCTCTAATACAAAGCAGAGGTTCTCAAACCAGGTGAGGGTCAGAGTCCCCTGGAGGGCTTGTTAAAACAGATTGCTGGGTCCCCATGTTTCTGATCCACTAAGTGTGGGTGGAGTCTGAGAATTTGTCTGTCTAACAAGTTCCCTAGTGATGCTGCTGACGGTGGTCCCAGACCACACTTGGTGAGTCACCGCTCTAGACTATGCACGTCTTGAGTGTCAGAACTAGGTCTTATTTATATTAATACCTCTAGCACTTCAGTGCCTGCTACGTGCAGCAGACGGTAAGTAAGAATAATATCTAATATTTACTCTGTGCTTAGCACTTTATTAAACCTTTTATGTACATTGTTTCACTTAATCCTTACTGTAACAACGTGAGGGAAGTACTTTTCTTTACCTCAATTTTCTAGATGGGTAAATGCAAGACATAGAGGCAGGCGGCCAGGCAGTGAAGAAGCAAAAATTTAAACTCAGATGCATCTAAACCAAGAACCTGTGTGATTAACTAACACTTCATCCTGAATATAATAAGTGGTTGCCAATTGTTTGTTGAATGCATGAATGAATGACTAAATAAATAAATTTGCTATCCTAAAGGAAGGAAAAATAATAGTTATACATTGATTAGGTGAGAGAGAAAAGACAGGACAAAAACATGGGCTATCTCCCTAGAAATGTGGTCCAGAAAAAGCCTTGACATTTGGGATCCCGGGCAACACCACCCACCCTGTGAGAGAGAAGATCTCAAGGGAGGTGGCTCTAACCAAGTGGAAATGGCACGCGCTCAGGAGCTCAGTTCCCCCCGCTTCACTTGTGTCAGTGGCTTATCTTCCACTGACACAGCAGCCCAGCCTGAGAGTGTGATGGGAACAGAAGGGCAACAGGGAGCCTTAGTCACCCATTTTCCACCCTCGGCTGTCCATGCATTGCAGGGAGAATTCTGACAGTGCATCCCTGGATGTGAAGGAAGCCCTTTTACAGATGCGCACTCACTCCCTAAGTCACCAGGGTACCATTTGGTAAATTGCTGCTGCAAAGCAGAGAATGGTACCCTGGTGGCCTCACAGACTGATTGTATCCCTAAAAGTGTTTAATTTACCTCTGGGGGGGAATTTACACCCTGGGAAAATCTGGTTAAATGTATAAATGAATCTTCTAACCAGCCAAGATTGAAGATATAAAATCATAAAGCCAGAAGGCATGCCTTGAGAGCAACAGGTTCCCCCCCACCCCCACCCCCTGCCCCACTACCACCCTCCAGTACCCTCTCCCTACACAGTCTCCGGCAAGGTGGCCATCTTCGCTGATTTCAAAAGGGCATCAGGAAGGAGATTCTGGGATGTCATTCCACCCTCTGACCTTCAAATATTTTTGCTCACCTAATTGAAATCCCTTCTGCAGCAACTTGGGCTCATCTCACCTTCTCTGCCCCCAGTGGAGATGGAGGACCGGTGACCGGGTAACACCCTCTGAAGCAGAACTTTCTTGAACTTCAAGAGAGTCGTTAAGCTTCCAGTGGGTCTAAAGCTTTGGGGGTTAGACCTCAGCTTAATGATTCTCCTACTCACTCCTCAGTGTAAAATAAAAATGCCAAGAATCACTCCCTTGGAGAATTTGAGGGGTGTCTCTGTCAGGATAGAATGTTACGGTGTGTAGCAGTCAACCACCCAGACTTAATAGCTTATAACAGCCAGGGTTTGTGTCTTGATCACCCTGATTACAACAAATTTGCAGGTCAGAGTGAGGAGCTCTGCTTTCCACCGTCATATTTCAAGCAATGCTGGTCACTAGAGTGGTGGGAAGTCATGAGTGGACCCTTAAAGCCTGCAGTTCCAAGTTTGTCACTCTATCCACATTGCATGGGCCAAAGCAAGTCACACGGGCTCACCTAACTCAAGGCTGCAGGGAAGGAAAATCCTAACATGTTCCCAGAAGGGAGCCTGGGAAAACTTGGAGAAATCACAACACTGACAGCCAGACCGCAGGGAAGATTCCTGTGCGGGAACTTCTGTGAAAGCCACTATTCCTCACACACCTGAAGTGCCTGAGAGAATTTTATGAGGAAAATGAGCCTACAGTTCTCTCTTTTTGATGAGTTGTGCACTTGTATTAAAACTAGGCCCATCCCCCCAAATTAACATTCCCATATCATGGAGTGTTGACACACTCAAGGGTCGACAGAGCGGGAGGGAAACTTAAATCAGATGAGCTAGTGCTTGTTATGAGTCAGATTCTGTACCCCCTGATCAGAGTACAAAATGAGTAAGAAACTGTTTCTGGTCTTAACTCAGCTCATGAGAGAGACAATCAAAGGAATAAACGAATTCACTGTAATGGGTCATATTGTAACAGTTAAGGGCGGCTGAATCAAAAAGCCCTGAATTTGTACTCCCGGTGCTTTGTTACTCAGGTTTCCTCCTCCTAGATTGTCCATAATTGCAGTAGCCTCCCTGAGAAAGCTTGTGAGAATTACAGTAGGTAATCCCTGTAAAACATTTACAGCGCACACCGAATGAAATGCTTAAAACAAATACTTTATTGGAGTAAGAATGCAGGTTGCCGCAGGAGCACGGAGAGGGCCTCAGTCCCCCGCAGTGTGAATTGCTTCCTGTAAAGCAGCACCAGCAACATGTGGTGAATGGTGAACAGGAGTTCGATAAGGAAAGAAGGAGTCAAAGAGCCTCTGAGCACTAGTAAAAGTAATAGGTCCCTGGTCTGAGGTCTAAATCAAAACCAGGGCAGATCTGTCAAGTTCTCTCTTTGCCACTTATTAGCTGTGTAGCTGTGGGTGAGTCCAAGCCCCAGTTTCTTGACATATTCCTCAAGATGGGTTGTTATGAGTATTACATCCCAAGCTCGTACGTGATAAACGGTAGCTGAAATAAAGGAAGTCTTGAACATGTGCAAGGAATGGAGGTCTGAGAGGCCGGTGTCTTTGTCCACACTCCATTTTACCCATGCCTCAGTTTTTGCAATAGAAAGCACGAGATGCAATAGAAAGCACGAGATGCAACAGAAAGCTCGCTGTCATTATTCCGTGAGCAGCAGGTGACAGAGAAAAGCAGTTCCATCGGCCAGGGTTCAGGACAAGGGCAAGAATAAAGCTGGGTGTTTGTTTTTAGTTGTAAGTGGTAGGCTCTTTGATAGCAAAGGAAGGTAATTGACTTTTAGTTCCCACTAATCTTAAGAGGCTTTAGTTTGTGCCAGACGAAAATTAAATAATTAGCAAGGAATGTTCAATTCCAACATCCTCAGCCAACTGCCTATTTCTCCATAAAGATGGGCCCCCGGGGAATGGAGAAGGATGTAACTGCAATTAAACAGGTGCATAAACCTTGCAGAGAGCTGTCACCACAGTGCCAGACCTTGGCTGGGATCTCTTCTAGAGCACTCACCATCCCCTGTTTGTGGTATGCTCCAAGGGAAAATGAATCAAAATGGTGGTGAATGCTCCCAGGTTTGTCCATTCTTAGAAAGTAAAAGTCCAATAAAACAGGTGCTTCTAAAGAGTTGTTTGTGAAAGATGATTGTTATGCAACCCATGGCTGAGAGGATGATATTTTCTTTAAGGTCTCAAAGTCCAAATTATGAAAGATGAGATGTGGAGTGTATATACTGTAACAACTACCTGAAATTTTCAGAATCACTACTCTCTTGCCTATTAATGGAAATTTATGCCTCCTACATTTATTGAGCATTTACTATGTTCTGGGTCCAGTGTCAAGCCCTGTGAATACAATGCTGAATAATATATAACTCCTCCTTGTGTTTCTGTATCATTGAGGACTAAGTTCAGCTACATATAATAAAAATCCAATAAAAAACAATTTATACTAGCTAAAAGTTAATTCTTTGGGGGTGTTGGGGTAAAAGAAGAGGTGGAACAGGCAGTCCAGGACTGAAGTGACAGCTCTGCAAAGTCAGAGACCCAGGCTACTTCCAGCTCATTGCTCTGGCCATTTTAACATGATACTACACAGCCCAATGTGGCTGCTATAGCTCCGGTCATCATGTCCACCTCCTCACCAGCAACAAGGAATTAGGGACAAGAAAGATTATACTTCCTACCTTTGAGGACATTTCACACACACACACACACACACACACACAATTATTTCCTAGCTTCAAGGAAGCTAGTAATTTTATAGTCTTTATTCTGGTTCATCATGTACCCAGCTAGGAATTGGAAGGTCTGTTACTAAGGAGGAAGGCAAGAACTAATATTAAGGGATAATTAACAGCTTTTGCCACAGGATTAAAGAGGTTGCTTCTTTTTCTTTTCTCCATTGTCATATTTATAACTAAGTATTTGAAGTAGCACCATTCTCTTCCAAGAGGAAGGAAAAGCCCTGGGCATGCGTGTGTTAAAGCAAAAATTTATGTACAGAGAATACTTGATTTTTTCCTGATCTTTCAGATTACTAACAGCTGAAAGCCTTGTAGGGAAACTGGAACAAGAAAATATAAAAATGACAGGGAATTTTTGAGGATTTTCCTCCAGGAGATGATTTTTTTAAGCTCTTGAGGAAAAATAAACTTGGATGCTTACCTCATGCCATAAAGAAAAAGGAGTTCCATTAAGATTAAAAATTGAAATACAAAAGAAAATAAAGTTATTCCACAAATTAAATTTAGGATGTCACATACTCAATCTAATGACGGAGAGGACTGTAAACAGAACGCATATATGTACATACATACAAACACACAGAGAACACGCCAGGCACAGAGATGGCATAGTAGAAAACATATTAAAATACATATGTATCGAAAGAGTAGTCATACCCTTAATGGCAGAAGAAGAAGGCAAATACCCCAAATTTTAAAACACAAATGCAGTTAACAAAAAATTGTGTTTAGTGTAAGTGATTTAAAACATACTGCAGTCAAAACCAAATGATCAAATATAAAGGGAGAGAAAAAAATCACAATAAAACACTTGGGTTGGTTTGGTTTGCCATTCCATTCAATGAGCCTGAACTCTAAGACTGTGCTTTATACAAGAAATGTGGACTTATTTCCTGTCTACTCCATGGGCAACGTAGGGGACCTTCAGCAGTCATTTGGACTGCATCTGATTAAGTGCTGCTTCTAAAATCAAAACATCGTATAAAATGCAACAGTTGCATTTTTTTTTTTTTACCCAGAGTTGGTTAAGTTGGGGAGACAGACTTTCTCACTCATAGCCATTGGAAAATAGAAATTGGTAGAAGCTTTCTTGATGGTAATTTGGCATGGCATGAGCTCCAGGCCCCGGGAGGTGTCTGAGAACTGTAGATTGTTCAACAAGCAAGGGGGCAGATTGTTGGCTAAGTTGGGGAAAAATTAATGAAGCATTTCAAGAAGATAGGCTTGGTAAGTGGGGGATACTTAAACATTTTGGCTGTGCGTCTCAGTAGGGAGGTGGGCTCTAAAGCAGTGTTTCTCAAGGGGTCTTGGGCATTTGGCGGTCTCTGGTAGTCTATCAAAGGTTCTCCAGGTCTTTTCATGTTTCAGAGGAAAAGGTTCAAAACAATTCTCTTTGCATATGCTTGAAATGTGGGACTCATTATGATTTTCTAAAACTCGAATTATGGTGAGTGGTGATAAAATAACACAATTCAAAATAATGTCCAAAACATGAATAGTGAGCAGCTCAGTGCTAACAGAAAATGTGAATCTGTATGTGTTGGGACATGCATAGTTACAAGTGTGATGATTTTTCAAACAGAATCTAAAAAGAAAAAAAGGTAATAGAAAGAATTATGATGAATCTGAAAATTAGATATTATTGAGCCAGCCAGCTGTTCACTCTCCATTCTAAGTATTTTGTCTCATGTGAAACTGTCAAATAGTGGCATGAAATCACCACATTAAAAAAAAAAATCTCTCTAAACACAGTGACTTCTCTAGTAAATAAAATTAGATTTTCCATAATAAGCACAAAAAATTGTTTTTCAGCACAAAACTGATGCACATTGTTGCTAAAGGCAAAGAGAGCAAAGGATGGAAGCATCCTTCAAAGTCACATTTCTTACAGTATAAAAAGCAACAAGTATCACTCCATCGCTCCTGAAGAGCTTATAAAATGATTCCCAATATAACAAATATTTTGCTTGGAGAGCTAGAAGAACAAGCTATTGGTGAAATTTCTTTATCAAATGGTACAGATGGACACAGCACAAGAACAGCGGCATATGGTATGAAAAAGCAATTACTCTCTCATGTACAGGTTCCCAACTGGAAAAAAACAGGGATGTGTGGTGTACAAATCAGGTCCTGACAAGTCATGGTCCATGTAAGAGGGAGAAAGGTGTGAGGAGCCTTTGTTTGCTCATCACTGAAAAATTCAAGTATAAGAATTTAGATAATGGTATTTTGTGAACTAAGATAAAACTGGAAAATGTATACTGTGATAAATACTGATGGAGCATCAGACATGAATGTAACAAGGAAAGGTATCATAACCACACAAGGATGCTTTATCTTAACACCAACCCACAGACGGATTTATTGCAAAACGGCAATTGTGAGTGAACAATGTTCCTTCTGGTCTTGATTAAATACTGAAGGACATACTGACTTCTGTGAGTAACAAGCAAGTTATATCTACCAAGTATACACTTTTCAATGTGCTATGCTAAAAAAGGGAAGGAGATTTGACTTTGGACAGTAAACACACAATGCAATATACAGATTATGTATTATAGGTTTGTATCCTTGAAACCTATATGATATTATTAACCAATGTCACTCCAAAAATTTAGTAAAACATTAAAAAAAGAAATGGTCAGCAGTCACAAGAATGCTCTTCTGTGCTGATACATGCTTACCGTGAAAGGAAAAGATACACATGAAAGTTTTTGAAAGCAAGGGGCATAACTTAAACTATCCAAAGCAATCTTGAAAAAGTTAGAAGAGTTACTCTATCTGACTTCAAAACTCACAATAAAGCTACAATGGTCAAGACAATATGATGTAAATAGACCAGTGGGACAGACTCAAAAGCCCAGAAATAGACCAGCACTTAGAACATCAATTGATTTTTAAAAATCACTTTTGTATTGACATAAAATTCATATAACATAAAATTCATCATTTTAAAGTGTACAGTTTGAAGTATCTCTTTAGTACACTGACAATGCTGTGCAACTATCATCTGTACCAGATTCCAGAACATTTTCATTATTCCAGAACAAAACCTGTAGCTGCTGGCCCTCACTACCGGTTGCATACTTCCCTGGAAACCGCTAATCTAGTTTCTGTCTCTAGGGATTTGTCCGTTCTGCATATTTCACATAAGTGGAATTATACAATATGTGGGCTTTAGTGTCCGGGTTCTTTCAATTAGTGTGATATCCTCCTAGTTCACCCACACTGTAGCATGTTTTAGTACTTCTTCATTCTCTTTTTATGGCTGACCATACTCCACTCTGCAGCTATAGCACATTTTGTTACTTTATTTGTTTGGTGAGGGATATTTGGGTTGTTTCCACTGTTTGGTATGGTGAGTAATGGTGCTATGAGCATTTGTTTTTACATGAACATATATTTTCAATGCTATGTTTACTAAGAAGAGACATTCTTGGGTCATGTGGGACCTCTAAGTTTAACATTTGGAGGAAATGCCAAACTGTTTGTCCACAGCAGCTGTACTAATCTGCATTTCAATAGCAATGTGTGAGGGTTCTAATTTCCCCCAATCCTTACTGCGACTTCTTATTTCCCATGAAAAGTTGTTATAATTATAGCTATCCTAGTGGACATGAAGTGGCATTTCATCATAGCTTTGACATGCATTTCTCTACTGACTACTGATATTAAGCATATTTTCATGTCCCTATGGGCCATTTGTATATCTCCTTTGGAGCAATGTCTACGGAAATATTTTGACCATTTTTTTAATTGGGTTAATTGTCTTTTTATTGTTGAGTTGTAAAAGTTCTTTATATATTTCAGCTATTAGACTCTTATCAGATTTTCTCCTGTGTGTATGGTTTTCCTTTTCATTTTCTTGATAGTGTCCTTTGGTGCACAACAGTTCTCGACAATGAAGTCCAGCTTACCTTTGTTTCTTTCCTTTGGCTGTTTGCGTTGCTAGTATCATACCTACGAAACCACTGCATAATTCAAGGGCACAAAGAGTTACATCTATGTTTCCCTCTAAGACATAGTTTTATAGTTTCGCCCTTTAGGTCTGATTTTTTGAAATAACATTTGTGTGTTGTGTGAGTTTTAGGATCCAAATTCATCCTTTACACGTGGATATTCCAGTTGTTCGAATACCATTGTTCAAAAGACTTTATTTTTTTTCTCCCACTGCATTATCTTGACACCTGTACCAAAAATCAGTTGGCCATAGCTAGCTGGGCTTGTTTTTGGATTCTCACTTCTATTCCATCAATCTCTATATCTATCCTTCTGCCAATGCTTCACCGTCTCGATTGCTGGAGCTTTGTAGCAAATTTTGAAATCAGAAAGTTTGAACCCTCCCATGAGATATCCCATGTTTATTTCTCAAGATTATTTTCGCTACTTGGGGTTCTTTTTCCACATGAATTTTAAAATCAGCCTGTCCATTTGTGCAAATAATGCAGTTGAAATTTCGATAGGGATTGCATTGAATTTGCAGGTCAATTTGGGGAATACTGCTGTTTTACAAATACTAAGTCTTCCAATTCATGAATACGGGATATCACTCCACATATTTGGGTCTTCTTAAACTTCTTTCATCAATGTTTTGTAGCTTTCAGTGGACAAGCGTTCCATTTCCTTGGTGAAACTTATTCCTAAGTATTTTGTTATTTTTAGTAAATTTTATTTATTTAATTTGGAGTGAAAGGAAGGGGAGAGAGAAACATTGATTTATTGTTCTACTTATTTATGCATTCATTGGTTGAATTTTGTGTGTACACTGACCAGGGATTGAACTGACAACCTTGGCATATTGAGATGACAATCTAAACAGCTGAGCTACCCAGCCAGGGCCTAAGTATTTTACTCTTGATGGTATTGTAAATGGAATTTTCTTGACTTAATTTTTTATTGTTTACTGAAAGTACATAGAAATTCAACTGATATTTCATATGGATCTTGTATCCTGAAACTTTGCAGAACTTATTTTTTAGTATTAATATATGTTTCCTGGATTCCTGGGATTTTTCTGTATATAAGATCATGTGTAAATAGAGATGGTTTTACTTCTTCCTTTCCAATATCTATGCCTTTTATTTCTTTTTCTTGCCTAATTGTCTTGCCTTAGAACTCCCAGAATAATTTTGGATAGAAGTGTCAGGAGCTGACATCCTTTGTCTTGTTTACAATATTAGGGGAAAAGCTTTAACTCTTTCACCAGATATGATATTAACTATGGGTTTTCATAGAAACCCTTTGTCAGGTTGAGGAATTTCCCTTCTATTTCAAGTTTGTTTAGTTTGTTACGATGACTGTGTGTTGGATTTTGTCACGTGCTTTTTCTGCATCTATTGAGATGATCACTGATTCATTTTGGAATTCCTGGGATAAATCCCACAGGGTCATGTTGTATAATCCTTTTAATGTGCTGCTGGATTCAGTTTGCCAGCTTTTTGTTGAGGATTTTTCCCTCCATATTCACAAGCAGTAATGGTCTTTAGTTTTCTTTTTATATGATGTTTGTCTGACTTTGGTAGCACTGGCCTCACAGAATGAGTTATAAAGTATTCTCTCCTCTTTCGTTTTTTAGAAGAGTTTGAGAAGGATTGGTATTAGTTCTATTTTAAATGTTTGGTTCAGTTCACCTGTGAAATCATCTGGTTGTTGGCTTTTTTTGTTGGAAATTTTTTGATTATTAAGTCAATCTCTACTTGTTATTAGTCTGTTTCAGGTTTTTATTTCTTTTACGTCTGTTTTGGTAGTTTGTACGTTTCTAGTAATTAGCCCATTTTATCTAGGTCATCTAGTTCATTGACACACAGTTGCAGTAATTTCTTGGAATCCTTTTTATTTCTATGCAGTCAATAGTTAAGATCTCCTCTTTAATTCCTCATTGCAGTAATTTATTTCCTTCTTGTTCAATCTAGCTGTGGGTTTGCCAATTTGTTGATCTTTTCAAAGTGCCAACATTTGACTTTGTTGATTTTTTGTACTGTTTTTCTATTCTCTATTTTGTTTTTCTCCACTCTAATCTTTATTATTACATTCACTTTTCTTTGGTTTTTGTTTGCTCTCATTTTTTCTGGTTCATTAAGGTGGAAAGTTGGATTATTGATTGAGATACCGGTATTTCTTATTTTAATGAAGGCATTCATAGCTATAAATGTCTATCTGAGCACTGCTTCTCATAACTGTTGGTACACTGTGTTTTTGTTTTCATTTATCTCAAAGTATTTTTCATTTTATTGTAGTCTTTTCCCTAACTCATTGGTTATTTAGAACTCTGTCTTTTAATTTCCACATATTTGGAAATTCTTCCAATTTCACTTTAAAGTTGATTTATAATTCCATTCCATTGTGGTTGGAGAACATGCTTTGTATAATTTTGAAATTTTAAAATTTATTGAGACTAGTTTTATGGCCTAACATATGGAAAATGTTCTATGTGCACTAGAAAAAAATATGTATTTTGCTGCTGTTGGTGGAATATTCTATAGAGAAGTTCAACTGATTTTTTACAAAGGTACCAAGTTAATCCAATAGAGAAAAAAAGCTTTTTCACAAATGGTGATAATATCCATATAGGAAAAAATGAATCTGTACCCCTCCCTTTCACAATATCCAAAAGTTAATTCCAGGTAGATAATAAACTCTATATAAAAGCTAAAACCTTAAAACTTATAGTAGAAGATATTCAGAGGGGAGTTGGGAGGGGATAGTGGGGAGAGGGGTTTTCAGGAACTACTATAAAGGACACATGGACAAAACCAAGGGGGAGGGTGGAGGTGGGGGAGGGAGGTGGGTTTGGCTGGGGTGGGGTGGAGGGGTGGGGAGAAAATGCAGATGACTGTAATTGAACAACAATAAAAAAAAAGGTAGAAGATATAAAATAATATTTTTGTGACTTGGAGGTAGGTAAAATTTTCCTTGGTAACAGAACACAATAATCATAAAAAGAAAAAAACGATATATTAGACTTCATTACAATAAAAAACTTCTTTTAATCAATAGACACTTTTAAGAAAATAAATAGACAAGACATAGACTAGGATAAAATATTTACAAATATAAACCCGACAGAAAATTGGTATTCAGGACATATAAAGAACTTCTACAACCTACTAACAAAAATGACAATTCACTGATATGAAATGAGTAAAATAAGTTTAACAAATATTCTACAGAGGAAGATATACAAATGGCCAATGAGCACATGACGATGTGCTCAATATCACCAGGAAAATGCAAATTAAGGCCATGATGAGTTACTACTACATAGCCATTAACATGGCTAAACTTAAAATGACTGACAATACCAAATGTTGGCGAAGTTGTGAAGCAATGAAAATGCTCATGTATTGTTGATGTCCTCTAAAATGTTTCAATTATTTTGAGAAAATGGTCTTGTAGTTTCACTCCTAGAAATTTCACTCCTAGGTTTTTTTGCCCAAGAGAAATAAAACATATATCCACAAAAAAAAACCTAACAGAAGACTGTTCATAGTTTTATTCAATATAGCCCAAAATTGAAAATGGCTCAGATGCTCATGAACAGAATGACTAAATAAACTGTGTTATATTTGTACAATGTTATAAAGCACAGCAATATGAAAGAATGCACTACTGCTCTACCCAAAGGCTTGTGTGAATCTTTAAAACATTATCCTGAGTGAAAAAAGTTCTTACATAAAATAGTACATAGTGAATACTCTATGATTCCACTTATTGAAACTCTAGAACAGGCAAAATTAATCTACCATTAAAGAAATCAGAGTAGGATTGTCCCTGGAAGATTAGGGGTGGGAACTGTCACATGAGGAAGCTTCCTGGAGGTGATGGTACATTTCTACACAATAGCAGGGCTTTAGATAACCTAGGTGTTTAGATTTTTCCTTATCTTTAATCTAAAATAGTATCTTAATATTTGTGTATTCATTATATATGAATTTAATTTTTATAAGAAACTATAATTTTGAACTATAGTTAATGTGCATAGTGCAATTTACTTTGATGTTTATCTAAAATGAGATGGATAGATGTATAAAAGTGTGAAAGAATGGAAAAAAGTATGATAAAGAAAATACAGTAAAATGTTAATTGTAGAATCAAGGTAATACAAAAGTATTTTTAAGTATATTTTATTGATTATGCTATTGAGTTGTCCCACTTTTTTTCTCCCCTTTATACCCATTTAACATTTCATATAATAAGGGTTTGGTGATGATGAACTGCTTGAACTTGACCTTATCTGAGAAGCACTTTATCTGCCCTTCCATTCTAAATGATAGCTTTGATGGGAAGAGTAATTTTGGTTGTAGGTCCTTGCCTTTCATGACGTTGAATACTTCTTTCTAGCCCCTTCTAGCCTGTAAGTTTTCTTTTGAGAAATCAGCTGGTGGTCTTATGGGAGCTCCTTTGTAGATAACTCTTTCCTTTTCTCTTGCTGCTTTTAACACTTTTCTCCTTATCTTTAATCTTGGGTAATTTATAAAGGGACTTATCTAAGAAAAAGAAGATAAAAAATATGAACAGTAAAATGACAATAAGCTCACAACTATCAAAAACTGAACATAAAAAAATGAAAACAAAGACAAAAATGAACTAAGCAAAGAACTAGAACAGTAACAGAATAACAGAAATGGAGATCACATGGAGGGTTATCAACGGGGAAGGGGAGGGGGAGAATGGAGGAAAAGGTACAGGGAATAAGCAGCATAAATGGCAGGTAAAAAATAGATGGGGGGAGGTTAAGTATAGTATGGGATATGTAGAAGCAAAAGAACTTATATGCATGACCCATGGACATGAACTAAAGGGATGGGGAATGCTGGTGGGAGAGTGGTACAGGGCAGAGGGGAATAAAGAGGAGAAAAAATGGGACAACTGTAATAGCATAACCAATAAAATATATTTAAAAAATAAAAAAATCTTGGGTAATTTAATTATGATGTGTCTTGGTGTGTTCCTCCTTGGATCAAACTTGTTTGGGACTCTCTGAGCTTCCTGGACTTGCATGTCTATTTCCTTCACCAGATTGGGGAAGTTTTCCTTCATTATTTGTTCAAATAAGTTTTCAATTTCCTGGTCTTCCTCTTCTTCCCCTGGCACCCCTATGATTCAGATGTTGTAATGTTTAAAGTTGTCCCAGAGGTTCCTAAGCCTCTCTTAATTTTTTTGAATTCTTGTTTCTTCATTCTGCTCTGATTGAATGTTTATTTCTTCCTTCTGTTCCAAATCATTGTTTGAGTCCAGATTTCCCTCCCTTCACTATTGGTTCCCTGTAATTTTTCTTTATATGCAATTTCACCTTGCATAGCCTTCACTGTTCCTTCTATTTTATGACCATACTCAATCATTTCTGTGAGTATCCTGATTACCAGTGTTTTGAACTCTGCATCTGATGAGTTCCTATCTCCTTGTCACTTGGTTCTTTTTCTGGAGTTTTGATCTGTTCTTTCATTTCAGACATATGTCTTTGTCTTAGTGCACCTGTTACATTGTGAGGGGTGGAGACTTAGGTATTGGCCAGGGGGGGACAACCCACTACACTACGTTGTGGTGCTGTATGTGGGGGAGGGTTCAGAGAGGGAACAATGCCACTTGCCTGGATCTCACCCTGATTTCAGTCACTTCCCCCCCACCACCCACAAGCAAATTGGGCCCTTCTGGTGCTGATTTCTGGGTGGGTGGGTTTATATACATTCTAGGACTCTGTGGGCCCCTCCAATGGACTCGTCTGTAAGACTGGAGTTTCTCCCACAATGGCAACCCCCCCACCACCACTGGTTTTTACAGCCAGAGGTTTTGAGGCTTTATTTTCCCACATTGGAACCATGGATTGTGTGGTCTGTCTCACTTCCCAGTTGTTCCTCCAGGTTTATCAGCACACAAATGTAGTACTTGCCTGGCTTCCGCCCCTCCTACCAGTCTGGATGAATGTTTCTCCTTTAACTCCCTGGTTTTTGGACTTCCATACAGTTCAATTTTCTGGGAGTTCCAGTAATTTTTTTTTGTTTTAAAATTGGTTATTATCCTTTGTTTGTGAGAGCCAGTGAAGTGTATCTACCTATGCCTCCATCTTGGCCAGAAGCCAATATTGAATCTAGGTAATACAAAAGTATCATAGTACAATTCTTTCAATTTTTCCGTATATTGGAAAATTTTCATAATATACTGTCAAAATCTGCCTAATAAAATAAATAAAATTATTGGTCTCAGAATTCTTGTAAAGATCATTCCTAGGATATTAGCTATTTAATTATGTTTTTTTCTTAGCAATAATTTAAGTCTTTTGAATAAGATAAACCTATTAAAAGGTTTTTAAATGCTTTTCAATGTCAAGGATAA
The DNA here is from genome assembly GCF_022682495.2 of Desmodus rotundus. Classification (NCBI taxonomy): domain Eukaryota; kingdom Metazoa; phylum Chordata; class Mammalia; order Chiroptera; family Phyllostomidae; genus Desmodus; species Desmodus rotundus. The sequence goes on from NC_071393.1 coordinate 91,211,689, forward strand.
AGACCAGAGTGTGGTACAAATAACATAATAACCCAGAATTTGAGTTTTTTTGCCATTGATCTTCTATACTTACAGAGAATGAGAACTATAAAAACATGCAGAAATACTTTCCAAAATCAAATGCAATAAGTGTAAAATTGGGAATCCATTTGCTGCCATCTCTCAAGTTGAAATATTCAACTTCTGGCTTTTGAATGTGATATGCTTGTTGATTTAGTATCTGACTGAATGACGAAAGTAGTCTTCAGTGGGAAATCTCTTCATAATTTCTATGTCTATATCCAATCCAGAACCATTTGTCAGGGCTACCAAAAACTTGCTGCCATTCCTGGCAACCTGTGACTGTAAATTTAGATTTTTTAATATAGTGAATACAAAGAAGAGAAATTGGCTAAATACAGAGCACAGCCTATGGCCCAGCTTATGTGTAGGATAGTAATATAATTTTAACCCAGGTTTGCTAGAAGAGTCTAAATCAAAAGATTATTTGCTAACACTTTGTTGAGAAGTGCAATTCCAGGAAATTAAGAGTGAGGGAAAGTGGGAATTGATTAAGGTAAGGAGAGAGATCAAATACAAGGGGGTGCATTACTGACATGGCCAAATTCCATAACAAACACAGCTCAGTTGCTCATTCCTAGAGATGTGTCATCCCTGAGGGCACATGAAACTTTTGTGCTTCAGAACAATCCTGAGCAGGGAGAGACAGAGAGCAATGGAGCAGGAGAAAGGTTGACAAATTTATTTTCTGGTTCCCTTTGCCTCTCCTTTTCTAGTGTTTCAAGTCTACTTGAAAAGTGGCAACTCTCCTTTGGCCAAAGTCTCCATAGGTCTATTCCAGTCAGTGGAATCTGCTTTTTGCCAGTTGACATCACTGATAGGGGCTCCTCAGTGGTGGCAGCAGACTGACTTTAGAGCCTTGGGAATTAAGTGAGCTGCGGCTAGAGCAGCTTTGTCCAGTAGGTAAGGCAAGGGGCCACTGGAAGTATCATTAATGTTCTAATTTAAAAATGCTAATGTCTTTTCTCCCCATTGATTTTGTCCATGTGTCCTTTATAGTAGTTCCTGTAATCCCCTCTCCTCACTGTCCCCTCCCCACTCCCCCCTGCCCATTGTTAGATTGTTCTTAACTTCAATGTCTCTGATTATATTTTGTTTGCTTTTTTCTTCTGTTGATTATGTTCCAGTTAAATAACAATAAATTTTTTTTAAATGCTCTTGTTTTATTATAAGATTTATTTTTAAAATATTTAAAATATTAATCTAAAATTGTTGTGTCTATGTTTGAAGACTATCCTTTAAGTAGTACTTGGTGGACAAAAACTGGAGAAATTGAACTATACGAGGTCTGTCCAGAAAGAGTCCAGCCATTGTTAATATAATGAGAATGGTTTGCATGACATCAATATAACCTGTCAGCCAAGGAGAGTGGACTAGAATGCGCATACATGAACAATGATGACTTCACTGTTCTAGTCAGTGGGGGCAGTAGATGCCATTGAGTGAGCTTGTGTACTGTGTGGCCATCACATTCAAAATGAGTGAGTAGAGCAATGAATATGCATCAAATTTTGTTTTAGGCTTTAATATTCCTCCAAGGAAACTATCTGGATAATTCAGAAGGCCACAGCTATGGACCACTGGTGATTGACAGCTTCATCACAACAAAGCACCCACTCATGTATCACATCTTATGTAGAGTTTTTTGGCAAAACATCAAATCACCAGGTGACTTAGCCCCACTACAGCCCAAGTTCAGTGCCCTGCCACTTCTGGATTTTCCCAAAACTAAATTTGCCTTTGAAAGGGAAGAGATTTCAGACCATCAGTGAGATTCAGGAAAATATGACGGGCAGTAAGTGGTGATTGGGAGAACTGTGTGAGGTGCCAATGTGCCTACTTTCAAGAGGACAGAGGCATCATTGTCCAATGTACAATGTTTCTAGTATCTTCTTCAATAAGTGTCTCTATTTTTCATATTACATGGCTGGATACCTCCTGGCATACCTTGTATATCAAAGTCCTTGCAATTTCATATGGAAGAACTCATGTGATGTACTTCATTGTACTGTATCACAAGAGTCTTTTTGCCATTATTTAGCCATGTATACTTAATAATTGTTTCAAAAGGAACAAAACTAATAATAATGACCAAGGTATTAAAATAAAGCAGGTAACCTTGCAAATATTCTATAGAAAAGTTGGTATTCATCAGTTTGTGATGTATCCATCCTATTTTTATTCTTCCTGAGTGTATCTCAATTCACTTTATATATCTGACAATTGAAGTCTTTCTTTAATTTTGCAAAATCTCAATTAACATATCTTCAACACTGCCTTTCTATGATTCCATCCTTTATTTCTTGAACTTCTAATATATATTATAGCTTCCCCTTCTGTTATCTGTGATTCTTAAGTTCTTTTTCATATATTTCATTTATTTTCCCATTCTGCAATCTGAATAAATTCCTCAGTATTATCCTTCTTGTCATTAATAATTCTCTGTTCAACTGTGTTGTCAGTGTGGTGTTTATTCTGCCTGCAAGGTCTTCCTTTCCATAGCCTTTTTTTTTTTTTCAGGATTACTAGTTGGTTTCTTTAATATTCCTCTGTTGCTCCCTTAATCTTGTTAAAGATCTTAAATATATTTATTTTGAAATTACTTTAAGAATCTCATATTATATCCATATCCTCAAAGTGAATTTTTTTGATTGATGAGGTATCTTATACCTCAATTTTCTGCATTAGCTTTGACATTTTGCATGCAAGTTCATTTTGTATTGGAGTTTGGGGGGGTGGGATTTTATTTATGAAATTTTATTCTTTTAAGAAATAATTATATATACTTTTAACTTTTTTCACATTTTTTATTGTTGCCAATGAATGGGTAATAAACTATGGTACATTTACCCAATGGAATACTACACAGCAGAAAGAAGGAGCTCCTACTCTTTGGGACAGAATGGATGGATCTGGAGAGCACTTTGCTAAGTGAAATAAGCCAGGTGGTGAAAGACAAATACCATATAATCTCACCTATAAGTGGGACCTAATCAACAAAACAAACAAGAAAGCAAAATATAACCAGAGACATTGAAATTAAGAACAAACTGACAGTAACTGGAGGGGAGGTGGAAGGGGATAATGGGGGTAAAGGGGGAAGGGGTTTCAGGAACATGTATTGAGGACACATGGACAAAACCAAAGGGGGGAAGGATCAAGGGTGGATAGTGGGGATGTATTGGAATTTTGTTACATTTTTCTCTCTGTATTCAATCTTCTCAACTGGATGTGTTTGGTTGTCTACATCAGGCTCCCCAAAGCTCAGTCCCTTGTTCAGAAACAGGTCTCATATTCAGAGCCCCTTAGCTCTTGACTCATGGGATTATATCTTTAATTACCTAGCCATCCAGCAGACCCAGGTAGCAGTTGACACATTTGTCAGCCTTACTTCACTGGGAGAGCCCCACTCTCGACCTTCTCACAAAGTGAGTCTAAACATGATTGTCGCTATGAACAGGTGTGTGTTTGATCACTTTCTCTTGGAATGAACCTCAGCTCGCCTTTGTCTGCTTCTATTCTGGAAGTCCAGTAGGACCAAGGTCTGCTCCCACTTGCTGTTGACTGTTTCTGATCTACAGAAATGATTTTCTTATTTTCCAGTGATAGGTCTTTAAAAATTATTTCAATAAAAATAAACTATTAGCCACTGGTATGCATTGGAGTAGGAATGTGCAAGTATGTATAGAGTACTGTGATCACACGTGGCAGTATATTGAGTGACATTGAAACTATAACATAAAGTGGCATTATTCTAATCTGGAACATGCTAGATTACTAAAAATATGATTTAATTATGAGTATTAAATCTTTAAAGATGTAATACTTTTAAAATAAGAAGTGAACCTTGAGAATTAAATCCAGAAGAGGTAATTAGCTATGAGCAAAAATATTGCCCTTCATGATATTCATCACATTATTTACAAAAAAAAAAAACCCAAACAACCTGAATGATCAACAATAGAGGAATAAAACAAGCACATGAGGAATTTTCGCATAGTTACTAAAGCGGTTTTCAAACAATTCATTTGTATGATCCCATGTATGCATTTGTATATTTACTGAAGGGGGATGTAGCAAAATTTTGACAGTACTAACTACAAAATGGTGGGAATAAATTAAAATTAAATTGTTTTACTCTTTAACTTCCTTTGAACTATTTTTTTAAAAACTAATTCAAAAGTTTCTCAAATTGGACACTTTATTATCTGAGTTTACATTTTATTTGTAAAATGAGAACAATCACAATAAATTCCTTAGAAGATGATTATAATAATTCAATGAGATAATGTATACCCACCAATATGAATTCTTTTTATATCTCAGAAAAGTGACTTAGCTTTGTTAAAGTTCTATTTCCTTATACGTAAGATAGAAATAATGATACTAACTACCTCAAAGGATTATCAAGAGGATGGAATCCTGTAAATAGATTAGTAGAGTGCCTGGGCTTAGAAAACTGGGTGCTCACTGCATATTAGCCAATACTGTTGCTGTTGCTGCTAGTGATTTTGCTGTCATTATATGGCTACTGTTTCTAGCTTCTTCAAGGCCTTACTTTTAACGGTATAGCCTTACTGATCCTGAGTCTCATTTTCTCAGGGCTTTGCTTGTCCATTGAACTATTAATTGATGATAATTACTTAATGTGCCTCTTCTCCTGGTAATACATTTATAGTATAATAGGAGTGTTTAATATCACTAATATGAAAAATGAAGAACATTAACCATTAATACCATTAATTCCTGGTGAAGCAGAGGGAGAAAAGAATTTGGAGCCTGTGAGCCTTGAGGCAACCCCATCAGATTATTTGATCTGTCTCTGAACTTCTGTGTTAGTACTCTGAGATTCCGTGATTTACACAAATGTATTCAAGTACCAAAATATGACAGGTCCTTATAAGATTAGCAAATTAGATAATGATTATGTATTATAATTGAATAACAGAAGCAAACAATAATAACTACATGTTATTATACCTCATTACATTATGAAAGAATTTATGCTAATTCATGCCAGGAACTTTTATCTAAAGGTGAATGAAATTGGCTAGTAGGTCTTTCATACCACTGAGAATGAATATTTAAGGTAATCTCCGTGATGTAACTATGATCCCCAGAGATGTGAAATTGTGTCTTTAAAAACCTTACTAGGCTTTATTGTTGGATCAATAAGAGGTTTTTATATACTTTCAAAAGTATCATAATGAATAGGTGGACATCTAGGTTTGCTGAACAAGGGTAGACACCTGACTATTAATCTTCCTTTATCCCTTCCCATGAAAACATAAAATCAACAAAGAGAATAAATAAAAGTACACAAAAAATGTATCTTCTGTATTATCAGAACAGAGAGAACTCTACAACCTTTAAATTCCCCATGAGCATAAAAATAAAGAAATAAATTCTGACAGAGACCTTGCTGCCCATAACTGTTGCAAGTCTGTAGATGCAGAGAATGGGAGAATAGAGTCTTAAAAGACTCAGTAATAAAAGAACAAAGGAGAGTGGATGAATTACAGGGAGCTCTGACAAAATACCTGCAGAAAGAGCAAGTACAATAGTAAATGCTGACATATTGAACACAGATCAGGACTTGGCTGTTTGTAGCCCTGCCTATGGGGAAGGGGTTTAAGAGTGTCAGCCTTGGAGAAGTGTTGCTTCTGGGGAGAATCAGATGAATAGAGAGAAGGTATCTCTTCGCCAAAGGCATCCCTTGGTGAAGAGGCGAGGAAGAGAAAAAAGAACATAAGAAGAAAATTGAGGATTCTGAAGAAATGAAAGAGAAATAAAACATGTAATTTGTGCCTTGCCTCTGCCCACTAACAAAATCATCATTTAAAAGCTGCTTCAAAAAGGACAGAACTGACAGAAAAAGTTGCTTACAAACTAGGAAATCTGTCTGTGAAATAAACAGGACTAATAAAAAAGCATACCATATCTACACGAAGTTACTGCAAAATGTCAGAATATGTGAATAAAAATTTTCTTCTGAAAATAAGTATTCCCTCATAAATGAACCATGAAACTGAAGAAAAGTTTAACACAGCATTCTAAAGAAAATTACATATCCTCAAACAAGATTTGGGAACATGAAAAAAGGCAAAAAAAAACCCTCAAATCAGAAATACAAAAAATAATAACACAAACAGACAAAAAAAAACTAAAAGGGAAATGAAACATGAGTTGATTGAAGTCTAGGGGAAAAAGAGAAGAAAAGGTAAAAATTCATTAGAAGTAAAAATTTAATAAAGGACACTGAACTAAGCTGATAAACAACCAAGAGAATTAAAATAAAGAAAGAAAACAGATCAGAAAGAAAGAGTTTGAAATGGAAGTTAGGTAAAGAAGTGTGAGCATAAGTATAATTGGTGTCCCTGAAAAAGAAACTTGAAACAATGGACCAGATATAATGATTATAACTAAAATCCAAGAAAACCTTCTGTAAGTAAAAGAAGACCTGAATCAGGGATCACTGAGTATTGTGGAGAATGATTTATATGTCTGAGAAATATCCTGGTAAAACCATTAGACTTTAAAGATAAAGAAAATTCCATAAGGCTTCCAGGTAAAAGGATAAAATACATTGCAAAGGTAAAAGGGTCAGAATGGCATCACATTTTCCAAATTTACACACCAGGCAAGATGACAGTGAACCAGCATTTTCGTGAGCTTCAAGAAGAAAGTACAGACCAAGGCTATTGTAACCAGCTATACTGTCCTTCAACCATCAAGGTCACAGGAAATTGTTTTGGATGTGTCAGAACTCCGAGAATATTGGACGAGTGCTCCATTCCTGTGGATTTAGAGCAGGGGTCAAAACTATAGCCCAGGGGCCAGATCCAGTCTGCCACCCATTTAAAAAATAAAATTTTATTGGGGCACAGCTACAGCCATCTGTTTGCATATTGTCTGTGGTTGCTTTTGTGATAACAGTGGCAGAGTTGAATGGTTATAATAGAGATCATTTGGCCTAAGAAGACTAAAATAATTACTCGCTGGCCCTAATTTACAGAAAATGTTTGCCAGCCATTAATTTAGAGAATAAAGATCATCCAACCAGTGATGAATGAGAAAACTTTCTAGGACTGATGGTGACTATTTCATGTTTTTAGCTGTAGATCTGACATTAAAATGAGGAAGGCATCACAGGTTGAGGAGTAATACGTAAGCATCACGTGTTCTGATAGAGTAGAAAGAATGCAACTAAAAAGTAAGAAAAGAGAGCAAAAAAGGAGAATTTAGAGTAAGTTGACTGTTACATAGGTAGTAGATGAGAGTTAAATGATGGCACTTAAACTTAGGACAAAGATAAATAAGTAAAGAGGGAATTCAGAACACTATAAAAACATTAATACAAATATAACCATTAAAATAAAATATAGCCCTGGCTGGTGTAGCTCAGTGGATTGAGCATGGGCCTGCAAACCAAAGAGCTGTTGGTTCAATTCCCAGTCTGGGCACATTCCTGGGTTGTTGGCCAGGTCCTCAGTAGGGGGGCATGAGAGAGGCAACTACACATTGATGTTTCTCTCCCTCTCTTTCTCCTTCCTTTCCTCTCTCTCTAAAAATAAATAAATAAAACGTTTTAAAAGATAAATAAAATATAGACTTTCTGAAATAAAATAAAATGTTTGAAAAAGCAAACAGGATACCTCAAATAGAAAAACTTAATAAATACAACCAATAATATAATTACAAATAAAATGATAAGACAGCATAGAGACCAAAGATTACATTCATATAAATGTAACCTTATTAAAAGAAAAAGGTTTTCAAATTTTCATATAAAGTAAAACCCAAGTCTATGCTGTTTAAAGAGCTTCATATGTAGAGCCTGGCCCTTAATAATAAATTCTGGTATAATAAATTCATGGAAGCTCAGGTTAATTATAGTTTCTATTAGTCCTCAATATCTTATTTTCAGTTCCAAATCTAAAACCTCTGAAAAGTTTTTCTCTACCTCATCCAGCAACAATATCTGACTTGATGTGGTTTCATTTGATAGAAAAACCTGACCTAAACTGATGAGGGGATATTTATAGTCTTTATTTCTATTGCTTAGCATGAATATTCATGTATGTCACTACTGAAATATCAATGGGATTGATTATGGGCTGTTGCTTTCAGATACTGGAGAAGTTTTACATGATACACAGCAAGCTCACCATATAACCCTTCTAAAATCTAATTGATTCTGAATTTCAAAATATAATTGTCCCAGAGGGTCCAGATAATGGATTGTGAAATGCTTCTTCTTCTACTACGGTTACTACTAGGTGTACTAAGTAATCCCCCAAATAGGGCCAGTCGGGGAGAGGGAGAATAAGACTTTGCAACATTGTTTAATAGTAAACAATTGGACCCAACTAAAACTTGCAATAGAAATATGATTATATAAAATACAGTCTCCAAATTGGTGAATTTTTTGTAGCTATTTGTGATAACATAGAAAACTTTACTTATACCAAAATAGGATATAAAAATAGAATATAAAAATTCTAAGTAGGTTAGAATTTAAAATTTTAATAATTTTAGCAATCATACAATATGGGCTATAGTGGCCCATAGAAAAATAAAAATAACTTGCTTGTAAAAATGGCAAGATTTTTGGTAATTATTTTCCTAATATAAGTGGGAAACTCTGCCTATTATTAAAACTGCTCAGGGATTATCTGGACGACACTGAATTCAAGGTTACCTAAAAACCAAAGAGCACTGCAGTGCGTAAGAACTTTGCAGTCTGAGAACCTGAACATTTTGTTGAAATTTACAGTCAAGAATAGAAAGATCAGTTCTATATAAAGTCATAAAAGAAGCAATTAATTTGTTACCTCTCGGTTTTCCTAGTCAGTCCAACCCTTGCCCCCATCAGACACATGGACTCATGTAACCACTGTCGTCACCAGAAGCTAGAAACATGCCTTTGCCTTCTAGACCGGGGACAATTATGTACGTAAATGGAGGCCCAAATATAATGTCTAAATATTTAAATGGATCCATCCATTGTTTAACAAACAGTTCAATCAAATACGTTTTGACAAACAATGACAGCACTTAAAAATATGTGAAAATGTATGGCTTCTACACGACTGAAAATAAGAAAATTACTGATGTCCAAAAGGGAAAAACTAGCGTTCAAACGAACCCGTCCCTAAAGCAGATCTCTGCAGTAACAGTGCCTGTGAATTTTGGACGCCACTACGCCCAGCCTGGAGCGTGAGCTGATGCCTGTTCCTTCCAGGCTGTCTGCGGCCGCCGGCCCAGTGGTGTGACTGGAGACTTCCCTGCTTAGTTTACATCAGCTGTCTTTGAAGTGTTTCTCACCAGCCCAAGAAAAGCAGGAAATCAGTTTAGCAGAGGGAAATAAACAGATGGACAGAGTCATCTATTTTGAGGGGAACTCTGTGCTGTTTGAATTAAAGTAATGAGCACTTTAAGATGCTGTGAAGCTGTTTTTACATTTAATTTGAGTAATTCAAGATGTAAACAGAGCCCCATGGCAGATGAGCAGTACCAAACGTCCTCCGCTTCTGCACATTCCAATATGCACTTGGGGAAGGGAACATCTTCCCTCTTACAGAAGATAACAATAATGGTGATCATGACAATGAAGCTATCAGCAATAGCACCTTTTTATTGATCGTTATTATGTGCCAGCCCTTGGGAAGGCACTTTGATACACATTATTTTTAATACTCACCACAACTCTGCAAATCCCAACTGAGTCACAGAGGCTGAGAAATTTGTGAATGGAGCTGAGATCGAAATCCACTTTCCTATGATTCTTCACTCTTCCTTCCACACCACAGACTGAGGAAGTTCAGCTGTCATCTACTCTCCACCTTAGCTTTTATATTATTTGAATGTAATGACTTGGTTACTGATGCTCTGTAGCTAAAGTAGCAAGCAAAGCCATGGCTTGTATTCTGGCTCAGGTTCCAACAGCTTAGTTTGGGATATTCAGCAGGTTGCCTAGCATTTCTGGCCTTGACTTTCTCTGTGTTTAAGGGAGATAATGCTAATCTACTCACCTATGGTAGTGAATGAAAAACAAATTTTGTAGTGCACACTAGGACAAAGTATAACAATTATGTGACAAGCTGTTCACATGGTATGAATTTTAGCATAGCATTGTATAGACTAGTATAGTTTAATATTGAACAGAGTGGTAGAGTGTAAAGAATAGCAAGGTGACCTCTGTGGTGGAGTAAATTATTTTATAATAGTCATTTTAAAAACAAACTCATGTATCAGATAATAATAATTAGCATTAATGAATCTAAAAAATTTTATTGGGTACTTAACAAGCATCACTCTATAGTAAGAACAGGATTAGAAGGCAAGGGAAGAGAAGATATTAAAACATTTTATATTCTCAGAAACTATTTCTAAAGATCTCCTTGCCTTTGGTAACTATTAGCTCAGGCTGCCACCAGAGCACCTTGGGTGCCAGCTATTGCCCTGCTCCACAAACCTAAAAGTTCCATCATCAGAACCTTGACTGGTGCTGGGAAGTGAGCAGGAGGTACTGGGTACTAATGTAACTCCATGAGGGCTGAGATTCTGTCTTATTCACCTCTGTAGCTCTGATACCTAGTATAGTATTTGGGGCAAAATAGGTGCTCAGTAAATGTTTGCTAAGTGAATAAATACATAACCATAAAATACTCTGTTTCCATCAAAATAGGTTCTATAATAGAAGTAAATTTACTGACATGAGCATAAATTTGCTATTACTATTAATGACAAATTATTAAATAGTAAATGTATTATCTTCTTTTTGTAAGAAGCAAATAATATTGAAGCACAGAGAAACATACACAAGCACACATATCCATAGAAAAACACCTAGGAGGATGAACAAAATATTGACAGTAATTATCTCTGGGTGGTGAGATTTTAGATATCTTTAAATTTTATTCCGTTATCATTATCTTCTTAATTTAGATAATAACCGTGTATGGCTTCAAGTAAAATTTTATGCTATTGAAAGAAAAATATCCTTCTCTCCCTTATCAGTGTCACACATTTCTTTAGACTGGCATGCCTGGAAACGGGGAGTTTACATCTTTATGGACTAGGAAAGCATTGCTGCAGATACCCCTGGAACTCAGTAATGAGGGGCAAGAGGGAGGTTCTGTCCAGTAGCAAGCAAACAGTGCTCAACCTCTGCGATGGCTAGCTGGATTTTCACATCTGATGGGAGTGAGTGCTGGGCATTCGTAGTTTAGGTTCTTATGCAGGATGGGACTCCAATAACTAATTACTGAGTTTTGAGACTCAAATTATTTTGGCTCTCCAGTTACCATTGGCCTCACGATAGTAGCCAGTTAGCAGACTGCTGGAGCAAAACACAGACGAGGTTTCACTCTAACTGGTTATGTGGGCATGGACATGCTTTTTCACATCTCTGAGCTTCTTTCTTCATGGGTTTCAGGAGGGGATGGGTGCATGTGATTGCCTTTTTTTCTTTTTGTAATAAATGTTTCAGGATTCTATTTCTACTGTGATGTCCCCTTGAGGTCTGACTTCTTTAAATAAACAAACAAACAAAAAGGAAGAACTGGTTGTTTTTGAAGACCTGTGCCTGTTTTCACCCAAAGTCATTACCTCTCCAGAATCAGGAAGGTGCTCCTGCATTGGGACAGGTGTCCTGTAATTCTACCCTGGGCTCAGCCAGAGCTCCGTCTGGGGTTCTCATGTGGACATTCTTGACATGTAAAAATGCTCAACATGAATTGTTCTGAGCAAAAAAAACAGATGCAAAGCAAATGTTTACAGAGATTCACTTTGGGAGGTGGAATGATAGAGATGTCCAGATTGAGGGGAGGATTGAATGATGATTTCCTGGGACTCAAAGACCTTTACTCTGTTAACAGTAAGTGTACATGGTCTGTTCATGAGGGGAAAAATGAGTATCATACAACTTCCCACAAGCATTTTCTGTGAGCAGTGAATAAGCTAACATATATAAAGCACTTAGCACAGTAAGTGGTGGCTATGATCACTGTAACTTGTAAATGTGGCCTACCCACTCACCACACTGACCCTTCCATTCCTGCCTTTCCGGCCTGCTGCTCGGACTTTCAACCTTCCCTCTTAGTTCCCTCTATGTAATACCTTCCTCTCCTGCATGCAGTTTCTCTTGCAGAGACAGAATCACATGTAGAGGCCAGTGGGATCCAAACAGTTAACCCAGAGCAGAAAGTACATAGTGTCAATATTTAGAGTGGCACTATTTGACCAACGGTGGTTTTTCCCTCTTCAGAGTAATTACTCTGTGTTTGGATTCTCGTTTTCATAAAGGAAACTGGGCTTGCTCACTATTACCTATACCAAACGAACCTAAGCTTGTGTAAATGTTGAATAATGAATTAAAATGAAATCACTGCTTGTGACAGGCCTTCCATGACCTAGTGGGGTTTTGGAGGCAACGGTCCCTTAAGTCAGCTTCCATGTAGGAGAACATCAGAGTTGCCCCACAGCAAGTCTTGTCACAGCTCCATTTGGCTGAAAGACAGAGACGGTCCTAGAGATAAGCAGAGACTATTCTTTTATAAGACCCCTCCTCCTGCTCCCAATCTTGTCCTTGAGTACCAGACACTCGCACGAGGACAAGGTCCCGGGAGCTGCTCTCAGGCCCGTGAGGCATAGCCACTGCATGTTGACAGCACAAACTGGAAATGGTTGCATCTCTCAGGACACAGTGAAGGTTATTTTTCAGTATTTAGCAAAGAAGCTTTCAAACATGCATGTGTGACGGGATAGGTAAAAGCCACTTTAGCCAATGTCAATCAAAGGCATGTAAAGTCCCAGAATCTTTAAATTTGGTCTGTTCTTTAAGAGCCATCCAATCACCATTGCAGAACACTAAAGGGGAAATACATGTCACACAATATTAATCCAAGGGCATGTGATGTCAGTCCTTGGCAAGTAAAGAGGAGGGTAGGAGATGATGAGCAGGGGCATTCAGAAGAAATGTCAAGTGCAGGGATAGGGACAATTCATTGTAGGTGTGGTAGAGTGTGTACTTAGTTTAGTTGGAATCAAAAGAAAGCTTGGTGCTGATATGTAGACAGATATTCCTTGATTGAATTAATCAAGATCTTTCTTAGAACAAAGATCTTTGCTGAAAAGAGATTTAATGTGTTTCCTTTTGACCTCAGCCCTGCTCCTGACCCAAAGCCTCAAGGCCTTCCAGCTTCTGCCAAAGCCATTTCCCACCATCAACCAAAGCAGCTGGATCAGGAACTGTGCTGTAAATTATTTCAGATAGCAGGGTTTTGTTGGTTGGTTGGTTGGTTGGTTTGCCTTGGTATTTTGTGTGTATATGTAAGGATGGCTCTCATTAGGGGCCTAATATTTTCCCTTCTCTCCACTTACATTAAACTCACCACTTTTTCAAGGCCCACCTAAGGCTCTTTTTCTTTATTCTCCCTCAAAAGTCTTTCCTACACAACCCTAGCTCACTGGGACCCCCAATCCCAGCCCCTTCTCCCAATTCCATGTTTTTACTGATTTTTGCCTCTATTCTTAACTTTTTCACCAGCAATGGACTCTACAAAATATTGAAATCTCATTTATAAGCCCAACTGGAAAAAAGAAATAGATCTCTGGGACATTGCAGACCCCCACACTCAGCTCCCTCTCACTTCCCAAAGAACCCTTGGGGCAACGGGGCACAGAGTTCAGGCGGAAGCTGATCTGTGCCACTTGTATTGTTGTCTCAATATGCTGTTCTCACCACGTATCTCTCTTCCTGAGTAAAGAAGAAAGCCCCTTGATGAAGGAGAAACTGATACTACAGCTGTGACTCCAGTCAAATCCCAAAGTGGGGCTCATGTACTTCTGGGCACAAGAGGGAAGAATATTTAAAGACCAACCATGAAACACCTAGAAGGATGATCATTTTACACTTTGGTGCGTCTTCTCAGGATTCATAGCATAGTCCCCTCCACATAGAAAAATGTTTAATCAATTCCATACATGCTGATTTATTGACTACTCTATGGAGTTAAGTAGACCATTTTAATCTTGCTGGTTGAAGTATATTTATTTAAATTGTATAAATTGACCCTACTTTTTATTATAGCATATTGTCAGTGAATAATGTTTTTAAAACGTAGAAATGGCAGGAATAAGAGCAACCTCCATGCACCGGAATAGCTGCCATCGATTTACAGGGGGTGGTGCTTCAGGAGAATTAAATGTGTCACCAGAAATAATGTATTATACACATTTAAATTCAAGAGAGACTTTTTGTTGGGATATTCTCCTTCTTTAAGCATTTAAAACCTTCTACTACCTAATGATACATAATTAAATCCAGTAAGACAGGTAATCATAATGCAAACATTGCTGAAAATTCTGATGGACATATGAATTGGTATTTTATTTGGAAAGTTTGGTCACATAGAAAATTGTGGGTTTTGCTCTGGCTGGTGTGGCTCAGTGATTGGGTGCTGATCTGTGAACCAAAGGGTCACTGGTTTGATTACCAGTCATGGCATGCACCTAGGTTTGTGGGTCAGGTCTCCAGTAGGGGGCGAAAGAGAGGCAACCACATATTGATGTTTCTCTCCCTCTCTTTCTCCAACCCTTCCCCTCTCTAAAAAATAAATAAATAAAATCTTTTTTTAAAAAAGAAAGAAAATTGTGTTTTTTCCAAAATCTAGAAGGACAACCAGAATGCTCATTCAGCAATTCATCTCTTTGGTTATTTATCAAATATTTATTGATTAACTTATGACTGCCAATTACCTTGCTAAACACAGGTGAGCATGGTGCAACATAATAAATGCATTCCTAAAAAACCTCATGCTCTGTAAAATTATGCACTAAAAAAATAAATAACCGGATCTGGGAGTAAAATAAGTTTGGACTAGACCACTCAAAATCTAGACAATTTTGGAACAAGAGCACTAACAGAAATAACAAAGAAACAATACCCAGTCTTAAGAAAAACTAGTATAGTTAAAAAGATTCATCGCATTTCTAAAAGATAAAAAATATAGGAAGTATTTACTAAATAAGTTGTTTTAGAAAGGTGATGGTTGTGTGGGGGAAGTGGGTGTGAGGTGTATGGCAGGGTGGAGACCACTGAGTTACAGAGGCAGGACGAAGGCTACAAGAGGATGGTACCACAAGCACTTCAAGACCACAGATGAGGATGGAGTGAAGAGGAAGAGTGATGTGCATGAGTTCAGGTTTCCTCCCAAATGCACCATGGGATCAGTATTTTGATGCATATATAGGGAGGTGCTCCTTGGAAGCACAGTGAGGGAGTGGAAGAGTGAGACAGGGAAAGGATGCAAGTTGCTTCCCTTTATCAAGTAGACCCAGTGAGCAGATCCACTCCTATGGCCACTGAGTCTCAGCCCCTCGTTGGACACTGTCAGGTTGCAGATCTCTCCTGGGGCATCAATTCCTTGGCACTTTTTGTCTTATGTAACAGGCCAACAATCTCTCCTGTAGGCCAGAGAATACCCTCTGTTAGGGACAAGCAGAAAGCAACTGACAGTTCTGGAATTATCTACAGGTGACCCAGCAGAAGTGGGTGGGTGGAGAAGATTCAGGCAGCATCTGGCAGGGGGTAAATGGGGATTGTGCACAGTGAGGAGAAAGGGCATTGGGTTAGTACTGTAATCTTTTGTGGCTTGCTAGCTGCTATGTTAATATGCATCAGCTATTGTTTCATGGAACAAAATAGTAAAGTGTTGGAAAAAATTACCTATGATCCAATAAGATTTCCACATTAGGTAGATATCATATCCCTCTTTATGATTTGTGTGTGTAATTTGTATCACAGAAGCCATGTGTGTGGAAGGACAGATGGTACTGGGGATGCCACCTATGAATAAAATACTGAACAGTCCCTGTCTAGTGGGAGAAACCAGAGCTCACAGTTCAATGAAATGAGTGCTAGGACAGAAGATGTTACAAGGTGCTATGCATCCCTAAGGTAGTGCCCCTGCCCACCCTTGGGGAATCTGCATAACGACATTTAAGCTAAGTCCTGAAGGATGAGCCACAGGGAGATGGGTCAGAGAGAAGAAGAGAAGCCTAGGGAAATGAGTATGTGAGGGTGCAGGGTGAACTCCCAATATCCATGAAACCTTTGCCCCCCACTCCCATACAGGTCACTAAAGACCCCAGGACTTTCAGGGTTTCGCTTAAGAAAATGGGGAACATTAGAACTCCAGAAGTTCAGGTCCCCAGAGACAAATGTTAAGCCCTATGGTAGGTGGTCAGATCGATCCCTGCTCATGTAGAGCCTGCCTGGCTGCTAGTGTTGGATAAATAATAAATACCAGTCCCTTCTGTCCCTGGGATCAGCGTCCTGCCTTGACCTTGCTTATCAGATCAGATTGGAAGCCGAGGTCCTCCTTACCACATGTGGTCATTGCATTTCCCATGGCATTTTCACAAGAGGCCCGGGCTGCTTCCCTGGCTGTTGTCCAGGTAGGTAATTATCTTGCCTCCTGTTCTAACTCCCTTGCGGTTTCAGTTGTAGGAAAGAGCTTCCTTTGCTCCCACCTGATTGGCTGCTGCGTTGAAAGGTTTCATTCTGGAAATCTGTTACCTTCTGCCCTGGAGTTTGGCTGGCTTTCAGGGGTAGGAGAGGATGTTTGAGGACAACTTGGCCAGGTCTATACTTACTAAGAGAAGTGGAGAATTGGGACTAATTTCCTGATAAAATGAGCATCAAACGTATTTGTTTGTTTGTTTGTTTGTTTGCCACATGACCTCATTGTTTAAAACTATAAAAACCTGGGTTGTTCAGGAGAAAGAAAAAGTGCCCTATTCTAAACTACTGACCTACAATGTGTATTTCGTAGCCTCACCATAAGAGCACACTGGCAAATTGCCCAATGCATATGACGGGCAAAGTTTTTGAAGATACCACACATGAAGACAGGATGTGTGAGTTGAGATGGACTGGAAAGTCTCTCTGTCTGTGTGTCTATCTATCATTTATCATCATTGCATCCTTAGCTTTTTATCTGCTATACACGTCATTAAAGTATAACCATTAGCACTCAACCCATAGTAATGATGGTCCTGAGAGTTCCGTCAGTCAACCACAGCTCTGGAGTACCCACCCTTGGATGGCCCTGTGACTTTAAAGATAAGAAAATCTGTAGTGATTATACCTTCCCTCTGCCCTCTGTTCATATCTGAGTGGTAATGCAGCACGATAGGACCAGCTCCAAAAACAGACCTGAATTTAAATTCTGGCACCACTACCTCCCGTGACTCTGAGTAAATTACTTAATCTTCCTAATCCATAGTCTCTTTATCTATAAAATGGGGATAATAGCATTGGTACCTAACTTACAGGGTAATAAATTACATGAGATGATGCAATTAAAGTGCTAAGTGCTTAGCACGGTGTCTGGTGCATAATAGGCTCAATAAGTGTTTATAATCATGGCTATAATAAAAACCACCAGCCATACATACAAAAATGCCTGAACTGCTAAGTGAGGAAAAGTCTGGTCCTGCTTTCCAGACTTTTGCCCCCAGCAGCTCTGACAAGGGCTGGTGCTCTGCAGCAAGGATTTGACGGTTACGAGCATAGTCTTTGTGGTCAGACAAACCTCAGATGGAACCCCAGCTCTGAGCCTGATTAGCTCTGTGACCCTAGACAAGTTAAATAATCTCTCCCAGGCTTGGTTTTCTCCTGGTAAAATGGGAGAGTTGCAGGATAAAATGCAATAACTCTTTATAAAGTCACATAGAACTTGCCACATGGAAAGCACCAAATAAATTTCTGTATATTTTATGTTTGTATATTTTGAGTACCATTATAAAAATAATTTAATTTAATATTAGGTATATCAGAAAAAATTTCCACTGGAAGGTTCTAATAGTAATAGCCATTAGTATTGAATATAATGAATACAAAGCATTTGATGATTTGACAATAGGAATCACTCAGAATGCAGCTACTTTCATCTTCATTAGCCTAAAAAATGTCTGTACCAATATTTACCAAAGGCCCAGTGGAAAGAAGTACTATCCATGGAGGTCTCACGAAAGGTGATAGTCCCTCTATCAGCAGGAGCCCACAGCTGGGTCCTCCTAGTGCAGAATTAGACTTTTACTGATTTAAACTTTGGCATTATGATACTCACTTGCATTGGGGAACACAGCCATTACCAACTGCATGAAACTCACAAACGGGTCTAAGAAAGGATGTTGTTGAAATCACCGCCTTCAAAGAGTACTCCTATTTGAGGACTCATAGGGGAAAAACCCATTATGCTTCAGTTCCTTAAAAAGTTGGAAATTTTTGCTTTACCTTTAAAGACTTTATTGAAATGTATAGCATGCCTCACTGATATTAACCTGGCTTCCTCATAGCTTCTCTATTTCCTTTTTATTTTGTTTTTCTTTTCAGTTTATTTTATCAAGCTTTTGCATTACACGTAGGAAAGCTGCCTCAAATCCTTGTGGGAACAGGATTGGAATACATTAATAAATGAAATGAAATATTCTTGTAATACCAACTTTATGCTCCACAGTGTTTGAAATATTGTTCAACTTGAGTCAATCTATGTACGACCAGCAGGAAGCCTAAATTTGCAATATTTCCTCTACAGTGCAAGCTCTTACCAGAGCATTTTGACATAAAGAAGCTTGTGTTGACTAAGACTGAGTTTTTAAAGTATTATATAATGAGAACAGTAGTATAACTATAATAATGATATATAACAAGTTTTGAACTCCTATCATGTGTCAGACTCTATGCAGAGTACTTTACATGAACATTTAATTTAATCCTCCATCATTATCCTATAGTGAAATATTTTCCAGGCATATTTAATCTCATAATAACTTTACTTGGATGCAGCCAGTGATCTATTTTACAGATGAGGAAACTGAGGCTCAGAGAAGTTATCTGTGCCTGCTTGCAGAGCTAACAAGTGACAGATTGGCCGAACCCAGAAGAACTTGCACTACGGCACCAGAACTACGTTCACATTTTTGTTGCTAATTTAGTTTCAGCAAAATGACATCATCTGTCATAATTATTCAGAGAAAGAACATTGTGACATGCTGTGGACTCAATTTTTGTTATGGTTTTGTTTTATTTAATCTATAACTTTTTATAAGAAATAAAACTAAAGGATGCATAGCTTTTTATATTTGTCGATTTTAAGAATCATTGCAAAATAATTTAACATTAGCTATATAAGAGAACTTTTTTTCTGTAAGGGGTTAATATGTTTCTTGGGTTTGGGAAGTATTGATACAGATAAGTTTTTACTTTTTATTGTTTTATTTTAAATGAATATGATTTATAACAATTGAGAGGAAAAAGAGATCCCACTGAGATGCACTGGAAAAGGTGGGATTTCAACCAGCTTTGTAAAGGATAGAGGATTCAGAATGAGAGTGACATCTGGCTTCCACACCCCCTGTCCAGGGGATTCTAGATTGATTTGGCTCAACTGGACAGCTAAAGGGCATACTTCGTCCCACATTGTTCCAAGTGAAGCCCTTCAAAACCTGAGAACTTAGTCAAAAATGGCAAACTTTCCAAACAGAGGAGGGCCTGCCTTCAGTTAGAAAACCAGATTTAGTTAAATTGGAGGTGGGAGAACCCTCTTGTGCTAGAGGAGCCTCCGGCTCACAACAGGACATAAGTAGAACACATTGATCCACTATACAAACTAGGCTGCAGAGCAAGGGCCCACAACAGATCACGTCAGAGAGAGGAGCCAGAGTCAGAGCCAAACCCAGAACCACAGAGGGGCTGGTTCCGAATGCAGAGCAAGGAGTTTAGATGCTGAGCAATGGGAAGGCATTGCATGTCTTTTAGTAGGTGATGGGTATAAAATGCAATAGATGGTGTTTTCATAACAAGACAGAGGAAGACTAGAAGAAGGCAAAGCTTGCTGGACTGTGAAGAGCATTGGTTGGGTTTACCAGAGTAGAGCTTAAACAAGTGAAGTAAGGAAGGAGTTGAATAACCCTCCTTCACTCCCTAGGTAATGGGGATTCTGACATCCCCATCAAGAAGTAACATATGGAACTTCCAGCCAAGATGGAGGTGTAGGTAGACACACTGTACCTCCTTGCACAACCAAAAGAAGGACAACAACAATTTAAAAACAAAAAACAACCAGAACTGACAGAAAATCGAACTGTATGGAAGTCCGACAACCAATGAGATAAAGAAGAAACGTTCATCCAGACTGATAGGAGGGGCAGAGACAGGCAGCTGGGGTGGAGAGGACTTGGCAAGGTGGCGGCTGGCAAACCCTGCAAGGTGGAGGATTGTGGAACGGGGCAGGCCAGGCTGCAGCTAGCAGACCCCACAAGGTGGTGGCTGGCAGACTCTGTGGCCCCACTTTCTCACATAGATAAACTGGGAGGAACGGTGGGGGAGCGAAGCAGATGGCTCAACCCAGGGCTCCAGCAAGGGGAAATAAAGCCTCAAACCTCTGAGTGAAAACACCCATGGGGGTTGAGGCAGCAGCAGGAGAAACTCCCAGCCTCACAGGAGAGTTCATTGGAGAGACCCATGGGGCCTAGAGCGTGCACAAGCCCACCCACTTGGGAATCAGCACCAGAGGGGCCCAATTTGATTGTGGGTAGCGGAGGGAGTGACTGAAACCTGGCAGAGACCAGAGAAAGTGACATTGCTCCCTCTCGGACCCCTCCCCCACATACAGCTTCACAGCACAGCAACCAGCGGTTACCCCACCCCAGTGAACACCTAAGGCTCCGCAACTTTATGTAACAGGTGCACCAAGACAAAAAAATGGCCCAAATGAAAGAACAGATCAAAGCTCCAGAAAAAATACAACTAAGCAATGAAAAGATAGCCAACCTATCAGATGCACAGTTCAAAACACTGGTAATCAGGAAGCTCACAGAATTGGTTGAATTTGGTTGCAAATTAGATGAAAAAATGAAGGCTATGCTAAGAGAAACAAAGGAAAATGTACATGGAACCAATAGTGATGTGAAGGAAACTGGGACTCAAATCAACGGTGTGGACCAGAAGCAAGAAAGAAACATCCAACCAGAAAAGAATGAAGAAACAAGAATTCAAAAAAATGAGGAGAGGCTTAGGAACCTCCAGAACATCTTTAAATGTTCCAGCATCTGAATTATAGGGGTACCAGAGGGAGAAGAGGAAGAACAAAAAATTGAAAACTTATTTGAACAAATAATGAAGGAGAACTTCCCCAGTCTGGCAAAGGAAATAGACTTCCAGGAAGTCCAGGAAGCTCAGAGAGTCCCAAAGAAGCTGGACCCAAGGAAGAACACACCAAGGCACATCATAATTACATTATCCAAGATGAAACAGAAGGAGAGAATCTTACAAGCAGCAAGAGAAAAGGACACAGTTACCTACAAAGGAGTTCCCATTAGAGTATCAGCTGATTTATCCAAAGAAACCTTGCAGGCAAGAAGGGGCTGGAAAGAAGTATTCCAAGTCATGAAAGGCAAGGACCTACATCCAAGATTACTCTATCCAGCAAAGCTATCATTTAGAATGGAAGGGCAGATAAAGTGCTTCTCAGATAAAGTCAAGTTAAGGGAGTTCATCAGCACCAAGCCCTTATTATATGAAATGTTAAAGGGATTTATCTAAGAAAAAGATGATAAAAAATATGAACAGTAAAAATGACAGCAAACTCACAGTTATTAACAACCACACCTAAAACAAAAACAAAAGCAAACTAAGCAAACAACTAGAACAGGAACAGAACCACAGAAATGGAGATCACATGGAGGGTTATCAACAGGGGAGTGGGAGGGGGAGAGAGGGGGGAAAGGTACAGGGAATGAGAAGCATAAATGGTAGCTAGAAAATAGACAGGGGGAGGTTAAGAATAGTATAGGAAATGTGGAAGCCAAAGAACTTATATGTATGATCCATGGACATGACCTATAGAGGGGGGAATGTGGGAGGGAGGGGGTGGGCAGGATGGAGTGGAGTGAAAGGGGGAAAATGGGACAACTGTAATTGCATAATCAATAGATATATTTTTAAAAAGAAAAAAAAAGAAGAAGTAACATATGGGCACTGATCAACTCAAACTAGGTATGGCCAGAGCCTCAGCTTCCCTGGTGGCCTCCCACATTTTGGTCAGATCTATACATATAATAGAGAGATCGTTATATTGCCCCTTTGTCTTGCGGGCAAAGCCTGTGCCTACAGTAACCCACTGGGACCAAAAATCACATTGAGATTTCACAAATACATTTTTGACAATGCTGGGCAATAGCTCATTCTGAAAGACTCTGCCCAGGGTAGCTATTGCAATCAACTCTCTCGCTTTGGGTTCTGAAGGTCTCATGCAGAGAATTCAATTTATATTGTCCAAATAGGTGAAACACGAAGTGTACCTCTCCAACTCCTGGGGCGGGGAGCAGTCACCATGTTTACCCTCACTGTCTTCTGGTTTCTGAAGGCAAATGAATTAACATTCATACATTAGATTTAAAAACCATGATATTTGCTGTATCAAATATCAGAGAAAACAAGCAAATATCAGAGAAAACAAGCAATTAGTTAGTGTATTATTTAAAGCTTTACTATACTTCAACATCCAGGAGCAATCATTCATTCTAAGATTTTTTTTAACTCATTATTAAAAGCTTAAGTGTCTACCAATAGCTGAAAATAAGTTTGGATTTACTTGAATTCTACTCTTGGGAGCAATATCCTGACAATACTTCCTGAATTAATACCTCATATTATGACATGAGGTCTAAAGCTAAATGTATTCACTTTTACACAAATAAAACACTAGCCTGTAAATTGTGGTATGGATTCTTTGCAGTACATCGATCCATCCATAATTTCTAAGCATCTGTTCTGTTCAGGGCACTATGCTCAAAGCTGTAGGGTAGCTGAAATGTAGTTATTAACCTCCATAAATTTCAGCTCTTCTCTTCTATGGTAGATAACTCGTCATTAATAATGACAATAATTGTAGAAATTATCTGCCTATAGATATTTCTAAATAATTTAAGGACTTTCTCTTATGTAATTTAATCTTCCATTTAAAATTCAAGGGAATTCTTTGAAATAGGAAGCAGATGGAAACATTAGTAGCCACATTATATGAGGGCAAAAAGCTTCTCCCAGAAAGCTTTAGCAACTTACTCCACGTCACCAAGTTAGTGATAGAACTGGCACTAACACATGCATTTCCTGACTCATGATTAAGTACTGTGTCTACCTACAAACTGACTTTTATGTATATTACATTATCTCCTCTGTACTACAGTAGAAGTACTCTAATGATAAGTGGATTTATACAGAAGGATCTTCCATGCTAGCGTAGAAATTTTTGTAAATTTACAAAACTGTCTGGCTTTATTCAGATGGGAACACTGAGCTAACCCTGGATGCCATCGTTCTACTCCAAACATGACACACCATCAACAGAATGTTCAGAAGATGTTCTAAAATGTAACTAAGTATGAAGGCAAGAAGTGAGAATGTCAAGATGCCACAAATGAGAAGGACGCTCAAAACTAAAGCCATGGGAGGCCTATGAGAGGGAGGCCATGGGTAACCAGGACCTGTCAGATGCTGTGAGGCAGGGCGGGCAGTGGCTGAGGAGGAGTCTGGAACCCAGGCAGCTGGCGTTCAGCAAGTAACTAGCTGTTGTCACAAGAAACTCAGATCAGTAGCTTGAGAAGTACCCTGGTGGCATACAACTCACCCTTGGTTGTGAATACAATAGCAATACATTTGCCAGAAAAAGAAAGTGGACTCTCGTGCTGGGTGCTAGCTGCTGGGTGCCATATGCTCCGGGCCAGATCCATGTTAGTCAGCAGCCACAGGAGCTTAACTTTAAAATTGGTTAAGGATATCTCTTCCCAGATATCAAAATTAAAATGTTATAGTGCTAAAATGTTAAGGGTTGCTAGAAGAATAAAGATCACGGCAATTTCCCAATCAGTAGAAGAAAAAATCAGGAAGAAAAAAAAGAATCTCTCCAAAACCTTTAATTAGAAAAATAGTAAAGGGACAAAAAGAAAAAAGGTTAAATAAATAACATATAATAACATAGCATAAATATGTCCAAGGACATGGGTTATAACTATAATTGGTCTAAATTCAGTGGTTAAATGTACACATTGTCAGAATTGTTAGAAAAAGAATTGAGTATATTTAAAACCTAAGTTGAAAATAAAAAATAAATAAACACACAGATATATGCTATAAATATTTTATTATAAAACAAGTTTTAAGTGGTTCAAAACTGGAGAATCTGAAGGGCACTGCCGGATGAATCACCTCCACAAGCCAGGGCTCTACTGAGAAACTGGTGTGGAAGACCACTGTCGAAAAGAAGCTAACAATAAAAAGGTATGACGCACCTCAGGAAATCCACCTCCACGAGAGCGCATCAGCACACACAGGAAGTGAGAGAAGCTCCAGTTGAGAAACTAAAGAAAACTGAGCAGTTTCCAAAGGACTTCAAAGTAAATATGTTCAAAAATGTTCAAAGAGATAAATGAATCAACTGAACTTATAATGTTAGAAGACATTATAAAAACAGAGTAAGTCCACCTGAAAATAAGCATATATTCTAGAAATGTAAAATACTGCTCTCATAATTGTAAAATTCAATAGTACATGTCAAAGTCTACTAAAGCAAGAATTAATAAACTAGAAGATGAGTTTAAGAATGCAACCTGGAGATCTCAAAAAATACATGATAAGACAAAGTCAAGGAGATATGTGAAGAATTAAAAAAATTCCAATGTGAGTGTAAGAGTTTCAGAAGGGGAGAAGAAGTAATGTGGGAATAGTAACATGTTGGTGGAAAGTTTTCTAGTAAGACAGAAATTCTTAGATTGAAAAGTCACACACCAAGTCCCCAATGGAAGAAAACTGACAGAGAGAGAGAGAAAGAGAGATTAAATATTAAAAAAATCTTAAAAACCATCAGAAGAGATAACACAGACAACCTATGAGGAAAAACAATCAGATTGACAGGAGGTAATCTGGAAGAAAGTGAAAAAAAAATGACTTCAAAGTGTCAAGGGAAAAATATAATCGCCAATCCAGAACCGTACACTGTTGGGGACCGCTCTGTGTGGTTTGGGAGACTGTAGCCCCACTGAGGAAAGCCTTGGAAGAGGGCAGTAAGTCTCCCTGGAAAACCAGGAAAGCGAGTGGCAAATAGGACCCGATACTAATACCGAGGGCTCCCACGGGAAATCAGAAATACACATTTTATCATTTGAAGCCTGCTCTGCCTAGCGATAGTCTTGATGGTATACGCTAGATGTTTGAGTTCAGAGGATAAAGAGAGAACTCCTTATCTCATGAATACGCCTTAACGACCACCTGGAATCAGCATGTCCCTCAGACCCAGACTTGAGATGATCTCTGTGTTCCTTCAATTGTTATCTATGGATAATATCTGTTTTCTATTAACTATAGCCTTTGGGCACTGATTGATGAGCTTTGCATGCATGCTGTATACCCCTGCACAAACTGATTCCAACAGAAGCCATGTCAGAGAAGGGCTCGGGGTTTTCTCTCTCCACCAGAGGGAATTCCACTCCCTTTCCCACCGGAACAACAGATTGTATTTGGGACGATTTCTTTCTTTTCATTGGAGACAGCTGGGAGAGCTCTGCTGGGCGGATCCCATTCCCCCCTCCCCGCCCCCCAGTACACTTAACTAGATTATCATTCAAGAATGAGAATGAAATGAAGATATTTCAGGACATACAGAGTTCATTACTCACTGAAAACTTTCTAATAAAAAGAATAGAATCTAGAAGGAAGAAAAAGAACCCAAGTGGCGATGATGAAAAAGAAATTAGTAAACACAAAAAAAGAAAAACCTAATGTAAGAGTTTAAAATAAAGCTTTCTAAAACATGAATTATTTTGTTAGTGGGGAGTAGTACACACAGGATTAGAAAATTCTATTTTCCTTGTGTTGTTTGGGTAAACGAAGGTGATTAACTTTAGACTTTGTTAGAAAAATACAAAGTTAGATATGGATCTTGAAAAATTTAAGGACAATCACACAAACAATAAAAAATAAACTTTTCACTTGCAAACTACAAAACAGCTAAAAGGTAATGGAGAAACTCAGTGTTTAACAGAAGGCAAGAAATTAAGAAAGAAGAAGGGGAGGAGGGACAAGAGGATTGGAGGGAAAAGAAGGGGAGGAGAAGAAGCAGAAGCAGCAGCATAAAAACCCTAGTAAATAGCTAGTCCACATAAAATGGTACAAATTAATCCAAATATGTTAATGATATATACTGTGATGGTTAGTTTCATTTCTCAGCTTGATGGGGTGACAGTTCCCTGTGACACAAACACTAATCTAGGTGTTGCTGTGAAGGTAGTTTTGTAGATGTGATTGAAGTCCATCCTCAAGTGACTTTACGTGACTTTAAGACAGGGGGGTCAAACTCATTTTCACTGGGGGCCACATCAGCCTCGAGGTTGCCTTCAAAGGGAATGTAATTTCAACTCCTTAACAGTTAAGAAGTAGTTACATTTACACAGTCCTAAAATTATTTCTGCTCTTTGAGGTAACCACAAGGCTAATGTGGCCCCCTGGTGAAAATTAGTTTGACACCCCTGCCTTAAAAGATCATCCTGGGTTATCTCTGAGGGTCTGGTTCAGTCTATTCAAAGGCCCCTAAAAGCAAAGCTGAGGCTTCCCTGAAGAGGAAATCTGGTCTGTGGGTAGCAGCTTCAGCCCATTCCTGAGAGTCCCAGCCTGCCCTTTCTGATGGCCCGCCCTACAATTTTAGCACCATCTAGCCAGCCCCCATAATTTTGTGATCCAGTTCTTTGCAACCTCTTATTGGTTCTATTTCTCCAACAGAACCGTGACCAATATACTACATAAACAGATTAAACTCATATATACAGGCCCTTAAATTGCATTGGGAACAAATAACAAGGTTCTT
This sequence comes from Desmodus rotundus, assembly GCF_022682495.2. Taxonomy (NCBI): domain Eukaryota; kingdom Metazoa; phylum Chordata; class Mammalia; order Chiroptera; family Phyllostomidae; genus Desmodus; species Desmodus rotundus. The sequence continues at coordinate 91,238,679 of NC_071393.1, forward strand.
TATGATAAATATATCTAAAACAATGGAGGTTGAAAATTAAGGGATCAAGAGAACTCATTTAGCAGGCAAATGTGTACCAAAAGAAAGCAGTGACAGGGATGGAGAGGCATGTCACATGACAAGAGCACCTCTGATGAGCAGTGACACCTGGACCGATGAGGACAGTCTCCCTTGAAGTTGCCTATGCTTCCAATGAAGTCCCAGCCCTCGTGAGTCTTTGGTAAACTCGGTGATTTCTTTCTAATTCCTAAGAAGAGCACAGACCATTTTTGAAGATAAATCTGGACATGTAGCACATGGAAACCAGGAAATCAGCATTACCACAATGTACGTGCGTGGTTCTATTATTTTATCACATGTGTACCGGTATACCTTGGAAATGTTGTGGGCTGGGTTCCAGGCTGCCACGGCAAAGCAAGCATCCCAATAAAGTGTGTCACACAATTTTTTGGTTTCCCAGTGTATATAAAAGTTATGTTTATATCACACTGTAGTCTATTAAGTGTGCAATAATACCATATCTAAAAAATATGCAGACCGTAATTAAAAACTACTTTACTGCTAAAAAATGTTAAGTATCATCTGAGCTTTCAGCTAGTCATAAATTTTTGCTGGTAGAGGGTCTGGCCTGGATGCTGGTGGCTGCTGACTGATCAGTGTGGTGGATGCTGAAGGCTGGGTGGCTGTGGCAGTTTCTTAAAATAAAACTAAAATTAAGTTTGCCATATTGATTGACTCTTCCCTTCAGGAACAATTTTTCTCTGTAACGTGCGATGCCATTTGATAGCACTTTACCCACAGTAGAACTACTTTCAGTATTGAGTCAATCCTTTCAAATTCTGCCATTGCTTTATCAACTAAGTTTATGCAATAGTCTGTCCTTTGCCATCATTTCCAGAATATCCACAGCATCTTCACCAGGAGTAGATTACATCTCAGAAAACCACATTCTTTGCTCATCCGTAAGAAACAACTCCTCATCCATTAAAATTTTATCATGAGATTGCAGAAATTCAGTTACATCTTCAGGCTACAATTCTAATTATAGTTTTCTTGCTCTTTCTACCACATGGGCAGCTACATCTTGCACTGAAGCCTTGAACCCCTCAAAGTCATCCATGGGGGCTGGAATCAACTTTTTCCAAATTCCTGTTAGTATTTTGACATCTTCCTACAAATTACAAATGTTCTAAATAGCATCTAGAATGATGAATTCTTTCTAGGTTTTCAATTTACTTTGCCCAGACCCACCAGAGGAATCACTATCTATGGCAGCTTATCACCTTATAAAATGTATTTCTTAAATAATAAGACTTGAAAGTTGAAAATACTCCTTGATCCATGGGCTGCAGGCATAAAAACAACATTAACCTCATTGTACATCTTCGTCAGAGCTCTTGGGCGCATTGTCAATAAGCAGTAATATTTTGAGAGATCATTTTTTTCTGAGCAGTAGGTATCAACAGTGGGCTTAAAATATTCAGTAAACTATGCTATAAACAGATGTGCTGTCATCCACGCTTTGTTGTTCCATTTATAGAGCACCAGCAGAGTAGATTTAACATAATTCTTAAGGGCTCTAAGATCTTTGAAATAGTAAGTAAGCTTTCATATTACAAACTTTTCTTCTAACCCTCACCCAAAGATATGCTTATTGATTTTTAGAGAGACAGGAAGAGAGAGAAACACTGATGTGAAAGAGAAGCATCGATTGGTTGCCTCCCACACCTGCCCATACTGGGGACTGAACCCGTAAGCTAGGTGTGTGCCCTGATTGGGGATCGAAGACCCAAACTTTTGGTGTGTGGGATGACCTTCCAACCAACTGAGTCACTTGGCTAGGACTGGCTTCAACGTAAAGTCACCAACTGCATTAGCCCCTAACAAGAAAGTCACCCTGTCCCTTGAAATTTGTAAGCTAGGCATTGACTTCTCCCCAGCTATGATAGTCCTGGATGGCATCTTCCTCCAATATAAGGCTGTTTCATTTCCATTGAAAATCTGTCATTTAGTACGACCACCCTCATTAATTGACTTAGCTAGGTCTGGATAACTTGCCGCAGCTTCTACATCAGCACTTGTCCTTTACCTTGCACATTCACGTTATGGATTCAGGTTCCTTCCTTAAGCCTCAGGAGCAAACCTCTGCTAATTTCCAACTTTCCTTATGTAGCTTCCTCACCTCTCTCAGCCTTCACAGAACTGAAGAGAGGTAGGCCCTTGCTCTGGGTTAGGCTTAAGGGAATGTTGTGGCTGGTGTGATCTTCCTTCCAGACCACTAAAACTTTCTCCACACTAGCAATTAGCCTGTTTCACTTTTCTTATCATTCATGTGTTCACTGGAGTAGCACTTTTCATTTCCTTCAAGAACTTTTCCTTTGCATTCACAATGTGCTTAACTGGTCCAAGAGGCCTAGCTATTGGTCTGTCTCAATTTTCAACATGCCTCCCTCACTAAGTTAGATCATTTCTAGTCTCTAATTTAAAGTGAGAAACATGAAACTATTTTTTTATCTTGCATTTCAACTTTCTTTTCTTTTTTTTAAAAATTATTTTATTGTTGTTCAATTATAGTTGTCTGTATTTCCCCCCCAACACTCCCCCCCGTCAACCAAACCCACCTCCTTCCCTTGCTTCCACCCTCCCCCTTGGTATTCTCCATGTATCCTTTATAATAGTTTCTGAAAAACCTTCCCCCATTGTCCTCTTCCCCTTACCCTCTGGCTATTGTTAGATTGTTCTTAATTTCAATGGGGAGACATGAAACTATTTCTTTCCCTTCAACACTTAGAAGCTATTGTAGGATTATTAATTGGCCTAATCTCAGTATTGTTGCATCTCAGGGAAGAAGGAGGCCTGAGGAGAGGGGGAGAGACAGGGAAACAGCTGGTCGGTGGAACAGTCAGAGCACACACAACAATTAGACTAAGTTTGCCATCTTATATGGGTGTAGTTTGTGCCACCCAAAACAATTAGAACAGTAACACCGAAGATCACTAGTCACAGACTACTGGTCAGAGATCACTATAACAAATATAATTATAGTGAAAATGTTTGAAATATTATGAGAAGTATCAAAATGGGACACAAAGACACTAAGTGAGCAAATGCTGTTGGGACAATATGCCAACAGACTTGCTCAACACAGGATTCCCACAGACCATACAAACCTTCAGTTTGTAAAACCACCACCACCACCACCACCAAAACCCCCCGATATATTCACTCCAATCGAAATAGAGAACTATCTCAGCTCCTCAAAAATCTCTCTTGTACTGTCCTTTACGGTCACACCCGCACCATCTCTAACCCCTTACAATGACTAATTTGTTCTCCATCCCAATAATTTTGTCACTTTAGAGTGCTATATAAATGGAATCATACAGAATGTTAGATTTGGCTTTTTTCAGTTAGTCTAACACCCTTGAGATCCATCCAAGTTGTTGCATGTATTATTAGTTTATTCTTTTTTACTGTTGAATAATATTTCATAAGCTATACATGTTTTTAAGTTCTAAGAAAAACCAGAAATTTGTTAAATAAAAATATTAATTTTTTAAAAGACTAAGAATAGGGTAGAAGCTCTCAGGATTATAATTTTAAAGTTCTGTTTTAAAGTAGTCCAAGATTGCTAATTTCACTGTATTGGGCCTTAAACACTCTCCCAACGTGGGGGAAAAGAGATCGTTTATGTTCTTACTCAATCGCAAAGGGAATGGTTACTCATCGATGACAGAAATGTCTGTAAAGTGCCTGCTTTGTCTCCCTGTGCTTGGACGCTGGCAGGCTCAGAAGAAGGAGCGCGATATTGATCTGCTGCTTAGCACAGTGCCTGGCACATGGCAGGCCCTCAATTGCTATTAATTGAATGAATAAATCCTGCTTTAAAAAGGAATTTATAATTTGGTAGCAGAGAAAATGTGCGGATACAAACTCATGTCAGTTATAAAATGGTGTGTGTCATAAAGAAGGTGGAGAGCAGCCCAGCAGGACAGTCTGTAGGAGAAAGACTATCCTTCAAGTTGTAAGGACCAGAGAAGGCTTCAAAGAATTGGTGACACAGTTCAGGGTTGAGAGATGACAAGAATTTAGATAAAAATAAATCAGGAAGAAAAACTGCATTCTGGGCACAATAATAATGGCATTTGACAATTATTTATATCTTCCTGTGTGCTGGGCACTCTGCTAAGTATTTTACATATTTGAATCATGTCATCCTCCCAGCACCCATGTTATTATTTTCATTACAAACAACAGGCCGTGCCCAATGTAACAGCTTGCAATGGGCTGAGTTTGAAAAGCTAGGCAGTAAAGCTCCAGAAGTCTCCCTCTGATGGATTAAAGAGTGGGAGTAGAAAGGAACAGGAGACTAGAACAGTGAAAATTTCCTGGAGTCTAGACTGTGTCATTGGGAACAGGACGAGAAAGATTGATAGGAACCAGGTCCTGAAGAATGAATGCCATGGTGAGTAATTTGAATGTATTTTAGGAAGCCTTTAAAGAGTTTGAGCTTCAGGAATTACTTGATTAGAGCTGTTTTGTTTGTTTAGTTTTTGTCTTTATTCAAAAGTACTATATAATATTAAGAAGGAGCACATAGATACTAGATATGGGAAAACCAGTGACATCAGTATAGATAAAAGCTAAGAGAGCACCTGTGTGACTGAAGCTGTGGGGCGATTGAGAGATGCTCCGAAGAGGGACAATTTAGGACCTGGCAACTGGCTGGAATGGATGGTGTGTGTTGGGGTTTGGGGAACAGAGATGGAAACATCTAAGGTCTTGGAGGTTTCTCAACTGCATACCAAGGCAGATAATGGTGTCTTCAGTAGGAGCTGGAAGAGGAGGATTGAGTTTCAAGGAGAAAAGAGACTTCAGCTTCAGATACTTTGAGGAATTCCAGGGATACTTCTAGGTTTCATGTAAAACCATGAAAGGGCTGAAACCCTGGAAAGAGTCTGGAGGGTCCACACATTAGCCATGAACATGAATGACCTTTATTGGGGCAAAAATTTTTAAATACCCAGTTTTTAAAGAATTTCTAATCCATAAAGAGATTTCACATTGAATTAACCAAGCATGTCTTTGATGTTGAAGCTCACACACTACTGAACTGAGATTTTTCTCAGTGTTTTTTTTTTTTCTTATTGTTAAGAACTTAGGATTTATGTTAAAAAAAAAATGGCACAGACATGTTAGGACTCAAGCCTTAAAGGAATGGCTGTGGGAACATACACTGGGTGTAGGAAAACTTACAACTGTAGTTCATTCTAAACTTGTCTTGATTTCATTTTACAAAAAGGAGATAAAACTATTCTTGTTAGTTGTTGTTGATCTTTTTACCCACCAGCTGATACTTTCCTGAGCAAAGGGTGTTGAGAATTTCAGTATTTTACACTTAGTTTCCCTATCTAGTTTTAGCTAGGTAAGATCTTAGATTCGAAGAGGAAGAGCGACTAGAATTGTAGAAACTGTAATAATAATAATAATAATAACAACAACAACAACAACAACAACAACACAGCAGCTTCTAAAATGAATAACCTGTTGAGTCTACTTTGAAGCATTTTAAAAATTAGATTTGTATCTCTAAAGTTGTGACAGTTCTTAGAACAGGCTGCTTGGATTGAAATCTACTTGAGTTAGTTGAGACAAAGAATATGTAGGAAAAAACCAAAGTGAACTCCCTTCGTATCAGTTATCTCAGGAACAGGCAGTAACATTTCACCTCTTTCCTTAGAACATGCCTTTGGTAACCCTAGAATACTTCGTCCCTCTGATACTTAGAGGGACTCAACTCCAGATCCATAAATGGTTTCAAGCAAGTCCTTAAACTTGTATGTTAAAATTGTGAGTGAGTTGTGTGCATTTCCTGGAAGTTGGTTTTACAGGGCTTCATCACAATCTCAAAGCAGTCCATTAAGATGCAAGAAGCTACGGCTGTCTCCTGGGATCCTTCTCGGTTCAGGGACTGCAGGACTGGAGGCGCACTCACTCTTGCCTGATCCTGCAGCATGGTGTGCTGCACTGGCAAAAGTGCCAGGTTAGGATTGGTGAGACCGTTAGTCCAGTCTGGCTCTACTCAGAACTTCCGAGCTTCAAACAAGTCACTGATTCTCATTAAGCTTCAGTTTGTTCATGACTCAGATGCAGTGGAATGCCTAAACTACGTGGAGAGACTCAACCAGCCATTGTGAGAATTGAGTAGGTAGTAAATGTGCTTTGAATGTGCAAGAAAGTTTTTAAAAGGTCAAGTATTACTTGGTGCCCTTGTGTCATGTCGGTTCCTTTATATTCTTGCTTCTCTGCTTCTTTCTTTTATTAGAGGCCCCTGGTTCCCTCAATTATGCAGTCTCTGCTCTTTTCCCCATGTGCTTTAGGTGCTGCTTCCTGAAGCAGAGACAGGAAAGCAAAAAATGCTGATTAGGCAAGGGGTCACTTTAAGAACTTGCTTCCCAGAGGAAAATATTAATACTTTACTTTTGTAGAGTTTATGGTTTTCAAAGCATTTCATATTACCTACCATATTTCATCACAACAGACCAAGGAGGAAGCTTTTACCAAACCTATTTTATTTGATCTGGAAGTTAAGGCACAGAGAGAGCAGGAGTCCAAGATCTCTCAAATTGTCTAGGGTGGTGCTAGGGATGGAACTGGGTACTCTGACACTGGGTTCTACGCTTTTGCCGCCATTCTCATGGGTCTCATTTTAGGTGAGATATACATAATCAATCTTGATAGTATCATTTAGTCACACAGTGAGAAGAACTTATCAGCAAAGGAACAAAACATCTCCATTTCTTGTACAATGATCCAAGAAAAACTGTGTCCTCTTGTGCCTGTTTTTAGATGGGGTTTGACCTTGTGGTTAAAGTCTTTCTCTTGCTGCTGACTCTGCTCACTATCTTTCAACTTGATTCATCTGGGCCCCAGTGAGCCCTGCTTGGGGTAAGGCCCATCTGGGAGTGCTCAATACACTCCCCTGTCAAGCTGAGGAAAAGAGCTACACTTGCAGAATAAAAAAATTTCCAAGAGGACTCTGGCCAGAAGTCAATTTGCATTTCTGAGAGCGGCACTTGATCTGGACACTGACATAACATGCTTGTTGCTTATTGCTTCACAAATGCTGCTACATATCTTTTTACTCTGGTCCACGGTCATGAATTCTCTAAACAAGTATGCTGCTCATTTCAACCAGTCATTCAACCTGCAAGCATCTCACATACATTTAGTGAGCACATACCATGTGTCAGGTGCTCTGGGGAATAAGAAAATGAAAGTTGACAGAGCCTGCTTCAAACCTCCTATTCTTTGTGAGATAGCAACGACATGGTTGTGCATGGGTGCTTCCAGAGAGGGCTGTGCACTGTGGCCTATGGCTGCAGAGAGGGGAGACTAAGTTCCCAGCCTTCAAATATTAGCTCGTGTGAAAAGATGCTCCATATCATGTCATTATGGAAATACAAATTAAAACAACAATGAGATATCATTACATGCCTATTAGAATGGCCAAAATCCAGAACACTGACAACAAATACTGGTGAGGATGTGAAGCAATAGGAACTCTCATCCATTGCTAGTGGGAATGCCAAATGGAACAGCCGCTCTGGAGGACAGTTTAGTAGTTTCTTATAAAACTAGACATATTCTTCTCAGTCCAGCAATCATAGTTTTTGGCATTTATCCAAACAAGTTGAAAACTTATGTCTACAAAAACATAAATATGGATAGATGTTTATAGCAACTTTATTTATAATAATCAGAACTTGGAAGAAACCAAGATATCCTTCAGTTGGTGAATGGTTAAATCAGCTATAGTCCATCCAGTCAATGAAATATTGTTCAGTGTTAAAAAGAAATGAGCTATCAAGCCACAGAAAGACATGGAGAACACTTAAATGCATATTACTAAGTGAAGAAGCCCATCTGAGCAGGCTATATACTATGTGATTCCACCAGTATAATGTTCTGGAAAAGACAAAATTATGGAGACAGTAAGAAGACTGGTGGCTGCCAGCGGTTAGAAGGGAGGGAGGGGTGAATAGGTGAAGCACAGAGGGTTTTTTGGGCAGTGAAAATGTATGATATCCATGATGGGTACATGTCATTCATTTGTCCAAACCCATAGAATGTACAACTCCAGGAGTAAACTCTAATGTAAACTATGGACTTTGGGTGATAATGATGTGTCAGTATAAGTTCATCATTATAGCAAATGCCCTGCTCTGATGGGGGATATTGATAGTGAGGTAGGCTGTGCATGTGTGGGGACAAGAAGCATATGGGAAATCTTTGTATCTTCTCTCAGTTTCACTGTGAATGTAAAATGCTCTAGAGAATAAAGTGTATATTGCCCTGGACAGCGTGGCTCAGTTGGTTGGAGGGTCATCCTGTAACCAAAGGGTCACAGGTTTGATTCCCAGTCAGGGCATATACCTAGGTTGTGAATTTGATCCTTGACCCCTGATCTCTGGTCTGGTCGCATGCAGGAACAACTGATTGATGCTTCTCTCTCGCATCCCTGTTTATCTCTTTCCCTTCCTCTTGCTCTTAAAAAAAAAAAAAAAAAAAAGCAATGAAAAAACAATGTCCTTGGGTGAGGATAAAAAAAAACAAGAAAAGAAAGTCTGTTTAAAAAACCATAGCTCCATGAGAGCAGGGGTCTTGTCTATCTTGTCCACGGTTGTATTCTCAGCTCCTAGTGTGATGCTCAATAAATACTTCTGACTATAGGACCAAAGGACCTCTGCCTGAATTGAGGAGAAGATTTAAGCAGAGAATGTGAGATTTGAGTAAATGTGAGCAAACGTGAGGATGAGTAGGGCTTCCCTAGACAGGGAAGTATAGGCAAGGAAGTATATTAGAAGCAAAAAGAATATTTTGATAAAAGCAAAAAAGCCTGGAAACAATGAACTGTTGGAGGAACTTTGAACAGGCCAGTGTGGCAAGAGCATAGGTGTTTCATGAGAAAACTAGAAGGTCAAAAACACTGACTAGTGCCATTCTGGGGTTAGATATGAAATCATTATTAGGTCCCCATTTTACTGAGGAGGAACCAGAGGCTCAAAGAAGTTAGGTGACTCATCAAGGGTTATGTGTTTATAAGATCTATGCCCTTTTTTGTGTTTGGTCACTGTACTACGCACTTTTGGGGCATTGTCTCATTTCATCCAGATAGCAAGTTTGTGAGTTAGGTACTACTATTTTGCTAATTTTATAGATAAAATAACAAGGTTTTGAGAAATTAAGCAATTTGCCTGAGCTTCTTATTTAAGGTGGTAGATTGAGCACACACTATAACCTCTTCTTCCTGACTTAAATCCCTAAAAATGAAAACAGTATTTTTCCAAAAAGAAAGGAAGAAAGAAAGAAGGAAGGAAGGAAGGAAGGAAGGAAGGAAGGAAGGAAAGAAAGAAAGAAAGAGAGAGAGAAAAAGAGGGAAATCATAGAACCACTGGGAAACAATGACAGCCTAGAAGAAATGAGGAGAAATATCTAAAGAAAGCAGCAGGATCTGGACTGAAGAATATTACTTTGTGAGAATTCTTTGATGAAGTTTGGGAATAATGCTGTGTTCTACCCTGGGAGGGGCAGGTGCCCTGCAGGGGCCCAGGCATGATGACAGGCTGGTGGGTGGGAGCAGACCTTTTGTACCCCCTTCCCCTCTTTTGGTGGGCAGCAGTGGCTGAGAGGGGTCTGCCTCCAAGCTACAATAAAACCTGTTGAGGAACTGAACCTGAAACACGTGAGACAGGGCACCCGTGGCAGGCCTAGGACCTCACTCCCTGAGTAGCGTCAGAGGTCCCATGCTAGTGGTGTGCCCCCCACCCCTCCACTTCCACTGTGAAAATCCCAAATTCCAGCTTCAGCAGCATGCCCCACCCTCCCCTGCACATGGACAGAGCCAACAATCTAACCAGGAGGCTGAGCACAAAGATGGGCCCAAATTAAGAATTGCCAGTGAAGAAGGAAGTCACTTGTCCTCTGTCACCTCTAATTTATTTAAAATACCTAATAAGTAGTAAAGGCCTGGGATCTCCACTGTAAATCTCCTAGGCAACTTGTCTTCCCACAATGCCAAACCACCTCCTAAACCTAATTTATGTTTATACCATGTTTGAATCTGCATTCCCGCAATGGAACAAGCCCCTGAAGTCTGCGTGAAAACCTATCCCATTTGTTTGTTGGGCTGTTGACCCACCAGGCCTGTAACACACATTCGGCACAAATTCAGTGAGTGTGCTGTGTGCGCACAGCCTCTCCACAATTGGGGAGCAGGTGGGGTCTGCAGGAATGGAAGGAGAGGCCTCAAAGCTGATGGCAGTGGGCCCAAATCATTGGTCTAAATGATTAATAGAGAATCAAGAGGGATACCTTAAAATACCATAGTTTGAGTCTGTTAAGGGCTGAGGCCTTGAGGAAGGTCTTGAAGAAATTAGACTTGGGGGAGAGTAAAGAGAAAGGCCAATGCCAAAGGTTATGTATGAACCAGAGCCTGAAGTCAGTGGGCAAGGTGGATTAGCAAATAAGAAGGCATTTGTGTGACGTGGGACAGCATTTTCATGGGAGCAATCACAAGACAGAGAGCCTGTTTTCCCCCAGTTGTGAAGTGGATTGGATGGTATATTAGAGTCCCAGGGCTGCTGTAAAGAATTACCACAAACCACTGGCTGCAAACAAAGAGAATCCTTCCTTGCCACTCCCTAGCTTCAGGTGGCTCCCAGCAACCATCGGTATTCCCATGTGTAGTTGTATCACCCCAGTATCTGCCCATGTCATCTCATAGTTGTCCCTGTGCATCTTCACATTACCTTCTTTTATAAGGACACTGGCCATTGGAATTAGGGCCCACGCTACTCCAGTATGACCTCATCTCACCTAATTACATCTGCAATGACTCTTTGCAAATAAGGCCACATTCTGAGGTTCTAGGCGAATATGAATTTTTATGGGACACTATTTAACCCACTACATGCTTTCTATAGATGGTATGCCTTACAGAGGGGCTACTGAGACCCTGCTCCTGAACACGGGGGCAGATTCTCCTGACTCAAAGGCAGCTGCCCCTCAAGGGGTGGACCCCCTTCCGTGAATGCTGAAACTTTCTAAATAATGTCCCACCTACATCCTTTCTCTGAGATCACTCTGCAATGCCCAACAGGGATCTTTCTCCTTCCCTTATAATTTGCTACTTTAATATTTGTGGGCAAAGGGAATGTTGCTCTCCTCCCTCAAATAGTTTGCTTCTGCAGACAATGCACTGCTTTCCCGTTTCTATTTTAAAGCTGCGCATGCATCTGTAAGAAGACGGGAGTGTTATGTAATACCTACCATTTTTGTCAAAACCTCATCTCACCCCATTGCCTGATAGAGGAGCAAGTTCCTGGTGTGAAATTTGCTGTCTTTTTTTTTAGGGTGAAGAGTATATTCAGATGAATTTCATACCTCACATTCATAAGCAGGGCCATTTTTACAAGACTATAGGTACTGTGCTAATGAAAGATGAAATTCACATCTGTCTCCGGTACATCACGCCAGCAACAATTGCACAAATAAAGCTGAATTCTCTACCTTTGCCTTTATAGGTATTTTAAAGAGGTGCCCTAGAGGGAAGCATGCAGATTGATCAACAGAAAATATCTTAAAAAGAGGAAGATGACCATGAATATTTTAACAGGTTATGATGCTAAAGTGTTAGTACATTTGGAGTTTGTCATCTGGACTATTTTGGTTTATAAATGAGAGCTGCAACAGCCACAGGGGATTTAGGGAAGGGAAAAATTACTTCAGGGAAAAGATATTTCTTTGTTAGAATCGGGGCTTTATGAGTGGTGGGATAGACCACCTCAGGAAAAGCCAGGACTCGGACCCCGTCGGAACAGCAGGCCTAGGCAAGGCCGTGTATCATGGGGTGGGAACCAAAGCAAGGCTTGGGAGCACATGCATGGAGATATGAGATGGCAGTGGCTCTTAACATGGAGGTCAGTCTGTGAGAGAAACAGCAGGAGGATGCAAAGTACCACTAGGCAAAAGTCCAGAGGGAGGCCACTCTGGTTCAGAGTATCATCCAAACAGAAGGAAGAGGCAGGAAGTGGACTGGAGTCCAGTGAAAGAAGCTTTGATATCAAGAAAGTCTGGCATTGGTTACTGGGATCCCAGGCATGGGAAAACTGGGGATTCAAGGGAAAGACATCCAGTCCGGAGAAGTTCTGCAGATGTTCCAGCCTAGGCTTGGGTGGGAGGTAAAGAAGGGTCTTGGCAACCACTTTGTAAAGTGGGCCATCTATAGAAAAGATGGAGGGATACTTCCGCTACTGGGTTCAATGATGTCCCCCCAAAATTCATAACCACTTTAACCTCAGAATATGAAATATTTTGTGAATTTATTTGGAAATGAGGCCTTTGCAGATGTAATTAGCTAAGCTAAGGTGAGGTTAAACTGAATTAGGGTAAATTCTAAACCAATGACTGGTGTCCTTACAAGAAGAAGACCATGTGAAGAATACAGGGAGGAAGACCATGTGACAGTGGGGTAGAGCGGTGTAACCGCAAACCAAGGAATGCCAAGGATTGCTGGGAGCTACCCGAAGCTAGGGAGAGGCAAGGAAAGAGTCTTTCCTAGAGCTTCCAGACAGGACGGTGCTTCAGGGAATCCCTGAGCACCATTTGCTGCCATTTCCCTTTAGTTCTGGGTCTGTGTGTCCCACACCCATTGAGACTGTGAGCTCCTTGAGTATGAAGCCCAGGGAAGGTTGTTATCTTTTGTGACGCAGCTTTGGCATATTGAAGATAGAATTAGACTTACACCTAAGAGCCCTGGACTATGTTTTATTACTCATGTACATATGCATTTATCTGTTCCAGGCCCTGAGGCACAAAGATGGTAACAGAGTCCCTGATGTGAGGGACACATCTAGTCAAGCACATTCCTTTGAAATAATGTATCAAGGACAGTACGGGAATATTACAAAAACCCTGGGGAGGCACAGCAAAGCCAACCAAAGGAAGATGGGGGAGGTCAGATAAGGGTCCTTGGAGGTGATAATCAAATGGGGTCTTGAAGGGTTAGCAAGAGCAAGCCAGACAAAGATGAGATAAAGGCATTTTAGAGAGAAGAGACAGCATGAACAAGACAGTGGAGGTGACATATGCGGAGACCTTCAATTCAACTGTTTTGCGGGCATTAAAGTATGCAAGGCAAGGAGGGATGAAAATAGGGTAGAGACATATACGGAGAGCAGATGGTGAAGAGTCTTGAATACATGCTACAGAGTTTGGACTTCATGTGCTGGTCATGAGAAGCCACTCACAGATTTGAGCAGAACATGGTAAGGTCAGATTTGTGACACATGGGGGACACAGGGGAGGCAGAGACAGGAAGAGGACATTGCTGTGACAGTTGGGGTGAGACATTGTGCTTCTCCCAATCAGGGCAGCAAGAGGAGAAGGGGCAGTGGTGTGTTTTAAGAAACATGAAGGTCAGCCTGGAACTCCAGCCTTGTGAGCTTGTACATTTTTCTGAGCCTTAATTTCCTCATAAGCAGAATGGGGATAATGATATTCCAGTCCACAGAGTTGTCAGGGATTAAATTAGGTCACCGATGTACAAACACTTTGCAACTTCTCTAGCAGCTTCCAGGGTGCAGCTGGTGATAGGTTTTCCATAATATTTGTGGGATGATCTACCTTGTGCCTCAAAGATGGCTGATCTGGAGAAATAGGTGATTTAGAAATTTAAAATGTGATTTTTAAAGCCCAGGTTTATAAGTATTTCTACGCTCTCTTAAAAATATATAATTATGTTCTCTGCTCACATAATTTTACTCATTATAAAAACCGAACATCTAACTGTCACTTTCATTGCAGGGTACTGGCAGGAAGAACATACTTTGCCTAGCAGATGTGCTCCTGAAAATTTTACTCATCAATTGATTTTAAAATGAGTCAAACATCCTTTACTCACACCAGGGAGATGAAGCATTTCAAAGAGCCCTCTGATCATGACTCCTTCGGTAGAGTTCATCATTATCCTTAATATTTTGGAGGGGTTAAAAATGAACTTCCATGGATCTTAATTGGGTGGTCTACACATAAGAATATTTATATTATTACAATATACACAAAGGCAGCGTGTTATCTGTTCCAATACCCTAGGCGGCCTCTCTCGCAGCCTGTTGCTGTGTGGTTGTGTTTCTTAACTCCCACCCATTGCAATTGAAGACATTCCCCCACCAAACATGTCAGGGTAGCAGCTACATTAATCTTCTTCATGCCTGACATAGATCTAGTCCCAACCCTTCCATTACTGACATGAGATCAATTCACTTTCACAATGTAATCTTCTACGAGACAATAAATTATAAACTTTCTATTTAGCATCTAGTCAGCATCTAATTGCATTTTGATTTGTTTCTTGATGTGTTGGGAGGAGTGCTGAGAATTGGACATGGAAAGTCAGATGAGTCATATTTGCCTAATTATAACTTGTAATTGTAAAACATAACAGCATTAATATGATAAGTGATGCAAATTGATACTAAAAATGTTCACGCAGGAAAGATTGGTGGCAATGTGGATTTATAATACTAATCACCATTTATGAAGCACCTACTATGTTCCAGGAACTGTACTTGTTACTTTAGATATATTATTTTTATATCTCCCCTGACTCTGGCAGATATTACTATTTTTCGTTCTGCAGATGACAAAATGGAGGCCTAGCCATATCAAGTAATTTGCTCTAAGTTACCCATCTAGGACCTGGTCAAGCTGAAATGTGAACCGTGAACACGGTTATGCCTCAGGCCCTCATAGTTAGGAGAGCTGGTTTTCAGTCCTGTCTGGCCTACTGATTCACCTTTGCACCCAGGTCCCTCATCTATCACAGAGGGCTTTGTCCTCTCTGCCTCTGAGACCCCTTCTGCTTCCTGATGTTTTCAGTGAAGTTTCATGAAGGCCTTGGGCTACTTTTAAACAGGCTGGCATTCTACCTCACCTCCCCAAGTCAATGAAATCCAACTTGAAATCCAAGAATAGCTAAACCTCTACTTCAGTCCCAAGAGCCATTTCATTTACTGAAATACCACACTACCATCCAATTACTATGTAAAACACCTTGGGATACCATTAATACAAAAGGTTATATATTCTAAAACCCAAATGTCATTTTGTATTAGACATTTTCTTAAGGCCTACTTATCTCAGGGTGAATTCCAAGAATGAGTGCTTAATAATTATTTTGCATTTAAACAACCTACTTATGAATTCCAGGGATACACTGTGTCACAATACTGCTTCTGCAGGATATAGCAATTACTATAAATGCTGGTGGATTAACTGCTATGGTATTGCAGCCTGACAAAATGACACATCTGTATTAGATCACTGGTAGGTAATCAGGCAAAATCCTTCCTTCCCTCCATCCCCAGCGCTCACCCCAGAAAATGGGGCTGTGTGAAAAGTTTCTCAACCCAGTGAGAAATAATACCAAACCCATGAGAACCTATACAGGTAGAGCCCCCAGCACGGGGACTGGCCACAGACATTTTATTATTCGGTGAATTGCAGTGTAGACACTCCCCTCTTCAAAGGTACAGGGAAGAAGAATTCTAGAAGCCAAGGTATTTTTACATAAACTCTTGAATTTGACTTAAAAACTAACTCAGCCACAATAATTTAGAGTTTAGACCTACTTAGCTTTATGAAGTTTGTCTTTAAAAGAAGAGAGCATAATTTGGGAGAAAAGAGGGTTTGGATTAAAACGTGTCACTTTGTTTCTGTATGCGTGTGTGGGGGAGGGGGACTGAGGTGGGGAGAAAAGCTCAGTTAACCTCTTATGAACTCAAATAGCCAAGCTCCATGCAGCTTTAGTAACTAACTACTTGATGATGAACACTTAACAGTCTCATTAAATCATAATTTAAAAGATTGCTTTCTTTTGCCCCAAACAAATAAAACTCTGTGAAATTCTAATAAGGATCTTTGAAACAGCTGTTTTCTGCTACAGAATGTATAATGACCTTATAATTGTATTAGATGTGGCATGGAAATGTTTATGTTTCTTTTCTAGTCTGAAATGTGCTAAATAACAGAAGCCAGAAAACAGGGATTCATTATGAATTCCAAAGACTCCAAGGCCCTTCCTGGAGATGGAGGGTTGGGGGGCAGAGGGGCAGGGGTCCTTAGTCAAATTCCAATAGGGATGCTGTGCTGGGGTGGACCAGACTGAGACAGGCAAATTGGTTTCCATACAGTTGGAGCCACTTCTTTGCTCTTCATGGTGCCTTGCCCTTCACTGCAACCATCTAAACACGTGCCTGGACCTCTGGACCTCAGAAAAATCTGATCTTTTCTCATAGACTGTTGGGTTGCAAGATGCTCAAAATTCCCAGGGCCAGAGCCTATCTCTGCTCTGATCATGTGCTTGAACTTCCTCTAGCATGGGAGTTGCCTGGTTGCTGTATACTCTCCAGGTCTGCTCTCCCACACTCAGCCTCCAGGCCCAGAAGGCTGGCCAACGTGAATTGTGTCCACTGGCTTCCTGGCCTTTTGGTTCTCACTGGGTTTGGCCAATTGGAGCAGAAAGGAGGAGAGCGAAGTTTGGTAAAGATTTCCCTGGCTCTTTGTGGGGGTTACAATGGGTTATGTCTGTCTCCCTGCCAAAGACCTCAGCTCCTGTCAGTTACTGTCTGGAGGCCTTGCCCACACAGCGTTTTGCCTGGAGGTTCTGGAATTGCTGCCTCCCCCTCCCCTATGTCCTTCCAACCTAGAAGTGGTAACAGATCCTAGGTGTTAATAGCCTTGGGATGCTTCTTGTAGTGACATGTTGGTAAATGCTCTCCAAAAATCAAAACCAAAACCAAAAGCCTGATTTGTGGGGTTTGCTGATTTCCATAACATAAATGCTCCCATCACGGCTGATGTCCAAAATACCAACATGACCTCATTGAAGGTGCAGCTGGAAAGGGGCACGGCTCACCTAAGGGCTGTCTCGCCACAGGCCACTCTGAGCTGGCTGCATCACACCACTG
Organism: Desmodus rotundus; assembly: GCF_022682495.2. NCBI lineage: Eukaryota > Metazoa > Chordata > Mammalia > Chiroptera > Phyllostomidae > Desmodus > Desmodus rotundus. The sequence continues at coordinate 91,255,709 of NC_071393.1, forward strand.
CTTCTCCACAGCCTGCCCATACCTTTGCACACAGCCTCTGAATTCAAATGCACACTGGTTACCCATTTTGACTGTGTTTTCTGTTTTCTCCCAGGGCCCCGGCTTACACAGCCTTCTTCTTCTGAAACGGTGGGTCTTGTGTGCTTACACACTTGTGGTGACAGGGAAACGTCTCCACAGAAGCATACTTTCTCTCGGGCCAACTTCCACAGTTCCAAGTTTTCCCACAAGAACAGGATGTCCTCTCCCCTGCGTCTCCTCTTCCCCCGCCCCCCGCCACACTTGTACCCCGTCTGATTCCAAAGTACAGATGCTCCAGCTCATCTCTGTGCTTTTACAGGTCTCCTTCCAAGTGACCTGGGGTGTTATGGGGTGTGTTCACCCTGTCATTGAGTCAATGGTGGTGAAGCCCATTCCAAAACACAGAGGTGCCCTCTCAACCTGTGGCTGTGCCTGGGGGCTCCCTCCCAGAAGCCTACTCCCTATTCTCTAGCTCCAGCATATTTTACCGGGGGTTGGGGCACTTGTCTAAGGAGGGTTCCCACTCTGAGATTTTCTTCCGTCAGGATTGGCTGCCTCTTTTCCTGTCCCTCAAATCAAATGAGTGTTTTCAGCTAATTACTCTCAACAGATAATTCAATGGTTCATCAGGAGGGAGCTTCATGCTCTGGGATTTCTCAGTCAATAAAGATAAGAAGAAGCTTATGTACTTCCCTTAGGGCTGAGGAGGGCTGAGATCTACTACCACCATTACCACCACCACTGTTGTTGATGCTCATAACAATCCCCAGCATTTAGGGAGCCCTTACTATGTGTCAGGTGCTGTCTAAGCATATTAACTTCCCCACAACCTTGTATCAATCAGAGTCCCTGACAGAAAACAGATGGCATATTCAAAGGGTATAATTGAAGAGAGTTCATAAAGGAGCTGTTTACTTTTGTAAATGTGCAGCCTGGATTAAGAGAACTGAGGAGGGGGGTGCAGACCCACAGGCTACTGACGGTGGGGATCATTACTGCTCATCACAACAAGGAGGGCAGGGGAGGGAACAGGGTTCCTAGGATCTGAGGACAGCATCCACCGCCCAGTTAAGATCCCAGTGAGTCTAGGCTGCGTGCAGGTTGTGGGAGGAAATAAATACCCCGACCCTTCTCTCCCCACCTTCTGTGGGCCAAATCCCAGGGGACGTTAGAGGGCCTGGGAACTAGGTGATACAGTCTGTAAACCTCAGCCTCTTGGGTACTGAATACAGCAAAGGGCTGGAATGGATCTTAGACAGGAGGGGATATGGAGAGCAGCCAGTACCAACCCCAAGAGGTAAGCAGTGCCATCTTCTTCCATAAACTGCAACAGCTGGACTTGAACGCAGGGAGGGAAGTGGCAGAACTGGTGCCACTGTGCTGTGCTGCTTTCTAAAGGCTCATGGTGGAGCATGGAGCAGCACTCACATCTCCCTGGGCCTCCTGCTACCGCTGTTGGTCTTTTAGTCTCACTTTAATGGCCCTGGAATAAATGTGTCCTTTATTCTTTTTGAAAGTAAGCTAGCAAAAACAATAATGAGTTTTGTGTGTGGCAAGTTAACAGTTTTTATTTTCTTTTTTGATCCTTACAATAACCCCGAGAGGCCTGCGGGACTATGACTATTTGAGTGTTTTCAGATGACTTTCAGGGAGGTGAATAATTTGGCCCAAGACCCCCAGCTTGCAAGGGGTGGTCCTTGCAGACAGCACAGCAAAGTGAGCAGAATGGTTTCAAGCTTTGGAGTCTGACTGTTCGGTTCGTGTCCAGCCCATGTAATCTTGGGCACATCACTATACACAAGACTCCCCTACCTAAGCTTCAGCATTCTCATCTTTAAAATGAGGGTGATGCTCATACTGAATCCACGGGACGCTTGCAGAAATGAAATGAGATAGTCCATACAAAGCACACAGCATAGTACCTGACCCTTGGTAAGAATCCAATAAATGTTAATTATTAGTGGTATTATTTCTATGAATAATTTTAAATTCAGGCTATGATCATTTTTCTAAGACTAGCACTCTTTTTAACCAACGTCCAGGGATTATAAATATATTGTAATCACACTGCATTAAAAAACTTAGTATTTTTCTGAATGTACATTTTCCTCCCCAGACTCCACATTGACTTGCCATCTATCAGATCCCAGTTATACAATATCATTAGGAAAAGCTCCAGCCAGGAGCCAGTTTTAGGCGTGTGCGAATTTGGCAGAGGAATGGCCCATGTCAGCACCCAGCGCAGGGGTTGGCTTAATGTCACTGCCTACAACAGGGGCCCTCACTTCCCAGGGATACATCCTCCAAGGGCTACTCCCTTCATCTTCTCAACAGCCACTGCCCCCCACCCCCACTGCCCCTGCCAGAGCCTGTTACCCACTGGAAAACTCACAAAGAAAGAAATAGCTCAGGACTTAGAAATAAAGAAATAGGCTTTTGGGGCAGGGCTATGTTTCCTTATCTATAAATAAAAGGGGTGGTGGGTGGTAAGATTGGGTTCCATGATTTCCCAGTGCCCTGTCTGACCTAAAAACCAATGGGAGTTTCCTGCAGGAAAACTGGCTGCAGGTCTCCCAAGACCAAAGCATCCTTCCACTTCCTGGTCTGTCCCATCAGCCTTAGCATGTTCTATGTAGGGCATTGTGCTATCTAGGGAGGACCAGAGAATACAAGAATTCATGTACCACAGGAACGTCTGGTGTTCAATCACTGACTCTAGAGGGAGGGAAATGTGAAGGAACAGGCACATATGTGTGAAGTTTGAAGGTTTGGGGGTTAGGGAATGGAATGCAAATAATGATAACAATACAAAGCATTGCCTCAAGCATTATCTTTCATTCTCACGACAAACTGAGAAGTAGATGCTATTATGATCCTTACTTTACAGAGAGGTTATATGAGTTGCCTAAGATCACAGAGGGAATGGTCTGCAGAGTCTGCAAATGGTCTAAATCTGAATTTAGAGCTCGAAAGCCAGGGAGTACTCTCCATACAGCACATTGCTTTCCTACAGCTCAGACGAGGTCTCAGTTTTCCTGAGCCGTATATCTGTGTTATATGGAATCCAACAGACTCACTTCCCCCATTTTCTAAGACAGGCTATAGACATGACAAGACAAAAAGTAGACAATTGTACCCAAAGATAGACACTGCTGAGGTGGCCTGAGGCAGGGTGATGTTGGAGCAAGATATTTAAATTTCCTTTTAACATTGTTGCCTTGACTTTCAAACTGGCTATAATTATGTCTGCACACTCCCCACCAATGGGATCCCATCAATTCCTCTGAGATTTTTGGGTTGTATTTCATTTTACAGCTGAGTGACTGGATTTTGTGCAGGCTTTGCTCACTCAGGCACCTCAAGCTGTCAAGTGGCATGTCATCTCCCAGGAATGAGTCACAGACCCATCAGACCTGAAGTGCTGGGCGGGCTTTCCAAGAGGCACTGTAGTATATAGATCAATGGTCCTCAGACTTTATCATGCCTCAGAATCATCTGGAAGGTCTATCAAGGCACAGATGCTGGGTCCTACCCCCCAGAGGCTCTGGTTCAGAAAATCTGGGGAGGGGCCTGAGGGTTTGCATTTCTAACAAGTTCTCCAGTGAGACTGAAGCTGCTAGCACCCAGAAAACCACACTTTGAGAACCATTAATATGAAAGCAAATTGAGTGAGCTTTAGCATCTCCAAGATTTTGGTGCAACCTTGGCTTTGCTTCTTGGGCAATTTACTAGACCTCTGGGAGGTTTGACTTCCTCACTTTCAAATGGTGATAATAGTATCTATTCCCTAAAGTGGCTGAAAATGTGAAATGATGCCATCCATAAAAACCCTGAGGGCTGTTTTCTTATACATCAGGCTCCTGTGTCCCTGCAAATGGCAGAACTCAGCTTGTTTCCAGGATGACCCTGACCCCCAATAAAAATTCACTTGTGGAGAAACATCAATAAGCACCTAGAGTCTGGCAAAGATAATGTAAAGGACACGGAAGGGGAGGTTTACATCCTATGCCAAAACCAACACTGTAAAATCCCCCCTCAACATTGCTGTTCTCCCAGCACCTCTCTTTGGCCTCTTGGCCAAGTCTTTTCATCCCCAACCCAGATATCAGGAAGCACCCAAGTGTTACTAGACATTTTCTCTCAACTGTTCCCAACATTAACTTCTTTCTCATTTAAAGAGTCAGACTCTCTCCCAGTCTCTCCCCTCCCACGTGTATGCCCAAACTGATCACGATATTTGTAACACAGGGGCCTCCAGTTAGGAGCACGCTTCTTCCCAAAGACAGCTCCTGGCCATCTTTGGTCACTTGAGCTGCCTTTGGCCTCTGAGCCTGCATTGTGAGCAGTTTATTTGAGCATCTCCCTCTCTCCCACTTCTCTCTCATTGGCTGCCTCCCAGGGAAGAGAATAAAATGTCTTCACTGTCCCTGCAAGTTATTATATGACTGTGGTCTCAAGGGAGTGATGGTTTAGAGAAGAAGCAAAATAAGCAATCACCAGTGGCACCGAGGCCTCCTCAGACTCAAGTACAGCCCCCCCCCTCCTTCTCTTAAGGGGTCTGAAAGCACTTGCGTCTGAGGCTTCCTTTTGGATCTGAGAGCTCATAAGGGAGGAGTGGTTCTCCCCCACACAACGGGCACCTCCAGCCCTTCTGAACATGTGTCAGCAGGAGCTCTCAGAGCGAGCACATATGAAGTGGCATTACAGGGTATTATTGGTCTCCCAGGAAGGTTGAACCCATAACCCAAAGCTTTCCCTACACGTCCTTGCCCACAGAGCCCCTGAGCTTCTTACTCCCTTCAGTCAAATTAATGCCTGCCCTCCCTCTAGTACCTCAGATATTATGAAAAAATGAGACTCTCCTGCTTACCAAAATGCTTCCCCTACCCTTAGAATACAGCTTGCTTTTTCACTCTCTCCCATTTCTGATATGAAACTGCTTCCCATACACTTGACCTTAGCTGCTGTAATTGCCACCTCCCTTTTCCTCTCTAATTTAAAATTAGCTTCACTAAAAGCAAGACCTTGAGAATTAGAATTCCTGATCCCCAGCACATTGGGCAGGGAGATACGGCCCTCTCACATCATGTTTGGCATAAATGGCTCTCACTCTCATTTCACCGAGCCTCACTTTTCAAACCATATTCCAAATCCCCATGTTGCTCAGGTGGTTGCCACTGTCTTGAGCCCCAAAATGAAGACGAAGGTCTACATTAGCAGCCAAGGTCTGGAGAGTCTTCACATTCCTGAGTACCCATATGAACATACAGCCATAGTGATTGACATGGTATTGACTTTGGGACCATCTTTAATACCTAAGGCTGGATCTAAGCTTTTCATTAATCCTTTTGATTATACACACTTGCATCCCTTTGCCTCCTGGGCAGTCCCAGTTAATTATCTTATTCTTCTTGTGGTTGGAAAAACTTAGGATCTAGGTTCATAAAACTCATGAGTTCACAACCGATGTGCTGTTCCCAGTTTGTCCGGAAAGACTATTTTACCACCCTGAACCCCTGCTCTTATAGGGCTCATGCTAACATCTGCTTAGTAAAGGATTGAGTGGATTAACGTACATACAGTAGCCACACCCTTCTCCATGGTTTTGCTTTCCACAGTGTCAGTTATACCTGCAGTCAGCTGCAGTCTGAACATACTACATAGAAAATTCCACAAAGAAACAATCCATAAGTTTTAAATTATGCTCTGTTCTGGGTAGCATGATAAAATCTCGTGCCATCCCGCTCCATCCTGCCCGGGGTCTGAATCATCCCTTCGTGTGGGGTATCCACATTGCAAACACTCCTGCTCCTCCTGCCCCTTGGTTATCAGCTTAACTATCATGGTATCACACAGTGTTTGTATTTGTTACCCTTATTTTACTTAATAGTGGCCCCAAAGCACAAGAGTAGTGACACTGGCAATTTGGATATACCAAAGAGAAGCTGTGTATTACCGCCTTAAGTGAAAAACTGTGAATGTGTAGGAAAAAACATAGTATATAGGGAATTCGGTGCTATCTGTGGTTCCAGTGGGGGCTATGACCTGTATCTCTTCCAGATAAGTGGGGACTACTGCATGAAGATTTTTGAAGATATTGGGTCCTTCCAACATAGGCTTCTTCTCTTATTTCTAGGGGCACCCACCTATTCCTTGCATCCTAGGTTTCCTCTCAAGCTGATACTCACTGACGGTTTTCGTGTGATGAATAGAGTAGGACAATCTTTTTCAGTTTTATTCCAATGGACTAGGCTGCCTTTGCTTCCATGGAGGGAATTATGTCCAAGTTGTTGTCACGTTAATCACAGGCCAACTGGGAGTAGGCTATTTACACTGATGTCACTTTCTCCAAGATTCGATTACTGTAATTGCCTATCGACTATGTGCTCTGTCAGCTCCACACCAGCTCCAGCTGCGGGGGACAGAGCAGTGGGCAGTTTGTGTCATGGTGAAAAGGGAAGCTTCCGACAAGTGCACGTACACAGCAGCGACCCTTGGACCTGTCTGTCCATCATCCCCAAGCCCTCATTCAGTGTGCTGACCCCCAAACTCCTTTTACCATTTATTGTCCACTATGTGTCTCCAGCCAAAGATATCTCCCTAGATTTTAACCATGGTTTGTGTGGTCAAATCCTACACAATGTAATTGCCCAAGGTTATTTGGAGTCTTGTGTAAAGATGTTCGTTTTCATTTGGAATTGTTGGATGCCCTAACTGCATTTTTAAAAATTTAAGCTTTCTGCTTATCTCATGCTGCTTAAATTGATTTTTATGAATCATTTGGCTTCTCTACTGATTTTTCCATTTTCTTTCATTAGTGTTTTGAGGGAGGGTGATAGTGGTGGTTGATTGCTTGCTTTTTCAGTCAACAAAGTCGTGGGCTATCTGACTTCATTTTCAGACTAGAGGCCAAGTGCAAACTTCATTTTATTCAATATATAAATTGGTTTGAAAGAGAACCTATGAATGAATTTAATTCCTTCTACTTCAGGTTTGAGTGCGCTGTTCAGCATTCCTGCTGATACCTCAGCCTAAACTTTACACAAGTTGTCCTATCGCTCAGCTGTCTTCCAGAACTGAATTTAGCTTAAATCACTACCATCTACTGCGATTGCCCCAGACAAATCTTTTTCAGTCATCTAGCTCTCAAATGAAAAGTGCTTGCTCACTGCTTATTTGATGGAGGGTAATGAGGTGCTGTTTCTACAAGATTACTTACCTGATGAGACAGGAGGACTTGATTGAAAAGACCCAGGCAGGATCCCAGATGGCTCTGGCTGAGCACTTCTGGAGGATTGAGCTAGCATTTTGGTAGAGAGACATCAATGCTTTTCTTCCTATTAGAGCCAATAAATTAATACAGTTCTTTGTTCCCATAAAATGTTCTTTCAACTTTTACTTTCTCCTTGTGCCTAGAGCAATGGTTCTCTAACTTCAGCATCCATCCCAATTACCTGGAGGTCCAGTTGAAACACAGATTCTTGGGTCCTACTCCCACAGCTCCTGATTCAATAGGTCAGGGTTGGGACCTGACAATTTTCATTTATAACAATTTTGCAGGTAATCATGCTGCTGCAGGTCTAGAATCCACACTTTGAGAACCAGTGTCCTCGAGCAAATAAGGCCAGCACACCATCCTGGCAGAGAATGCCCTAACTCATTTGGTCCCTTTCTCCCTTCTCACTTTGTCTGCCACTGACATTTGCTCAGTCTTTCAGTCGTTCACTCATTTAGCAAATATGTGTCTGATACTAAATCCACTACAGTTCTTGAAGGCAGTGAAGTAATACCTACCTCCTTGACTTTGCTATTGTCATTGGCTTTCCTGAAATGACATCCTCTAGCCCTGTATTTCCTGTCTGGCTCATCTCCAACTCATCCAAGTTCTATGTCAAGTGCTAACAACTCTGTGAATCAAGTCCTTGACCCATGAGAGCCAGGACTCCTATTTTGCCACAACTGTACCTTGCACAATTCTTCATTATTGCACTTATTTCATTGTATGTTAAGTGCTTCTTTACAAATTTGCCTCTGCTGGACTGTGACTTCCTGAGAGCATATAGTGTGCTTCATTTCTGTAAGTCCAGAACATCATACCAAGGTCTAGCCCATATTTGCTGACCAGTATATGTAGTGAATTTGATTATTTCATGGCAGGGACAGTTGATTGGCTTAATTAGCCAGGAGCTTGGGTTTAAATATGATTTCCCTTCAATAGATATAAGTGATTTAAGTTTTGTTGCTTGGAATCCACTGTGAGTGAGTGCAAATGAAGGAAGAGTGTTTAATACTGCATGGGTCTGGTGGCTTCCCTTAATTTCATGATCCTAATCCATCCATATCTATAATCATCACGTGGATTCATCATGTAGAAAGTAGAGACATTTTGCATTTTGTAAATGTTGATACATTTGAGTAGATTCTTCTATATTAAAACATTTTCACACCCTTTATCTTAGTAGATCCTTAAAAATAATCCTGTGACATACTAAGATGCTCTAGTAGATATAAGTCATCATTTCATTTGGAAAAGTGATTCCATTCTGAGAGCTTCCCACCTATCACCAGGATGTAAATGGCAGTCCAGGGGCAGGGGAGTGACCACGGGAGGGGGATGGGCACTCCGCTGGGTGGGAACGAGACCAGCACTGGACTTAGGAGGTGTGAGTTCTTTGGTCATGATCCAGCCACAACTGGCCATGCAACTGTTAGTCTCAAGCTTCTTTGTCTGTCAGATAAACTAAATGACCTCTCAGTTCTCGCCTGGCCTTGAAATCCCGTGGTAAGAGTTTTAGATTAAAATAACAGATTCATTAACAATTCCCCTTTAAAGGCAATGTCCCCTTCAGATCAACGTCCTCGAGAACTGTCACAGCTTATTCTCTGGGGTGCATCAGGCCCCTGAACGCTTTCCAGACACCTTTCTGAGGGAGGGGCTGTGAACAAGTATGGAGATTAGTTTCTGGGCCAGGTGCTCAATGAGTATTTTTTAAGGTAGACATTGGTACAGAAGTCAGCTCCGATCTATCCCATACCTGTCACGCCCACTGTTGGGGTTGCACCTGAACTTTACAGTGTTTTCCTCCTTGGGGACCACCATAGATGGACACAAAGCCCGGCTTCTCTCTGGAAGTTTCCCCTACTTCATGGCTTTAGTGCCTACCTCAGTGCTCATGACCACCAAAGTGAGGTCTCCAACGCCACATCTTCCTGCCAGCTGCTGAGCACTTACACCACATTCTCCCCTTGTTACTGCAAAAGTAATATCTCTAAACTGAACTTGATTTCCTTCCAAATATGCTCTTCCTTTGGAGGTTCTCCAACTGGATCCAACAGAATCCAGTTACCTAGGCTTGAAATTATACACTCTTGGTTGACTCCTCTTTCTCCCTACCCCACAAATTCTAAAGGTGTTGTCTGTTTCTTCCTGGAATATTTCTCTTCTCTCTTCCCTGATTTTATCACTGAGCCACTGTCTTAGCACCAGCCTCTGTGGCCTCTTGCCTGGAGTTTTGCAGCAGCTTCCTAACTGGCCCTACCTTAGCAGCCTTCTCATTCCAACCTGTCTGTCAGAAGCAGGCCCTGAGATGAGGATTCATGAGCAAGTAATGTATTAAGGGACTGCTTCTGGGAGAAACGGGTAAGGAGGTGCAGGGAGTAAGACAGATAGAGAAGAAACTATGCGAGGATGAGCTTTCGCACCCATCCCAGCCCCAGCCTGATCCTGTAGGGAACTTCGGAGTGTAAATTACACCTCAGAGTTTGTGCCAACAGGAGGCAAGGGAGCTGGACTTTCATGTCACCACACTGTCAGCCACTGGCTAAGGGCTGTCCCCAGAGATGCCAATTCCCCAGCATTTTCAGCACTCTGCCTGTTTTGTCAAAGTGCCCCCTGGAGCCCAAAGGCAGTCCTCTGAACAAAGTCAGAAGTGTGAACTATTAGAAGCAAAGCATACAGAAGCCAGGAAGGGGGACTTAGAGAAATAGCAAAAGAAACCTGGGTGGACCTGGGCACTTGACAGAGCCTTGGTGGTGTCCATTACGCTGGCCTTCACGTACCACCCACTCAGCATTGCTGTACTACTGCTCAATCACTGCTCCACTTAGCAATCATTAATGATTCTCTAAACTCTCCAAGCTCTTTGTCTACATCAAAGTCCCAATGAGTTGGGACCATCCACTTATCCATGCTTGCCCTTTTTTTTTTCTTTTACAAATCTAACATTTCTGACAGATTGATTTAGTATTTTATAGACAGATCAGAGCTTTCCAGCCTCTATGCCTTAGCCCACTTAGTTCTCTCTGCCTAGAAGGATCTTTAAAGTACATCTGCAGATCCTACTTATCTTTCCAGGACCAGGAAGGCTTTTCTGATTCTCTCCCTAAAGATGGGGTCTTTCCCTCTTTGGAGCTTCCTCAGCCCTTTATCTGTCCCTTTATATTATGAAAGCAGTTGTCTTATCTCTCCTCTGGGCTAATAATAGTCAACAACCAGCATCTCGTTTCTCTTTGCATCCTTCCAGCACTGCCCACAGTGCTCAGTGCTGAAACATAAACGATGCTATCAGTGCTTGTTGAATAAATGGTTGAAAGCCTTCCCTGTGCCTAAGTCTAATAGGAGAATGTGAATGGGGAAGTGCCCCTCCCCCTCAACTGAGTTCTCCAAGTTCCAGTTCTTTAGATGAGGCTTCTAACCTTTTGGGGCAGTGAATTCTTTGGGTACCTTTCCCACATCCTCTCATATCCATCTCTGCTGTGGAGGAGAAGGTGCAGTGGGGAGGCTGGAGTGAACGGGAAAGAAAGCTCCAACTCACCGTGTCCTGAAACAACCCTTTCTTTCAAGGAAGTTCTAAAAATAGCTCATCAAACCACTTAATATGTGCAGCATATCTAACTCTCAAGAGTATTTTATGAACATAAATGTGAAGTGCTTCTCTGTCAGGAACAGCCCTGAAACGGCGTTTAAAGGTCTAAGATGTAACACTGGCCCCACCACTTCATAGTCAGTTAACCTCTTCGGGGTTTGTTTTCCTCCTAAGTTAGTGGTGTGGTAAGATTAGAGCCTTAGTAGCTCTGATACTTTGTGGTTTCACTAGGACCTTTCGTGTGCCAGCCACTGAGCTGAGTATTGGAGGTAGGAAGACAAATGTCATAGGTTCCCTTGACCACGAAACCCTTGAATAACTGGCTCTCTGGTCCCCTCTTGAAATCATTAAGCTTCCTTGGAAGAAAACCTGTTCCAGTTGTTGAAATCTCCATCCTGCGTCTTCTGCCTGGTAGTTCTAGTCGGACCTTTCATTAGAGCTGATGCCTCCTTCATACTCTCTATGGTGGGTCTTTCTGCACAGAAGGCCCTCAGGGACTTTGATACTTTTCCCACAATATTTCTCCCATTAAGCACATACATAGGTGTGAGTAGATAACAAAAACCTGTGTTGAGTGTTGATTCTAGCAGTCTGCTAGGGTCACTCAGTGGTCATTTGATGGGATCACACATATTAAGCCAACAACACATACAATTCAAATTAGTGCCAGAATAAAATGAAAATTCCCTACACCGTGGACCATTGAGGTCCCTCTTGCATGAACGAAACTGACCTGTTAAATCCTGAATGCTGCAAGTCTTCTCCAGTATGGATTAAACAAACATAATAATAATCCCACTAATCCATGTGATTCCCCAGTCTCTCGCTCTCCTGACTGATTCTGTTCAAATTGTCCGAATCATTAATGTACAATTTTTGCTAACTTTCCAAATGCTTACCTGTCCACGCACTGTGTGGGGCCCTAGAGGTAGTAATATACTGAGAAAAGGTGTGTGGCCTGGAGATTTCATCTAGTACTCTCGAGGTGGGCTGATCAGTTCAGACTTAGTTTTCAAGGTCGTTTGGCATGACCTACATTACCATGTTTGTGGCTTGCTTCAAGTTGTATATAAAGCTCGTTGGCTTATGCCATAGAAAGTCAAAATGTGTCTTCCATTTTATTGTTGCCTTGACTGTCTTTCTTTTCTGGGCCAGTTACCAGAGTATCAAATGCCGCTGATTCCCAAGGAGCGAGCCAGCAACTGCCATATATTTATCTGTGCAGAATTATTTCATTCTGATTCAGAGGCCTCTTGTCAGATACTGACATTTTGCAGGGGAAGGAGCACTGTTTAAAAGATTTCGCCTTGTTGAAGGTTAACAAGAGCTTAGGGTTGGGTGGAAATCTCTTTGAGAGAGTTTCTTCTCCCCCCAGCTTCTCCTCCTATGGAGCACAAGCCTGGAGCTTGGGAGCTGCAGACCAGCCTGATGGAACATGCTCCAGGATGAACAAGCTCTGGGAATGCAGTCCACCTTACCCAGGTGGAGAGCAACTCCACTGTTCCCGTGGCTCGGAGGTCTTACTCTTGGTGAGGGTGGTGGCACTCAAGACTTGTGACCCCACTGGAAATCACTCCAGAGTGACGCTGGGCAGCACTGAAAAGCCCCATTTGGAGAGGAAGAGTACTCTCGGGCTTACCTAGAAGCGAACATCCAGCTTGTGTGTTAGGACGTCAATGACAGGGTCCTCTTCTTCTTCATCGTACCATTTTATCTCCTTGTGCCTTGTATCTAGCTGTCCTTTGTTTTCACTGAAGATACACAATGACCTGAAATTTTCAATTAAAGGAAAATGGGGGGAAAGAAAACTTTGAAGGAAACTCAGGTTAGTTTTGTTCAGATATTCATTGTGGGGGGAAAGTTCTCTTCTAGATAATTTCTTTTACTTGGAGATTTGATGAGGACATTATAAAACAATAGCCATTAAAAATAATACTGTAAGAGAATATAATACTGATTCTGAGCAACAACTTGCCTATATCTTCAAGTAAAGGGAAGATGACAGGGATTTTAGTTAGGTTTCGTATTAAAATGTGCATTCATGAAGCAGCTGATAAGCATATCACTGATAAATGTGTGCATTTCCTCTACATTCATCTGGCTCAACTCCGGCAAGATCACCATGCTGGGAATGGATACCAGGCCCCATGTTAGGGTGGGAGAGATTTTTTATAATAATGTCCAGAGGCTGTTCAGTTAGGAGAAGATTCCCACTGTAGTCATGAGAGGTAAGAATCTGGTCTGTTAGGTAAAGGATAGGGGGAAAGAAATAACGTGGACAGAAAGGAAGGCATCTGGTTGGAAAAGCAATGAACAAATTCACTGCGGGTACACAGTTCCGCGTTGGTGCTGCACACTGAGTCTTTCCCAAATCCCATTCTTAAGTCTTACTAGTTTCTTGCATGCCAAATTTATACCATCTGTCTCTTTGCTCACGTGATTCTTACTTCCAAAATTACCTTCTACTCTGTCTGTATTTTGCCGAACCTTCAAAGCCCAGGTGAAGTCCTATCTTCTCTGTGAGGCTTTCTTCATGGTTCCATTGCTCTCAGATCTAGTGGCTCTGTTAACTCTTTGAGAACCATGTGGCTGAAATGTCCAAGCAGATGCAGTCCTACTTCCTAATAGTCTACATCACCCTGTTTCATAGCTTCCTGCAGCATATGCTGCTGACAAAGAAAATATGTGTGTGCTACTCGTCTCCTTCCGTTAAATATCTTTGAGGAAAGCAGCAATGCTGTATAATTTCTTTTATCCCAAAATGAGCTATATAGCACTAGGTTTTCACAGCAGCCAACATTTATCAAACATTTGCCTTGTGCTTGGCATATTCTCAGCTCTTTCCATGTATTAACTCCTTTAACCATCACAAGAACCCTGTGAGGTATGTACTACTATTATCCTCATTTTACAGATGAAGACACTGAGGCGCAGAGAGAGATTCAGTAAATCATGCAAGACAACACAGCTAGGAAGTATGAGAGACTGGGTTCAAAGGCAGGCTGTCTACACCCTTGACCACTTACTGCCAGTGGTCTGTGCTAAGTAATTTATAAATATTTTTATACTTGTTAATAGATTGACTTGTCTTAAAGAGAAAATAATTAACGCTAAAATAAAGCATTGTTTGTATAAAAAAAAAAGAAGCTCATACTCAAAAGCAAGTATTATCAACTTCCCTTTGCTTGGATTTGATCAGAAAATTGAACAAAAATTCCATCTTTCTCACTCTGTCCTTGAAGTTCTATAAAAACTACAGGAAGCATAGAGTCTGATCAGGGCTTTCAAATGGGTTCCTCCTCATCTGAAGGTGAAGAGGAAACTGGGCAAGTGTCCAAATTCTTTACCAAGCCAGCTATTGCTGCTGGTAGCTTCCTAGAAACCATTTAGGGGCTCACAAAGCCCTCGGTACACAGGGAAACCTGGACTGCCCATTAAAAGAGGAAACAGGAAACAAGCATCAAAGAACTAGCCTTTCGGATCATGTGTTCGTGTTACATACATGAATCATCTCTGAATAAGAGGGACAGAGACTGGTCTTTTCTCCAGGCTTGTTATGTCCGTGCTGCACCCAAAGCGGTAATGTGGTGTTTGTGAAGGCCACCCTGTGAAAAGCGCTCCAGGTCTCCCCAGAAATGCAAGCCAGCAGCAGAGTTGACGAGAAGTGTAACGAGCGGTCCCTTGTGGAGGACACAGATGATTTTCCCCCATCGTCTATTCATATGTTTATAAATGAGTAATGAGGTCAATTTGGGACAGGCAGGTTTTGTGCCACAATTTGGACAGATGTTCAGAGGCTCTGGAAAGCACAGCTGCCTGGTCCAAGTGATGGCTCTTGCCCAAAGTACTAAGTGTTCAAAGGAGAATGTGTCACCAGGGGCTGCTCAGAGGAGCCCACTGAGTGATCAGGGAATACTAGACTTTTATTGATTCTTCCCAACCACATCCATACTTGTAGAATTAAGTAAAAATGGACAAAAATAAAACATTTTTGTAATTGACAAATAAATATCTGATTAACATAGTCACAAATCTTTGCTTATTTATATCCAAAAAGATTGTACTTGTATCCTTTTAAATTGGCAAAACTGAATTGTAAATCAGTCATTATTGAGGTGTCTGGCTCTGTCCTTTGGGTAACAAGCACAGAACTGTGACATGGAATAGGGAGGGGTTTTTAAAATTTTTAAACTCTTATTATTTTTTCAGTATGTGTAGCTCACATGACATTGGACAGGAAATAATAGCCATTGTTAGCTAAGATCATATTTCGCTTTTTGTTATTACAAACCATGCTAGAATGAACATTTTTCTGCATGGTTCTTTGTGCACACTTGTTATTGTTTCCTTAGAGTTCATACTAAAAGTGGAAGGGTAACCCTGGCCAGGTGCTCAGTTGGTCAGGGCATACACGGGAGGCAACTGATAGATGTTTCTCTCTTATATTGATGTTTCTCTCTCTCTCTGCCCCCCTTCCTCTCTCTCTAAAATTAATAAAAAATAAAAGAACATATCCTCAAGTGAGGATTGAACAAGTATAAAATAAACAAAAATAAATAAATACATAAAGAAAAGTGGAAGGGCAGGATTGTAAAGCATATATATTTTCAACTTTTCTAGAAATTTCCAGATTATCCTCTAAAAGACACTATTGCCAGCAGTTCCTGAAAGACCCCATTTCCCCACATCTTTGCTAGCTTCTGATGTTGCCAGGCCCTTGAATGTTTGCCTGTCTGGTTGGTATGAAACTGTCTTGTCTTTTCCTGACCATTACCAGAGCTAAATGTTGTCACATTTGTCTGTTTTTCATTTCAGGTTTCTCTTCTCTGAGTGATGATGATGATGATAATGATTTGCAATTTTGCTATTGGGCTGCTTTTTAAAGAATATTTCTAGAGTTGTTCATAGATTCTAGATATCAATTCTTTTTAAGTTATGTGCATTGCAAGCACTGTTTCCCACCCTGTGATTTGACTCCTTCATTTTTCATATTGTGTCTGTTGAGCAGAATTTTTAAAATTTGTTGTAGTCAATTTTGTGTCTGCATTATATAGTCATTTCTAACCACAAGTCATCATGATACTATTCTATGTTTTCTTATAAAAGACTTAAAGTTTTGATTCCCATATTTAACTCTGTAATCCACAGGGAATTTATTTGTATATGGTGTGAGATAGGGATCACATTTTACATTTTCTATATAGATCACCACTTGCCCTCACATCTTATTATTTTAATAGTCCATTTGTTCCCCCTAATTTGTAGTGCCATCTCTGTTATATATCAATTTTATATTTTTAATGGCTGTTTCTTAATTATTTGTTTTATTGGTCTATTTTCCTGTCATTCTGCCTCTAATGTATCATCTTAATTAGTATACCTTTGTAAAGCATCTGGGTGTCTGTAAGGGTGGGCGCCACTGCTAACTCCTTACTTGTTCTTTTTTTTAAGCTTGATTTGTATTGTTTACATTATTACAGATGTCCCCAAGTTTTTCCCCTTTGCCCACATACTTGCTGTTTTCCCCAAAACTGTATTGACTACACAGGGCCTTTTTCTCTTCCACATGAATTTTAGGATCAGCTTGTTAAGCTCTAAATTCTTCCTTGGAATTTTACTTGACAGTTTTTTGCATTTATAGAGTAATTGTGTGAGAAATGACATATATGTGATATTGTATTTCCCAACTGATTGGTGTAACTTTCTATTAATTCAGATAATCTTTTATGTGATTCAATAATGTTTTAAAATTTTCTCTAGGGAAATAATAGACATATTTGTTGATTTAGTACTAATTACCTCAGAATATTTTTGCTATTGTAAATGGAATTTTTATTTCCATTTCATTTTGAAATAGCTTATTCTTGGTATATATAAAAATATTGACTCCTAATGGTGAAATGATAGATAACTATCATGCTGAGCTCCCTTATTAATTATGCAAATTTTTGATAAGTTTTGGTAAGCTGTCTATATAAACAGTCGCTATAAATAAACACATTTCTCCTTCCTATCCAATGCTTATAATTTTTTTCTTATCTTAATTCAATGCCTAGAATCTTAGAAGTGATGATAATGAGTATTCTTGTGTTGTATTTCAATTTAATGGAATTACTTCTAAAGTTTATCATTAAATATAATGTATGATATGAATTTTTATTATCTATTTTAAGATGAAAGAAGTTGTTTCCAAAATTTAGTTTACTAAGGGTCTATTTCCTGAATAAGTATTGAATTTTATCAAGTGATTCTGCTAAGTCTATTAAAATGGTCACTTTTTCCTTTTCATTTGTAAATTCAATGTGCTATAGTGATCAATTTTAAATTCTTACTTGTTCTTTGATTTCTGAGACTAAATATATTTGGATTTGGCATATTGTCTTTAAATGCTGCTAAATTAGATGCATTAACAATATTTTATACATGACTTCTGCATCTGTTTGTAATTGAGCCTAGTCTACAAATTCATTTTCATATGTTGAAGGTAATAATAACCTTATGAATTATAAAATTACCTTCATATTTTTCTTTCATAGCTTTCCTTACTTTTATTTTTTATTGTATTTTTCTATGATCATTTATCCCCTTATACTTCCCTCCTCCCTGCAATCCTTGGACCACACTGTTGTCCAATCCATGAGTCCTTTTTCCTGTTTGCTCCATTACTCCACCTCCTTACTTTCGATTTTTGTTTTCAATCCAAGTTAAAGTTATAAATGCACACACTTTAAAGAGTAAAAGAGTTTTCTAAGGTTTGCTACCAAAAAAGAAAAAAAGCTAATCTCATTCCTAGCAGCCCGCCCACCCAATTATCATTTTTCTGTTCCCAGGGGCAAAAATTTTTAGTTGGTTATTTTGACACTTACCTCAAGACTTCTGGAAAATATGCTTGCATTGTAATATGTATTGATTTCCCACTACAAGGAATGAGGATTTATCTTTCTTTCCTTCCTCTGCTCCCATACACACATACACTCTTTCCATCTCTCCATCCTCCCAACAGAGTCACATTACGATTTCAGTTAGGACGGACATTAGTATTCTATTATAGCAACCATGTAAGTGCTATTCAAAGTGAGACAGTTTTTCCTTTTCTGCATCTTGTTGGTTTTGCCTAAAGTAAATACCATTTGTGTTTGCATTTGTTTTGTGTCTTTGCTTAGTTCCTATGTTTTTATCACTAATAACAATCACAAACTGAACTCCTCACCAATTGTCTAGATCTCCTCTCAGGACATCCAGATACAATAGGTATCCTATCAGTTTTATCTCCTGGAAAAGTCCGCGTAGGAAACTTCAGAACTGCCCCAAAGCAGACTGGCTTCTCTTGAAACCTAGCAGACAGCTGGCATCCTGGGACTCCCCTTCACCAGCACCCTGAGATTCCCTTTGCTCCTTTTCTGTATTGGACCTACTGCTTCCCATATCCTATGTTTTCTATTTGCTTTGCGTGAGTAAATATTTAGAGATTCTGCATCACTAAACATGTCTATTATACCCTTCTTTGAACACTAATTTGGTTGATAATAATAGGATTCTCGATTGGAAACATATTCTTTTAGAATTTTGAAGGAAAGTATTGCTCAATTGCTTTCTATTTTCCAATGTTGATTCTGAGAAGCCTGAAGCCATTCTAATTCCTATTCCTTCTCATGTGACTGTTTCTTTCCATCCTGGAAGTTTATATGTTTTTTCTCTTTGTGCCAACTGTACTGGAATTTAAGAATGATAGTCCCTGTATGAGTCAACGTCCATCTACTTTTCTGGGCCCTCAGTAAGCCTTTTCAAATGGGAAACCGGTTCTTCATCTCCAGGGGATTTTCTTGAATTACTTGATTGTTTCTTTCCATGCATGTTTACTATTCCTCTTTTCTAGAATTTTTAGGTGTTGCACCTCTTGGGATGGCTAAATTTTATTCTCTTACCTTTGCCTTATTTTTCTAGAAATTTTCCTTATTTTTGAGAACTGTCAATGATTTTGTTTCGTCTATTTAATTGTAATTTCCGAGAACTGGTGGTGGTGGTGGTTCTCTGAATGATCCTTCTCACAGTACACTGCTCTTGTCTCACAGTAGGAGAATCTTCTAATCTCTCTTCCTGGGACACTGATGAAAGTTTCTTCTTCTTGCTTAGTCTCTGCTTCCTTCAAGTTGCTTATTTCTGTTTACGTTGCTCTTGAGCTTCCACTTTAGAAGCCTCCCCTAGATGTCTTCCACCTCTCTTGCCACCTTGCTTGAATGTTTAGATGTTTTGTCTTAGGCAGTTCAGATCCCTGAGAACTGACCTTTCTGACTTTCCTAATCGGAAAGGTCAGTCTGGACTTTACCTGCCTGACTGCTCTGCCATTGTTTTGGAAAAATACTGGGGTAGGTGTGGGAGAACTAAAGTCCTTGGCATTTAAAACGTTCCTGTTTTCTTAATTGCCCTACTTTCAATATAATACCCTCATCCTAAATTGTGCTGACTGCCCCCAAAACAGAGACTGTTTTACCCTTTTTTGCCTTTTATTGTGGGCGATGAAGAAAAACGGGTGAAACATTTTCCTGTGCTGTCTGGAGATCTAATTATGCTCAGACTTTCAATTCAAGATCCGTAATTTTAACCTCCTCCTCCCACTTCTTGAAGTAAGTGGTGGGATCAACTCTTGAGTCTTCTGGGGTTCTGTGAAGTCAGATGGATTCTTGGCAATTTCCTTTGCAAGTTAAGAATTCGTTTTCTCAGGTCTGCTAAGTTTTTATGCCTTGCTCAAGTGCTTTCCAGCTTGCAGAATGCTATTGCTCCCTGATTATCCCTGTATTTATCTCCAGATTACTTTTTATATCAGTTCTACTTCACTCTGACTTTTTTTTCCTTAGATAACGCCATAGGCCTTTTACTATTTTAAGGTATTAATATTTTTTCAAAGTTATCAGATTTTGTATGTGATATAGTAGTTTTTTTTAAATTGACTTGATTATAAATCTCCTAAAGTCTTCTCTTTTCTTTTCTTTGATTATTTTGTTTCAGTGTATCTAATACACTTTACATTTCTAGGACTTGATGCCTACAGGTAACTGTTAAATCATTTCTAAGAGACACATTCAATGTACTCACTGTTGGAGCCAAGGAGATGCAATGGATATGGTGCCAGGGAGGGTCCGGTGGGCTAGGATGTTATGGGGGGTCTAGAAGAAGGACAAGTCCACAGGGAAAATGTGTAAGGAGGGAGAAGATTGGGATCATAGGCTTCTTCCCTAAGCAGCTCCTCTTGGGGAAGAAGGAGTCAGGAGCTGAGAAAACCCGCGCTGTGAGCTAGGAAGCAAGGCTGGACAGGATGAAATGGTCTGGGATGAGAGTCACACAAGAGACTCAGGGTGTTATTGTTATTGGGTGCTGTCTGGGGGACTTGCAAAGGGTTGACTAGTTTAAAGCAATAGGGCTGAATCAGATAATAATTAATATAACTTTTTAAAAGTTTGAGCTAGTTCTATTTCTATGTGATAGAAGAGGAACTCACATCCTGAAAGGGTGAATGACTTGCTGAAGGTGCACAAGTGAGCTGCAGAGCTGCCGACAGAATACAGCTCCTGGAACCTTAGCTCCGCTGTCTTGCTACTCTTTTACCTTGCTTTTCATCCATGTTTCTTTGGCATTTATAGGGAAACAGGACTCAGATTCACTAAGACGCCCATCTGAGAGCCACTGACTGTTGCCTGATGAGCTGCCAGTGCAAAGGGATTACAGTCAAGGCCCAGGGCCATTCATCTGAAATCTGTGGTGATACAGGCAAGCTCCCTGAAATTCTGATACCTGACATCTGTCAACAGAAAGGCTGCCTGTTTGGAAAGTCTAAGGTCACTTATATGTGACAGAGACCAGTTAGCATGCAGCACAAAAACAAACACATTCTCCCTGAGTTACCTGCTCCTCAGAGCAGTCCATGTAGCTGGACCATGAGAAGCTGTAGATCCCTGCTGGAAAGCTGATGTGCAGGGACACTGATGTCATGAGACCTGAGGTCATCATCTCTGTTGGGCAATTCGGCCTTCCTAACTCTGGTGGTGGGACGGACATTAGCTTAAGAGTGCTGGCCTCCCTGCCCTGAGTGCCCCTGTCACTCAGTTATCTGGGCCCTGGAATCTTGTTCACATGTGGACCTCTGTGAGGAGGGTCCGTTGTACTTCCAAACACCACCAGAGACCTTCAGGTATTCTCTGGGAGTCTCAGTAGCCTCCAAACACATCACCCTTGGGCCATTCTGCTTCATCCTGCAGGTGCTTCCTACACAGAATGCTTCTGTTCTTTCTATCCAAGTCCCAAATTTCAAGCCTTCTCCTCCAAGCCGGCCCCTTATTTCAGCTCTGTGCTTCCATCATTTAAATCATTATTTTGACAAAACAGGCTTGAAAGAAATATTATTGACCCCTTTTGGCAAAGCACCGTGAAGCATTCCCACTGTTTTCAAGGGACAGAGAGGAAGCAGCAAGGTCACTTTGCACATCCAGTTGTGTTTAGCTAATTGGAAACAGGTTTCTCTTCCTTGATTACTAGTTCTTTATCCCTCCATTCTCATCCCCCCTTTTATTTAACACAACATAGAAGGGTTACAGCAACCAAACTGTAACCCTTTACAGGATGATTTTAAGAAAAAATGCAAAGTGAATACCCTAGTTCTCACACCCCAGAACAACTATTTTTCTCTTTACATATTTCTCTGTCTCTCCTAATCCATATATCTCATATTTTGTATATAAATGCCCATAGCATAAGAAATAAGCTACATTATTTCTATTTCATATTCTATTTTAGAATCTTTCTTTGTATATAATTTTTCTCACTGTTGATGGCTACTTGATATTCCACAGCATACTCACATTATTTCTAGAGGAAAGAGTCAATTTATTTTATGTGCACCATTCTGCTACCTATACTTGTGCTAGATGCCCATAACTGAGGTAAATACTATAGCATCTTATTCTCATGATGGATTTTCAAAATGAGGAAATGAAAAGGAAAGCAAGTTAGATAAGAAGGCAAGCATCAGAGGCTAGGAATTGCACATCAAAACCTGGGCACTGAGAATTCTGGGCTGGGTCCATGGTGTCAAAGGTTAGGGGTAACTAGTGGTAGGAGAAGGGGAAGCCTGTGAGCCAGGAAGTCAGCAAGACACAGGACCTTGAGGGTCAAACCAAGGGGCCTGGGTAACATATGATCAGGCATCCTTCCAGAGGGTGTTTGCTGTTTGTTTTCCCTCTCATTCTTCTTGCTGTGTTTGGGTGCTCTTGAGGTCACCAGGGGTGGGGGAATTGAACAGGCGGTACTTGGAACTGAGATAACTTTGCGCATATTTGTTCTGCCCATGACTAAAGCAAGAGTCAAAAAACTGGGATTATGAAGTCGTGCCCTGGAATAACAAGTTCATGCCCTGCCCATAATGTCGCCCAGGGGATCTGCCTACTCATGGCCCCTACTGGAAGAGGGAGGCAAAAAAGCCATAATCAGACTGGACCCAGGGTAAGCACTCAACTCAAAGGCCATCTAAAGCTCGTCCTGTAAAAATGACTGGGCCAATCTGATTTTTTCTGTAAGTAATTTGCCATTTGGAGATGGAGAGGCTATTGCCAGTTAGTGAGGCCTGAGTGTTAAAGAATATCTGTGGAGTAGAGGGACCTGTCAGCTCTGATGTAGCACATGAGATGAGGTTATAGGGAAATTGCCTCTAAACCTGGTAGAAATAAAAACAGCAAAAGTCCTCATGAAAGAAAAATCACTAGAGAAGAAAAATTTTTCCCAGTGTGTGTGTAAGTTTGCTATTGCTCCCTTCTTCAACTTTTCCTCGATTAGCATACACATGTATCTTTTCATTTAATCTCTTCTTTTTCCCTCCCAGAGGCACCCAAGCAAATTGCTGTTCCTTCCAACTAAGAGATTACTGTATCAAAGATCCTAACAATGAAGTCTCAGTAAAGAAGAAATTCCTTAGAGATCCCCACATGAGGTTGCCTTTAAGTCACATCTCCAACGTGTAAAAAATTTGGCAAGAAAAACCGAAAGGGCTCACTGCCTACCTTTACAGGAAGACAATTAAATCAATTAAGAGTGAGATACGGTATGCCTTTTGCCTTCAAGGTCAGGCCTTGACTCACTAGAACCTTGGCAAAGTCTTGCTGTCTGGAGGAAGTAAGAAATCATCCCTGTGGATGACAGACTCTGAGCAGATGGTTAGTAAATCAAGATTCTGATGTAAAATGTTGACGCTTTTTAGCCCAGGAAGATGCAGGTGAAATATGATGAAGTTAATCTCACAGAGTAAACCACTGGTCTTAAGAAAAAAGACCATTCAATGTGAGATGAGAACCTAATTGCACCAAGCAGAACCATAAAACCAGTTAGATCCCCAAGACCAGTGGGGTATAAGGAAATTATAATTGAAGACATATCATTTGTTTTTATAAAAATGTTTAAACAAGACACTCCTTATTTTGGTGAATGGATTCTGTGTCCTGGATGTGCATTAAAGAAGGGAGCATCCTACCTCAGGATTGTTTGTTGGGAACCACCCTGCCTGGTTTCAGAAGCTGTAACCCCCCATGGCTAAGGCTGAGTCAGAGACCTTGGGACCATAAGCCACTCAGGAGACAAAGCTTATCTCCCTGGCAGGGGTGCAGCCTCTGCCTACTTTACTTCACCCCGCTTGGCCCCAAGACTGACCAGTTAGCCAATGACGGGTAAGGTTCCTCAAGGGAGGGACGACCTAAGACAGGCATGGTCATGAAGAGGCCCTCAGAGAAGGACTTGGGGGGCTACAGAAAAAGGATGTGACGGACCCTCGCCCCTCGGTTTTGACAGCCTGAATCCTCTCTCTGTCTGCAAGAAGTCTCCTAATCTCTTGGCTGCCTTACTTCCCCTGCCTGACTTAAGCCTGAAACAATGACAGAGGGTGGTGCAGTCCTGTGCTGGAAAGGGCAGATTCCCTGGGGCAATCAGGCCTAAGAAAGAATGCATAAAACCCTGTGAAACCTGCTTTGCTAAGAATGTCCTCAGTTTTCTGATAAGGGTCCAAGCATGAAATGAGTTTGTTTCCCAAAGTTTTATAGCCCTTTAGCAAACTGACCCTGACTCAGAATAAGCCCTCAGAGTTCTTTGTGTGTTATCTATTCTTTGATCCTTACTGCCTGACAATGATTGATGAGCTTTACCTGTATTCTGGTGCAAATTGAACCCAATAAAAGTCCATTGAGGAAAAGGCTCTTGGCCCTTTTCCTTTGAGAGATCGGCTACCTTTCCTCCCCAAGCAGATCATGTCTTGGTAGACTTATTCTCATCTGTGGTGGCTGGGGGAGCCCTGCGGGCAGAGCCCCCCCCCAATTGGTATTATTAGATTCGTATTATTAAACTCCCAATTAAAATGATGGGTTTTTCAATGTACCCACAATAATCATAATATAGTAGGAAGAGCTATGTCCAAACACCAAGTCTGTGAATGAAAGCTGTGGGTTGTGAGTCAATCAATTTCCCTTTCTTTGTCTATCAAACGGGACTCGTAATTCCTACTTTTTAGGGTGGGATACTCTCTCCTAGTTGCTTTCCCCTTGGGGTAGAATCCAACAAGAAGGTCCTGGCTAATTTCTGCTTTGAGGGCAGCTCCAGTGGCAGATGCCTACACTCTGGAGAGCCCAAGACTCTTAGAGACATGCCTATGGGGACTCTAGCACCTGGTCCACAGATATTCACTGTCTAGGTGCTGTGGTCTAGAGATGTTCCACAGTACCCAATGTCCTTTAGGCAAAGACCACAGCCAATTGTCATTAGGAATTGTTTGGAAATTGTCACATTAATATTTTCTGGTTTCCCTGAGGTCATTTGAGCATATATTAATTATTTCATTTGATCCTGATGGGTGTGTGTGTGTGATAATTTCTGTTTCACAGATAAAGACACTGAAGCTCTGAAAGGTGAAGCAAATTGTCTGAGGTGGCATAACACACCAGTGGTGGAGCCAGGGTCTGAACCACTCGTCAGATCACAGTGTGCACATGCTTCCCATAATCCCACTGAAATTCTGCCAAGTCGGCCGGTGGCATGGCACCTCTCCATCAGCTAATGCAGACTGCCTGGACTGCCGTTCTTACAGTTTGTCCTGGTTCAGTGCTTTTCAAACACCAATGTGCATACAAATCACCTGAGGCTCTTGTTAAATGACAGATGCAGATGCAATGGGTCTGGAGTGAGGCCTGAGGTGCAAGTGCCTAAGTAGTACTGCTGATGCTGCTTTGCTGACCACACTTTAAGTAGCATAAGCCTAGCTGACACCCAACACTTCCAAGTTATTCACTGGATTATGAAGAGGACCTCTCTCAAAGCTCAGTACCTTCCCTTCTCTACTCAGTAGTGAGTGACCAGATCTCTGCAGCAGGCCCAAGCAGTTCTTAATGGAATTAAAACCAGACTGACATCCCTAATACTCCCCAGCTGTTATCTAGTATATGCCATTAGGGTAATTGTGTGAGTGAGCTGAAGAGCTGAAAGTTGACGCTAAAATAATAATCTAACCAGGGTCTATTTAAAGCTACAGGCAACGCAATTAGTAAGGTAAGGAAATTCAAGGTGAGATCATGGAGTGAAGGCAGTGGTAGAAACAGCACCAGTGCCAGAGTACCTTTTATATTTTCAGTTCTTACACATTTTATGGGTAATTATTACAGCAGTTCAGCAAGGAAGACATTATTATAAGCTTTTAGTTATTCACACTCTACTTTTATTGATAAATAATCTAAAGAATGCCCAAGAGTTTCTCACATAGGACAGGAGAGCACAAGTTTAAATGTGGGTACAAGTAGAAGTGTGGGTGCAAACAAAATAGGGCCAGGGGAGTGGCTCTCCCCAAGCACACAGGAACTGCAGGCCTGCCAGGGATTACCCCCAGTTGGTCCCCAACTTTTCAGATGCCAACAATTATTATTGAATTACTGGGGCTCTGAAGAAGAAGGATGGCTGTAACTCAGTGGCACTTTTAGCAGCCCAGCCATGGAATGCCAGGCGTAAGGTTCTCTTGACAAGCATGCAATCCTAGTCCACTGATTACCATGCAGCAAAAGTAATTACACTGTGCCGTAATGCACTATTCCAACGCCTACTTTCCCTGGAGACTGGGAGGGGCTGGGCCAGGAAGGTTTCCTGCCTACTGATGATCCCCCCATTTTTTCATTAGGTCAGCCCTTTCCCTCTAGCCATCATGCTAGATTCCAGCATTCCCTCACTAGCACTTTTCTCTTGCAAAATCCTTTGTTCCTCATTCCCTCCATCTTATTCATCAGACAGGAGTCCAGCTCTGAGTGAGCTCTACCTTCTCTGAGCCTGCACCTGAGCTGCTACATGTAGACAGAAAAATGCAACAGAGCTAAATGATTCACTTTAAATGCATGATCTCCAGCTTCAGATGAACACTCAAAACTGCCCAGCAGGTCTTTCATTTTTCTCTTGTTACTTCCTGTTCTCTGAGAAGGCTATTTTATACCTTCTTTTCTCTTCTGAAACCTCCTCCATTCCTTCCTCTGTCCTCACATGATGACTTCTCATTTCATGGATAAAATTGAAAAATCATCTTTACTTCACCAAACCTGCAATCTTTACTGGGGCCCATTTTCTCCTTCTTCGCTCAGGTTAAAATGGAAAAAGTACCCTGCAGCCTATCAAAGTTCAATCCCTTCCACATTCACCCTGGATCTCGTCCCTTCAAATACTGTCCCAATTTAGTTGTCCCTCTTAATACATTACCAGTTTTTCTCTTTCTTACTGGATCTGCCTCACTGATAAGCAAATACGCTTTATCATCTCCTGCATTTATGAAAAAGACAAAACAAAATCTCTATTAATCCCATATCTCTTTCCATGTACCATCCCATTTCTTTCTTCAAGTATATTTTATTCATTGTGTTATTACAGTTGTACCAATTTTCCTTCCTTTGCCCCCTCTGCCCAACACACCCCTTCTCTCCAGCAACCCCACCACTAAGTTCATGTCCATGGGTCATACATATAAGTTTTTGGCTTCTCCATTTCCTATATAATTCTTAACATCCTCCTGTTTATTTTGTACCTATCACTTATGCTTTTTAATTCCTGCACCTTTTCCCCCATTCTCTCCCTTCCCCTTCCCAGCTGATAACCCTCCAAATGATCTCCATACCTATAATTCTGTTCCTGTCCTGCTTGTTTGCTTAGTTTTTTCTTTTTTAGATTTAGTTGTTGATAGTTGTTGCCTTTTTAATGTCATAGTTTTGATCTTCTTCTTTTTCTTAAATAAGTCCCTTTCACATTTCATATAATAATGACTTGGTGATGATGAACTCCTTTAGCTTTATATTGTCTGGGAATCACTTAATCTGCACTTCCATTCTAAATGATAGCTTTGCTGGGTAGTGTAATCTAGGTTGTATGTCCTTGCTTTTCACCACTTTGAATACTTCCTGCTAGTCTCTTCTTGTCTGTAATGTTTCTTTTGAGAACTCAGCTGATAGTCTCATGGGAACTCCTTTGTAAGTAACTCTCTGCTTTTCTCTTGCTCTTTTTAAGATCCTCTCTTTATCTTTAACCTGTGGCATTTTAGTGATGATGTGTCTTGGTGTGGTCCTCTTTGGGTCCAACTTGTTTGGGACTGTCTGTGCTTCCTGGACTTATATGTCTATTTCATTAGCCAAATTAGGGAAGTTTTCTCTCATTATTTTTTCAAATAACTTTTCAATTTTTTGCTCTTTCTCTTCTTCTGGCACCCCTATGATTTGGATGTTGGTACATTTGGAGATGTGCCAAGGGCACCTTATACTATCCTCATTTTTTTTTGTTTTTGAATTCTTGTTTCTTCTTTCTGTTCTGGTTGAATGTTTATTTCTTCCTCATGTTCCAAATCATTGATTTGAATCCCAGCTTTGTTCCCTTCACTGTTGGTTCTCTGTAGATTTTTCTTTATTTCACTTAGTGTAGCCTTCATTTCTTCCTTTATGTTTTTGCCGTACCCAACGAGTTCTTTGAACATCTTGATCACTAGTGTTTTGAACTCTGCATCTGACAGGATGGCTATATCTGTTTTGTTTAGTTCTTTTTCTGAGGTTTTGTTCTGTCCTTTCATTTGGGCCATATTTCTTTGTCTCCCCAAATTGGCAGCCTCTCTGTGTTTGTTTCTGTGTATTAGGTAGAGCTGCTCTGACTCCCTGTAAAAGGCACCTGTAAATTGTGTGGGACAGAGGCGTGGGTAATCAACAGGATGGGGTAACCTGCTTCACCACTTTGTGGCTCTGGGTGGGGAGAGTATTCGGAGAGGAGACTGTGCTGCTGCCTGTCTTCTGGTGGTTTGCCCAGCACTCGCCCCATTTCCAGTCACTTCACCCACTCCCCATATGCGGCTGGTGCCCTTCCAGCTGTTTTCTGGTGTTGAATCCCAGAGTGGGTGGGTTTGCGAAATTTTTAAGACTCTGTGGGCCCTTTAAATGAAGTTTCCTGAAAATCAGTTTCTTCCATCACCCCAAACCACACTGGTCTTTACAGCCAGAAGTCATGGAAATTTATCTTCCTGGCACTGGAACCCTGGGCTGTGCAATCTGTCCTTGGGCTGGGATCTCTTACTCCCAAGGTATCCCTCCCAATTTTTATCTGCCACACGCACATATGGGACCACCTTGCCTGTTCCACTACTACTGCCACCTCTCTGTGCCACGTGGAGTCTCCCTGCCTCTCCACCCTGCCTCCACATCTCCACCCCTCCGATCCATCTGGATGATTGTGGCTTCTTTAAATCCTTGGTTGTTGCACTTCCATACAGTTCGATTTTCTGATAGTTGTGGGTGTTGTTTGTTTTGAAATTTAGAGTTGTCCACACATTGGCTTCACACTAACTCTTACCCCACTGCACACTGGTTTTTATCCTCTTGTACCTTGCCAGTGATTTCTACTGGACATGTGCATGACCGACTTTCTAGACCTCCAGGATGTGAAATCAAATGAGTGGCTTTCAATCTCATCTTAATATCTCAGTAGCTGTCAATCACCCTTTCTTTATATTCTCTCATTGACTCTCATGACACTCATTTCTTCTCCTTTGTCTGACTTCCAAATTAGAATCTTCTCTCTCCCTGAGCAACCTCATCCAGTCCATTGGCTTATGTTATTTTTTAAATTGGGTTTAATTTTTATCAAAGATGCATATGTACAGAATTTTAAAAATAATACTGTTAAAAGTCTATTGATAATAGCCCCCAAACATGAAACACATCAGACAGTGTGATGGTTCCATTTCTTTTCCTGGAGTCTTCCATGGCTTTCTGGTCCTCCTGCTTCTGTCCAACCTGTCTCTCCCACACAGCTGACACCCTATGACTTCCCCTTCCCACTCTGCTATGTTAACTGAAATCTTTCTGGGATCCTTTTCTCTTTCTTGGTTTACAGCTTTATTGGCTGAAGGATATCCTTCAACAGCTTTTTAAGAAAGAGTACATCCAGATGTGCGGGCAATCTGGCTGTGACATCTGTTACCTCATTGATTGCCAGGGTTGATTCGGCTGATCTGGCTGGATAGGCAGGTATCCCCTTCCCCCCTCACCGATCCAAGTGCATCCCTCCTGAAGCTGCACGCTTGGTGGAAGAGGATGACCTTCCCAAATAGAGGAGAGGACCAGTCTTTGGTCAAGGGTATACAAGTAGCTGAGCTCCCCTGCTAGAACCTCCAAACCAGCTCTCAAGAAAGAGTACATCCATTTGAATTCTTTTGGTTCAATAAACATATGCTTATTTTATGTTCATTCTTTGGGTTAATAATTTAGCTACAAATATAATTCTATGTTAAAAATCATGACCATTCAGAATTTTGAAGCAGTGCTCTGTTTTCTTTTAATTTTCAGTGCTGCTGTTGAAAAGTTCAATGCTCTTGACTCCATTTACTTTGTATATGGTTATTTTCTTCCTATCTGGAGGCTTTTAGGATCTTCCTTCTGTCTCTAGGTTCCAAATTTCACAATGCAATGTGTCATATTGTAGGCCTGTTTTCATTCATTGTACGGGCACTTGGTGGCTCCATTTAAGCTGGAGAATGTGTCTTTTAATTTGGGGAAGTTTTATTGAATCAACTTAGTTTAACATTGAGCTTCTTGTATCAATCTTCTAATTGTCTTTTTTGTTGCTTGTTATTTATCCTTTTGTTGTTGTTCTTGTTCTATGATCTATGAGACTGCCTCTAATTCATACTCCATCTTTTACATTGATTTTAAAATTATTATCAGATAAAAAGCTTCAAAAATTTTAAATTATTCTCTATTCCTTTTCCATAGCACTCTGTCCTTGTTTTATGTGTACCATACCATCTCTCACCATTCTGAGAATATTAGTTCTCATTTGATTTTAAGGTTTTTTCCCCCTTCTCCTTTTTTTTCTGATTGTGTGTTTTTGTCTTTTCTTCATTTTAAAGATGTTCCTAATATATCTGTTATTCTTTTTTGTTTGTTTTTACTCAAATGAGAGTTAACTTCAAGCTGTGTGATTTTGATAGGGCTTAACAGTTGATATATTTTATTGTAGATTGTGCTAGCCAGACTGTGACTTTTCCATTCTCCAAACATGTCAAGATCTTTCCTACCTCAGGGACCTAGGACATCAGGATCTATCCAAATGGCACTCTTTACCCCCCTCCCTCACACACAGGCTACCTGCCCCACCACATACACACTCTTGCCCGAAGCCTTCTTTTTCCTTTATATCTTTGCTTACACATCACTTCTTTGGATGGGCTTTCTCTGACTGCCCATCTAAATAAAATAGCTCTCTCTCCATTATTCTCCCATTTCCTTCCTCTGTCATATTTACCACAATTTAATTTATGTAATTGAAAACATACGCATTATGCAATTGAGTACTTTTCTGTTTCCTGTTGTCTAACAACAAGCTCTGTGTGGGCAAGGATCATTTCTATTTGTTCAATGCTCTAGCCTCAGGGCTTAGTGTTAAAATACAGCATGTTCAACAAATGTTTATTCACTTAGTCAGTGAGTGTATGGATATGTAAGTGAATAGAAATTCTAGGGTTTTGGTCAATCTCTACTATAAATAGCTCTGTATGTAATCTTAGGCAAGTTGCTTTACCTCCCCAAGCTTTGTTTAAGTTCTTCAGACTTAGAATAACAGTGCTTACTCTACCTTAGAAGTATTTATGAGGCACAAATGAAATAATTGTTGTAAAAATGCTTAGTTTGAAGGTTTATAGAAATATGAGGGATTATAAGAGATTGAATGTGACTTACTCTATCCTTTCTAATTATTTTCTTCTTTTCATATTGAAACCTCAATTTAACACTTCAGGAATCATACCTTAATAGCACCTTCTATGTGGTGTTGTTATTAAGGGTTCTTTTTAGAACCAAATTAACTAAGCTCTTGATTTGGTTCAAATCAGACGTGCCTTATTCAGACTTCTGAGCAAAAAACATCATGAGAAGATTCCAGTTTCTGGTTCTAGTCTGATGAAGGGAATGGGCAATATCAACTCATGTTCTACTTTTAAGTATGAGGAAGGAAGATACAATAAAAATTCCTGCACAGGAATGATGATTAAATTACCTCTCTATTTACACCATAATTTTCCTGTATTTATCCCAAACTAACCAAAACAAATGATACCCTATTCTAGTAAGAGTATGGTCAAGCTAGAATGCTTATCCATTGCTGAATTGAATTATATCAATTCACAGGTAAATTGATATAATCCTTCAAGAAAGCCATTTAGAATTATGCATAATGTGGCTTAAAGATATTTATATTTTGGGGTACCATAAATATTCTTCTGAGAAATTATCCTAAGGAAATAATCCAAAATATAGGAAAAGCTCTATATTAAAAATCATTTCCTGTATTTAACAGTGGTAACTATTTAGAGATGACAGAGTGTATTTCCAATAATATATTAAAGGTCAAGTAAATTTATGGAGTATATTTGGCAGAACACTATGCAGCCAAAACAATCAAGATAATAAAACATATAGAAAAACATGGAGAAATGTTTATGATACAGGATACCAAAATTGTACATATACGTTATTGCTGATTTAAAGATTTTTAAAAGAAAGTTTAAATAAACATCACAAAAATGCATTCTATTTAAGCGGGGAAATAACAGAGGAATTATTTTCTAATGAGTACCTCAGGACTGACCAATCAGTCAACGGCTTGGTGTTTTTGAACTTCAGAAGGAGGATATAAAGAAAAACAATGAAGGAGAAGGGAATATCATCTTCAACCAGATGTTGAGCCTTCTTAAAACTGAGATATGGCTCTGACTTTTCTTACACTATCCACAGAGTTTAACTTGGGCCTGTGTACAGAGCAAATGCAGGTGTGATTATCAAATGCACATCCTGTTAGTCTTCCTTAGCTCTGGTCCCAGTTCTGAGACTTAATTTTTGCACGCTACAGGACTGAGCATTAATTGGAAAGCAAACAGGCCGCCCTCCTTCCTTTAAGAGAATCTCATGAGTCCTGGCTGGTGTGGCTCAGTGGATTGAGTGCCAGCCTGCGAACCAAAAGGTCCTTGGTTCAATTCCCTGCAGGGCACATGCCTGAATTGTGGGCCAGGTTATCCAACTAGGGACATGTGAGAGGCAACCAATTGATGTTCTCTCACACAATGATGTTTCTCTCCCTTTCTTTCTCCCTCCCCTCCCCACTCTCTAAGAAATAAATAAATAAAATCTTTTTGTTGTTTTTGTTGTTATTTTTTAAAAATTTTTTATTCAGTTACAATTGTCTGAATTTTCTCCCCTTCCCTCCACCCCACCCCAGCCACTCCCACCTCCCTCCCCCACCTCTACCCTCCCCCTTGAATTTGTCCTTGTGTCCTTTATAGTAGCTCCTATAGACCCCTCTCCCCACTATCCCCTCCCCACTCCCCCCTGGCTATTGTTACATTGTTCTTAATTTCAATGTCTCTGGTTATATTTTGTTTGTTAATCTTTTTTTAAAAAAAGTATCTTATGATAAAGGGGAGCAAGGCAGAAGTCTCTAGTTCAGGTGCCAGCAAACTTTCTGTAAAATGCTGGAGTAAATATTTTGGACTTTGCAGATCATGAGAGCTCTATCGCCACTACCCAATTTTGACTTAGTAGAGTGAAAGAAGCCACAGACAACTCATAAACAGATATTTGTGTGTCCCAATAAAATATGATTTACAAACACAGGTGACAGGCTGTCATTTGTGGAACCCTGATATGGCTAACATGCTTTCTTCTTCATGTGATTTTTGATGCCTCCATTGGTCATCAGTGTTCAGTTAGTTCCAGATGTACCTCACCTCTTTAAACAGCTCCTATTTCTCCTATTTCCCCTGAACATTAAACCAATTTGGTATCAAATCTCAACACATCCTGTGGAGCTTTGCCTTATAATTGACTGATCTGCAACATTGGCAACAGCAGGAAGCTGGTTAAAAAACAAGAATGTGAGGCCCTAGCCCAGATGCGCTGAGTCAGAACCTTCACGGTAATAGGCTTCTGAGGTGATTCACATGCATATTGTATTCTGAGAAGCGCTGCTCCAGAGGACAAACCACAGTTGTCTGTGCAGAGCTCTCTATAATGGCTGTGATACTATGTGGCTCTTTGAAAAAGTTAAATTGGAGAAGCAAGTTAGTGTGTCATTATCTGGTCTCCCTTCTGGATGACTCAACCCCTCCTCACCTCCATTAAGGTTGAGGGCTCTACTGACTGATGACAGTGATAGGGGATTTGTTTTCTTCCCAAACATAGGGCCTACCACTCCATCCTGTCAGGGATTAAAGTCAGTCATATATCAGTATTTTCATGTTCTTTTCACATGGTTCTCCTGCAAGGTACTGGGTCTCAGAAGTAAACTAAGACCCTTGTGTATCCAATAATTCTGTACAGCAAAGATGCAAATCAGCCAGCTGCAATTCTGTTCATGAAGCCATTGAGTAGTTTAGAGATGGGCAACAAGAAATGGTTGCCCATCGCCCATTCCACATGGTTCAGCCTGATGGTAATACAAGTAACTCACAGCCTAATGGCTGACACTTGAACACTTAACAATGAGCCAGGGCCCTTGTTGGACAAACTTCACCCATCACTATTCTGCTTAATTCTCAGAACAACTTGGAAAATAAATTTCTACGTTTCCTATTTTACAGATAGGGAAATAGAAGCTCCAAAGAGTTAATTACCCAACATCATGTTGCAAACTGAGGCTTCAGTTTCAGAATTCAGGTTTATTCCACTGAACCACACTACTTTTCTTTAACTCACTCTCTTTTTCAAGCTGAAGTCTAAACTCTGGGGCTACAAATGCATTCTGGCATACATCTGAAACAGCATATTGAGGTAGGCAAATGGAGTATAGGTGACCAACAGGTCTGGGGTTCCTCTTGACCTCTTGGCACCTATCTAGGAAACTGATGCTATCATGGCTGCTTGGGAGCTCCCACCACAGATCCTGACTGTCCTCTGCTCTAGACCAGTGATTCTCGGCCATGTGTAATCTTTAGTCACACCTCGAAATCACCTGGAGGACTTGTTAAATACAGATAATGGGGCCCAGCCTCTAACCTTTCTAATTCAGTAGGTCTGGGGTAGGGCCCAATAATTTTAATTTCTAACAAGTTCACAGGTTACTCTGATGCTTCTGGGTCTGGAGACCATACTTGGAGAATCACTGTTGTAGACCTTTGCCATCCAATCTTCTAGCTCCTTATGGGAGTTAAGATCTCCTAGCACTCTTACCCTCCAACTCCTATTCACTGCTAAACTAATCTGAGCCACTCTTCTGACTTAATAAATTCATGGCATGATAATAACAAATAATAGTAGAGGACTTGCTAAATACCAAGTGGGTCTGCCACACATTCAGATACAATACGAACTGTGTGCTCTTTCATATGAAACCCACAGTAAGGGTAGATCTTACCCCACTCAGATCTTATGTCAGAGGTGCTCTGGGTGTTTTCCACTTTTAGGGTGGAGGACAGTGTCAAATTTTCCTGTATTTGGGTCCCCTTCTGGTATTCCAGATTCTTCCTCTTGCTGCCTTGACTTTACCTATAGAATCTCTCAGGGTAGTGTTTCAGCAAGGAGGTTTATAAAAAGAAAACAAGAAGGGGAAGGGACTAGACAAAGAACATGTATGAATGACCCACAGACATGAACAACAGTGTGGGAATTGACTGTGGGAACAGCGGTTGGGAGGAGGAGGGCAAAGGGGGGAAATTGGGACAACTGTAACAGAATAACAATAAAAAATAATTAAAAATAAAATGGCATTAAAATACAAAAAAAGAAAAAGAAAAAGAAAACCATGTCTTCTCCCCATGTAATTTAGGGGTGTGCACAGTGACCGAGAGTCCTGGGAGGTGTGAATAGCTTGAAGTCCTCCAGTGGGTCACCACTGAGCTCATACATCTCCAGAGGGGATGGGGATCTTCCTGTTTCTGACCCATGAGGCTTTCTCGGGAGTGGCTCTCTGCCACATGCTTCTTTCCTGGGTTCTCTCTCCCTTGAGACTCCCTCGAAACTCCCTCTTGGCTTCTCATAAACAGTTGTCGTCAAGCTAATGCTATGTTCATGTACAGCCCTTGTCCCCCAGGACTTAAAGCAATCCCTGATCACCCTTGGCTTTGGTTTTACCTATTCCTTCCTCTTGTCACTTTGATGCCCTAAACTTGTATTCTTTACACCTGCTTATGCTGCTGGACAATTATATAAATATTGCCAAAGCATGATTTTTTTCCCCTGCAGTTTCTCTTGTTTCTCAGGTGCTCTTGTGCATCATGCCACCAAATACTTTCTGTGCCCTAGGATGGCAAAAATTTTTTGTTCATTCAACACAAGTGTTGAATGACTCTTTTAAATTTTTTAAATTTATTTTTCTAATTGTAATTAACATACAACATTATATTATTTTCATGTGTACAACATAGTGATTAGACATTTATACACCTTATGAAGTGATCACCATGATAAGTCTAGTTCCCATTTGGCACCATAAATTGTTATTACAAAATTATTGACTATATTCCCTCTGCTGTACATTGCATTCCCATGACTTATTCACATGTTGGGTGCCAGATGGGAGGGGGTAGGGGATGGGTGAAAAAGCTGAAGGGAACTAAGGAGTACAAACTGCCAGTTATTAAATGATTCCTCTATACCAGGTACTGTGTGAAGTACTGAGAAGGCAGGTGCATTTGACATGCAGCATTTTCCCTGAGCAACATGTATTGCACTAAAATCCTGAGTAAACTGACACTGGAAATCAGACCATTGGAAAACACTGTTTTTTTTTGTTTTTTGGGGGTTTTTTTGGTATGGGATCGAATCAGATACTAAATAATTGCATTGATCTTTGTCTGACTCAGGGTCAGCCCTTCCTATAAATTAAGTGGGAGTGACTGAGAGAGCATGACTGTAGGGATTTCTTCCCCAAGGTTACTTACACAAATTCTCCCATTTTTTTTGCTGCTTTGATTTTGGTATAGATAATGCAAATGTGAGGGATTTAGGTCCATATTAATTCAGATTCTGTTTTTTATTGCAGTTATCTAAAGAAATATAATATAGGTCAAGACAACTATTATGTGAGGACAAGCTGGAGGGTGACATTATGAAACTTGGGTGCATGAAACATGGCTCAAATGCCAGGAATAACAGGGGGTTCTTGAAGATTCCTAGCCAGCCAAGAGTTATCTGGCAGAAGATGGGGATGAAGATACAGACAATCAAAACTCTAAACTTGAACTTTACCTAAGTGAATTTTGACAAGATCTTGTTCTTTAATGGTGTGCACCAGGTCCAAAAGCATATATATTTTTCTCTCTATGGCGGAGGACCCTTTCACTAAGTGTTTCAAAGTGAGTTTCAAATGACCATTTCAAAATCTCAGTGTAGCTCTAGATGAGACGTCTCCAAACCAGGAATTAAGAGTTACTGGGAAGCCTAACATATCAGCAGAAAGGTTGGCAACTGAATTGATAATCATCAACAGTCCAAAATAACATTCTAAACATAATGGCAAAAGACTCAAACCATAAAAGTAAAGATTGCCAAATCTCACTGTATAAAACACTTTTTTTAGCCACCCAAAATGCCATAAAGACAATTTTAAATGCAAACAACATGGTGGGAAATTGTTTTTGCAAAATTTATGAAAAAAATTGCACATTACATATAGGGTGAGCAAAAGTAGGTTTCTAGTTATAATATAGATAAATAATACAATAATTAATAAATAATAAATCAAGAATAAACTCTGTGTTTTGTGTACTCACAATTGTAAAACTACTTTTTCCCATCCCTGTATTTAATAGTAAATACAGAGTTCTTAAAATCAGTAAGAAGAAACCAATACCCTAACATAAAAAAGGTATATGAATTAGGGGTGTGCTCACGGTTGGAACAGCAAATTCTCCATGGCTCATTACAACAGAGGCACTTTCTCATTCTCATAACCTAACTTAAGTAACTGTTCCTCATTGGTGAGAGGCTTTTTCCACTTGGGGCTCCATAATTTTCAACATGTGGCTTCCAAGATGATTGCATTCCACTGCACAAACCAATGGAAGAGTTGAAAAATCAGGAGGGTTCATGTCTGGGATGTCATAGGGGCCAGGACTGGAAGAGGCACCTGTCACATCCATTCACATTCCATTGGCTAGAACTGAACCACGTTTACATGGGAATACTTAAGTGCAAGGGGAGAAGGCAATATTATATACCTGTGTGTCTAGAAAGAACAAAAAATGGCTGGTGAACAACTATCTAGTCTCTGCCACAGACAAATTGCATGCTTTATAGAAGCCAAATATATATTTTATATTATATTATATATAAAGTTTATATTATATATAATATTTATATTATATTATTTATATTATATATAATATATTTGGATGTATTTTGGAGATATATATATCCAAATATATATATATATCCATTTATGTAAACACAAAACTAAATTAGTCTCAATTTCTGACAATAGCTGTTAGATATGAGAGCACCATGTAGGATCTGCAAAGAAGGTGTTCATAAAACAGTCCTGCAACTCAATCTCTCATCTACCTCAAGAGTAAAAATAACCTGAAGTTACAGATGCAAAGAGGACTTGTATAGAGAAAGTAAGTTACTGGTTGTAGGAGGCTCATACCTCTCCCTCCCTCCTTTAAAGCTTATGTAAGAGGTTTTAATGAGAACTTGGTAACTTACTATATGTCCCTGCAGTGTGTCTGACTTATGCCTGAGAGGCCAAAAGAGGGAGAACCTGGGGTCAGTAGCTGGCAGCAGCAGACTAGGGGTTGCAAGTTGGGAAGTAACTTCACTCCTGCTATGGTAAGAGGTTTAGGTTTTTTGAGTCACATTTGAGAGCCACATGCCATTTGAAAGCCACATGGTGAGCAGCTGCCTGAGATCCTGTCCAAGAGGAGCCACCTGGGCAGAAGTGGGAACCTCAGTAAAGCAAGCTGGAAATTTACTACCAGATCTTAGAGGCTCAGAAAGGTAATTTAATGGACAAGCCAGAAGAAATGCATCCATGTATCAAAGGAATTACAAGTGAGAAATTCCCAACAGCAGGGTGGGATTCTCTGAAGAACCCGTAGAAATGCTCTATGAGAGAAAGAATGAGCTTAAATACTTGCCAGGACCAGATAGTACCAAGGCCAACTCATAAGAGCATCAGTCAAGTAAGAATTCTCCTGTGTCCTTTCTTCTCACCCTTCCCCCAGCGCCTGCCCCATGCTCTAGCTGTGTAGGCTCAGAAACCAGATGGGCAAGTCAGAGGAGAAGTTAAAGTGCTGGGCGAGGAAAGAAGAAAGAAACCCCCTTTCCCACTGCAGGCAGCAGGCCTACCTTGGCCAAACTGGAGGGCAGGGAAGGTGGAGAGACTTTGCCTTTAAGTAATGATTGAAATTTATATTGTTACTCTGGGCTGGACATTAATTACTGAAGCAACCTGCTTTGTGACCAAAAGTGATTGAAGGACTTCTAATTATCTGAAGTGACCTGGTTTTCATCTGCGCAGAGGATGAGTTTTAATGTGCCCTGTGAGACTGTATATGTGACTTCAATGCAATCATTTCAACTACACATATAAACGTTTTTGAAAAGATAATGACATGCTAACAAGCAGACCTCGGGATGGTGGGATCGGGGACAAATGAGTTTCCTTTTTGTCTGTGTATGTATCTATGTCTTTCAAAATTCCCCCAACACACATTCTATTTACCACATAATCAGGATGATAGTACACACTGCACATTTGCAGTAATTTATACATGATGTGAAATGCAGTAAATTATACATAATTTTAAGATATTTTGCCACCCTCTCTCTTGCAAGGTAACTATTTACTGGATACCTGACTTCAAAAATCACTGAGTGTAAAAGCCATCATTATTTGATTTATGAACATTAAACTGAACATTAAATTCACTTTAATGACCATATTGGTATCAGTCCATGTCTTAAAGCATCACATTTATAAAA
This sequence comes from Desmodus rotundus, assembly GCF_022682495.2. Taxonomy (NCBI): domain Eukaryota; kingdom Metazoa; phylum Chordata; class Mammalia; order Chiroptera; family Phyllostomidae; genus Desmodus; species Desmodus rotundus. The sequence continues at coordinate 91,295,094 of NC_071393.1, forward strand.
ATCGAATGATCATTTCACAGTACATCCATCTCATCTACCCTTTTGCCCTCCAACATCTGTGTGCTGTTTCTGCATTTCCTCCTTCTGAGTCCTTATTAAGTTATCTGTCTTAAAAGAGAAAAAAATTGGTGTCTACCTCAAACCCTACAGTTTTCAAGAAGGTCTCATCATATATGCATAGATCTCATCCCCCTCCTGAGTCCCACAGTGAGTGGATCTGGATCACATGGCTGAGCAACTTCCTGCAGATTGCCTGCCTCTTTTCTGGATGTTAGGTTTATTCTCTCAACTGGATAACTCTCTCTGAGCTAGAGAACGCTTGTGGTCCTTCCAAATGCCTTGAGCTCCTAGTTACCCATTCCTGGGCACGTATTAGGTAAGAAGACAAATTGTTACATCAAACAGATTTAGGTAAAAAGACGATTATTTTCCATTCCTGTTTCTCTTGGGCGATCCCCTTTTGGATCTTGAGCAACTCAGGACGGTTTTACTATGCACAGCTGGAGGATGACTGCTGTTTTTCTGGCCTGCATTAGGAGAGGTTTACCAACCCATATGCCAGGCGAGGCTCAGAAAAAGAAGGAAGAATGAAAATAAACACCACAAACAACATACACCTGCTGTCTGATCTGGCTGGGAATTTGGGGATGATCAGTGGACCATTAGCTTGTGCTAACTATCCCCCAAATAACAAAGTATTTGGGGTATTATCTATTACTACTCTGCTGCTGCTGCTGCTGCTACTACTACTACTACTACTACTACTACTACTACTACTACTACTACTGCTGCTGCTGCTACTACACTTAGCTACCTTTTATTGAGAGCCTTCTCTTCATATTTTACCAAGCACTTCATAAACATTATCTCAATGAATTCTGGCAACATGAACAAAACATAGAATTGTTTACACTCATTTGCAGATGAGGAAACAGAGGTGTTAAATGACTTATCTAGGGTCATTCAGCTGCTAAATAGCAGGATGGATGTCAATTCAAGTTAGTTGGCTTCTGATGCCTTAGCTCTCTCCAGTATACCATGATGTTTCTTTAAAAACAGTTTCTTTCAACAGCAGTTTCTTCATAAGTTAAATGTACTCTTATTGTATGACTCACCAATTCCACTCCTATCTACCCATTAGAAATGAAAACACATTCCTCACGAAGACATATATACAAATGTTAAGAGCAGCTTATTGGGATATTAGAAAATATCCCGAACCCAAATGCCAATCATCAGATGAACACAGACATACCTCAGAGATAATGCAAGTTCAGTCACACAGCACCGCAATAAACCAAGTGTCACCATAAAGTGAGTCGTAATCCTTCTGCTAGTGGAGGGTCTTGCCTTCAATTGGTAAAAAAAGAGCAACACCGTTGAAGTGCAGTAAAGTGAGGTATGCCTATAGACAGATGAATCCCTAAACAAAGAGATTAGACTAGATTAAAGATAAATAAAATGTGGCATATTCATATAATAGAATACTATCAGCAATAAAAAGGTAGGCACTACTAATATGGGCAACAACATGGGTGAACCTCAAAGACATCATCCTGAATGAAAGAAGTCAGATACAAAAGACTATGCATTTTATCATTTTATTTATATGATATTTCAAGAAAAGGCAAAACTGTGGAGATACACATCTGACCAGTGATTTGTTAGGGCTGGGGAGAGAAGCAGGAGTGAACTACAAGTGGGGAAGGACATTTTTGAGGGTCATGGCTGCACAGCTGTTTCACTTTCTAAAAATCATCAAACCATACATTTAAAAAAGGAGAATTGAATGATATTTTGACTTCAATAAAGTGGTTAAAAATGAACGTAACCATTTTAAGTGTACAGAGGACAAAGGCCCATTTCATCATTCCCAAACCAGTCAATCCCCATTTGTCCTCTGGTTTAGGCAAACACTGATAGATATTTCTGCCTCTGCCAGATTTCAGATCAATGAAATCACATGCAGGCATGCTTTGGATAACATTTTGGTTAATGGCAGAACATGCATATAACAGTGGTCCCGTAAGATTATGCTGGAGCTGAAAAATTCCCATCATCTAGTAATGCCGTAGCCTTCGTGACATCATAGCGCAACACATTGATTACCCGTGTGTTTGTGGTGATGCAGGTGTAAACAGACCTACTGCACTGCCAGTCATATAAAAGTACAGCAGCACATACAGTTCTGTACAGCACATAATACCTGCAAATATAATGAACTGGTTTACGTATTTACCATACTATATTAACCATCATTATTTAGAATGCATTCTTTCTACTTATAAAAAAATTTTGCTGTGAAACAGTATACCGTGTTACATTGGCAGCAGCTTCTTACATCTCCTGGTTACTGCATCTCTCAATTTCATTTTCATTGTTTCATTTTCTCTTGTGTTTGATTTAATCTCATGTTGTTTTGTTCAAGCATATAAAATCCACTGCTAGTGGTGCCAGTAAGAGGCCACATCGAATGATTGACCTGGAAATGAAAGCAAGAGTGATTAAGGACTACAAAGGTGGAAAATCAGTCATGGTTACTGCTCATCAATCAGGCATGTCCCACTCCACCCCAGGTACCATCTTGAAGAATAAGAACAAGGGACAGAAGCCATTAAAGGATCTCTTTCATTGAAGGCAATAACACTAATAACAATTCAACAATGTCCTATATCAGATGTAGAGAAACATCCAATGGCCTGGGTTGAAGACCAGGTATGGAAGTGTATCCCTCTCAGCTGCATGGTGACCATGACAAAAGCAAAATGTTTGTTTCAATGTTGAAAGAAAAGGCTGGACTTGACTATGATGTTGAATTTTTTGCTTGCTCTGGGTGATTTAACTGATTCAAGATCATCATTCATTACATAACATGAAAGTGAGTGCAGAGTCTGCAAGTGCTAATGCGAAGGAAACTGCAGCATTTCTGGAAACTCTAGATAGCCTGACTGTGAAGGAACATTACTTGCTAGAACAAATATTCAATATGATGGAACCTCCGTGTTCTGGAAACAGATGCCTAAAAGGGCTTTCATCCATAATGAGGTCAAATCAATGCCAGATTTCAAGGTTTAAAGGGACAGAAGAAGTCTAACTTGGGGGCAATGTTGTGGACTAGAAATTGGAATCTTTTGTGATGTAGCACAGTGAGAACCCCAGGGCCTTCAAGCATATAAATAAGCACACACTGCCTATGTACCACAGGAGCAATAAGAATGCATGGAGTAACCAGCTCCTCTTCCAGGATACCCTACTGAATTGCTATGTCAGAGAAATAAAATGAAGAAGTACTGCTTGGAGAATAACATACTTAGCAAGATTTTGCTTATTGTTGATAATGCTCACAGACATCTATCTTCCTCTTATTGATGATCTTTATATCAAAGTGCTATTTCTTCCTCCAAACACCATCGCTTTGATCTGAACAATGAACCAAAGAGTTATAGAAGCTTTTAAGGCCTACCACCTAAGGAGGACCTTTGCCCAGGATATTGCTGCAACTGAGAAAGACAATGATGCAATTCAGAAAGGATTACCACATCTATGACTGCGTCAGAAATCTTGCTTGGGCTTGGAGTGACTCCACCAAGGAGCATATCAATGGCATCTGGAAGAAGACACACAAAAGGTTCAAACCCTTCTAAGTGTTTGCCAAAGATAAGGAGGTTGCAAGAAATCAACAAGGATGGGGATGAGATGCAAACAACTTTAACCTGGGTATGGATGAGGGTGACATTGAGGAGCTTCTAGCGGTGGTTCCTGAGGAACTGAGTAATGAGGAGATGGTGGAAATGGAACAGGAACACATAGCTGTACAAGAGGCAAGAGGAAAGGAAACTACAGGAAAAGCTCCCCAAGAAACCCCCCAAGAAAATCCACAGTGGAGGGGTTAGCAGAAGTTAAACAAGCAGACCTCAACAAAGCTCCCTAAGATGTTTGAAAACATGAAACCCTACAGTGAAAATTTTTCATTAATAAAGTGAATGTTCATGGAGCATATCTGCTTAAGCAAGCCTATGATGACAAAAAGAAACAAACCAAGCAAACCACTATGGATGCCTTTCTGAAAAGAGTGGCACGTCCCCAAGAATAGCCTCAGGCAGGTCCTTCAGAGGGTGTTCCAGAAGGAGATACTGTTATCACAGGAGATGACAGCTTCACAGGAGTTACTGACCCTGAAGATCTTCCAGTGGGGGAGCGTGGAGGTGGAGACAGTGATATTGATGTTCCTAATTCTGTGAAGGCCTAATGTGTGTGTTTTATGTCATAGTTTTTGACAAAAAAGTTTAAAAGTAATAAAAAAGAATAAGGATATAAAGAAAAAAATATTTTGTACAGCTGCGCAATGCGTTTGTGTTTTAATCTGTGTTATTACATAACAGTGGTGAAGTTAAAAAAATTATAAAGTAAATATGTTATAGTAAGCTATGTTTATCTTATTATCAAAGAAAATATATTTGTGTATAAATTTAGTGAAGCCTAAGTGTACGGTGTTATGAAGTCTACAGTAATGCACAGTAATGTCCTAGGCCTTCACGTTCACTCACCACCCACTCACTGACTCACCCGGAGCAACTGCCAGTCATTCCAGTAGCCAATCCCAGCAGCGAGTGGAGCTGAGATCACCACCACATCTCTCCCCCCACCAATTGTAAAGGTTAGCCCTGATATAGTTCCCTTCACTTCAAGATTTGGTGATGGACATGTGGAAGCCACTGACACTGTCTCTAGTTACCAAAATAGTAAGCAAAAAGCAATATCCCTCCGTTTCTGGAGGGATCGTGTAGATTAGTGATACCGTCAAGGCCTTGGGAGATGTAGGCATGGTGGTGCCTTCCACATCCCCTTTCAATGATGAAAAGATAGACATATCTTGGAAAATACCTTTGGATTATCAAAACTGTGTTTGTGTCTTAGTTTTTTACTTGATTTGGTGGAGAGGATGACCTGTCCTGTGCACACCAGTGAGTCTCTTTCCTCAGCCACCTCTATCCCTGCCTAATTGGCTCACAAAGTAGCCATGGTGACATGGATGGAGGTTATGCGTGGGCTCAGTAACATGGACTTTCATGCATGAAGTCCAACCTGGCTTCTAACTCTACAGAGTACCCAATCTGCCAACCACCTGCTGAACTCTGATATGGCATTGTTCTCCCAGGGTATCATCCAGCAACCTGGTGGCAGCTTGTTCACAATGGAACACTTCCTCTATGGAAGGAGCAGCTGTATTCTCACTAGAATGTTACTCTGAATATAGATTTGCCTTTCCTACCTGCAATACTTCTGCCAAAACCACCATACATTGACTTGCGAATGCCTGACTCACCATAATAATATTCTACACAGCCTAGCTTCTGATCCAGGAACACATCTTTTAGCAAATGCCTTATAGCAATGGATGTATGCTATGGTATTACCATGCTCTCCAATTACCCATAAAGTGCCTGGCCTGATAGAATGGTGGCATGGCCTTTAAGGCTCGGATACAGTGACAGCTGAGTAGCAGAATCTTGCAGGGGTGGGAAAGTGTCCTCCAGGAGACAGTATGTGCTGTAAATCAGACACCAGCAGAGAGTGCTACTTCTCCCATACACAGAATTCATAGGACTGATCAGGGGTGGGAATGGCAGAGGCTCCTCTCACTAGTGTCTCAGTGAAAACGTTTTTGCATTCCTCTCCATAGCTGTGGAACCTGCGCTACTCGTGGTCATACTTTACAAAGGAGGAAAGATTGCACGTGGGACACAGCAATGGTTCTCTGGAAGTGGAAGCTGAAACTGCCGCCTGGCCATTTTGGGTTCCTCAAGCCAGTGAGGCCAAAAAGGGTGTTACTCTACTGCCTGGAGTGGCGGAGCCTAACTACCAGGGGAAACTGGTTTGCTGCTACACACTGAAGGAAAGGAAGAATATGTCTGGAATGCAAGAAATACCTTGGAGCCTTAATACTCCTCTGTCTTATAATTAAACTAAATGGAAAACTAAAACAACCAAACATAAACAGGACTGCTTATGGTCAAGGCCCTTCAGGTACAAATGTTTGGGTCACCTTGCCAGGCAAGGAACCACAACCAGCCAACACCTTTGTTGAGTGTGATAATGAATGGGCAGTGGGGAGAAATAGCTGTGAAAAGTATCTACAATCACCTGACCAGACATGAGGACTGTGGTAGTTTCAAGTATTTCTTCCTTATTTTGATGTGAAACCATTTGTGTACCTACACGGCTAAAGGCAGAGGCTCTGGCTGTCCAGATTTTGAGTCCCATCTCCACTATTTATTGGTTCTATGAGCTGGACTAGGTTTAATTTTTTTTTTTGAAGTTTGTTTCTGAAAAATGTGAATAATTATGCTACCTTCCTCAGGGAGTTCTGTGACCTTTAAATGGGTTAATACCTTTAGAGACAGGAGAGGCAGAACAGTGCCTGGCCCACAGGACGCATTCGTGGGTAGCTGTTGTTAGGAGAGGCTGTGGCACCGGAAAGAGCAGATTTCTACAGATCTGGACGTTTCTCCTTCAGGAAAACTTTCCCCCTGACTGTCTCAGACACATATATGGAAAGGAACAAATTCCCAGTCTTAAACTTCTTTCTGCTTGTTTGGCCATTTATGAGGTACCCTCCCCAGCAAATTCCAACAGGCCTCGCCTTCATACTAGAGCATCTCCTAGCATTTTCATGAGAACACTCTGAGAATAGATATGCTTGTGACAGGGACTTAGGGGAGGTTTAAAAATGCTAAAATTTGACCAAGTCTCCAAATGAAAAATACAGCTTTAGGGGAAACCAGACTTCTCCCTCTTTTTCTTTCACTCTCAAAATGCATTATGATGAATACTGCCCCAGGGCTGGTGTATGCAAACCTCCACTGTGCTTATGGGGAAAGATTATAATTGAATCCCTTATAATGATGGGCAAAAAAAAAAAAAAAAAACCCAAAAAACCCAGACAGACAAGGCTCAGAGTCTGCAGATTGGCCCAGTTTGGCCTCTAGCCCACAGCACCTACAATTATTCTGTGGTGATTTTTATTTATCTATTTAGTGCTCTCACTAGGCTGGGAAAAAGAGAAAGAGAGAGCACAAGAGAGACAGAATCTAGTCATAATGCAGCTCTCTTGGTTAGGCAGCAAGCTCGAAATTGAAAAAGTTACTCAAATGGATAATAAAATGGAGCTGAGTTTCTAATGTCGTCCTCCATGGGAAAATGGCATAAATTGTGGGGCTCTGCAAATGGCTTACATGTTGTTTGTGATGAGATTATTTAAGAGTCAGCTCAGTGATGCTCTACAAGCGCATTATCCCAAGGTGAGTGGTACACTCCTGCACTTGCATCAGAAGGGAGGATGAAATCGCTGCATTTGATCTGGAGATGGTCAATAACAGCCACCAGGTGCAACCGGGACCCCATCTGTGCTACTCAGATCTTCACTAGTGAGACTGAAAAAATCATCCCTTAAAGCTGTGGCCCTGGATGAAATGTGTCAAGCATAGTCAAGCAGTCAGGTGGGTTGGGAGGAGAGGTTGACAGTAGGATGCATCTGTGAAGAACTGCATGCTGCTAATCCCAGCGGCCGGTGGAGCTGTGGCCACTACCATATCTCTCCCCCAACCTATTGGGAAGGTCAGCTTGAAGTAGTTCTCTTCATGTTAAGAGTTGGTGATAGATATATAGTGATCACTCCTACTACATGCCTTATCTGCAATCCCAACCAAACTCAACGCAACATTTGTAATTACAAAGCACTTTCATATACAACAGCCAAGGGAAGTAGATAATTTATTTTATCTCCATTTCATAGATCTGAAATAATGAAAGTTCAGGGAAATAAAGTGATTTGCCCAAGGTCACATGGTTACTTAGGTTGTGGAATAGAAGCATGAACTTGAGGGCCAATGAGTTATCACCATATTTAAACCCATATTCCTTCTATAAGTGGAATATCAATATTCAGCTTTTAAAATTCGACACTTCAGAACCTAGAGCAGTACTGTACAACACTGTACAAAAGAACTTTCTGTGATGATGGAAATACTCTGTAATCTGTGTTGTCCACAACGTTAGCTGTTAGCCGCATGTGGCCACTGAGCACTTACGAAGTGGCTGGTGTGATTGAAGAATCTTAAATTTTATTTAATTGTAGTGAATTTAAATTTAAAACTCCCATGTGGCTTGCAGCTACCATACTGGGCAACAGAAATCTATTCACTCATTTAATTGTCAGAAAACCTGGTCTTAGTGCAAGTAAATATGGTGGTTTAGGGCATGCAGTTCAACGGCAGACAGTTCATTTCACACAATATCCAGTTGAATAAGGTATCGACGAGAAAGGAGTAGGGAGCTTTGAAGGAATTCAACAAATTGCCTTAGAATCTGAGAAAATTGAGGTCTATGTATTTTAAACATATCAATGTTATTGTATTCAATACATGCACCTGGAAAAAGAAGAAGGATATAGGAAAGGTAACTGTAAAGGAAATGTAATCATTTGTTTAATTTTTCCCTAGCAGTGTCGTCCTCATGGGGAACTCTGGAGAAATTGTGTAGCTTTGTATCAAGAGGATTAGTGCTACCTGTAGAGAAAGAAAGTCTCTGAGGGAGGGGATCCTCACTGTGAAAGTCAGCAGTGGCTGCCCAGGAAATTGTGGGACGGAAACCTGAGGCTAAACGGCAGACCTGAGACGAACTTAGGGTAGGCACTCAGCCCTGGGGTTTGGGTTTACGTGAAATAGTGGATAGAAAAGAGTCGAGGATTTGTCTCTCTGAAGCAATTAAAGAGAATATAGTGTGATATAATAATTCAGGAACCTAATATCGAAGAACTAGGAAGTTCTAAGTTCTATCAGATGATGTTTGTTGGGATGTAGTGGAAGGATGAGGATCCGTGAATGAGCAGTGCTCCAGGGAAGAGGCCTGACAACTAGGCTGCGTCTGTGGAAGGAAAACACTCAGGCTTGGAAGCAGCGTGATCAAGTGTGTAGGATGCTTCTGCCTGTGAGGAGAATCCCCAGGTAATGTGTTTTAAAGTGTAAGGACATAAATTGTTTCACATGATGAGAAGTTCAGAGGTAGGGTTGGTCCAGGGTTGACTATTTTTTCTTTATTTAATTTTCCTGATAATTTCACAAAGAAGGTTCCCTGGATAGCCATGGAGAAGCTGAGACTTTGGGAGGTTACATTACTTGACCATAGTTACACAGTTGGTAAGTCAATCCAGTGAATCAGGGTTGGACCCATAAAGCCTCAGGCGCAGAAAGTAACTAAATACTTTATTCTGGTGGGGTTTCACTTATGTAAAGGATTTTTAGTATCTTATGACAATATTAGAACAAGGATGTTGTTGTAATTTCCATTTTTTGAAGGTCGGGATTCACAGTGCTGAGAGACCATGAAGGTAGTGTCCAAATGACACAGCAGGTCAAACTAGAGATGAATCTATGGCTCAGAACGACAGCTTTCTATCAGAACTACCAGGTGTTATTTCACGGTTCCCACTTCTGACAAAAGGACAATAAACAAACACAATCAAACAACACACCCCACAGTGCCTGCCGAATCGAATCTCCCGGCAGCCTCTGTGCCCACCTGGTGCCCAGTGGCTGCGCTCTCTAATGCCAGCCTCACTGCTTTCCCCAACAGTCCCAATGGCTGCTGTTTTATGAAAACGAAAGGACAGTGGGGAGCATGCCATGGCTGCAGAGCAAAGTGAAGAGGCAGACCCGGCATCTGCAGCCACAGGGGGCGACCACCCCAGGAGAACCTGACCCCAAGTTCATTCAAGGACAAAAGGGAGTCCTGGCTAAATCTAGGGAGGTGGCATCTCAAATGTTAAGCCATCTGACCTTCCCTCTCTATTTAAAGTCTCAGACTGGATTAGGCATCAAAAAGTAGCCGATTAAACCAGCAAAAAACAGCAAACATATAAGCCTGCATGAAGGACTTCAAACACAGGCAGCCTCTATGGAACCTGGTAAAAGGTATTATTTTTGGTTGTAGAAAACTTCCACAACTGCAAGTACTAAAACACATTTAATAGCTAGATCTAAGCTTAGCTTAGCCTATGTGAAGAGCTAACATTATTTTTCAGAAGATAATTATCCATTTATTATCTTATCCTTTGCCAATGTCACTTAATGTTGAGAAAATGATCAGCAGACAACCTAAAATGTCTAAGACTTTGGAATGGAAATAACTGCCAAATATGGATTAAATTGATAAAATAATTCCAAACATGATTAGAGTCACTCCGTTGTATTTCCCACACAGCAGGTGGGAAATCCTTGAGAAGAATTAGGGAAAGGTTTAGGGAAAGCAGATTAATGGAGAAAAGATTAAGTGTGTTTCAAAAGCAGTACAAAACATTTTAAATGACAATGTTAAAAGGTTCTAGGACACATGCAAAATTCAAGCACTTGCTTTAAATGTAGATCACAGGGCAGTAAATGGAAATGTGTCCTTGTGGTACAAACATGCACATGGAAGACATTTGGAAGTGCCAAATATCAGTGGTTCTCTTTCTTTTTGTTTTTATACTTAATTGTGTAAGTGATACAGAAACGCATTCTTATTGTAAAAGATTCAAATGGTGCAGAGTATATAAAATGAGATGCAGAGATCCTGTGGATGCCACAACCTTCTCCCTGGCCCTTCCTTCCCCAAGGCCATATTCCCTGCTGAATTAACTAGTGTTTCTGATCCTCTTCCTATTCATGTATCTACATATGGTCCCACATGTACATATATTTTGGTTGTGTTTCTTAAATAAATGTAGATGGTAATGTAAATATTATTCTGTTATTTGCTTGTTTTCACATATGAATACACATTGGAGCTCTTTTCAAGTCAGTACACCTATATCTACTTTACTTGTCAAAGGCAAAATAGTGCCTCACAGCATGGACATTCCATAATTTATTTAGCAAATGTTTGATGATATTTGATGTCTTTGTAATGCTTTATTATAACACATTCCAAAGAAGGCTTGTTTGCCTATTTGCTAAAACTTATCAGAGACGGTATCATTTCTAGTGGACTCACTTAAAACTCACTCATGAATACTATAGGCTGCAAGGCAGTCTATAATGAGCCGGTAACGTCCATTCTGCCTCTGTTGACTGAGGCCAGACAGCCACTGCCATGGCCCCACTTCTTGGCTTACTGGCATTTTAATCAATGGGACTCAGCAAAGGCGATCCATCAGATCTCTGCATCTCATGAATATAAAACCAAGCTAATTACTCAACTTCTCAAAGCCTTGGTTTTCTTTTATGAAAGACGAGGATGATAAGCCAACCTGATGGAGCTTGTCTGAGGATCAAATGAGGCAAATTGGTATATAGAGTAACACAATGGCCAAGAAAATGGGCTGAGGGGCCACAGAGACCTAGGACTGGATGGCTGCTTCTCCACTTACCTGCAGAGGGGCCTTGAGAGAGTTTTATAACCTCTTTTAATTTTAATTTCCTTATACATAAAAGGAGGATAACATTAACTTTAAATGTTATTTTGAGACCTAAATAAGATACTGTATCTTAGCATTCAACCTGACGTGTAGGAAATAGCCAATAATTCTCTATACCTTGTTAACTGCAAAGCTTCAATTGAAGAAGAGAGTATGGCCTTACTAAGAAAATGTGGCAGCATGGTTACTAACTCTTGTTTCTTTGTAGTTTTGTAGTCAATTTAACACACATTTTTTGATCCTCATAAAACCCCCCATGGTAGCTATAAAATCTCATAATTCTTCTCCGGGGATTAGCACCATAGAGCGACAATTCCCTCTGGATCTCTCACGTTTCTGCACATCTTGTGAGCAGAGACACTCACAGCCTTTTGTGGACTTCGTCTATTTTTTTCTTACCTTCTTAAGACATGGTATTTTATTTGTTTGTTTGGTTGGTTTTGTTGATTTTATTGGGGTGACATTGGTTAATAAAATGATGTAGGTTTCAGGGGTACAACTGGATTGTCTTATTAACAATGTTTCTACAGTAAGTGCTGACCTCTGGAACAAAGAGCAGATTTGCTTGTTGTCCAGTCAAATAAAGATCATGTCCCCTTCCAGGGCAAAGGGCAGGTTTGCATCAGCCCATTCCAAAGAATTTGTGTTTCCTGAGGTTGAAGGTCCTCAACTGTAATGGGAACCAACTGTCTACATAGCAGCGGCCTTGGCCACTCTGTGAGCCCTGTAGGGTTTGGGGGCCAGGGAAACTGATGCAAACATGAAGCTCACACTGCTGGCTATGTCATGAGTTTGAAAGTCTCATGCCTTTTGGCAGCACCCATAAAACTGTAGCAGAGTAAACTGTTAGCTTCCAAGTAAGATAAAATCTTAGATTCTTCTTAGTTTTTCACACAGCCATACAGTGCATGGAACTGCCATTCATCCACTAGAAAGAAAGAAGGACCTTCTCAGTCTTCGTCTCCTCCACATTTATACAGTCCACCACCAAGTGTTATCAGTATCAACATCAGAACTTTGAAAATGCTGTTCCATCTGCGCAGTTTGCCATTCCCTTACTGCTTTTTCAGTTCCCTCATACTAGTTCTTCGAACCCTACTCAAGCTCCACTTCCTCAGGGAAAGTTAATCCTCCCTGATTCCATAATTAGGCAAAATCCTTCTATTATAAGTCCAGCACCCCTTCTTCATAGAACCTGCCACAGTTGATATTTTACTGTTATTTTAAATCATTTATTATTTTATATTTATTTACATTATTTGATAATGCCTAAATTTGCTTCCTTTTACCTTGGACTATGAGCTCTGTGGAGAGAAGGACCATATCTACTTTTCAGTATTACCTAGCACATTGCTCAATAAACATGGATTTAATGCTGAATAAATAGAGTAGGAAATGTTATCTCAGTTTTTTTTAACAAATATCATAGGATCCCACCTGTATGCAGAATCCAAAAAAAAAAAAGGACAAATAGAACAGAAACAAACTCCTAGATACAGAGAACAAACCAATGGCTGCTAGATGGGAAGGGGCTAGGGGCTGGGTGAAGAAGGCAAAGGGACCAAGAAGTACAGATTGGTGGTTAGAAAACCGTCACGGGGATGCCAAGTACAGCATAGGGAATATAGTTAGTAATATTGTAACAACTATGTATGGTGTCAGGTGGGCACTGGATCCACTGGGGGGATCACCTCATAAGTTATATGACTGTCCAACCACTATGCTGTGTGCCTGAAACTAATATAATATTGAATACTAATATTTAATGTTAATTGAAAAATTTTTAATTAATATTAAATTTAATTTAAGAGTCAATTGGTGGATATGATTTTAGAGATGGCTCTATTGTAAGTGGAGAGCAGATGCATGTAGAGAAAACTGCAATAGATATTTCATCAATGTGTGAAATATCCTAAATATATCCAGGGCAGGAGGAATGATAAACCAATTTTCATCTTAAATCATTTAGACATTAAAGAAACCTAAAATCACATGATATGTTAATTTAGAGTAGTTTCATCTCTCCACTTTGGGAACTCCCCGGTAATGTTAATTTAGCTACTTCTGTCCAGCTATATTAACGGAAGGCAGTTTGTTGCTCTGTTGTGAAGAAACACATTGAATCCCCAAGACAATATAAAAGAATTACAAGCTAAATAAGATTTTAAAACTATGCTATATAGTACAATTACACATTTAGACTTTTTCCAGTGATGTGTAATAGTCTAAATCAACACAATAGCATTCTATAACACATATTCTCAAATTGCCTACTTAACTCTTAGAGAAGCAAAGGTAGGAAAGACATTTTCCATGGATATCTCAGTTTCACAGATGAGAAAATTGAGGCTCAGAAATTGCAAGTAAGTTTCTCATGGTCACACAGCTACCAAGTGCAGTTCCAGGTCTGCCATTCAGGTTTAATAAAAGTACCAGATTCTTTCCATTAAGGTCATTTCTGTGAATCCAGGGTGGACTAGAAAGGTCTGCATAAGGGAACAATGTATAGGGAAGAGTCTGAATGGTGGTGTATTCCAGGTCCTTGTACACACTGAATAAAGGAAGTGGGAAAAACGGTGAGAAAGAAGGAACTAGAACCAGGAAATGTATCTAAGTATAAGGGGAGGGAAAGGACTTACATGGGAGATGGGCAGCAGACCTGGTAGCAATAGGGCTGGATAGAATGAGGGTTGAAAAGTAGACCTAGGTGAGGTTATGAGATCCAGGATCTGACCTGCAAAGACTGGTGGTCTCTGGGCACTTGTTTTTAGAAGATAGACATTTCCTTAGGGAGACAAATCTTACTTATAATAAAAGTAACAATAATTCCCCAAAGAGGACATACAGATGGCCAATAGACATATGAAAAGATGCTCAATGTCACTCATCATCAGAGAAATACAAATTAAAAGAACAATGAGATACCATCTCACACCTGTCAGAATGGCCATCACCAATACATCAACAAACAACAAGTGCTGGTGAGGATGTGGAGAAAGGGGAGCCCTTCTGCACTGTTGGTGGGAGTGCAGACTGGTGCAGCCATTGTGAATGCAGTGTAGAGGTACCTTAAAAAATTAAAAATGGATCTGCCTTTTGACCCAGTGATCACACGTCTGGGAATATATCCAAAGGAACACAAAACACAAATTCAAAAGAACATAAGCACCCCTATGTTCATTGCAGTGTTGTTTACTATTGCCAAGATAAGGAAACGGTCTAAATGTCCCTCAGTAGATGAGTGGACAAAACAACTATTGGACAGTTACACAATGGAATACTACTTGGCCACAAAAAAAGAAGAAAATTTTACTCTTTGTGGCAGGATGGATGAACCTGGAGAACACTATGCTGAGTGAAATAAACCATTCAGAGAAAGACAAATAGCATATAATTTCACTCATATATGGAATCTGATGAACAAACTGAACTAACAAGCAAAAGAGAGACAGACTAATAGAGAGCAGGATGACAACTAAGGGGTTGGGGAAGTTAGGTGGTGAAGGGATTGAGCAAAAGGATAAAGGACTCCCAGACATGGACAACAGTGTGGTGATTGTGGGAGGGAGAGTGGTGGTATAAGGAGATGAAATGGTAATGAAAAATACAACAAAAATAAATAAATAAAAAACAAAAAGTTAAATGAATAGGAAAAAAGTAACAATAATTGTCATTTATTCATGTGTTCAAGCATTGTGCTTGTCACTTTTCATTATTTTAGTTGGTCCTCTAGGCAGTCCACTGAGGAAGATGTTAGACTTAGAACCCTGGCTTGTCCTTTTTCCATCTACCTGTTTACAGTATTCTAATTGTTAAGTATGTGGAAAATTTCTCTCTTCTGTGTTTTCCTCACTTCTACTCTCTCTTGTCTCCTGGTCCCTACCCTACCACCATTTTCACAGCCACGTGTTCAGGGCCTTAAGATACCCACCATGAAATTCCACCAGGTTGCCTGCTTATTCTCAACCTCATTCTGATAAGATTATTGATACTAAGATTTAAATGACTAGTTTATTCTTACCTCTCTCAAGAACTACTGCATTATAATAGAGTACTCTCGGAGAAATATTTAAGGTATTCTTTAGCCCAGTAAATGAATCTCTAATAAAATTTCAAGCAGAGATACAAGATATATCAAAAGGGCATAGGATTTACTACGCATTTAAAATTACATCCACACCTAGACCTCTACTAATTCAACCTACTGGGAGATTTATCTCTTCTTGGTGATCTAGTTTTCTCTCCCTACCTCTGCCAACTTCTGTGTTAAAATTCCATTACTGGGCATGGCCCATGGGCAAATATGAACAATTTTCTTCCTCTATGCACAGAAGTTATCTTCACTGTCAATGGCATCTCCCAGCACCCATGGGATCCCTCAGAAGTGAAAAAGCTAAACTGTCCCCAGTGGAGAATGGGAGCAGTTATTCTGTTACCCTCTTCTACTATGGAATAATTGGGAAAAAGATGATTGGATGAGACACATTTTTTGAATGTGTATTATACACACAATCCAAGAAATATTAGAAGTCTTTTGACAGTAATGATTAGTTGGTTTATAGTTCATTGAAGGTCCTGATGGAGTTAGCATGTGACTTGAGAAGCTTCTTTCCAGCCATAGCTGACCTCTCAGGGGATCCATTAGTATAGGGAAGTTTTCCAGGATCCCTTTCCTTCTCCAATGGAAATATTTTCAAACCAACATGGACTGAGATTCCTGGCTTCTGACCCATCGCCTCACTTCTAGATTACACCTCTTGGCCTAAGTCCTTTGTATGGACACTTGGGTTGAATCGTGTAGTTGGCTTTTGATATTGGTTTCATTCATGGATGTTGTCTCTTGGACCTTCTTTGTTTCTATTCTCTGTACACCTAAGGATTGATGTCACTGTACTCTCCGTCCAATTAACAGGCTTTGAAGATTCCTATGTTCTGTGCTCCCACTCGTCTGAGAGAAGAATTTTGACAGGACACTGCTAAATACCCTGTTTTGCCCTCACACTACAATAAGAATTGTTTAGTCAAATAATGACAATGAAAGTTACACTGAAAGTACTGCTTAAGCATTATACAGGGTAATTCTTGCTCAGTTTTTCTTCCTAGACAAAAGGGAAGCCAGAACTCACATCTCAGAACTTGGGCTGAGTATGGGGATGTGGTAGGACAAACCCCTGGGCTCCTGGGAAAAGCTGAACATCATGTGACTGAGTCTCCAGCTGCAATCAAAATAAAAAGCCAGACTGTTGGGATGACCACATGAAAGTCTGCAGAGCTGGGCTAAGAGGAAGAAAGGAATCTGAGGATACCTTATCAGAGAAGAGGAGATTGGAGTCCAACTTTGAGCTACTGGAGGGAATCTCTTAAGTATTTTCTGTAGGCTTCCTGGGTTCTCAGTCATGGATGTACAGATTTGTGTTAGGGGAGCCAAGCTGTTACAAACAGGTATGTGGTTGAGAGATTCATGTGCTGTGGTTTTTCAACTCTAGATCTTATTGGCAAAGATCTTACTAGATACCTCTTATAAGTGTATCGGTTAGCAACTGCTATGTAACAAACCACCTCAGTACCTGCTGGTTTAAAGAATTTATTTTATGAATGTATAAGTCACATTTTTCATTATAGCTAATGCTTCTGGGGGATGACTAATGTAAGCTGGACTTGTCTGAGTGGTTCTGTTCATACTGGTTGGACTTATTCATCTATCTATAGGTTGGCTGTAGTAGGGGAGGGGCAGGGGCCTTTGTTCTAGGCTGAGGCAGCTCAGTTAAGGGATGTTCTACTCCACATTGTCTCTTAGCCTCCTCCTGAGACTAGAAAGCTAGCCCAGAATGTTTTTATAATAACGGTAGAGGAGCAAAAGCAGAGCAGAAACACATAAGGTCTCTTGAAGGCTAGGCTACAAACTGGCTTATGTCACAATTTGCCTCATTTTATTGGCCAGCCCTGTCACATGACCAAACCTAAGTCAAGAGGCAGGGTAGTAGTATGTCCTGCTCATAGCAGAGCAGTGTAAAGATCTGTAACACAGAGTGTGAATGTTACAGAACAGATCCGGGGGAGGGTGAACAATATGCTATTACTGAAGGGACCCCCTTCTGCTCTGGGGGTGCCCCCCCATACTAGGTTCACCTTACCCACTGTCAGGGAAAGATGTCTCTCAATGCCAGAGATTGGTGAAAAGGAAAAGAATTATTATTTCAAAAAGTTATACAGACAGAGTAATTACTTAATGTTTTCATTAAAATACTAAAGTCCTTTAGAATACCCCCCCCCCACACACACACACAGTCCTTCATTCTCCCTCTGCCCAGTCCGGGGTTCTGTATCTCAGGAAAAGAAGTAGAAGTCTGTGGCTCAGGTAGCCCCTCAGTTCCCAGCACCATCACCTGTGTTTCCTCCGCGATTTCCAGTTAATCCAAAACCATTGGCACTTTCTCATGGCCTACCAGCAAGAGGCCTTTCACCCCTTTTCTTCCCAGCAAGGTCTCTCCTGCTTCCTAAGTCACATGGCAAAAGGAGCACCCCAAAGCCACGTGGTCCCCACCTACTCTGCCAAAGCCTGGTGGTCCTCTCTGGTATGGCTGTTGCACTGTAACCAGGGGGATTTGCCTCCCAGTTACATCCTGGGTAGAAGTCACTCCCATTTCCTGGGCTCAAAACATGGCCATAGCCTTTTAACATATCCATGAAACCAGTTGAAAGTTATAGATATGTTAAATGACCATCCAGAAGTTAGCTGCAAAACTGTTGCTATGCAAAACAGCTCTCAATGGCCCTGCTCCATGTGTCCCAATCCCCAGTTCAGACTTGTGGGGGTGAGGACATCTTATATGGATATATATTTTTAATATTTCGTGGACACCCTGAGTTCTGGACCCCATTACAAATCCCTATTTGGGGGCCCCTTGGCTGCACCCTGTATCATGAATACAAGAAAAAGGTAAAGAAGTGTAGGCAGTAACGCAATCTGTACAATATAGTAGGCACTCATCTAAGAGCTTCATCATATGTATAATGGGTATGCATTATTATCCTGATTCTATAGAAAACTCAAAATATTTATTTCTGTCACTAAAGCTAAAACAACCACTAAGTGGCAAAGCATAGATTTCAACTCAGTTCTGTTCAGTTTCAAATCTAAAATCTTTCCATCATGAGGTCAGAATTCACCAAACTATCCTTTTTCATTCCACTTAATTTTTATACAGAGCATACATACAAATACATACATTATATTGACTATTTGACACACACTTTAACAATTGAGTAAATAAAATGAAAACAAAAGTGAAAATTAAAAACAATCCTAATTTCATCACATGTTCTTCCTTATTGAAGAACCTCCATGGATCTATTCAATATTTGCTGTCACTTATTCTTTGCGTTTATAATATTCTAGGAGTTAATAATAACTTTCCTGATGCTGATTCTTCTTCTCATATATATACACATATAGAGTTAATTTTCAATACTTTTTAACATGGAGCTCATCAGTAAGGCAATTCTTTCACAGCATGAAAAGGATTCTTTTACTTAAAACAAAATTTCCCAACACACTAGCACTAAGTAAAGCAATTAGCTATCCATACACCCCTTTAAAGCATTTTCAGAGAGTTCATTTAAAGTCCTTCTGCCATGGCCAGGCCTGTGGATTCTGTAATGACAAGAGTGGATTTAGAGAAATGATGGCTGGAATCATCATGCTCTGAGGGAATATTTCTGCAGATAAATGAGCTTTCTCTTGTGCAAAGTCAAACAAATGATATAGGTCCTCATGATTATACTCCAGTATCACTGTTTGAAAGAGGCCTTCCTAGTTCTCAATTACTTAGCAGACATCTTCTGAAAAGTAACAAGATGATAAATCTCATCAGCCATCATCTGACCACCTCAAGAAACTACAAAGAATCCCTGCTGACCAGGCCCCCTGGCCATCTGTAAATTCATCCCAGGTGAGACTAAGTTTCACCTGGTTCATCAGTTTATGGCAAGTCTCATCTCTACCCTTTCAATTAATCTTATATTAAGGCCTGAGACCAGGACAAATCCATTCTCACTTTTGAAAATAGGAGAATTATTTGTACAATAACAGTTTAAGGGTGATTTGTGAAAAAAGCTATACAGAGTAGGGTTTGGCGAACTGAGCTAAGAGTTGAGACCTGAGAGACCTTGAGTGCATTACCTCCCCTTTCTGAGCCTTAGTTTTCTCACTGGTCAAGTCAGAGAACGAAAAGCTAACATTTTAGAACCAGACAGTCCTGACTTCCTGTTCCACATCAACACAAAGAGCTAGGAGTTCTTGGGCACATTATTTAATCTCCCTGAGCTTGTTTTCTCATCTGCTTAATAGATAATAACTCTCACTTTTCCTTCCCCAGAGAGCTGAGAAGAGTTGGTGCTCAATGACTGTTAATTTGCTCCTCCACTTTGGTGGTTCTTGTGACTGTAGTAATCTGTAATTCCAAAAACTAGACTGTTGGAAGATTTAAACAATTCTTTTATTCTGCAAGACATTTCCTCCTAACAAGTCACTAGCAATAATACATCACAGTACAGCTCTTTTTAAGACTTTCCCCCAAGATACTCCAGTCTATCAAATTGACAAAAGACTTATATTCTTGTTGGAGACTTTCCCATAGAATCAGTCTCCAACCAATGGAAAGATGACCTTGGAAATTTTTTAGTCCTTTACTCCACCTACAGATTCTTCATAAACTTACATCTCACGAAGTTGTACAAGATCACAGTAGATTTCACAACAGTGAAATTAAAAGCCACGTTGAGCAACAATGTCTGGTCAGTCCTATCTACTGATATCCATCTCAAAAATAAGCAAGAAAGATCATATTTGGAAAAAAAAAGCCTAAGATTTATTTTCCCTTATTACATTAATTGAAGATCTTAGGGGAAAGGATTTTTCTTTGAAACCAACTCATATTTTTGAAAAATAAAATACATTTGGGATATACTACACCTAGAAGGGTCTTGGTCTGTGTGACTTTTGTTACTTCTGCTGGTTTGGGTCCCAGCAGTTTAGGGAGCTTCTGCAGAGAGGCAGTAACTGTCTGATTGGCAGGCATATTAGGTGGTTATTTTCAACATTTTGCAACTGCCTTTGGGTTAACCAATCTGGAAGACAGTATTGATCAGTGGTCTACAATACATGGGGAACTACAGAGATTTTATATATGTTGTCTCATTTGATTTTTACATCCATGGAGCAGTGATGGTGAGAGAGGAAATGCACATATATTTGACTCTTATAACTTTGTACCTGTCATGTGTGTTATTCTTGTTATAATGTAAACAATTAATAATGATAATGCCAACAATGTTGAGAGTTCTACTGCATTCCAGGTACCATACTAAGACCTTTGCTTTCATGAGTGCATTTAGTCCTCCCATAGTGTATGTTATCACTTCCATTTAGAGAGAAGGACTCTCCGAGGTCACCCAGCTAATTAATTGTAAAACAGTGCTAATACTAAAGACAGAGTTTTATTAAAGAAAACACTGAAGTTCAAGAAACCCCAAATATTATACAGGGAGAAAATACTAAAGGTAAGAACTGAGTTTTTTAATGTCAATACCAATTAATGTGGGGAGGTAAATATAGGGGCAGATATTATACAGTCAAAAATACTTAGGTCAGCTTCTCAGAGTGATCTTATGCTCTCATGTGGACATAACTTAGGAATAAATATACTATGATTTCTCCCCTCCCATGAAAAGAGATCTTAAAGTGAAACAAAAAAGCTTACATAAAGTTGAACCATTTGAAACTGCCAATTTCCAAACAATTTTTAACCTATAAAATGGCAACTTTCTATCATTCAAATCTAAAAAAGCAAATACTTGAACACCTACAATAATTCTACTCCCTCCCAAAACCCACTAAAACAAGGCAACTGGATTGTTCTAAAAAAAATGTAAGAATAATCTACATGGAAGGGAATACAGGAAGGGCAACTATAGTTAAAAGACTTTGGAAGTTTTAAAAAAAAGGTAGATGAATGATAACCAACCTAAAACTGTAAGGTGAAGTGAGGAAATCTGAAGACCAACTGAAGGTGCATTGCAGAATCTTTAAAAGGTTCGGAAACCATCCACACCAGGACCCCTGAAATTGGGAGTAAAGAGGCAGAAAGGTAAAACCAAAAGGATGGAAAGGACACTTTTATGAAGGAGTTTCCTTTCCCCATTCCTCCTACCTCTTCCCCATCTCATCAAAAGTTTGGAGGTTTATTCTGTGGGGAGGTTAAACAAAGGTCTTTGGACAAGGAGTAGACAGGAATAATTGATGGCATTGAGTGGTTAATTATATACCCAATGCTGAGAACTTCCAAACATCTTCTGTGTTCCAGTTTCCAGAATGCTGGTAGCCAAACTTTTGTCCTCCAGGCAGGGTATTGGAAGAGTACTCCCCAGAGTATATGACAAGTCCAAGCCCAAGGGAAGAGACAAAAAAAATAATCACACAAGAAGTTCCCAAACAGCTCATCCAGGAAATGCTACAATAGGTTTCAACTTCAATCAGATACCCCACTCCCCAGTATCATGGAAAAAAAAAAAGAATTGTCTAACATCTGAGGACAGCCTAGAACACAAATGATAGAGGCCAAAGCAAACAAACAGAACAATGTAAATCACATGTGTCAGGTACTATCCAGGGAGAATAAAACAACAAACATAACCAAATATCACTATCCTCAGAAATAGGAGAAGATAGTATATCCATGAAACTAGGCCAGAATGCAGAAAAAAGGAACACTTAGAAAACACACACACACACCATTTATGGAAATTAAAAATATGACAGTATGAAAATTTTCAATCAAAGCATTTTTGAAAATCAGAGAATCAAAAAGTTTGTTTCAATATTCAAAAATAGTCATCCCAGAGAGAATAGAATAAATGTGGCAGAGAAAATAATCAATAAGATGATTCAAAAATATTTTCCTGAAGGACATGAATTTCCAGACTGAAAAGGTCCACCGAGGGTGCAGTGGAAGAAAAAGGGATCTCATCAACATATACTATTGTGAGATATGAGTGGTTGGCTCAAAGAAATGATCTTACAAGCAGAGCAGGAGAATGAACAGGTGCACAGAAAGAAGAGAAAGAATAACTTGAGATATCTAAATAGCATCACAAAAACCTAGAGGGCAGTGGGTCCAACCCATGAGAAAAAACAATGAAAATTTCCAGAATGACACTATTCTACTACTCTGGACAGCAACCTGGCTGAGATAGAAGAAGGATGGAGGTATTCCAGCTGGATATTCCCAAGGAAAAAAAATAAAAAAGATAAATTTCTTGATGTGATTGACTATTTCAACTTATATAAAGAGGTAAACTGAGGCAAGCTCAAGTTATCAGAACTTAATTTTATTTGGGAAAAACTGAGGAATTACAAAGCAGGAAACAGATGCTGTAGTAAGCTACATGCAAGTCCCTTGAGGATCTGGGGCTGGCTGTATTATGGGCAAGGAGTGCAGGGAGTAGGCGGTCCAGCCAGAGTTCCAATAGTAAGTTCACTGGCTTAACGATGGAGAGACATTCTTGGTGGATGTTCAATGGTGAGGAGGTAAGTCTTGACATTTATGGGAAATCAGTCTCTCAGTTAAATTCCATTCTTCTGAGGGCACTCCATTTCCTATCCTCCAGTTCCATTTTACACTGAAATCCTTTCACAGCTGTGTAGAAACTGGTACTGGAAGCTTTTGGTAGATGTGGGGGAAATTAGCAATATACACAAAGGCAACTTCTAACATGAAAACCAACACATGCACATCCACATATATTAATCCACTTAGAAAAGACAAAAAGCAAGGAAGAAAACAAATTCAATCCTTTACAGTGCAAAACTGGGAATATTTGTATAGAAATACTATATTAATAACTGGATACTGATTTACCCTAATATGATGGTGAAGAAGCAGCAGAGAAGGAGTTAATTCCTCAGCTACCATAATAGGAACTTAGAAGATAAGACTTAAAATTCATTAATCCAAAGAGAGAAATATGTGGACATTATTTAGAAATGTGTCTGCTTAAATGCAGAAAAAAAATTAAAAGAATAAAATAATTGCCTCTAAAGAGGGTGATTGGAGAGAGTATGGAGTGGTAAAAGGGGATTATTTAGAAAATGTTATAATCCTTTTATAACTTTTTGATTTTTATATGATACGCATGTATTACTTTGATAAAATAGTTTTAAATACCCAAGTTCAGTGAGCATAATGATACACAGCCCCTTTGAAAATAATTTTTCTCCAGTTTTGACACAAGCTTTTTTATTTTTACCAACACTTGTACAATGCATGAAATTTGCAGAGCAATGTGTTAAGTACTGTTTCTACAGTCACAGGACTGCTTCACTTTAAATAAATTCATCTTATGAGTTCAAAGCTTTGACCTTACAAGATTAGTTGAAAAAGAGGGTCAACACTTCTTTGTGTGTTAACCAGAGCTATAAACTCAAGAAGCACTTAGACTGAGGATCATACAGGAGACAGGAGATTTTGGTAAAATGAATATTAATTACTGGTAGATAAATTTTAAGAAATGTTACACTCTGCTGAGCTTTGGATCTTCGTTACTTCCTAAAACAATCTTTATGTCTATGGGACTTTGTTGATGAATCATTTCACGTCCTGTGGGTTGGTCTTGGAACACTGTTTCTGTGCTTACAAGAACAGTAATCTTGGCAAGAAGCTGTACATGTACTAGCTTTATTTCTCTTGGCTCTGGGTGGATGTCCCTCCAAGGGCCCTTGCTGTGTGTGGGCCAAATGTGGATGGGTGAAGTATGACATAATACTTATTTTTGATTCTGATCCTTAGAAGAGCTCGTCTTTGTCCTTCAGTTTCATTTTTGACAGGTCACTTTCTGATAAGGATTACCCTTGACAAACACCCTTTTAGAGTAAATACTAGATACTTTGCTTGAACACCCCACCCACTCCCTGTTTCTACATTCTTCATTACTAGTCCTGTTGGTCTTGCTTTTCATTTATCCATTTGCCATAACTCTCCTCATTCTTTCGCCCAGGTCTCTTGTTCTCTTGCATTGTTTCAAATGTTAGGACACTTTGTAAGGTTTCAGTTGGTTGTACATAGGCTTTTCCAGCTAGTTCTTTACCCAGATGGAAAGGTCTACATGGATGCCTTTGAACTGTTATTACAAGTTCAGTGCCATCTTTTGTTATTCCTGTTATAGAACAGACCTGGTGGTGGGGGGGAATGATAGACTATTACCAAAGGACCCCCCCTTTTTCAATGGGGGTTCCCCCACACCTACTACTAGCTTCGCTTTGCCCACCACCAGAGGAAAGACATCTCTCATGCCAGAGAAGGCATTGAGGCATTATTTATTGTAAATAATTCCTTTCACCAGAAAAGGAAAGGAATTACTTACAATAAATAATTATTCCTTAAAAGTTATAAAAGAAAACTAAAAAAAAAAGTTATACAGACTTAGAGTAATGACTTAATGTCTTCATTAAAATACTAAAGTTCTTCAGAATACCCACAAATGCACACAGTCCTTCCTTCTCCCCTCTGCCCAGTCTGGGGTACCGTGTCTCAGGAACATAAGTAGAAGTCTGTGGTTCAGGCAGCCCCTCGGTTCCGGCACTACCTGCTGTGTCGCTGCCATGATCTCTAGTCAATCCAGAGCCATGTGGCACCTTCTTGTGGCCCACCAGCAAGAGTCCGCCACGTGGTCCTAGCCTACTCTGCCAAAGCCTCCTGGTCCTCTCTGGTATGGCTGCTGCTGGTATGGCAGGATCCCCTGCCAATCTTCCTCTGCAGCCCCATTTCCAGCTTCTCCTACAATCAGTTACACTTGCCAGCATTACTGTATTCTTCCAGCCTTACTGGGCTGCCATAGTAAGTCCGGGCAGGTGTGGCCCCATGGTATGGAGCCAATCATCTTCAAGCTCTCACGCAGGCCCTGTAACCAGGGGAAGTTGCATCCCAGTTGCCTCCTGGGTTGAAATCACTCCCATTCCCCTGGCTCAAAGCATGGCCACAGCTATTTAACGTATCTATGAAACCAGTTAAAAGTTATACCTATGTTAAATGACTGTGCCAGAGGTTAGCTACAAAGCTGTTGCTGTACAAAACAGCTCTCAATGGCCCTGCTCTATGTGTCCCATCCCCCATCTCAGACTGGTGGCGGTGAAGACATCATATATATATATATATATATTTCTCTAATATTTCCTGAACACCCTGAGTTCTGGACCCTACCACGAATCCCTATTTGCCCACCTCCCCCCCAGCTGCACCCTGTTACATTCCTACAAGCTCCTATTCGTAGTTTTTTTTTCCTATACTATCTATCAAAGGAGCTAGTATGAGATGATTTCTGTTGCTTTTAGGGAGATTCTGCCATTGTTGGTATCTTTTCTGTTCTTGTTGGCTTTCCTCTTTGGAGTTGTAATATGAGTTTGTTTATTCAGAGACTCCCTCCTGCTTCTCCCGAGTTTACACTTGGTATTGGGACTTAGATTTTGAGTTCCGGTTGCCGCATGCCTTCGTTTGGGTTATTGGTGGTGGATCTGCTCTCTAGGACTCTGCTCAAGTCTGGAATGAGCAGAGGAGAAATGGAAACACTGAAGCTTTAACTCAGAGATGCCGAGGGTTAGGGAAAATGTGCAAAGACCTGGGAAGCCAATGGGCAAATGGAAAAGTTCAGTGAGTTGAGGGGTCCTGGAAATCCCAATGGTTTCCACCCTGGACCCAGGCTCCAGTGGTCACAGTGACGGCACTTATTCTCACCCTTTCCCTAGCAAAGGTCTCCAGGTTAGTCTCCTGAAGATCCTTTCTGTCTTAGAAATCTGCAGTTAGAACAAATACAATAAAGGAAGAAAAGAATATTTGATTCTCAGAAATTCTGTTTTTAGTCAATGTGTCTAGAATGCATGCATTTAATAAATTAAGGCCAAATCTCTTTTTCTTAAACAGTTTATATATTCAAAAGAAGATTTACATATGTTGCTGATGGCATTTATTAATGCATTCATTAAACATTTATTGAGTACCCACTAAGATCTGGGTACTGTATATTAGCCTATGCTTTTGGATTATAATTCAGCAGCACATATTTAGAGTCATTACTATTTTTACATATTTTGTAGCAATAATTTGACTCCAGGGAATTTGTCCTAAGGTAATAATTGAGATAAGAAAAATTAAGTGATATGTAAAACATATTTATAGCATCATTATTGGTAATGATAAAAATCCTGAATGCCCAACATAGGGGAATTCATATAATTGTGGCATATTCGTTTCAAAAACATTAGGTATGTACTGAAGATGATGAAAAAAACCAAGTATAGCAAATGGAAAAAACCTCAGGGATAAAAATTGTATAAAAGTATGATTGCAACTATGTAAACACGCGTGTATAAGAAGTTTTAGAGACAAATGAAAAGTGTAAATAGTTAACATAATTGGATGATCAGATTATTAAATCCTATTTTCCTTCCTGAAATATTATAAAGTTGTCTTGATAGTAAGTAAAAGTAATTAATGACATTGACTGAAAACTATTTTAAAACTCTACTTTTTGTAGTGCATAGTAATGTGCACTGAATGTGGAACTCTCATGTCCTTAGCTATCAATAGTTTGGTTGTAAATGGAAATGTTTTGAACTGAGATGTCAAGGGAAAAGAATTCACAGAAGCCAATAGTGATAACCAATATCATTCAGTCCTCGGGGGCATGTAGCTCTGCAGCCTGAGCTACTTCCATTCCCAAACAAAATTTTCCTGGTGTCTATAATCTTAAACAGCCTTCCTCCTCCTCTGGTTCTTTGGGAACCTTGAACTCCTTGGAGATCACTTAGGGTAATGGAGAATTCAGACCAAACTAAATTAAAACATTTTATGATTGAGTTTTTCTATGTGATGCTGAATGAATTACATGGCATTTCAAAGTCTCAGTTTCCTTATCTGTATAATGGGGATGGTAATATCTCCTCCCTCTTAGGGCTATAAGTAACAAGGTATGGGAAGCAACCTTTAGACAGGAGCCAAGGGGGGTGCATGATTCACACAATGTGAGGAGCTTGGGGCAAAGTTTTGTAGGTAGCAGGCTCTCACTCAGCTCGCACCAAGTCCTGCCCATTGCAGGGTGTGACCTCAAGCTTCAGAATGGCTGTGCCCTGACAGCAAGATTCTGGCAAGACCATTTTACTGCTTACTTTTTCATTGGAAAGGCAATATATACTTACTAAATAAAACTTGAAAGGGTGAAAAATGGAGAACAACCCCCCAAATTCTCCCCACTTAGTGAAAATAACTGTTAACATTTTGGAGTATTTCCTTCCAGGTTTTTCCTACACATGCATTTTGGCTGGATTTTAAACACAATTGTAATCATGCTGCACATAAAATTTTGCATCCTGAACTTTTAATGTAGTGAATAAGCTGTTTTCATGCCATTTCTAGTTTTCGGGGCCATCATTTTTAACGGCTGCATAACATTCCAGTTTGGAAAACTTACAAGCCACACATGTGCCCTCCTCTCTGGTGCCAAAAAGGTGTTGTAGTCTTTCCATATCCAAGAAGACTTCTGAGTTTTCCAGGCGGCCCCAGATCACACAGTCAAAAGCATATAGGAGCAGAAAAATCTTTCTGGAAGCAGTAGGGGGAAAGGAAGTAGAAAAAGCAGTAATAGTAAAAGAGAACATTGAAGGAGAAGGAAGGGAGAGAGAAAGGAAACAAGAGGAACAAAGAAGAAAGGAGAAAGAAAATGATATAGAGGAAAAAAGGAAATTAAAGAAAGAGGAAGAGGAGGAAGAGGAGGGCAAGGAAGGTGAAGAAGGAAGAGAGATACCTGGTGTTTTCAGATTAACAAGGTCCCACTCTAGATTCTCCCATGATAGACGCTTTCTGTGGAAGATAAAGACTCCCTTGGGTTCTCCTCTCATTGGCAGCTTCCAACACATTGCCAGCCTCTGACATTTTTGTGCTCAATCATTCATATTTAATGTTATAGCCACTGAACCTTTTGACACTTATTAATTCTTTATTTGGAGTCAGAAACACATTTACCTGACATCCTTGTTTCTCAGACTCGTCATTACCTCACCAAGGAGATGAAGGACTTCCGTGATTGATTCCCACGGTTTCAAAGGG
This sequence comes from Desmodus rotundus, assembly GCF_022682495.2. Lineage (NCBI taxonomy): Eukaryota > Metazoa > Chordata > Mammalia > Chiroptera > Phyllostomidae > Desmodus > Desmodus rotundus. The sequence goes on from NC_071393.1 coordinate 91,323,702, forward strand.
CTGGATCCTGTATGAGGCCCCCAGTGAATTCTTCCAATAGGGGTTTCATTTTATTCTTGATTCAGTGACTTTGGCTGGGATCAACTTTTTCTTCCTAATATTTTGCTCCTACCACCAAAATTTAATTTCAATATGTGTGATCTATTTTCCACGTGCTGGCATTTTTACAGTCCCTGATGAGGTTCTGGGCCCACATGCTACCTCTAGTTTTGAGGAAATATGGTTTATGGAAGACCTTGAAAGCCCCCTTCCTGCTACAGTTGATCAGTGTTGATGTAATGAGGAACCTGGGCTTGACTCCCCTGCAGCCTGCCCTGGGGACCATCTGCATACTGTGGGCCTGGGACCTGCTATCACCCACAGGAGGACTGTGACCATCAGAAGCACTGGCAGGGGCCTCCAGAAAAAGCTGCAGAAAAGCCAGGGGGGTGGCTTGCTCACATCCAGTCACCCCCAGGAGCCTGTCCCACAGAGCCTTGGCAGGTTTGCATAACCCTCTGCCATTGCGGTGGCCCAGGTCCAGCAAGCAGCAGGACCCTACCCCTACCCCACATGATGGGACAGGGTGGGGCCATGAGTCCTTCTCTGCTAAGAAGGAGGTGTGGTCAGAGAATTGGGGGTTGAAATCTGAACTTTGGTGTTCTGTGTTTTGAGCCAATACAATGCTTTTTGGACTGAGCTTCCACATTTGTAAAATGTGAATAAGAATCCCTGTCCTGTTTACCCTACAGAGGTGTTGTTATAATCATAAGGGACATAATGGAGGTTAAAGTATATGATTAAAAAAAATGTGCTTCCCAGGTCGAGGGAGGGGGAGAGAGCACGCTGTAGTGGTACAAAGAACATTCCTTTGGAACCAGAAGCCCTGGGTTCACATATTACCCCTATTTTCAACTCACAACTTGCTTTTGCTCAGTTCCCTCATTCTGTAAAAATAGGCTAATAATGCCTGCTCACCCTTCCTCACAGACTTTTTGTGAAGATCAGGTGAGACAATGAAAGTGAAGCTGAGACAAACTTTAAGGAAGAGCCTATTACTGTTATTAATATCCCTGTTGTTGTTATGTACACTATTATCAGAAGCAATGCTTACCCCTTGTGTTATGGACTGAATGTTCCTATGTTACACCCTAGTCCCCAAAGCGATTCTATTTGGAGATGGTGCCTTTGGGACACCATCTCCCAAGTTATATTCAAGTTATATGAGGTCGTGAGGGTGTCTGCCCCTCTCATGGGCTTAGTTCCTCTATAAGATGAGAGCTTGCTCTCTCTCTGGCTCCATCATGGGAGGACACAAGGAGTAGCTGGCCATCAGCAGGGCCCTCACCAAGAACCAGGCCATGTTGGCACTCTCATCCAGAACTTCCAACCTCCAGAACTGTGAGAAATAAATGCCTGTTCTGTAAGACCCCTAGTTGGTGGTATTTTGTTATGGCAGCCCGGTAGACTGAGACACTTGATGTTAGGCCAGGCAAGATCCCTTTCCCTGCCCCAGAGTGTGGACTTGTTCACATACTCCCCACCACTGGCAATCAGCCAAGGCCTTCAGTAGGAGCAGAAGAGAGACACCTCACCTCAGTGCGAAACTTAAGGTGGTATTAAATACCTCATCATCAAGATGAATATTTTCATGAAATTAAAAAAAAATTTAAACTAATGCAAAAAAAAAACAACCCCAAAACAATCCAGGATAAACAAAACACCAAACTTTTAAGTAAAGACAAGATCAATAGCCACATTGGAACCTGAGGCAAAAAGGAGAAATAAATAATCCTAATCTTATCTTTATTAAACAATTTTGATAATTTGTTCATCTGGATTTTTGCATAAATTTTGATTTTTAAAATAGTGCTCTAAAGATTTACCTTGATCGCTGAGTTTTTTGAGCCCCCTGAGATTCTGCACCCTAGGTGAGTACCTTGGTCACCTCCCCAGCCCTAGCCATGCTACACTCCGTGCCGCCTCGTTCTGCACAGTGGAGTGCTGGCCCATGAACCTGTCTCTGTTTGCTCCTGACAAGGCCAATTTACTGTCTGCTGCCTTGTTTTTCTAGGCCCTGTTCAGTTCATCCATACTGAGTGTTAATAGCTGAGAAAGGGTCTTCCTAGAAATCAGCAATTGAGAAAAAGTCTCCTAAAACTAAAATGTCTGAAGCCAAAGTCTCATGATGAATTCTTAATCTTTCATCCAATAAATACTTATTAAATGACCAGTGGTGGTGTGTCTTGGGATGGCACTGAAAATATACAGTGCCATCCCAAGAGACATGAAAAGATACAGCCCCTGTTCTGAAGAGCTCACAACCTCATGAAGAAGGCAGATAATCACAATACAGGGAGAAAAGTGAGCCAAGGGAGCTGTGGGTAATGGGAGGACAGGAAAGGTGCTCTTAGGTCTTGCTTTGGATTCAGGGAAGTCTTCACAGATGAAGAGAGGCTTGAACTCTCAAAAAATGTGAATTGTGTTATTCTAATTCTAAGTCATATGTGACCATTGTAGAAAAATTGGAAATGAGAAAAACATTCAAAAAAAGTTAAAATAGTTACTCTCACTTCCCAGGGATGACTATTGTTTACATCTGTTATTGTTTCTAATTTACATCATGTCTATAGTTATATTTTTACCTGTAATGGGTATAAAATATAAGCCCACAAATAAGTTATGTTCAAATTACAGAATTTTTAAGAGTTACTATAATTGTTTTTACCTTGCCCCCATTCCAAGTGCTGGAGTTAAAAAAAAAAAAAAAAGGAAGAAAAACTTAACATTTCTACTTAAGTGACTCTGACACAAAACAGTTTCTCCTTTGATAAATGTTAAATCAATTCAAAGTTTAAACTCCCTATCTGTACTTTTCTATCCTTTCAAGCTGACCCCCCCACTTCTTCCTTCCATAGTACCAGGGTACAGGAGGTGGGGCACCTGTCCTCTGGGTTGCCTGAACTCCCACAAAAGGACATATCCTGCTTGGTCACTGGGGATCCTGCTCTTGTGTCCACTGAGTCTGCCTGGTCTGGGTGTGCTGATGGCATCACTGTTTGGCTGGGGGTTGGTGGGGGGGCAGTCAGGAACTTTTGGCATAAAGCAACTTCTCTGACACCACCTAGTTTTATGGCAGGAGATGACTCTAGGGAGATGGACACAGGCCACATTATTCAGGGCCTTACATAGAAGGGAAGAAATTTGGATTTTACCTCAAAAGCAATGGGAAGCTATAAGCAAATTTAAGCAAATAACTGGTGTGGCACAGTTCTCATCATTAACAGACCACAAGTATCACTCTGTGTGAATGGATTGGAAGGGACAGAAGTGCAGGCAGTATGACTATAAAAAGCTATTGCATAGTGAAGGCCAGAAATGATGGTGGACCTCAACTTAGAGATTAGAGATAAATGTTGGAAGTTGAACATCAGCAAGCTGATGGGTTGGATGTGAGAGGAACGAAAGAAAATGTTCAGGGAGACAAAGGGCAACGTCTACTAATGAGATGGAGGAAACTGGGCTGCGGACAAGTTGGAATCGAGAATTCTGTTTGGGACGTGTTATGTTCCAGCTGTTCTTGAGATGTCCAAGGGGAGATGTTCAGTGGGAGGTTGAATGTGTGAGTTTAGAGAAAAGATGTGGGTGTCATCAGCACCTAGTGGACATTTAAACCCATGGGAAAAATATTCAATCACATAATGACAAACTGTAGGGAAAGAAGGAAGAGACTCCAGTAGAGGATCTCAAATAGCCTCAACATTTAGAGCTTGGGCAGAAGAGGAAGAGATGGGCCAAGAAGACTGAATAGGAAGCAGCAGTGAGCAAGGGGAGAGTAATGACGCCTAAGACAAGAGGGTGAGGATCCAAAGAGGAAGAAGTGGTGGACTGTGGGATGCTGCTGAGAGGGTGACTAAGGCAAGCCCCTCTTGGAAAGCACTCCCAGCCTCCCCTGGAAGATTCAGGGCTCCTCTTCTTTCCACCCTCCTTCCACCTTGACCCTCTTTATGCACTCATTGCACTGCATTATAGCACACGTTAACACACCCGCCCCCCTCTCCGTCTGAGTGACCCCAGTGCATTTACTGTCTAGGGGAAGTTCCCAGGAAATATTAACAGAGCAAAAAGGTTAGCAAAGGTTTGATGGGATCAAGACTCTGTGTCAAGAAACGAGCAGGCAGACACCATTATAATAGAGACTTGGACATTGCTGGTGACTACCGCTGCTTGGCTGCCTCCTCTGGGCTCTACTGGAGAAGTTCTTTAGGAAGGGGACGTTGAGAGAAGGAATGAGAGGAGGGATGGAGCTGATAAGGGGCAAAGGGCCACAAGGCAGTGTCCATATGAAACCCCTCTTTCCTTGTGGATGGTAGAACAGACTATCATCCACTTGGTGATTTTACCTTTTGTTTTTAAACTAAATTGAGCACAGTGACTACTTTCTCATGAACTTAGTGTTAACCCTTCTATTAAAGGTTTAACTCTCTGACATTGTCCCAGACATTGTCCTAGATGATTCTCCCACAATCAGTATCCAGAAACTTAAAACTAAACTTCACTTCCATACTCACCTGCGTATTTCTCTCGGGCACTAAGTTGTTACAGAAGGAACAGGAAGGGAACCAAAATTCACTGAGAGTTCAAACCAGTGGGGCTGCATTCCTCCAATATTTATCTCCTTTTCTATTTACCACCTTCCTCATTGAATTTTTACACCCATCTTCCAGAAAAGGAAATTAAGGATCAGAGAATTCCCAGCATCACACCCTGGTGAGGTGTGGAGCTGAGAGTCATTAAAAGAATTGGACGGTGGTGGCAACAGTAACTTTCTGTCCCAGGAATATTGGTGACCCTGGAGTGGTCCTCAGCTCCCCTAGCGGGTCAATTCTACAGGGCTCTGGGAGCCACTGGGTGAGTGGTCTCAGCCTAAAGACCATTCCTGCAGCCCTCCCAAGGATCTGATAAGTCAATTTCCTGTATTGAATGCCATTCTGTTTGAAATGCAGGGGATTTCTGTTTGCTACACTATAGCACTACTTCCTACCCAGCCCCCCAGCTTATAGCTAGCAAGTGCGAAGGAACCAGCATTTAACACTGAAACAATTCCCCCTTCCTATGTTGGCCCACCCAACTCCTTGGGGCACATGACTAGGAATGGCTTCACTCGCAGTTGGTTCCCTCAAATGGAAAACCGTGAAGGATATGGGACTGGGTAATATATGCTGATGTAAGGGTCACACCGGAACTTGGAGATGAAGGTGAATAGGATAACAAGCAGCTCTGTGTAGGACATTCTGTGCAGGTCTCCAAATTAAATGGAAACAGTGGGGATTAATGAAAGGTTCAGAGCAGGAATTGTGAAATGGCTCCTGGCAACAGACTCAGTGTGCTCTGCTCTCTGTCACAATGCCATTGTCTGAGATTTATTAATTTTGCTTGTACTAGGTTTATTTATTTTTTAAGCTACAGAATTTCAAAAGATAAGACAAACCAGGCCTCAAGGTTCTTTGCAGAAGCAGCAGCAGAGGGAAAGGGAAGGATTCATGTGGCACATTGTAGGTGCTAACACTTAACTAATGAAGGAAGGATGGTTATACCATCAAGAACTTCCTATGATCTGGCTGCAAACTTTGGTCCCCATCTTTTCTTCTGCTACTGCCCTTTGTAAATCTCCCCCGCCATTGACACTGTCTCCTTGCTGTCTGACTCCTAATGTGAGCCTGCCTCCCTGTCCTTGTCTTCTCTGGCCTGGAATGACTCCCTCCCTGCTTTCTCCCCACCCACATAGTCTACATTTGGCAAAGTTTGGGTCAAATCCTACTCTTAAGCTACTGACTTCTACCTGACAATGGTCTCACCTTTTCTGAACTGGCAACACCTGGGCTTGTATATCCTTTAGATAGTTTCATCTTGCTGAGTCATCCTGCTGAGTCATGAATCTGAACTGAGTAATACTTGCTTTGCTGATGAAACACCTGGAAAGGAAACCAGCTTACCTGGAGCATACTTCACCTGCCCATAGCTTTACAGGGCTGAACTACTCTAATCATCCTATTAACTCTCTGAAGAGCACAAGAGCTCTTGGAGCTTAAACAACTTTGCCAGGAGTACCTGGCCTGTAATTGGCCAAACTGGATTCAGACTTGGTTTGGGTGCAGGTCTGTTTGACTCTCAGATCTTGATGTGTCTCATACAGGCATTCTGGGGGTCCTGGGATCTGGGGGTCAGTGACACATTATGGGTTCTTGGCTTTGAGCAGGAAAGAATTCAAAAACAGCCAGCATATAGTTCAAAGGGGAAGTGAGATTATTAGTGAGACAGAGAATGGGCTACTCTACAAACAGAGCAGCCCCTCTTTAGCAAAATTTGCTGCCTTTATTGAGGTTCATTTAATTGGAGGGTAGAGTATTCAATAAGGGAAAGGAATATTCAGGATCTTCCCTTGAATGGGGTGATTCCTCAGAGGAGCTCTGTTGACCATTTCTGTGTCCTTATACAGGCTTTCTGTCTCAGATCCTGGCAGGGCAGAGTGTGTCTTTTAGCATCCTAATGTAGTACAGTAGGTGTATAATGAAGTGAGCAGATACTATTAGGTGAAATTAGTCACCACGTTGGATTCAGCCAGTCTCTGCAGTTATAAGCCATAAACCTGGTAGGGGTGGTCTTCCTTCCTCTTGACATTTCCTGTAGCTTTTATCAATTGCAGCTGTTCTGCCACATACTGTATCTCATGCCCACTATTTCATATTGCCTCCCTTAACATTAAGGTGCTTTTCACAACTAGATGGTAAGCTTCCTTTGGTCAGGAATTAAGTCCTTTCATATTGGAGTACTGCCTCTGTTTTGAAGTATCCTGCACATTGTAAATTATAAATTATCTCAATAAATTTTATTTGACTAATTGGGATTATAAACCAATTATCTATAGTTGGAAATATTTTAACATTTTAAAAGTGTGTTTACATTTGCTAATTTATTTCCTGTGATAGGGATGCTATTTGAAAACTCCCCATTACACAGATTAAAAACAAAACAACAGGCCCTGGATGGTGTGGCTCAGTTGATTGATTGCCCGCTTGTGAATCGAAAGGTTGCTGGTTCAAATCCCAGTCAGGGCATATGCCTGGATTGTGGGCCAGGTCCTTAGTTGGGGGCGTGAGAGAGGCAACCAATTGCTGCATCTCTTGCACATCAATGTTTCTCTCCCTGTCTCCCTTTCTTCCCCCTATCTAAGAATAAATAAATAAAATTTAAAAATAAAACAAATAAAACAAAAACAAAAAGAAACAGCATTGAGGGTAAATGAAGTGCCAAAGTCACAAAATAAGAAATCTTGGTATCTACATTAGTAGATATCCAATATCTACTCTGATATTTACATTAGTTCTTCTATTGAAGTACCAGATACAGGTACTATAATGAGACACTCTGAGACAACTGGGAAAATTTAACTATTATTTGTTAGATAATATTAAGGAACTACATTCATTTCCTATTTCTGCTATAACAAATTACCATAAATTTAGTATTTTAAAACAACACAAATTCATGATTTTACGTTTCTGGAGGTCAGAAATCCTAAAAGGCTCCCACTGAGCTAAATAAAATCAAGGTGTCAGCAGCACTGTGTTCCCTTGAGAAGATTTAGGAGACTATTTCCTTGAATTTTCCAGCTTCTAGAGGCTGCCCACTTTCCTTGGCTCGTGGCCTCCTTCTCCATCTTCAAAGCCAGCAGTGTAGGCTCTCCTCATATCACCTCCTCTGACACTTCTGGCTCCATCTTATAAGTACCCTAGTGATAATACCGGGCCCACCTGAATAGCTCAGGATATTCTCCCCAATTCAAGAGGCTTAATTTAATCATACCTGCACGGGCCCTTTCACCATATAAGGTAAAATATTCACAGGTTTCAGGGATCTTTAAGGTGGACATTACTCATTGTACTCCAGAAAGTATTGGTAATTTTGATAATTATGATAATGGTATAATATTAATTATGTTTTTAAAATATCCTCATGTATTACAGATGCTTATTGAATTATTTATGTGCAAAATAGCATGATGTCTGATATTTGCTTTAAAAGCTACAGAAAAATAAGTGTGCATGGAGGGAAAATGAAGGAAATAAGGTTGGCAAAGTGTTTCATAATTAATTGATAACTATTGAAGCTGGTTGTTAGGTACATGGGAGTGTGCTTTACTATTTTTTCTGCTTTTTTATATGTTTAAAAATTTTTATACTATCTTTTTAAACTATAGATATCATTAAAAATTTTTGTGTAGCTTTCTCTAATCACATTCTCCTTTCATCTTCCCCAGAGGAAGCTGCCATTCTGAATTTGGTGTTTTTCACTCACTTCCATAATTGTAGAGTTTACAAATATACATCTTAAAATATAGAGAATTGGTTTGTGCATTTTTCCAAATTTATATAAATAGTATCATATTGCATATTTAGTCTTTGAGATTTATTCATGTTGATACATGGGTAACTGCAATTCATTCTTTTTTAGGTAGTATAAAGCATTCAACAGTATATACAGCTATATTTAAATTTTTCCCTTATGTGGATGTGTATTAAAGTTGTTTTCAATTTTTAGTTATTAAAAACAATGCTATAATAGGCCTCCTTATAAATATCCCCTTGTGCACATGTATGAAATTCCCTCTAGGGTACTAAGTAGCGAAATAGCTGGGATGTTTGGTATATGCATTTTCATCTTTACTAGACCTTGCTAAATATTTAATAATGAGATGGTGCCAATTTATACTCTAGCAGTACTCGAGATTTCCCATTTATATTCACATCTTTACCCACACTTGGTATTTTAAGACTGAAATTTTTGCCAACCTTATGGATGTGATATAGTATCCAATTGTTTTAATTTGAAATCCCTGATAACTAGTGAAGTTGAAAATATTTTCATCTTAGTATCCTTGATTAATTCTTCATTAAACGTTGTCCCACCTAAAATTTATAAGTTTTTTATTTTAATACTACTTTTATCTCAGGATTATATTATTTTTAAAATTTCTGCTTTGTCTTTGGGTATTCTAAACATTCTTTTTTTTAAGTCTTGGCAGATTATAGGATTAATTTTACCTATTAAGTCATATTTTGATGATTGACTACTGATCTTATTAACTTTTTTAGATTTCTTTGTTGGTTTTTAACTTTAAGTCTGTAGGCTCAGTTTGAATGGGGAATTTTTGGTCTATTTTTTTTACTTCCTCTTTCTCCCCCTGGACATATCCCTTTCTATCTAGCCTTTGCTAGGATCCTTCTTGGATCCCTGAGTCCTCAGTGTGGACCCAGGTCTCATTATGACATTTCAGGACTCCATTCCCAAAGTGAACTTCACATTACTGCAGATCCAGGCATGAAGACAAGGAGGAGCAAGGGTCAGACCCTACTTGTGAACAGTATCTAGGTCATCTTGCCTCAGTAACTTGTGCCATGTTTAAGGCAAAAATCCCCAGCTGTGGTCAATAGCATTTTGGGAAACTTCTCATGAATAGGGCAGCTCTACCCCAGCCCCAGTCTTCAAGAAGGGGCTTCGTTTCCGTCCGCATCTTCGCAGGCAGCAGTTTTACTCTCAGCTCCGCTCTCTGATAATCACTTTGAATTTCTCTTCTGTTTCTAGTTCACAAAAATGTATAACGAATTTTCTGATCCACCTCTGACTTTTTAATTTCACCTTTTAACTTCGACTGGGTCTATTATAAATATGTGCCAGGAGCAGAAAGAATGCCTCTGGTGTCATTTTCTTGAGTCACTGTGATTAGATACACAGGTTACCTTGTTTTTTGTTTTTTTTATGGGGAGGGGTACCTTTTATATCTAGTAGACTTTCTCATAGGGTGTTGAGAGGGTCAGATAAACATGATATGTACAACACTGAAGTCACCATTTTGAAGACATGATTCTATTGTGTTTACTACTGAATGTTGTTAAGTCTGATGCTAATCTGATTCCTGTTCGTTGGTGAGTAACAAACATACACAGACATATGTGTGTCTGTATTCATATTTCCATTTGAAAGTATCAAAGATCTTATATCTACTTCTTTATGCATCTATTCATCCACCTATCCAATGGCCCACCCACCCACCTACCACCCACCTATCATCCTCCTGTGTATATTGTGTGTTTATATGTGTATTTGAAAGTCTTTACCCTTTTTTTGGAACTCCATTTTAATCTTGATGTCCTGAAATTGCATATGAATGAATCTAAGTGTGGTTCTCTTTTATTCTTTCTGACACTCAGTGAAGCCTTTCATTCTGAAGACCTGAATCTCCCTAGTACTAGAAAGATTTGCCTATTATTCTTTTATTATTCCTCCTCCATTTCTCTGTTCTTTCTTTTGATGGATGTTGATCCATCTTAAGTGATTTTCTGTCTCATATACTTTCCCCTTCTTTCTTCTATCTTTATCTTTTTTGATTCATGTTTAGAGAAACTCCTCAATGTTTCATAGTAGCTCTTTAAATAAATTTGTTGGTATATATATATATATATATATATATATATATATTTCTGTTCATGAATTTTTATTTCTGTTCATGAATTCTTTCTTGTTATTTGATTGCTTCTTTTTCACTTTGACAGCCTGTTTTTACTTTATAGGTAAAATATGTTTTTAAGTCTCTCTGAGGATACTGAAAAGAATTTTTTAAAAGCTGGTATCTCTTCCTGGATTCTCCTTGTACCTCTTGGGTGATTTGCTGTGAATATCACCTCCTTGCTGTTGGATTGCCTCATCTGTCTGGTGGCCCTTAGTCATACTCCCATATTTAAAAATGAAGGACCATGCTGAGCATGTAGCTCAAGAAAGCACTACCCATGGACTTGCTAGGACCAGCTTCCCCTGGGGGCTTCTGTCCTCAATGGGAATTCCGGTCTGCCCCTTCCTATCCTAGAGCCACTCTAGAGCTCCACACAAAGAGCCCCCAGCTTCCCCGCATCCTTTCTGACTTGGGTCTCCTTTCTCCCTGGTTTATCAGTTAACATGATGTGATCCCACGTATAGTCCTCCAGGAATTTATCAAAATCTCTACTAGGGATATACCTCCCCCTTTCCTGTATGCAATACTTCAAAAAAAATGTGTTTCATTCTTTGCTTCCTAAACCTAACAGAATTTAGAAAGGGGAGCGGGTGACAAGTAGCTTAAGAGGTATATTCAATATTGAAGCATGATCAATTGATGTTTTAAGAAAAGCACTCTGGCTGCTGTGTGGAGAGGAGCTGGATGCAAGCAGAAGTTGAAGCAAAGAGTCCAGGTAGGTCTACCTGTTTCAAGTGCAAGATGATAGATAAGGTGAGGACAGAACTGAGGGGATAACAAAAAGAGGTAAAAGGGCAGGGGCTGTACTTTGAAGGTACTACTGATAGAGATCTCCTTTCCCTCCTTCTGAATGTTTCTGGACTTGTGTGAGATCCTGGGGTATGAGGCTCTTAAGTGACGAATCTAGGGAAGTAGCATGGCATGGTGAACTGAGTGCTGGGTTGGGGCAAAGGCAGGACTGAACTTGAATGAAACAAGTGTATAAGTGATTTTTATAGACGACCTCATTGCCTCAGCATCCTCATCTATAATATAGGCCTACTAATACCTACTTATGCTAGTTAGGCAACAGAACACCCTTGGACCACTTTCAAGCAAAGGGAGTTACTGGAAAAGTATGAGCAGATTAGCCCAGAAGTGGAAAACTTCAGAATCAAGCCCACAGATCTCTCCAAGACTCTCTACAGACCAAATAAGTTCTCTAGCATTGCCTGTCCACTTCTGTGTGTGTCTGTTTTATGAATGCCAGTTTGAGGAAGGAGATAACCTAATTGGATTAGCTCATTATTATCAGCCCAGTTGGATAAAGCCCTTCACAGCAGGTCATTGGTTGCTGACCATTGACTGAGAGACTTTCTCAGGTCAAAGGACCACCTTACCTCAGTAAGGGGCCGCTTCTGTGCAAAGAGCAGCATGGCCCTGCTCTCCCAGCCAGAGGGGGCTCCGTGTATTAAAATAAAAAGGGAAGGCATAAGTACTGTGACTAACATACCAATACTTTACCTACTAGGGTTGATGTGACTAGCAAATAAAACGAGACAAGTAAAATATGTAGGGGGTAATATTTTTAGATGAACCTCACCTCATTAAAAAACACCCACTTGCTTTACACAAAATGTGTTCAATAGTTGTTAGACTCTCCAGTATCCCATATAATGGGGCATCCTAGCTAGTGAAATTCAGCCTAATTGTGGAGTGAAAGTAGGCTTTGAAATGCACCTAGGAATAAAGGCTAAAGAAATAAAAGAGCCCAGGAATTTGGGAGAATTACTTGGATTCCTTGATTTTGCTTCTTTGTGAGAATCTCTACTGTAGCTTTGGTGAGCTGAATTAATTATGTTTGATACATCCCTTCATCTATTGTTCTTGAAACTCCAAGTCAAAATATGATTTATATTTTCAGGACCATGGCTGTTCAATATCTATTTCTAAATCTGTCTGGTTAAAAATGTGTATGAAAACAGAACCTGTAATACTGTCATTTAATTAATAAAGACAGAATTCTCAGTTTTTCTACCATATGCATTCTTTTGTTCAGCTGCAACCTAAGTGCTATTTTCTGTGCTCCTTTTTAACTTTTAATAAGCTTCCTTCTGTAAAGTGTGGATAATGTTGTGAAAGAGTAGCTAAAACATATTTTCAAAAGAAAAACAAGCCTTAGCCAAAAAAATGATCCAAAGGAAGGCGAACAAAGAGAACTGCCAGGACAAATTCATGTCCACTTAACAATCCTCGTGTGTTACTGCTTATTTGACAGGAAGAGGGAAAGGGAAACAGGACTCACTTTTTCTGATTTTGCATTTTGTCACTCAGTTCTTTCAACACTGCCTCATTAATGTTTGTACTTTACTAGGAAATTGGAGGAATACATGAGAGAAAATACAGATTAGAAGGTCTGAAGACCTAAAAGTGGGTACCAGCAGTGCTGTTACCTAGGCTGGGGGCACTATTAGGAACATTTACCCCTCATCCTTCAACTCATCATCTGAGGAACAAAGAGAAGGTTTGGACTAGGCAGAGGAGCAGAGGTCTAATGTCGCCAACCTGGGATTTGGGAGCATTTAATAACATTGAATTATATACTAAAAACAGTAACCGCTTTTCAACTTTCTGTCAGTATTTTCTTAAATTGTATGATGGAGAAAGTTTCAGTTTGAAATGTCTTTAACATCTCTTTAATCCCTTTCTGATTTTCTTTTTTTAACAGAGCAAACCACAGGCTTAGAGCCTTTGATAGGCAGTAGTCTCTACCTAGAATTTAAATAGCACCCACCCATAGACTCCCACTAGTGGTATTTCATATTAAGGCCACCTTCTAACTGTGGCAAGAGATTTTACTATTCCATTGATAGCAATATAATGCTTTCTTTGAAAATAAATGGAATTTTAAGTTTGAGAGCCATGTCTAATAAGTACCATTATTTGTACAAGAGACAAAGAGATAAGGCTGGAGTGGCCAAGGGATGAGTGAGGGCTGGAAACATCTAGATGATCAAGGCCCCTGCAGCACTGGAGCCTAAGCACTCTCACCTGTTGAGCCCTCTGATTGCTGTTTCTATTGATAATGCAAACACATTCACAGAGAACAAAACATCCCTCCCCCACCCTCCTCACAGGACAATTCGTGAGGCTCTGTGGCTCCCAGAATCTTTGCATAATAAACAGTGGAGCCACTTGTCGTTCACGATACTGGACTGTAAAAAGAAAGAGAGAAAACAGTTCCATAAGAGTTTTAGGAAGACTGTAGACTCCAGTTAAATGGGACAGATTGAACACACATATTTATTTTGGCTTTCTCTCCAAACAACTAAAAAGACAGTAAAGAAATAAAAGAGGTGTAAGCCTATGGGAACAAGGAAAATGGAACAGGAGACAGCAGAGGACCAGAGTGCAAAACAGTGGTTTGAGAGGTGGAGCGCTCCTGGATGGGAACAATCAGAAGGTAAGTGCCTTTGCAGGGAGGGACCAGCGACAAGCCAGCTGATTCATGCCTTAGGGCCTTGAAAAGCTCAGGAATTAGACACCAGATTCTTCTGGACACACCACATGGGTGCAAACAGGATGAATGCTGGAAATTCTGTCTAAAGCAATTCCTCAGCCTTGGCCCTCCTGACATCTGGGGCAGGAGAAATCCTTGTTTGGGGGTTATCCTGCGCTGTACGGGGTTTAGTAGCATCCATGGCCTCTGCTCACCAGATGCCAGGGGCACCACTCCCCAGTTGTGACAATCAAAAAAGTCTCCAGGCATTGCCAAATGTCCCTTCAGGGGTAAAATTCCCCCCAGGTAAGAACCACTAATCTAAAGGATCCCTCATCTCTCCCTAAACTCAGGCAGACAAGTATCTATCACTCTCCTCCCCCACAAAAATGAATCAGAGGTTTATTCTATGACTACCTTGGAGAAGCTCTGGATCTGGGATGGGAGGCAAGAAGGGAGGGGAGAGGCGCTGGACTGAAAGCCAGGGGTTAGGCAGAGTAGATGCTTCCTTCTCAAAAGTAGGGTATCTCACTTCTGTCGGATTATGTAGTGATGGGGCACAGACAGCTAAAGACAGTTACTAATTCTAGAAAAATTAAAAATAAATGAGAACCAAATGTAATCATAGTGTATGACTTGGTAAAGCTACAAGTTATATACATATATACACACATTATCAATCGATCTACATATATACATATATATTTGTTATTGTAAACATAAACGTTTATAATGACAGAGAGAGCAAACATTACTTTTTTCAAAATTGTGATATAATTAAAATAAAGGGACGTGTGGGGCAGTTGTGTGTGTGGCTGGGGGCGGTGTTGGTGGTTTTTTGTGAAATCTCACTCCATGTAAGATGTCAAGAGAAAGGTTATTTTTCAATAAAGTTTTTAAAAAATCAAGGTATATAGCATGTATATATTATTTTAAAACATAAAAGTAAACTAGAAAAAAAGACTAACATAGTTGAACGTAGCTGCCATTTAGGAGCAGAAACCGAATATGTGGCAGACTGGGCAGGGAACTAATATTTTTGGGATAAGTATTTTGTCCTGTTTACCCTGTTGAACTACACATGTGTTTACACTGACACTAATCATTTTTGTTAATAAAGGTGATGGAATGGTAGTTAGGAGACAGTAATGGGTGAATATAGAAGAGAGAGTATTTATCAAAGGAAAAGCATGTTACATTTTGATGTCTACATGGAATGAAGAATAAGTAGAACACAGTGGGTACATGTTAACAAAAGAAGAAAATGGAAAATGACGGCATATACTTTTTTTAAAAGGAGGAAGTCAGAATTGACATTTGTTTACCATTCACTAAGTGTCAGGCAGAGCATTAGGAATTTTATATACATTGTCTTATTTAATTCTCATGATAATTCCATGCAGTGCATACTATTAGTCTCATTTTACAGATGAGAAGTATAATTGGGAGCAGGGAGGTACCATAGTGCATGGTGGTGCAGTGAGATGCCAATGTTTGCATCAGGCTTCTGACGTTCATGAGCTGTTATAACCTTGGGCATACGCCGCATCTCCTTGTGCTTCTGTGTTCTCTGATGTAAAATGGGCATAGAGATGAGAATGAGGATTACTTCAGCCCATGAAAATAGTGTGAGGAATTTATGAGTTAATATGTGTAAAGCATTTATAAATGTGCCCAACCTATTATAAGTCCTATTATTATTCAGCCAATCAAGATTGAATGAAAACAATGGGAGGGACATTTTTCTGAAACTATTTCCTCATCTTATTTGACCTCTCTGGTGATTTGGAATTACTCACCCAAGTACTGGCCATTTGGCCACTCCCCCAAGTTCACATAACTGTTAATTGAACTCAGGCTTCTTTTCTCTATAATCTGTTACCCAGCCCCCTCCGCCATGAGCTGACAGGGTATGTGGTGGAAAGGCCAGCAACAAAAGCACAAAATAGCAATACTAGAAAACAGAAAGGGGGAAAGGAGAGAGGCAGCCAGTGAAGGAGTTAAGCAATATGATGCTGAGTCAGATAGAGAGGGGAGTGTGATCCATTAGGATAAAAATAAGATGGCAGCACCGGTTGGAGAGGGTAGAAGATTATGTTACTGAGAAGAAATAATACCTGAGCAAGCTCACCTAAGTAGGACATTCTGATTGGCAGAAACGGATGTAAGTAGGGATGGTCTGAGGAGAAACACTCTAGGCAGTCTGTGGCATAACTTACTTTAACTCTTGGAATGCCAATAGAAAGATTGCAGCTGGACTTGCAGCGTTTTCCATCTTAGGCAGCATTTTCCTTCTCCTCTGCACTCTGCTTTCCTACTATTCACAATTGTAACCAATTTTCTATTTTGTGATGATCTACTTCATATCCACCTCCCCAACTAGACTGTAAGGTCTGTGAAGGCAAGGACTATGTCTGTCTTATTCACTTCTACTTAACCCAGTGTCTGTTTTAGACTAAACAAAGAAATGAAGGGAAGGAGGAAGGACATGCTTTGTTTTTTAATGTATTATGCTTTAATTATGTCCCCAAAGTCCAGGAGAGTATGTGAGAAATAATGGGAAAAGGCACTTTGAAATAAATTAGCCAATATTTTGGGAGAGAAATCAGAATGTGTAAGCTGAAATGGTCTTAGAGATCATCCACTCATCCATTCATTCATTTAATTAATGTTTAATAAGTGTTTATAATGTACAAAGTCAGGTACTACTATTAGGGATATATAGAGGAGTAAGACATGGCCCCTACCCCAAAGGAAGGTGCTTCCATTCCAAAGAGAAGAAAGAGGAGAAGATCAATGCAATAGGAGGTGATGAGGGTTATGGTACCAAGAGGCAAGAGGAAGAAAAATGGGGAGACGTTTATCTGAAACTCAGTTTTCTCATCTTATTTGACCTCAAATGTCCATTCTTGTGACTGTTCATTAAACATTTCGTATCACTTCACTTTGTACTAATTCTTCAAAGCACTTGGGAATCTAGATTTCTTTATGAATAATGACAAGGTGAAGCCCTCCAAATCCTTCCTTCCAGTGGGCTTGGGGTGGGGCTGAGGTGCTCAGTTGGCAGGCAGCCATCACTGAGGGACACATGACAGTTCCCGTCTCTTATCTAGTGCAGGTGTTTCCAGACGGGGGTTAAGAAGTAGGTATGTGTAGCAATAGAGAATTGCCAGCTTTAATTCTGCCTCAAAATGGGCCTAAAAACAAACAATCCCCAAACAACCTATCCACTACTCCCACCATCTTTGATTTTTTTCAGAAATAAAAGTATACACTTTTTAATATAAAAATGTAGAAAGAAAGTATTTTGGTAATTGGAGCACATGACTTTAAACACAGTACCTCTTCTTTAGAGCACACAGCAGAATGCTGGGAGCTAGGGAGCTGAAAGACTTGCTCAAGGCCACAGTGAGTTGGTGCAGAGTTGGGATCAAAACCTGGCATCTCCCAGGCCAGCGTCCTGCCTTGCACAACTGCAGTATCTAAAACACGATGAGCAAAATACAGAGAAGCCTTTTTGGGATAAGGATGCTTCCAAGATAAAGCCCTTCTTGCCTTTGGATATTGTAGCCAGTCATGGCACCGGCAGAGAGACAAGGAAAAGTCCTCCCAAATGGGAAACCTACACCCAAAAACAGCTGAGAGAAATTATAAACTTTCTGAGATACCAGTGCCACTGCCCATTCACAGCATTTAAGTGTTTCCCGTGGCATGTCTTCACTCTGAACATGAAAGAAGGGGCTCCTTGGAGATGTTGGACACACAAAATGCATCATAATAAAAGGAATTAATCTTTACATGCTCGTTCTTTCCTTCACTATCTTACTCATTTTCTCCCTGTAATGCCCCTATGAAGCTGATGCAGTCGTCATTCCCACTTCAGAAACAAGAAGCTGTGGCATGCAAAGCATAAAGAGCTTGTCCCAGCCCACTGAGCTGCTGAGAATGGAGCCAAGTGGGATTTGAACTCCAGAAATGTGACTGTATTCATGGTCTTTTCCTCTCTGTCCAAATGCATTATTACATGGAGAACGGTAGGACACGCACCATGCCCAGAAATGTGATTGATTTCTGCCAATCTAGAAAAGAATACAAGATCTCTCACCTCATGACAGTAACTACAATTTATCTGAAGCACAAAATAGTTTGCTGAAAATTCTCCACGTGCATTCCATTATTTAATACTCACTCTAATCTATGAGGGAGGAGTAATGATGCCCAGAAGGGGCTGAAGCTCAGAGAAATCAGCTACTGTGCTTAGATCTCCAGTTGTGACCCAGTCAAGCCAGAATCCAGACTTCATGTGCTTGGCCCCTCAGCACCAGCTCTTGGCCCTGAATGTGCTTTTCCAGCATTTTTATCCCTCTGATTTCAGAGGCAATCTCAGGGGGAAGGGGTACTGTCCAAATGACATCATCTCATTAAAATTCTGCAATTGCGGGGGGGGAGATATATCTAGAAAGGCTCAGATAAATCACAATTTCCTTCTTCTAATAATGTATGATAATAACAATAATCTGTCTAGGAAAAAGTGGCCCTGATTAATTTTGAAATATCAAAATGTCAACGAAGAATGACCCCATTATATTTAGGATAATTTAAGGTTATCATAGAAATTAATAATACCTTGCTCAAATTTGTACAGTTCTTTGCAGTGTACAGAGTACTTTCATGTTCATTGTCTCATCTGACATTTATAAGAAGATGGTCATGTTATTATCCTTATCCCCATTTAACAGAAAGTATACTGAAATTTAGAGAAGTTAAAGCTTACAGTGGCTCCTAAGAGAGAGAATGAGAGCCTAATCCAAATAACCTGATTCCTAGCTTAATGCTCTTTCACCAACCCCCTCTGTAGCATCTGTATTGTTTGCTCTTAAAATAAAAAGTAGACTGAAGAAAGTTCCAGGTGCAGTATATATATGTCCTTTTGGAATGCCCCAATGTCTGACTCTTCTGGGAAACCAAGTTTAAGGGAAACACTGGCAAGCATCCCTGAAGTGATGGTGTCCTCCAGGGCAGAAATTTCTATTCTTGTGGTGGACAGACTGATGATTTATTGGGTGGCCAACATGGGAGACTGAGGCTTCTCGGGAGGACCTGCTGTCTGCGAAAACACCCACAACAGAGCAGCATTTGAGAGGTGGGAGGTGTTTGGAAATGACTGAAAGAGATAGGCTAAGCATGAACAGATACAGCTTGGAGAGTGACTCATATGCAGATAGTAATCAAAAGAAGCTTAACACTTGAACAAAGAATAGAATCACCCAGAACGGCTGCAAAGTTGATGAACATAAACACAAATACTCAGCCCAAAGATAGCACTCAGAACTGTCAGCCCAGAGCCCCAAGTGTAGTCCTTCTCAGGGTCCCACCTGGTCCTTACCTCCTAGTCTATGAAATCCAGTAGGGCAGAAGGAAAATGACTAGTTATTGGCTTGGGATGTACTACTGCCTACTTAATAATTTTTTTATCCTGTAATATCTTTCCTGCTCTTCTACATAATGATATCCTGGCTCTTAGCACAGAAAGTAGTCTTGTTTTCCTGTAGACACAGATCAAATCACCTCCTTGATTAGGCTTTCCCTGACCTCTCCCCTGAGATAGAACTTGAAGTCCCACCTTTGGGTTTTAGCATATCACAGTGTAATATAATATTTATGTACTGTCATGACAACCATTGGATGGGGAGCTCATTGAGGCCACAGTCCAACAAAGGACCTCACCCAAACTAGGCCCCAGAGAGATTGCAGTTGAATGCAGAAATGAAGTGAGTAGCACAGATAAAGAATTAAAGCAAGCTTCAGTTCACTAGGACATGAGTGCGCAGAGAGTGATGCTATCTATTTAAATGAAGTTGTCCAGAAAACTCTTTCTAACATAGTAGTACATAGACTATCTTAATGTTACCTGCCCTGTTCCTGCTCAACCAGAGGAAATCAGCGACTATCAAGACTGTGTCCTTACTGTCTGAAAGCAGAGGAGGGAGTCATTGATTCTAATCGATTGGATGACAGCAGGCTTTAAAACCATTCTGCTCTTCCAGCACTGCTCAGGTTTGAAATGACTTGTTTGCTACCTGTCTCTCCTATTAGCTGTGCCAGGGCAGGGGCAAGTCTGCATTGTTGACTGCTGTGTTTCCGAGGTCTAGCAGAGTGCCTGGCACAGAGTAGATTTCAGTAGACTTTGTTTAATGAATACATAAAGGAAGGAAGGAAGGAAACAAGGAAGGAAGGAAGGAAGGAAGGAAGGAAGGGACTTCACAGGAAGGGTGCCACAGATGAGCCTTGCATCATTACTAACTGCAGGGCTGTCATTTATAGTGTCTATGAGAGTCAGCCACTGCACTAAACATGTTAAAATTCACAAAGGGTGAGGACTGGTGCCTATGTTTTACAGATGAAGAAACTGACATTCAGAGAATAGAGTAACTTGCTTAGAGTCGGAGAATTAATTTTTGGCAGGGCCATCCATCATTCAAACAAAGCTCTGCCTGACCCCAAAGTGCACAGATAAATGGGAAAAGCAGCTCCCCGCTGAGGGAGGAGTATGGCCCAAGTGTGGGTGTGGAAGTGCCCAATGGGTTCAGAAACTGGCTGTAGAGTGGGGCTGCCAATGGAGGAAGAGACTGCACAGAGAGGTTGGGTGGGGCTCAACTCAGGATCCAGGCCTGTAGACTGCACCGAATCTCCACAACTCCAGGCTTTCCTTTCACAGTGAATTTTCTGAATAAATCCTACGTGACTGCTTATTTGTCAGGTTTTCCACTAAATGCAGAAGTATAGAGGAAAAAAAGTCCAACACTTTAAGGTTCCAGTTAGTTGGATTGCAATTAATCAAATTTTACTGTGAAAGAAAATTTCCTAGCTGGATGCCTACTTATAATTTTAATGTTTTTAAATTTTGAAATAATTTTATATTTGCAGAACAGTTGCAAAAATAGTACAGGGAGGTTCTGTACACACTTTACCCAGTTTTATAATTTTAACATCTTATATAACTTACTGTACAGTGATTGAAACTAGGAAGTTAACATAATACTTTTAACCAGCTCCAGACTTTATTTGGATTTCACCAGTATTCCCCCTAAGAGGCTTTTTCTGTTTTAGCACCCAGCCCAGGATCTCACTTGCATTTAGGTATCGTGCTTCCTTAGCCTCCCTCCATCTTGTGACAGTTCCTTAAACTTTTCTTGTCTTTCCCAACCTTGATACTTTTAAAGAATACTGGTCAGTTATTGTTTTGAAGAATACCCTCAGTTTGATTTTATTTGATGTTCTATAGTGAGTGGATTGAGGTCACACATTTTTGGCATGATGTGTTAAATCTTGCCATCTTGACAAGTGCACACCAGGGTGAACGTGATGTCAAAGTTGACCTTGATCAGTCAGTGAAGATGGTGCCTGCAGGATTTCACCTCTGTAAAGTTATTCTTTTTCCCTTTGTAATAAATAAAAATCTTGGGAGAGATGGTTTCAGACTATACAAATATCCTTTTTCTCCTCAAACTTTTGTCCACTAGTTTTAGCTTCCATTACTTGAAACAATTATTGCTAGTGTGTTGTAATGTTGTTTTATATTTTTCACATTCCTTTTACAATGATTAATTGGAATTCTTTTGTAAGGAATAATTGTCCCTTCTTCTCTCTATGCGTTTATATATTCAATTATTCATATTAGCACACGCTCATGAATATTTATTTTATTTTATGGACTGTGATCCAATACTACCATTATTTATTGTTGTACAGATTGTCCTGGCCGTGGCCATCCAGAGCTCTGCGCCCTTTCAGCATATTCCATCCTATTTTTGAGCACTTCTGACTTTTAACACAGATACTCCAGGCTCACCTTGTATTTTCTCCCCCAGCCCTGGAATCAATCACTTATCCAAAAAGCCCAGGTCGCTTTTATTGGAGAATGGTATTTAGAGACCAAGATCTTGTGCCTATTGCCACTAGAGTGCCATTTCTCCTAGGCCCTGTCACTGGACAGAGCTAGGGAATGCGTATGCGGGTATTAGCGGATGTATGCACACAGAGAGACACCTGTAATTATTCCTGTGTCTATCATTTCGTATGTATATTACAGAACCATGACTTCATGTCTATACCTCAGGTTTCAATCCAATACCACAGGATTCATGCTAGCCTTCCCCCTTTTCTAAATAGTTGCTTACTTTGGGGACGATTTTCTCCCTGTCCCTACACCTAAACAGTGCAGCACATTATTGGTGTTCAGAATTCTGCTATGTTTACTGAGCGGAAGAGAAATATCATCTAGGGAAGACAAGTTAGGTGCCCCTTTACGTTTTTATCAGCCAGTTTTATGACACCATAACTGACATAGAGAGATAGTAGTTGGCACCTGTGGGTACTTCAAAGGCATGCAAAAGTAGAATATTTAACAACCACTTGAAACTTGAAAGATCCTTTCCTTAGCTTTTTTATAAACTACCTTGGATCCAGGGTCATGCTGTTCAGGGGGAAAGAGTTTAGGAATCCTTATTTGTTATCAGAGAAGGTCTCCTGTCTAAGGCCAGAAAAAACGGGGTCTTTTCAGACCCTTAGCTTAATTCAGCCTAACTTAGCCTCATAGTCACCTGTACCCTTGTAGTCACCTGGGCTTGTGTTGTGAAATCTCTCCTCCATGAAGTCAAGACCCCACACACTGCCGGCTGCCCCTAGGCAGACCTGCTCAAAGCCAGGCCCCCTGTCCCGTAAAAACATCATAATGGTAACCAGCACTTCATGAGTTTATGATTAGAGGTCTAGGTTCTTTTCCTGCCACAAACATCCTAAAAAGTGGGTCAACTAAATGATCTTCGTGGTCTGGCTCCAGGAGTCCCTGGTTCTCCTGAGACAGTGTGATCTCGTGGAATGAGAGACGCTTCAGAATGTAACCCCAGTCCTGCTAAATGGCACAACTCAGCAAACCATGTGAATGTTATTTCGAATAAAATTTTGTTAATTTTGAAAGGGAAATAATAACAATACCTTTTCTTCAAGTTTGTTGTGGGAACTATGTGAGATAAAGCAGGTATACATCTAAATTCTAGTAGAAAGAAGGTATTTAGTTCTCACACCAGCTTTGTCATGGTGGATGAGACCTTCAGTCTGTTGCATCTCAGTTTAGTTGTCTGTAAAACAAGGACAATAAATTTGAGTTTTCCAAACTTTTCTTTTGCTGGAAAACTCTTTAAAACTCAAATGATGTCTTATGTAGCTCTCCCCAATAAAAAACAGATCAAAGTTGAGGTGCAAAAGCTTCTGAGGAAATGTGGACTGTGTAAATCATTTTTGGGACGGATTTTGAAGAGTAAGCAGAATGGGTGCTACTTAGTGTTAGAAAGAAACATAGTAAGTCAAGCCCTGGAAGTGGGAGTGAGTATGGTGGGTATCAGACAAGGAAGAACACGAAGTGCTACCCAGTAACTTTATACTCACCTTGACCACAACCCCATCCAGCTGTTAATACTTTAGGGGGCCTTAGGTAAATGTCCTTCCCTGGTGGATATGCTCCTCAAGACTAAGCTTTTGTTCCCTCAGGGTGGTGCTGTCACTGGGCTTGTCTGTATGGCACACTTGGAACCACACTGAGGCTACATGTTCAGAGGCTTGGGGTTTAAAACTAGCTAGGTTGGGTGTGGCCACTTTAAGAAGATGGAATGGGTTGAAATATGGCCCCTCCCCACAAAAATATGTTGAAATTCTAACTCCTGGTGACAAAGAATATGACCTTATATAGAAATAGGGTCACTGAAGATGTAATTTGTTAAGATGAGATCCTACCGGAGTAGGATAGGTCCTTATTCCAATGTGACTGGGGTCCTTATAAGAAAGTGGCCATATGAAAACAGAGGCACACAGGGAGAGCACCATGTGATGAAGAAGCAGAGGTTGCAGTTAATGCAGCTGAAGCCACAGGATACCTTTGGTATCCGAAGGTTGCCAGCATAGCACCCAGAGCCAGAAGGAGGCAAGACAAGAGTCAGAGGGATAATTACCCTGCTGACACCTTGGTTTTGGACTTCTAGACTCCAGAACTATGAGACAATATTGTCTTAAACCACCTGGTTTATGGCATTTTGTTATGGCAGCCCTAGGGAACTAACACAGAAGGGCGTGGGTTACAGGGATTTTGACTGGCATTGAGAAAGAGGCAGTCGAGGGAGAGCAGGCATGCCTGGGAATGACTCAGTGAGAGCCATGCTTCTCAAGGTCAGAGTCCAGGACCGGTAAGACGGGGGGAGACCAGAGTGACGGACCCTGGACATAAAGTGCTGAGAGACTTGATAGACGTGCTGGCAGCAGGGACGGAATGAACGAATAAAAGCAGAAAACCTGTCAGGGCACTCTAACAAACTGGATAAGCACGGGGAAGGGGACCAACTCAGAGAGACGTAGTTTCTTGCTTGGACGCTTTCCTATCTGTGTGAGTTTAGATAAACAATCTCCGCAGTCTCTGCTGATGAGTCCGAGTGACGGAGAAGTGGAGGGTACTGCAGAAGTACGCTTGATCCAACATTCTGATCCATTGTTGACTTATTCCCCTTACTCTGAAGCTTGGTCAGGTAATATACAATTTACTACTACCACCACTAGCAAATGTTGAAGACCTAGAACTAAACTGATCACTTCAGGTTCTGCTTAAGGTCTTTGTTTCCTGATTTGGTAGGATAACACACCCCTTTTATCTTCTGTTGAGAAACGGGCATGTGCTATATATCCTGTATTGTGCCTCAAGAGATGTTCTTCCCTCCCTCACCCTTACCTTCTAGGTAGTCTCATTCTGCAAAACTTCTTCTCAGTCCCTCGCAGACTTCCTGCCATGATGCCAATTACACTTTCCTTGCTCTGTCTACACTGCCAATGGGAACACAAGACAGGGTCCTTTTCTGCATGAAGCACTGAAAAAAATAAACTGACTTAAAAATCCTTTTTAAAAAAATATGCATTCAATATGTCCATGTCTTTAGGGGCTTGATATTTGTTTGTTTGAGATAAGAGACTGGAGGTGGGAAACAGAGGGGCTGGAAGAACGAGATGAACTCATGCAAATTCTGAACTCCTGTATATATTTCCTCGCGTTGAAACAACAGTCCTGACACCCTGGTCAGCCTGTTGTCAAATAAGACTCAAGATACCTAGCCACATACACATCTTCACTTCTTCAAACAAGCCCTTATCCTTAAAAGTCCTGCAATAGGGGAAACATTTATCAGGGACAGTGCTGTTTTTCAAGCACCTTTATGGAGGCTTTAAAAAAAAGACAGCAAACTGTAACGTATGTATCAATGAAAACTGTTTACAAGACAGAAGATTGCACCCAGCACGAGCTTTCCGACACATTTATCACTTCATTCCAAAGCTGGGTGGGAAGGGGCAACCTTCCCCTGACAGCTGATGCCTGGCAAAAAGGATGAAGAAAGTGTCAGAAATTTTATGAATCTTCTTCAGGCAGTTGTAATAGTGAAAACGAGAATGATTCTCTTCTCCATCCCCATTCATAAATCTCCGTCAGCACTTGAAGATAACACTGACAATCTATTGTAGTCTTTCAACATAAGGTACCATTGTGGCAGTTTAACATGGAGCCCAGGAGTATTACCTGAAATTGGAAGTCTTCCAAGTACAATATGTACTGATAAGATGCTGAAGACAGAGAGAGAGTAATGGGGGTGGGCGGGGGGGGGGGGAGGGGAAAAGCAGGAAGAGAGGTGGGAGGGATGGAAAAGGGGAAGGCTCCTAGCCCTAGTCATTTGGTGATGATCTACTTGTCTCTCTGTCAGATAAACATATTTGCTTTTCCTAAACTCACGATGTGAAGAGAAAAACAAGAGAATAGATTTAATACCACTTTGAAAAGTTGAAAGCCCCATTTTAATGTACGGTATTGCTATTCATATTATTATGCTTTTTTGGTGGGAAAATGTTCAAAGGAGAAGGATCCAACTAATGAGCAGTGAATGCATAGCTTGGGGAAGATATTATGTGGGTGACAACAGGTTAAGGAGAGAAGCTGTTTCCATTAGCAAAACTGAAATTGGACATGGCTTCAGTATCCCACACTGCTAAGCTGATAGTATGGGATCAATAAATATTTATTGACTGACTGATTTTAGCTCATTGTATAATACAGATTTCTTTCCATAACTGTGTCTCTTCCTATGATAGAATAAAAAAATAAAACAATGGCAAGTGTCTCCATAATTATGGAGGGTCAAATGAACTAACATTTGTTCGAAATTGAATAATTAGAACCAAGACAAAATGCTAGTTATGATAATAAGGAATTGACAAATGGATAAGCAAATAGATTAATAGAATAGAATATAGAGGCTAGAAAGAAACACACACTTATGCAGTCAAATAATTTTTGACAAAGAACCAAAGCAATTCAAGGATGAAAGTATTTTCAAAAGTGATCATAGAATCATTGGGTATTCATAGAAAACAATGAGCCTCAACTCCTACCTCACACTATATACAAAAGTTAATTTATAATGAATCATAGATCTAAACATAGAGCTAATATTATAAAATTCTAGAAGTAAACGCAGAAGAACATCTTCATGACCTTAGGGGTAGGCAGGGATTTCACTGAGAGGTCAGAGAGTGCACTAATCATAAAGAGAGGAAATGATAAATTGGACTCTGTCAAAATTAAAGACTTCAGCTCATAGACAGACATGATTATGACAACAAGCCAATAAGCCTTAGACTGGGCAAAAATATTCGTAACACATATGTGTGTGATCCCTCTTCAGATAGGGCCCTATGCTAGCTCTTCCCTCTCTAGACAGGCTTCTTGAAAGAATGTTTACAGTCATCTACTCTTCACATTGTCCTGCAACCCTCTACATTGTGATTTATGCCTCCATCCTGTCACCCTTTCCAGGGTTACCTTGTGAAATACACAGGACAATTTTCTGGACTAATTTCAGGTGTCTTCTCTATAATCTTTGGGAGTGGTCATTCCCTTTTGGGGTTGGTGTTCATTATCGCCTTTCCCTCCCCCTGTCTGCTTTTCCACCTCCTCTGGTTATCCCTCTCAGGGTCATTTTAGGCTCTTCTTTTTGCCTCTTATATTCAGTGTTTCTTGAGATTTCAACTCTTATCTCCTAGTGATTTCATCCCAATTTACGAGCTTGATACATAAACTTTTATTATTTTTCTAGCTCCACTGCACAACACATGCTCATAAGTTTTGTCTCTCTTGACAGTTCTCTGAGTAGACTAACCACCTATTTATTCACTTGTTCACTCTTTCATAAAATTACTATTGAATACTAATCATGTCCAAAGACTTATAATGTTTTGCCTTCCTGTATCTTATGTATATTATGGCCCCTGTGTTTAAGACATTTTGCTCCTTTTGGGGGGATATGCTTAAGTTTCAAACATCCCTAGAGACTCAATTCAAGGTCATCTTCTTCTAGAAGCCTTCCTGACCTCCAAGTCTTATGCTGATATTCCTTAAACCCCCTGCTGCAGCACACTGGGCTTGGTTCTCACATAGCCCTTTCCACACAGCACTGCAGTCCTTTACCTTCTTGCTTGGCTGCCTCTTCTTTCAGACACACTAAAAACTCCTTGGAAACAGAGTTTGCATTTTAACCCATTGGAACAGAATGGGTTTGCCATAGATGAAAACTGAATGAGATCAACCTCAGTTTGCATTCCTAATTCCTATTCTCCCACTCACCAGCAAATCATCTTGAGAAAATTACTTGATCTAAAAAATGTCTCTGAGGTTTGTTGGTTATAATCCTACCACACAGGATTGCATTTGGAGGGGATTAAATGATTTGATAAATGGAAAACTCTAAGAACTGTCCTGGCCTCTGGTGGATGGCTTACAAGTGTTAGTTCTAGCAGTTTAACCATCACACCCAGTGGTGTAAGCCAACTCCAGGCTCCGGAAGAGATTATTAGGTGTAAGCTACTATAGAAAGAGGATGTATTACTATGACTGGCCCTTCCATGGCCCTCCCATGTAGGAGAAATGTCTGGAGGTATTTGGAAAATCAAGGCTATAGAGATTAACCACATATAACATATTAGAGGAAGTATAAGTAAAGAGTCAAATCAGACCCAATATAATTCATTCTTTTAATTTTTTTAAATTCTGATTTTAGAGAGAGAAAGGGAGTGAGGAAGGAGGGGGAGGGAGAGAGAGAGGGAGAGAAACAATGGTTGTTATTCCACTTACTTTATGCATTCATTTGTTGATTCCTGTAAGTGCCCTTACTGGGCATCTGACCTGCAACTTAGGTATATCAGAATGATGCTCTAACCAGCTGAGCTACCTGGCCAGGGCATGGACATGATATAATTTAACAGGACTACTTGAAGTGATTCCTGCAAGTCATCTCAAAATGAAGTTTGATTTCTTCCAGAAACGTTTATTTCTTCATTAAATAAACATCTGCTATGTGTAAAGTCTTATGCAAGATGTGGTAGAGTGAACACAGGAGTTAACCTGGTCTTAAGAAATGTAGATTCTAGTAAGGAAACTGAGCATATCGTAACTGTAGAAAATACTGGCCACTGGGTGAGGGAGTTTGGAGGAGTTGAATCATGCAAGTGCCCTTTCTTAAATTTGACTCTGCTCATTTAAGTAAAGGCACTTAGTTTTTTTGCATCTTGTTCTGTGTTTTTCTTTGATCTGTCTCTCTTCCCTCTTTCCTGCTTCACTTTCATGTCTTTGGCTTTGCTCTTGCTGTCCTGTCAAGGAAACAAACAAACCTCCAAGCCATGTGGTCATTCCACCCAATCCCATTTTTCCAACCTTTCCAATCACAAATCTTTCCGGCTCTGGATTCGGAAATCAGCCTCTTTGAAGCTATTGGCCTATAATGGCGGCCAGAAGAGAAAAAGTAGGGCACTTTACTGTAACAGAGGTTCTTGTTACAGAAATCCAAGACTACATGTCTATAACCAGCTTTTAACTCCACTCCTCTGTCATCTGTTCTAACACACCAAGGAAAAGTGGGAACTAAAGACTCTCAGAGAATGAACCATCAGAGAAGACATGCTCAATTCAGCTGTCTTTGAATGTGAGGGGGTTTGTGAATATAATAAATATAATCTATCGAGGCCTGCAGTGCTTGATTAACGACATGAGGTTTATTTATTCTATATCTCATTTACAATGTTCCGTTTTATTGTTTAATATTTTATTGAGATAATATTTTATCATAGGGGTTTTTAAAATTAATATGTACTCATAATAGATTTTCTGCATTCCGTGAGGTAGTTTTGAATCCTGGAGCTGCACTGCTTTTCTCGTGGTGACACAACTCTGATATAACAAAGAAAGTGATATAAGGAATTTGCATTAAATTTTACGCTAAATGTGTTATGGGTATACCTCCTTCAGAAATCAAGGTAACCCTGAGTGTAAACCTAATAGAATGGTATACATGTATTAACCTTAATATTATGTTTAAGCCTCAATTTGAATTTACAAATAGGAAACCAAAGGCCTCAATAAAGAGACATTCCCCTGAATTTATTGTCTTTCAATCTGTGACATGGATCCAGTCTAAGGAGAGAAGCCTGAACAAGGCAAGCTCAATGATTTCAGGCTTTTTTTTTTCTTTTGAAAATAGGAGTTTGGTCAAGATTACACTTTTCTTCAATGTGACCTGTGTCCCAGGAGGTATCTTGGATGCTGCCATAAAGAATGACAAAAACTCCAAAAGTGGATTTCTGAGCTTGCCCAGCTGTAGCCAAAGAAGTTCTGATTTTATTTCCTGTATTTTAAATTTTATCTTAATATATTGAGGTTCCAAAAATCATTTGAAATCAGAGTTGTATTATTATAAAGAACAGGTTGATTTGGGTTTACTTTGTGATCCGTATCAGAGAATTACCAGCTAAATATCTTGAAAAACCCACCTGCTTCACAACACCTAGACACACAGGACAAAATGTAATGAAGAATTTTAAAGGTCTGGCTAAGTTTACAACAGAGTAAAGAAAATCCTTAGTGGCCGAAACGCTAAGGGAATGGAAATCCAGAATGATAGACACATACTGAAGCTTTCACTGCTCTCCGGACCTTTGACGGTCCTTGTGACTCAGTGCACTTCAATAGCTGCACATGAAGACAGAAGACAAATCTTGGGACTATGCAAGGTATAGAGCTTAAATTAAGACTCCTATATGTAATCAAGAGTTTTCAAAGGAGCCTAACTTCAATGAAAGCGTGAGTAGAAAACAGCCTACTGGCAAAAGGAGAAACTTGTTAAACTGGGTGTAAGCTCTTATAAGGAAAACAGTCTCACTTGAGGACCTGTGAACACAGTTCTGTGCTCACATGGATTTCAAGTTTATTTCTATTTTACTTGGGTGATCCAGGAAGCCTTGAGACAAAAGTACTAATGTATAGTGATCATGGAACAAGTGCCTGGCAGAAATAAAAGCAAATTGCACCTGTAACATGGACTTTGCATAATTCACACCATTGTTACTGAAGTGAATAGGAGTTGAGAAACCAAAATTACAAAACTCTAAGAATCAAATCAAAATGAATGAGAGTTGACAAAACTACAAACAAAAGCTTTAGGCTCTCATGGACTTCTGGGAGGAATTGTCAGAAAAAGAACATTCAATTTATATTTTAAAATGTGCAAAGTAATGAAACAGGAAATTGAAAATATGATCAAGAAATAACACATTGTGAAAAAAAATACAAGGACATCTTGAAAAATACCAAACAAATAGACATCTAGGAGTAAAAAGTTTCATAACTCTTTTTTTAAAATTGTCACCCAAGGACATTTTCTTTTTTATCGTCATCAAAGGATATATATTTTTTCATTGCTTTTAGAGAGAGAGGAAGGGAGAGAGAGAAACATCGATGTGAGAGAGAAGCATCTACTGGTTGCCTCCCATATGTGCCTGGACCAAGGATCATATGCCCCAGACTGGGGATTGAACCCACAACCTAGGTATGTATGTGTCCTGGCTGGGAATTGAATACACAACCTTTACGGTTACAGGACAGTGCTCTAACCAACTAAGCCACACTGTCCAGGGCAAGCTTTATAACTCTTAAAATTAAAAACTCAGTGGATTAATTAAAGAGCAGAACAGATGGAGTTAAAGGGACAATTAGTAAACCAGAAAATAGCTTTAAGGAAGTTACTTATACTATACTGCACACTGAAGCAATTACAGGAATAGATGAAAAGGTGATAGAATCATGGAAACATGAAAAGAAACATGTTTAAAGAAACATGGAAAATTAAAATATAAAATATAAAAAAAAACATTTATCTAAAGCTCCAGAAGAAAATACTAGAAAAAGTGGAAGAGGATAATATTTGAAAGGTAATTTTTTCCAGAATGATTCAAGTCACAAATTCTCAGATTCAGGAACCACAGCAAATCTGAAACAGAAAATAAGTCTGCATCTATAAATAAAATTATAGAATAAAAAAGAGAAGTAAAAACATCAAAAGCAATTTTTAATAAAGGATTACCTTCAAAATAAAAACAATTGGACTCACATCAGATTCCTTATAGCAACATGGACATCAAAATACAGTGAAAATTCTGAGGAAAACTAACTGCCTACATTCATATACCCAGGAAAACTATCTTTAAAAAATGAAGATGAACCAAAAACATTTTCAGACAAAGTTGGAGTTTATCAACAACATATCTAAGACTGGAATATCCCCAGAATATTCACAATTCACTGATTACTCAGTCATTGGAAAAGTTATGTTTATATTATTGGTATTTGACCCCTCGGTAGCTCCCTCCCTTCTGGTACTTTCCCCCCAACTCCTACCTTTATTGTTCAAGTCACTCTGCTGGTCCAAAACTCTGTGAACTGGTACCTCAGTTCAACAGTCTGTGACTAGCTATGGACCAGGGAGTGAGTGCCCTGAAACAAATGGGCACAAACAAGCGCATGCTACCACATGTAATTCCCATCTTTCAAAGGCCCGCTTCCCCATGGTTCCTACATTTGTTTGCTCTACGGTGCTTTCAAAAGTGCTTTTAAAATATTTTGTCCAGATGTTTAAATTGCTATTTGTAGGAAGCATAGTACAACCAAGTAATTCTACTGTTATCAAAAGCTGTAATCCGGGCATTTAATTTTGAATGTTAGGTTTGTCATACTTATTGAAATTGTGTGTGGAAACATTGAAGAATATACATGTGTGAAGTTCAGGGTGGAGATCTGGGGTGGGGTCATAAATTTCATAGTCATTAGCATATAGATGATAGCATTAGGCTGGAAGAGATCACTAAAGAAGTGAATAAAGATGAGGAAGAGAAGTAATGCAAATACTAAGACTTAAGGCTCTCCAGAGTTTAGAAGACTGGACAAAGGCGAATGAGATGGAGCAGTAAATGAGATTAAAGAAAAACCACAAGGTTGCGGCATCCTGGAATCCAAGTGGAAAAAAGTTTACTGAAAGAAGTGATCATTTGTGCCAAATTCTGCTGATCTGGCAAGTAAGATGAGAACTGAAATTGATGATTGGATTTCATGATATGGAGGTCATCGATGAACTTCGAGCAGTTTTAGTCGAGTGCTGAGGGTAAAGTCTAACTAGAGTGACTCATAAAAGCAATTGCCTCCCACACAGGATTATTGTGAGGATTTAAATGGCAAATCAAAAATGATATTACTATGTAAATAGATCATAAAATTAATAAAAAAGCAGGGAGTTATTGTATGGGGTACAAAGTCTTAGTTTGGGATAACAAAAGGTTTCTGGAGCTTGATTATAGTGATTTTTGCATAACAATGTGAAAGTGTCTAATGCCACTGAATTATACACTTAAAAATGGTTAAAATGGTAAATTGTATGTTATGTATATTTTACCACAATACAAAAATAATAAAAATGGTCATGCATTATAAGAATGAGCAAAACGAGAACATACAGAAAAACAAATATAAATGGTTATTAAACATAGAAGTTTCAACTAATAATTAAATTAGCTGACTGATTTTTAAAAATGCAAATTAAAATTAACAAGTGGCATTTTTCACCCATCCGATTGGCCATGTTGAAAAGTTTGATAATACATTTGCTGGTAAAGACATGAAGGAACATGTTCGTTCATTATCGGTGGGATATAAATAGTACAAGGTTTTCAAAGAGCAATTTTGGTAATATCTATCAAAACTAGAAAGGCATGTACCATTTGATCTAGCAATTCTATGTTTATGTATGTATATATATATACACATATATGTGTAATTCATATATAAGACTTAACAATGAGTTTACTGGTTATCTGGTTCCCTCCTCCTTCCTGTATCTCATGTCTTTCTCTTGGAGTCTATGTAATAATGTCTGGTATTCTTTTCAGAGGCACAGCATCCAATTTTTCTCCCTCTATTTTGAAAATGTCCTACCTCCTAATCAAGACCCTAACCTCCCTGCCACTAGAGAATTGGAAAGTAACAGAGATTTTCTTTACCAGGCTGCCTCACAGTCAGGGGCCCGTTTTGCCAGTCAGACACTCTCACCCCAAGGATGGAAAACAACGACCTTGGTGATGGGAGCGGCAGCGCTGGCGGCTGCGTCTGGTCTTCAGGGACTTGAGGAGTGATCCTTGCAGAGGGAGTGTCCACCCCACATGTATCTCAGATGTTGCCATGTTTGTATGTTCCTAACTTGTGTCCACAGTCCAACGTACTGCTGTAGAGAATTTCCACTTTATGACAAGGGTGCAGTTATTTTTCCATCTCACTGCTTAGGAACATTTGGGCTGTTTTCAAGTTTGTGTTTCTAATTACAGGAAGAATGCTATCCACAATACTCTTGAAAACATTTCCCGGTATACGTGTTCTTTCTTGGACGCTAAATATCCATACCCTATTCCGAAAAATTAAATCAGAATATCTAAGAATGAGGTCATAAAACTTATCAAAAGTAGATTATCCATACAAAGGAAATACCTAACATTAATTTTATCTTCATTGTTTGAATCACAGGTCAGCCAGCTGACACCTAGCCCCAACATCATCACTGCCTTTGCAGTGGGCCGGGAACATGTGTCCTGTATCCATTTTAGCAAAAGTGCTAGTCTCTCTTCTTCCGCAGAGGCTTCCAGTGTGGGCTGACCTTTTCCAGTGGCCTACACAGGAGACAACCTAAAGCCCTCAGTCACATGGGAGTAACTACACCGTTGTGAATTGCCTTTGCTCAGGGGCAGAGGCATTTGGACAGGACATAAACAATGTTTCAGCACACAGGGAGAAGATCCTAGTAGTTGAATTTTATGACTCATCGTATCTGGAGAGTCGAAAACCTTGTCTCTCTTTTCGCATAAGTGATGCCACCTATGCAGCTCCTGCCTATAGATCAAGCATGCATTCCCTGACAGCGTTCTGAAAAAAGACGGGTACCTTGGGCTCATTTGCATTTCTAATGGAAGAGGGGCAAGATGTTCCCTGAGCTGAATCCTAGTAAAAGTTGGGTTTGGAAAAGTGCTTCAGGCAATAGTATTTTTTCAATTCTGTACTGGGAAAAACCTAAAATGTACTTAGCCCAACACTCTGAGCCCTGAGGCACTCAAAGCAAAATGTAGTCCATATGTTTCTGATTCATTTCACTCACCTCAAAGGCTCTTCAGAGGGAGTTGCACTGTTAAGAAGTCTTCAAACTGTTAACTTTTCTCTTTCTCCAAAATAAGAAGGAATCATTTACTAAACTCATTTCCCAAAAGACAGTAACATTCAGGCTCAGCATTCAGAACTCCTACTTCTAGAGTCTGGCATGCTACTGAACATACCCTGTATCTTTAAAAATGTGTCTTTTCCTTTAAAAAGAAGCATTATAGCATCTTAATAAAACTGCCAAAAAAAGGGGGAGAAAGGATTATGCTAAGCAATAGTTTTGTTTTATACTTTAATTTGGTTCGATTTCCTACTCATTTTATATGATGTTGATTACAATATTTTACAATGATATAATATACAATATTTTCCTCAAATATGCAGTGAACTACTTTTCTTTTTTCCTCCTTCCCTCCCTCCTTTTTTTCTCTTGTGGCACAAAAATTTGGAAATTATACACCCCAGGCAGAAAATATTTTGGCCTATTGTTAGGACGCATCGCAAATGATCTGATCTCCTGTTTCTACACCCCTCCCCCAAATTGAAAAATATAGTCTTTGTATGCATTATGAGTAAAGTATAAGGATGTTTATAGAACAGATCCTCAAAATATTTTGGCTGCCCAGAGAATAACAAGAAACGTCAAAGGGGTCATCAGGAAGGCCCAGGCTGAGACATTAATTTAACCAGGAGTCTGGCAAATATGTTTAGAAGATCCAGACTCTGCGAGTGAAATTACTGAGTGCTAATCCCAGGGCAGAAACTGCTTGCTTTCTGGCTCATTTTTTGTAATCTGCTATTCGTATTATATTTAAAAGTCTCTACATTTGTCATTTTGTTTAATAAAGAATAGCCAGGAAAGAGTGTTCAACTGTCTACTTTAACATCTGCATGCGTAATCAGTCGGAACATTTTGATTAAACTGACTAGTCATTTCACACTGCGAGTCAATTTAGTCAAATAACTAGTTAATTCCATCAGCCTGTCTGAGTGTTTTTCAAAACTGGATTGAATTTCAACTAAATTCAAGCCTGTCAATTTAGTCGAACTAGTTATAAGTTTAAGTAAAATAATGATTCTGGCGAGTACTGTCCTTGAGTTTTTTTGAATTGACAAAATTTATATTACCGGCCTGGATCTTCAAGTTCCTCAGGTCTAATAGTTTTCCATTCCATCTACAGCCATTATGACATGTGGTAAATGAAATGCAATTTTCCCCAGTAGCTTATAAAAAAAGGCTAAAAATAACTTTTACTTCACCTGCAAAACTTTGCTACCACATTTTCCCTTATGAAGAGGAAACTAGTCAATAAAGAATGGGACAAAAAAAAATCCACAAAGAGGAAAAAGTGAAGAGAAAGGCTGCAGATTGTCTTTAATCGAAGCCCAAACCCTGTTCCATATCCGGAGCCATCCATATCCGGTGTTGGCAGTTCATGGGAAAGCAGCCTGGGAAGGCAAGTGTCTTCTGGTCCAGGTTCCATATTCGACCCTGAAAGAGTGTGTGGCACTTACGTAATGTTTCCAATGAAGTGAAACAATAATTGTCTAGAGACATACTGTTTTCTGCATAACATCCTCTTATTATATAAAGCATGCATATTTTGTTGACTACTCCAAATAAAGAGGGTTACATAAAAATGTTTTGCCATATTCTTGAAAGATTACAACACAAAAACATGTTTGCAGGTTGCTAGTTGTCAGTTTAATAGAATGGCAGTCATTTGGCTAGATGTTAATTTAGTGGAATGGCCAGCTATGGGGTCTGACTAAATTTAACACTGTTTTCCTCATGTAGTGTCTAATCCCTCTCTGTCCTACTCCCTTCCCATTACACTTTAACTCACAGAAAAATGTTTCTATGCCTCACTGAGGAACAAGACTTTGGCATTCCTCTCTGGCCCTGTCTTCCCCAAGAAGACCACACGCCGGCTGCACTGGTGGGTTCTCTGTTCTGGGTATAAACACGCCAGCCTCTGCACTGCTCACCTGACCCTGTGCTGTGGGTCTCGGGCTGCTCTCCCCACCCCTTCCCTTTCGCTCATTTGATTCTTACCCATCTTTTTGACCCTGGTGGTGTTTCCCTTCACTGAGGTGGAAGCTTTTTCTTGTCCTTTGGATCCACAAACTTTTCTCTTTCCTGAAATGTTTTAGCACTTACTGCCGGCACCCCTCCTGTGGTAATGACCTACTACCCATTATTGCTAGGTAGGATCTCACAAATTTGAGAGTTCTACTCATTCTCACAATCACTTTTTGAAAAAGTTGTGACAAAAATATCTCCACTTCATGAAGGAAAAGATCTCCATTACATGAAGGAGGAAGCAAAGGTTTGAAAATCTGTGACTTACTCAATTTCATATAGTAATTGTCAGAGCCAGGATTTGAAGCCTGCCTTTCTGGGGGTGGGAAAGTGGAGGGGGAGTGAAATTAAGAGAAATAAAAATTCATTTTGACTTCAAGATAAATTTGACCAGAGGAAGCTAATAAAACTTACTAAAAACAAGATGTATAAATCTTCCTACTACTATTCACTAGCATGGGCTCTATATTAGCAAAGCATTTACACATCTTGATGACATTTAACCTTCATAAAGTTCCTGAAGAATGGATATTATTGCCTCCTTTTTATAGATGAGGCTCATGCATTTTAAGTAATTTACCTAAGTCATACTATAGAAATCAGTAGCCTGACTCCAAAGCATAAGCTTTCTATTATTGTACATCGTGCTGCTTCTCCGGAACCATAGGACAAGAGGAAAAGGAGGAAATGTCTTACAATAAATTGTGCATAAAACCTACTCAGATACTGCTGCACTGAAAGAGGGCCATACTCTATCTCACATAAAGATCCACCGATTGTATTTTTGTTTAATAGACATGTCTTACTCATTAATTCTAATATAATTATTATATACTAGTTATCCTCTAAAGAGGATATAAGACTTCTGCATCAGCTATAATGAGTACAAAGTAGGTTGTAATAAGTTAAAAGTGCCTATTGTAAACCCTAGAGCAACCAATCAAATAAAAATAGCAAAGAGATGTGTGTATAGCGGAAATAATGTAGAATTGTTAAACAACCCAATTAGTCCAAATAAGGTTGGAAAAGAAAAAAGGAACAAAGAACATATGGGAAAAGTAGAAAAGGACCAGCAAGACAGTAGATTTAAACCTAATCACACTAATAATTTTATTAAATGTCAATACGCTAAACATTCTGCCTGAAGATGAAGATTGCCACACCGGATAAAAGTCCAGGTAAATGTGACCTAGAGAAATCTGCTTTAAATATAAAGATACAGTGTAATGGTAAAATCTGAAAGAAGGAAATGAGGCAATTCCTTACATTTTCCTTATTTTTGCTAGCTTCATTTTCTATTCTCTGGGCCTGCTCTGATTGGTAGTCATACAGGTTTACGGAGTGGCAGAGGGCTCAAAATAATACCCAGACACTCTGACTAGTTATTAACCAATCTACCATTCAACAAACCTAACAAAGAGAACACTTAGCTGTCCAGCATTGGACCACATAAACAGGTGTTGATCTTTCTCCTAGGACAACAAGGAAAGAAATAGTTATATAGTTCTGTGTTTACTTTTTTAATTAAAAATGTCTTTTGAATAAGAAAATGATAAATATTTACTGGAGAAAAAAATTGAAGATCTTCATAAGCACAACAAAGAAATTAAAAATACCCCAAATCAGGCCATCTATAAAGAACCACTTACGATATTTCAAATATTTTTCCATTACCAAAATTGAGCACATATAATTTACAAGAATTGGATCAAATTTTTTTTCACTTTGAAATATATTGTGAAGCTTTTCATGTCAATACACATTTTTAAAAATCCAGTGACCATTATGCTATCACATGTGATGCTATAATTTATCACAATAATAAGTACAGCCAATGTATGTACCAGACACTGTGCTAAGAGCTTTGCATATTCATTTGGTCACCGTTCGTCACTGTGTAACCATCTGAGTAACATTATTAATTGCCATGATAACACTCTTTTATATTGCCAATAGGCCAAGTTGTCCTATTTTATAGTAAACACTAAATCTTTCTTTGGCATCGGCTTGGCATTATGCCCCTCCCACCTCTGAACTGCTGCACCTTTCTATCCCTATCGCACATGCCCATCCAATACGACACTCCGCCTGCTGAATGACTCCATGATAGTATGTCCCTCCACTGCACTAAAAATACAGCTTTACTCATTGATCTGAACTTGGCAGCACTCTGGTACATGTCTTGAGCATTTCAGTACTGTACTGTAGAATCTGTCAATCTCCTACTTGTTGTCACCAAATTGTATATAATTTTTTGTTATTTTGAGCAATGCTGTGACAAATAGCCTTGTGGGGATATAAGTAAATTGTATGGAGATCATGCTGTGACTTGCCTGATGTCCAGATGTTCTCATTCATTCTTAAGACCTGAACTAAGCACGAAGATACGTGGGGGTGAGTATGAAAATGAGTCTTAGTAGTGTGCTAGAGCTGGCTTGTGTCAGCTTGGAAGAGTTGATTGTATCTCTTTGCAACTCAGCATTCAGTTACATTACACCAAAATCAGCCACGGGGGAGTAATTACACCACAGAAATCAGCAAACACTGATCCTTTCCCCTGCAGGGCCTGTGGTTACACATTTACCAGCGCATCCCTGGCCTTACTGATGAGTTAATATAGGTATCTTGATGCCGCACCACGCGGTGACTCAGTTAGCATAATTCCTAATCAATATAGTTCTGTCTACCAGCCAAGCACTCTACAACACAGCAGTGCTGAATACAGAGTGTAGCCCAAGGTCATGCAGCTCGAAAGTGGTGGAGTTGGCATTCTAACCCCAGGTGTTTTCTGTCTCCAAGGCTGAAATTCCTCTGCTCCACCTGAGTTTCTGGAGAGGGCGCGTTCTGCAGACAGACCTCTAGGCTTTATCGCCTGACCAGCCATGTGGCTGTGGGCAAGTCACCTACCTTCCATATCCTTACTTCCCTCATCTGTTAAAAAGGAATAAGAATAATATCTATTTCATTGTGATACGAAGACTAAAGGAAGTAATGAATTCAAGGAACTTGGCACAGTCCATGGCACATAATAAATGCTCCATAAATATTATTATTAACATGTATTTTTAAAGTCCACGGTGTGACAAACTGGTAGTATCCTTTATCTAACGTTTATCTATCTATCTTTTGTCACACAGAGTCCTTTTAAGGTAAAGAATTCTGTTCTTAAAGAAAGCCTTGACATTTAATCAAGCACAGAAATTCTTGTTTTTATGGCTGATACATAGTTCAGTGTACAAGTTTTAGTTCCATTACAGAACTATTTACCTGTTCATTTAGTTGATCAAGTCCCCTTAAAAGCAATAAATGAATTCATAGGAGCCTCAAGTTTCTGGAGACCTGATTTCCTTTTGAAAAATCACTGTTTCATGACTAAAGACTCAATTTTGGCTAATCATTAGAGATCTGGTCGCTGCTCCCTTGGACATAGTCCCCTTTGATTTCTCTCTCTGAGGAGGAGTGTGCTTTGGACATAATGTTCTTATCACTTGAAGGAACATATCTTGATAAATGGAAATATTCACTTTCAACAGAGACTCTACTGAATTTATTTAAAATGAATTTAATATTTTTTCTCAATTTCTCTGTCAATTGGTGCCTTGGAAGAAGTTTTAGGGTCATGATTATAAAACGAAGAGGGAAACAGATTGAATAAAACAGTGCCTGGCATACAGGAAGCCCTTAATACATATTTACTGAATGAATAATTAACCAATATTGATGTGAACATTGTGGTAGACAATACAGACATAACACTTAACTGATATATGTGATGCACCCACACATAATACAGATATATCAATGAAACCACTTAAATCTAATCTAAAAAACAAGTTGTAATGCGTATGATCACCTCATTTCTTGTATTTCATGGGAACGATGTTTAGACTGATAGGTTTTGATAAAGGGCTCCGTCCTTCTCTTGAAGTTATCTGGCAACCCTGTCACTGGATTTAGGTAAGGGGATACCAGCCTGAGCATCCTTCATGGAGACAGAATTGCTCCATGGAAACTTCTCTGTAGTCAAACCTGGTGGCAAAGAGCTGGTTCTTTAAACCATGAACTCTGCTGTTTCCCCTGGCTGTGAGGAGAAGTCTGACAACCAACCCAACCTGTGAAATTTCTTCTTATTATTATTATCATTATTATTATTTTCTAGAATTTGGATTTACACGGCGTTTCCTATGATACTTCGGTGAAACTTTAGGACAGTTTTCTATGAAGTTTTGACAACTGAAGCCAATTTCCCCCAGTGCAAATACAACTTGCTTCTCAGCTCTGCCCAAGGTTGAAAATGTCAGCCACCTGCAGGTCCTGGCCAGACTTCTAAAGGACAGGGACCCACCAGAAAGGGGCTTTCTCTCTCCCAGCATCCTCTCAGAGAATTTTTACAGCCCCATTTTCTACGGGGATCAAACAATGACAAATAAAGAGTATGAAGTCATAAGCTGGAGTCCTATAAACTGCACTCAACACTTGGTCTCACCCAGCCCAGCCTGACTAGACCCCCAGTAGCTCAAAGACCCTCAGAGCTGTCCTGTTCTTCTTACCCTCCTGCCCTCCGTTCATCTCGGCCAGATGAACCAGTGAAGAAAAGAAGCTAGAACGGTTCTCCAGCTAGTTCAGTCAAGAAACAGGGGAGGGATATTTTATGTGTCACTGGTTAAATGAAGTGGCTGTTTGTTTCCCTTCTCTGGGCCTCAGTCCTCTCAGCTATCCGAGAAGATGGCAAACCACACAGTCTCTAAGGCTTTGCAAACCTGATCTTTTTTCCTTTTATTTTTATTTTTTGACTTAATCTTTATTTTTCTTCCATTACCATTTAGTCCCCTTACTACTCCCGTCCCTCCACAATCACCACACTGTGGTCCATGTCCATGAGTCCTTATCCCTTTTTGCTCCATCCCTCTACCTCCTAACCATCCTCACCCAGCTGCTATCCTGCTCTGCATCTGTGAGTCTGTCCTCATTTTCCTTTTTAGTTCAGTTCATTAGATTCCACATATGAGTGATATCACATGTTATTTGTCTTTCTCTGACTGGCTTATTTCACTTAGCATAACATTCTCCAGGTCCATTTATACTCTCTCAAAGGGTAAATTTTTCTTCTCCTTTTTTTTTTTATAGCCAAGTAGTATTCCGTTATGTAAATGCCCCATAGTTGTTTTATCCGCTCATCTACCGATGGACACTTGGGCTGCTTCTATGTCTTGGTGATTGTAAATAATGCTGCCATGAACATAGGGGTGCTTATGTGCTTTTGAATGTTTAAAAAAATTCTACAATTTATGTTATGCCTATTGTGTACCAGGAATGATGCTAACCTCATACACATTTATTTTGTTTTCACAATAGTCCATCCTACCGATATTATCCCTAAATCACAGATGAGGAAACTCAATCTTAGAGAGGTTAAGTAACTTGGTCCAGTTCATGAATGGATGGCAGTGAGGATTCAACCCCAGGTCAGCCAATTCCAAGTCCCACGTCCTTGCCCACTACCCTGAGCTGTGCCTGACGTGCCCCTGATGTTTCTGTGGCACCTGACAATATCTTACAGTCAGATCAATATCTCAGGACACCCTCTGGACACTCCTCAAAGGGTGCTTTTTACAACTTATGTCCTCTCATCCACTGGCATGAAGAACCCAGTTCTACATCGTGTTTGATGGCAAACGTCCATGTAACACAAAGAAGCTGCAGGGTCTTATCTAGTCATTTCATTTGTGCAAGCAAGGCTCTATGGAGTCTGGATGTCTGTGACTCATCCGTCAGCTCTGGAATCTCTTTCAAAATTTACTGATCTCCTGACAGGAATGGGCAATGGCTTCAGAGAAAATGGAAAGCTCTGAACCTTTGCCAAAATCTCAAACTCAAATGAAACCCAAGTGCTTACAGTGAGTTTGGGCACTAACTTTGTTCTTCTGGCTCCTGCAAAGTCAAAGATGTCTCTCCTTCCATTCCTCC